>NC_064244.1:66020396-66646229 GCF_003254725.2 Canis lupus dingo | reverse complement strand
GGGCTCTGTGCAAGCCGGGGAGGCCGCTTTGCTCACCACCGGGCCTGGCTCAGAGAGGCACGGGGTGGCGCAAGCTGCTGTTGGCCACGCACACCTGGGCCGCCCCAGCCAAGCTCCTGCCTCGACATCTGCACCTCCTCCGCCTCTGCCTGGAACGCCCGTTCCTTTTTTTTTTTTTTTTTTTTTAAGTTTTTATTTATTTATGATAGTCACAGAGAGAGAGAGAGGCAGAGACACAGGCAGAGGGAGAAGCAGGCTCCATGCACCAGGAGCCCGATGTGGGATTCGATCCCAGGTCTCCAGGATCACACCCTGGGCCAAAGGCAGGCGCCAAACCGCTCTGCCACCCAGGGACCCCCCCCTCCTTTTTTTTTTAAAGATTTCAGTTGTTTGAGGGAGGTCGTGCATGAGTGGGGGAGGGGCAGGACAGAGAAGCAGACCCCTGGGAGCGGGGAGCCAGACACAGGGCTCAACCCCAAGATGACCCCAAGAAAGTGACCTGAGCCAAAGGCAGACATCCAACTGACTGAGCCACCCAGGCACTTCCCCCTTTCCTCTTTATTTAAGGTTTAGGTGTCACCGCGTCACCTCATGGAGGACAGTGACTCTGATAGTTATTTCAGTGTCTGAAAAATGCTCAGAGTGCACTGAGTGAACCCAAGCCATCCCAAGGGCTTATCCCTGATGCGGAGCCACTGAGCACCAACTGAAGGGGTGCGCTCGCGGATGGAAGAGTCTGGGCTCTGCCCTAGGTGTTCCAGATATTCCTGGCCCAACAGCATCAGGTCTGGGCTCTCCCATTCCAAGGGGCACCTGTGAAAACGAGGCCGTGTCTACTACGGGCGCCCTCAGACGACCTGGCCCCGGCAAAGGGTGGAGGGCCTGCTGTCCGGTTAGGGAGGTTGTCCCTCCTCCAAACCACCATCACTCTCCTTCGGGACGAGAAGTAGCCAATCGAGAAAGGCACAGAAGAAACAGATTTTACAGATTTATTTTTAAAAAACAAAAACAAAAGGTTAAAAAAGTCCTTCATTTCCAACCCTGCCTGGGGGTGTGAGTGGGGAATAGAACAAGCTGAGAAAGGAGCCCACCCTCTTCCCAGGGAGAGCCCCGCTCTTCCCCCAGAGCCTCCAAGGACAGGGCAAGTCAGAGGCAGGCCCTCACCCTTCCTGCCCTACCTCCTCCGCAGGTAGTTCAAACTGCTAGCAAGTTCGAGAGGCAAAGAACTGTGGAGGCAGGAGACCCAAGGCTGCCTTCCTCATGGCCACATCACCCTCTTCTCTGCCTTCGGATGTTCTCTGGGCCCCCACGGCGGGCGGATGGGCAGGCCAGGAGGCCTGGCCCGGCCTCTAGCGGCTCCCTTAATGCTGTTTGTGGCCCAACAGGGCAGTTGGGGGCTTCACAGTGTGGGAAGGGCTTCGGAGATAGCGTGCCCACTCTGGAAAGGAAAACCTCCTGATCTTCGCCGCTTTCTGATCTTGCCTGTCTGCGTGGAGGCTGCCCTTCTTTTCTATTCCCCATTCTGAGGCCGAGCAGAGTCCAGGACAAAGCACTAAGTGGCTGTTTGCTACAGAACACCTGGAGATGCCAGAGGGTGGCTCTGGGCCCATCTGCCAGTCCAGGCTCCTACACAGTCATCCAGTCACACACACAGCGTTAAGGCGTCTGTGCCAGCAGGCGTGGCCAAACCAGGCCCAGCTTCTCTCTCTCCACCTGCGGAGGGTGAAGGGGGAGAACCCCTGGCTGCTTCAGAAATGGGCTGAAGGGGGAGAAGCCGGCAACGGAAGAGTTAGCCAAGCCCGGAGAGAGGAGTGGGAGGAAGGCAGGCAAGGGCTTGCAAGGCCTCTATCCGGCCTGACGGCTGCCCTTGAAAATAGCCCAACCCAGGTTGGGGAGCCCTGACCGTATACCCCCTGGAAAATGGGGGACAGAAAGAGGGGAAGAGAGCGGGGCTAGAGTATTGGGACTTTGGAGGAAGCCAGTGCTATCAATATTTACAAGCATAAAGCCCCATCTTCTGCGCCACCTACCTCTCTGCCCCTCCCACAGAAAGAAAGGCCCCTGAGAGCCATGGAGGGGGTGCCAAGACCTCCTCACCAGCCACGCCCCATAGGGAGAGCCCTTCCCTCCAACTGGCCCCACTTCTGGGCCCCTCAGGAATGTCTGTCTGGCTCTGCTCAGTCGGGAGGAGGAGCCCCGGGCCAGAGCCCCAGCTGCGCTGGCCAGCCCTAGGAGTCCTTGAGCATGCTGATGCGGGCGTAGATCTTCAGGGCAGGCCCCAGCTTGATGTTCATAGCACTCATCAGATGGTCCTCCTTGAGCAGCAGCAGGGCTTGCCCGTCGATCTCCTGGGCACGGAACTCCTCTGCTATCTCCTGGCAGCCTGAGGGGGACACCACCACAGACAGGATCAGTGGGGGTACCAGTGCTGATCGGTGTGCCTGGCACACCTCGAGGAAGGCAACTCTGTTTTCATCTGACAGCCCGAGAAAGGCTACGTGACTCGTCCAAGTGCTCCACACCTCATTCATATATGTCCTGGTCACCCCACCCCACCACCCCGATGAACGGGGCTGACCCAGCAGAGCCACAAGTTGCTACAGGAGTGACAGCATGTGATTCCTAAAGCTGGGTAGCAAAGGGCACAGCAGTTGCCATCTTGCTCTTCCAGAGCGTTTACTTGGGAGAAGTCAGTGACTATGTCATGAGGACATGCAAGCAACACTCAGAGGAGGCCCACACGGAGAGGAACCGAGGCCACTTGGCCACAGCTGCACTCCACCCCTGAGCCATGTAAGCAGGGCACCTGGGAACCAGGTCCTCTGGCATCAAACCTTTGGACAACCGCAGTTCTGGCTGCCACCTTGACCGAGACCCCGTATGATCCCCCAAGCCAGCGCTGCGCAGCTAAGCTGCGTTCCTGACCCCACAGAACCCGGGGTAAAAAGCCATGACGCTCCAGAGTAACGAATGCAGATTCTGGTTTCTGGAAGGGGAGTGCTGCTGTGGGTAGGGGAGTGGCAGACGGGAGCCAGAAGGACTCTGAGAAGTGTCAGTGATGTGTCCCGGGCGGGACAGAAGGCTGATGGTCTGTGAGGAGACTGGGGGAGTCTTCAAGGAAAGGAAACGGTTTCTGGAAACTGGGAGAAATGGATCTTTGTTGAGAAACGGAAAAAATGTTGCGGCCCTGCTGGGGGTGTAACCCGGTAAGTGTACTGCACCTCACGGAGCCATCTAGGGGAGGATGTTTCCAGCAGAACACTGAAAGTGCTGCTGGGCTTCTGACCACCGCTCACAGGACAATGAGGACCGACGAGGAAAGGCCAAACTGTTAGACATCAAGGAGCCAGGATTTGCTTGTTTGAAAATCGCTGTCCTCCCAGATAGCAAATGATGCCAAAACTAAGAAGCAGTTTCTAGGCGAAGATCAAATCCAGGACACAGGTGAGAAAACACGGTCTAGAGGTGGAACTGAGAGCATGACACATCTTTCACCAAGACTTCAGAAGCTTGAAGGTGCTGCCTCAGAGAACTGTAAGGATTTTACGGGCGTGCCTCACCAATCCTCGCCATCCACCAGCAGAGCATCTTACATATTAAGGGGGACTGTCCCTCAGCTTCAGAAGATGCCAACACAGAAAACGACTTATCTTAGAGCCTTTTTGGGTTTGTTTGTTGTCTAATGGAGTGAACCTTAACAAGATGCATTGGAAGCCCACAAACATTTTAAGACAATTATACTGGCATAAACACTGCTTGAAGTGAAAGGGTCTGGGGTCATAGAAATGAACAGCAGCAGGATACAGGCCAAGAAAACTAGTCCACTGAAAGCTCAGGCTACCTTTCATGGGAAAGGAAGGATGACTCTGAGGGTGGAAGCAAGAAAGAAAATCACTCCCAGGCTTTGAGTCCTAATCAGAGAAATTCCAACACACACCCTGCTAGATTCCAGGATTGGTGCCATCGGTGACTCCTGTATCCCTCCCACTCCCCAACAATGTCTTCCCTTTTCTGCGCAGGCATGCCTACAGTGGTGATCCTATACCTATCCACCCCATCTTGGGCTTGTGGAAGGAAGTGGGTAATGTGTCTCTAATTCTCAGGTGTTCAGAACAAGAGGAACTGGGCTTGACTGGAGTTTGCTGATGAGACCCTGAGTTTGGAACTACTGCTGCAATAGGATGAGATCTGTGGGGTCTACAGAAGGGGGTAAGGGTGGTCTGCTTGAGCGGGGAGCATGAATTGTGGGGACCAGTGACTGGTGAACTATGGTAACCAGCCCTCAAACAGATCCAAATAAACCCGGCTTTCCAAAAAAAACAAAAAAAAAAACAAAAAACAAAAAACACAAAAAACAAAAAAAAACCCAAAAAACCCCAAAAAACCTGGCTTTCCTTTCACGCACCTGTGGGCATGACCTGTGTGATATTGTGAAGGTGACGCCACATGGTTTCTGAGTCTAGATCAAAAGGGGCATGGGGGCTTCCACCATACTCTCCTGGATCACTACCTGTGGGGAGAAGTGGTGGCCTTGTCCTAAGAACACGCAAGCATGATGTCCTGAAGGGGCCCGTTTGGAGAGGAATGGATGCCTTCTGTGGGCAGCCATACCCTCCTGGAGATGAGGGGAGCAGGGCACCTTAAAATAGATCCTACAGGCTCATGGAAGCCTTGGTCCACATCTTAATGACAACCTCATAAAGACCCTGTGGCAAAAATGTCTGGCCAAGCCACTCCCAGATTCCTGAGCTACTGTACTGTGTGGTGGCAAATTCTGGGAATGTGGCAATAGATGACTAACACACTGAACTAAAGGGGCAGAGCCAGGATGTGAGCCCAGTTCTGACAGACAAGTCTGTGCTCTCCACCGCTACTCCTACTCGTCTCTGAGCAACAGGACTGTGGCTGCCATCCATACCTGACGTGGCCAGTAGCTGGGTGACACTGGCAGAAACAACAGTAGAGAAGCTTTGGGATCCCACTGAAAGTACCTGTGAGTAACATGAGGTCTGTCTTTCAAGGCTCACTCCTAAATTCTAGCCCTCAAAGCCACGTACACTCCCCTAGCAGGCTTCTGTGTGGTTTCCCAGCTACATCATACACTTCCACATCTCAGTGCCTCTGCTCAAGCTGCACCCTGCTGTCGCCTCTCCAACCAGCCAAGGCCTGCCTGCCCACTGTCATTCGGCTTACCTCTTCCTATGCTGATGTTCTCCTGGACAGGTTCCCTACACTCCCACTTGACTCCTCTTGTACCCTGGCCCAGAGGAGACACGGCCTTGATGCGCTGTCCCCTCTGCCTCTCACACAGACCACTTGCCACGCCAGGAAATGCACCTAATGATGGCATTAGGTACCCCTGTAGGGTACCATTTACGGTTGTGTTCTGTAGTGAAATGTAAGCCCTTCCAGGCAGGGATCGCACTGATTCACCTCTGCACTCCTATTTCTGAACCTGAGTCATTGACTGAGTCATTTCCCAGCAGTGGGAGGGAAGGTCCCTCCCCCTCTCTCATGGGTCACTATTCCAGTTAGGCATGGGACTTGCAGGGGCCTTACCTGGCAGGGAGCGGATGAATTCGTAGACGTCTTCCACATTCCATTTGGTGGGCTCACTTGGCAGGAAGTGGTGCCCCATGCCCATCAGGTCCCGCATGTGCATGTCAGGGAACTCCAGGTCCCGCTGGCCTTGTCGCCGGCGGGAGGTGGATGAGCTGGCCGAGATGGGTGACAAGGGCTCCTCATAGCTTGAGTTATCCGAGCAACGGCTGGAGTCCTCCTGGCTGTGTGTCAGCTGCAATGCAGCCGTAACTGAAAGCGGCATAATGCCTGTTGGCTGGGAGCAGAGAGAAACAGCTGGCTTCAGGATGGGGTGATAAACTGACTCTAGGTCTCCAGCAGAGTGATGGGCGAAGGCAGGCAGTCTCCCCCTCCTACTTGGTCTGTGACTACATACCTTTGAGTGCTTAGATCAAAAAGCATCTTCTGGGTTGTCCCCTCTCTGACCTGATGCAGAGTAGGGTCCCTCCCAGTACTCCTGCTGGCAGCGCACCGCACCAATCTGATTCTATCTATGCCTACTGTTTCTTCTAGAGGTGGGGTTTGAAGCCAGGGCTCTAGAGAGTTCAGGGGTGATCTGTGAAAGAGTCTTAAAATTTCCTGTGCGTGTGCATGATCAGTCACAGCCTTCGTCAGATTACAGAGGTTTCTGACCCAAATGATGACGAACAGCGAAACCATGAGGCTATGAAATGTTCCATGAAGCTGTGGGTTCCTGCAGGGCGACTCAGCCTCAATGCCAGATGGCACGCCTGGCACACAAGTGGGGCTACAAAATCTGCACTGAACAAACACCCGTGTTCCTGGTAGAGGTTTCAAGAACTCAGTGCTTTGGATTCGAGGAGGCCACAAGGTACAGGTAGGGAAAGGCTGCAGGCTGCCTCCATACCTGGCCCTCCATGTAAGGTATAAGATAACAGGGACAGTCTGTCTCTTCACCAGGCCAGGCAGAGGAGACCCCATTTCCATGGCCCCAGAAGGATGGAGGCAAGCTGGAAGGGGAGAGCTGGAGAGGGGCAAGGTCACTGACACAGGAAATCACCTCACAAGCATCTGTGGGTATAAATGCTGGGGCCCATTATAGGACCTGGGAAGGGCTTGATGTGACGGTTTGTGAGAAATGAGAACATGACGGAATATACTTAAGTCAGCACTGGAAAAGGAATGTGGGCATCCTGGGTTTGTTAGGAAGGGAAGTTGGTAGGGACTTGGGACAATGTAGCTTTGCTTGGCCAGACTCTCACCTGCTTCTTGGTATCCTTTGTAAGTGTGGGCAGACTGGCTTTGCTGGCCCGACGGCGGTTGTGGGTTGTGATTCCTGCCATCTGCAGCTTGCTCTCGTCTGGGTAGAAAAGCCCCACTCGTTTGGTGCATCCCACGTTGTACCTGCGAGTCAGAGGAACAGGGGAGTCAGAGCCATCATGGGGCATGTGGGCCCCTGGTAGCATGATTGCAGCCAGGCGCTCCAGCAATACAGGAGTCCATCCATCTGCTCCGATGCTGAGTTTATCACTTCCTACTGGCTGGCTGACTTAGTGCAAGTCACTGGACTGCTGAGCCTCAGTTTCCTCATCTGGAGCTATGGATGGGATGACTCACTTTCTAAACCTGGTCTGATTAATTATATGAGCTAATGTGTGTAAAGCACTGGACACAACTTGGATCACTGTAAGAACTCATGGCTGACATATCGTACGCTAAATATTCCCTGTGTCAGGAAATAACGGTCTACTGTCCTGCTGGAAAGTGCAAATGTGCCTCAGAGATACTGCAGGCTCTGTTCCACATCTGATAGGCAATAAAGTACTCAGTTTTTTAAATTTCCCGGGCATATAAAAGTAGTAATTGTTTACACTACACTGAAGTTTATTACACGATGATAGGGGAGCCTGGGTGGCTCAGTGGGTTAAGCACCTGACTCTCAATTCAGCTGAGGTCATGATCTCTAGGTCATGGGATCGAGGTTCCACGCTCAGCAGGGAGTCTGCTTCTCTCCTTGGCCCTCCACTTGCTTGTGTGCACATGCACGCATGCTCTGTCCAATACATAAATCAATCTTTAAAAAAAATTTAAGAAAAAATAGATAATGGTGAAAAATTTGCCACATCAATGGACTCTTCCTTTCACGAATGATTTCTCTGTAGCGTACAATGCTGTCTGACAGCATCTTACACCCATAGAATTGCTTTCAAAACGAGTCAATCCTCTCAAACCCTGCCACTTTATCAACGGAGTTTATTTGATATTGTAAATCCTTGGTTGTCATTTCAACAATCTTCACAACATCTTTACCAGCAGGAGACTCTTCCTTAAGAAACCACACTTTTGCTCATTCCTAAGAAGTAATTCCTCATTCACTGAAGTTTTTTTTTTTTTTTTTTTTAATTTTATTTATTTATGATAGTCACATAGAGAGAGAGAGAGAGAGGCAGAAACATAGGCAGAGGGAGAAGCAGGCTCCATGCACCGGGAGCCCGATGTGGGATTCGATCCCGGGTCTCCAGGATCGCGCCCTAGGCCAAAGGCAGGCGCCAAACCGCTGCGCCACCCAGGGATCCCTCACTGAAGTTTTTATCATGAGACTGCAGCAATGCAGGGACGAGTGGGTGGCTTGGTAGGTGAAGCATCTGCCTTCGGCTCAGGTCCTGACCCTGGGGTCCTGGGATAGAGCCCCCCCATCAGGCTCCCTGCTCAGTGGGGAGTCTGCTTTCCCCTCTCCCCTACCCCCCACTTCTTGTGTGCTCTCTCTCTCCTAGCACTTGTTTTCTCTCAAATAAATAAATAAATAAATAAATAAATAAATAAATAAATAAAATCTTTTAAAAAAAGAGAGATTACAGCAATTTAATCACATCTTTAGGCTCCACCTCCAATTCTAGTTCTCTGGCTATTTCCACAACACCTACAGCTACTTCCGCCACTGGAGTATTGAACCCATCACAATCACCTAGGAGGTGGGAATCAACTTCTTCCAAATCCCTATTAATGTTGATATTTTAAGCACTTCCCCTGAATCCTGAATGACTTCCTAACAGCATCTAGAATGGTGAATCCTTTCTATAAGATTTTTAATTGACTTTGCCCAGATCCACCAGTGGAATCTGTATCTATGGCAACTAGAGCCTTACAAAATACATTTTTTAAAAAAAGATTTGAAAAGTCGAAATTACTCCTTGATCCATGGGCCGCATGCATTATGGATGATGTGCTAGCAGGCATGAAAACAGTGAATCTCATTGCACATCTCCATCAGAGCTCATGGGTAACCAGGTACACGGTCAGTGAGCAGTAATATTTGCAAAGAAATCTTTTGTTCCTGAGCAGTAGGTCTCAACACTAGACTTAAAATATTTACTAAACCATATTATAAACATATGTACTATCATGCAGGCTTTGTTGTTCCATCAACAGGGCACAGGCAGCATAGACTTAGCACAATTCTTAAGGGCCCTAAGATCTTCAGAATACTGGGTGAACACTAGCTTCAACCCAAACTCACCAGCTGCATTAGCCCCTAACAAGAAAGTCAGCCTGTCCTTTGAAGCCAGGCACTGACTTCTCTCTAGCTATCAAAAAGTCCTGGATGGCATCTTCTTCCAGTAGAAGGCGGTTTCGTCTGCACTGAAAATCTATGGCTTAACATAGCCATCTTCACCAACAATCTGAGCTAGATCTTCTGGATAACCTGCTGTGTGGCTTCTACATCAGCACTTGCTGCTTCACTATGCACTTTTATGCTATGGAGGTGGCTTCTTTCCTTAAACCTCATGGACTTTTCTTCTTCTTTTTTTTTTTAGAGAATCTTTTTTTTTAAGATTATTTATTTATTTATTCGAGAGAGAGAGAGAGAGAGAGGGAGGGAGGGGGGGAGAGAGAGAGAGAGAGAGGCAAAGACATAGGCAGAGGGAGAAGCTCCCTGCAGGGAGCCCGATGTAGGACTCGATCCCAGGTCTCCAGGATCACGCCCTGGGCTGAAGGCAGTGCTAAACCGCTGAGCCACCCGGGCTGCCTGACTTTTCTCCTGCAGCTTCCTCGCCTCTCTCAGCCTTGACAGAATTGAAGACAATTAGGCCTTACTCTGGATTGGGCTTCGGCTTCAGGGAATGTTGTGGCAGGTTTGACCTTCTATCCAGACCACTCACACTTTCTCCGTATGGGCAATAGGGCAAAGGTTTTGCTTTTGTATCATTCATGTGCTCACTGGAGTAGTACTTTTAATTTCCTTCAAGAACTTTCCCTTTGCATTCACAACTTGGCCGTTTGGTGCAAGAGACCTAGCTTTCAGGCTGTCTCAGCTTTCAATGAGTGCTTCTCACGAAGCCTAATCATTTCTAGCTTTTGATTTCAAGTGAGAGGCGCACCACACTTCTTTCACTTGAATACTCAGAGGTCACTGTAGGGTTATTAATGGGCCTAATTTCAACATTGTCATGTCTCTAGGAATAGGGAGGCCCGAGGAGAGAGAGACAGACAGGGGAACAGTCAGTCGGTGGAGCGGAGGAAACAGAAGACATTTACTGATTAAGTTTACCATTTATGTGGTTACAGTTTGTGGCACCCCCAAACAATCACTACGGTAATATCAAAGACCACAGATCACCATAATAATGAAAAAGTCTGAAATATTGTGAGAATTACCAAAATGTGACACAGAGACACAAAATGAGCAAACTCTGTTGGAAAAATGGTGCCGGCAGCCTTGTCTGACACAGGGCTGTCACACACCTTCAATTTGTTAAAAAAAAAAAAAAAAAAAAAGGCAGTATCTGCGAAGCACAGTAAAACGAAGTCTGCCTGTAGCTTGGCAAAGCTTCACAAAGGCACCCCGATGACCTCTGGTACAGATCTGAGGAGAGCCTTATTCCAGTGGGCAGGGCTCTAGGGATTTCTATTCTTCTGAGGGCTCAGGGCTTCAGGGTCAGTGCCACTCCCACCTTAGTACGAAGCCCATGTAGGGCTTTAGAGTCAGATGAGTTTGACTCTCAACTCCATGACACTGGGCAGTTACTTATCCTTGGTGCCTTAGTCTGCTAGCGAGTATAAGGGGACAGCAGACTTCCCTGCCTCACGGTTACTCTGAATATTAGGTGACACAGGGCATACCGACTGCCTAGTGCAGTGCCTGGCCCATGACAGGCTCTCAGTACACGACACTGCACCTGACCAGGGTCCCTGGCCTATGCTGTGTGAGAGCTCACAGAGAACATCTGTTAACTAGGGCAGGGGCTCCAGGTGAAGCTTCTGGTGGAGGGCTTACCCCAAGGGGACACCTGCCAAGGATTCAATGGGCCCAGGAGGGACAGCCAAGCTAAAACACTGCTTCCTTTCCTTGGACTCAGAGCTGCTCACTTGAGTTCTGGGTTCTAGTACCTGGTGGATTAGTGACAGGAGGTTGCTTCCAGGGAGGTAGAGGAAACCAGAAGGCAGCTGAGCTCCACCTAGGGTGCCCAGGATGGACTATCATTGAAGAGGGGAGGACACGAGGTGCAATCTTGAGGAGGGGGAGGGGCTGGCACGACAGCGGGGCCGAGGTCACTCACCTCTTTGCACATGCCATGGAACAGAAACGCTTAGAACGCTTGAACTTGTAGGCAAAGTCCACCCGGCCACAGAGCTCACACTTGAGTTTGAGGGGAATACCCTCCTCTTTGGATTCTGGAAGGTATGGAAGTTAGAGTGAGTGTTTAGAGGACCAATTCCCACAGGACCCCGGACAGCCCCCCACAAAGCCTTCCTTCTCTGCCCTGCCTCTTCCTCCTGTCCCAATAAGCTGTGACACGCAGTGGTGGTCTAGCTTGGAAAATGCCCAGCTGCTTTCGCCACTGGTTTGGGAAGAGCTGCTTCTCCCACCTTGGAAAGTACCCAGTGGTGTTTGGTGATGGCCCCTGGATACCTGCCAGGTTTCTTTCCTAAGCGCTGTGAGCCTGAGGCAAACACAGGTGGTAAAGAATCAGCACCCCTCCTTATGACCCTGGCTAGAGACTGGAATTACTCTGGGTACTGTCACAACTGATCTGGAACTATCCTACCCTATGGTGATGTACTAGTTCACTGCTGACCTGGATCACAGAACCCAGGAGTTCTGTAACCTCCATAGGGCCCACTGAGTGAGTGACTCATGCTGCAAGTGCAGCCCTGGCCTGGCCACGGAGGTGCCTGAAAACCGGGCCCCAGGGGCTGAGTGCAGCTCAGGTGGTGAGGGAAGGGCCCCCTTGCCTGCACCACTGCTACCTCTTGCCAAGGACTCCCACAGGAAAAGCAACTCTTGGGCCCCTCTGGCTGGCTGGAGTGGGGCTGGAGGAGAGGCAGGCAACAGTTCCTCAAGGGCAGGGGCTTTCCCCCTTCCTTGTTTTCTAGGGACAGGGAAGTTACATACTCCCTGGTCAGCATTCCTCCATGGATAGTAAGAGAGGAAGTGTGTAGGGCCAGCCTTTGCAGCCTTGTCTCTTTCCTGGTCAGTTCAGCCAAATCAGAAGGCCCTAGCGTTCAGGGTGAGATGCCTACCTTGCAGATAGGGCTCCTCCATCTCAGAATCAGTGGTGGTGGTATGATCCTGCTGTGGAAGTTTCTCAGGCAAGAACCCTTGTGCATATTTCTTCTTGAGATTCCCCACCAGCAGGGACGAGCGTCCCACCTAGAGGACATGGTAACAATGGAAATCATGAGGGTTAGGTTGCTATCCAGCCTCATCAAAATTACATATATAATGCATCGAGGCGCAGATGCCAGCCTCTACATCATCATCCCAGTGTGCCTTGCTCAAGGCCCTATTTTGCTGTGTAGCTCATGAGGCAAGATGCCAATTGTCACCAAAGTGCTGCAATGGCTTCAGTCCAGGACAGCTTCGGAGGTTAGGAAAATACCTATTCTTCCAAGTGACTAAGGAGCAGAGACAGAGGCAGAAATCAAGTTTCCTGTACCACCAGAACAACTGCCAGGACCCGGTGCTCACATGTCACGGGACAGGCATACAGCTGAGGCCATGGGTGTGAGTGTGTGTAGGACAGGGCACACTCTGCAATCATTTCTGGTTTCCTACTGTCCTCCACCTTCTCACTGTTCTACTTGAGCCAGAGGTGCAGGCAGCCGTGCAGGAGCGCAGGAAGGAACAGACTCTGGGCCACAGGGTAAATGCCCACCATGGTGGCCAGGATCCTAGACTGGCTTATTCACTCTGTTGGTCCTTCGTTTGTTGCCTCTGTTCAGGCATCCTGGCAGTTAGATCCCTAGGTGGTACTGGAGTGTTATTCAATCTGCATCCACCCTGTGAGATTAGTTGGTTTCTGCAGTTTCTCTATAAGGCCAAGTCGAAGACCTAGTCTAATGAGGGAGGGGATGTGACATGGCTGGAGCTTATAGCTAAGGTGCTCCAGGTGGATTTCTCTACCAGGGGCCTTGAGCAACCTTCGGAGGGAAAATGAACAAGAGCCTATTTGTCTTCTGACATTTTAGGAGGGCAGTTCATCCAGCTCAGTTAATCAAGCTTAGAGTCTTCCACTGACTACTGAAACCATTCATGGACTCAAAGAATGAGCAAAAGGCAGATGGCATCCCATGGAGATGGGATTCTTTAACAGCCAGATAATTTCATCACCGGAGAGGCCGGTGTGCACCTGTCCCTGGGCTCCTCCCATCTACGGAGCAGCGCCACCTCTCCTCACCAACTCATACTGCACAGTCAGCTCTGGTTGCTTTGTTTGAATATGGCATTTTCTTGATTCTTTTATATTTCCCTTTGGTCTTATGCTTTCACCGGAGACATCTGATTGCACCCTTTCTAAAGTACCCTCACTCTCATTCACTCTTTTCAAGGCTCTGACCCCAGAAAAGCAGCTCAGGCTACAACCCTGTTCTCTGATCTTCATTTCAAGACACATCTTGAAAATTCTGTTCTACGCACTTTGCTTTTGTTCTCTCACAAAATTCTGCCATTCAGAGGTCCTGGCATTCAAAACTAAATGAGGTCTCATTTCCCCAAACCCATCTTCTTGTCCCAAAACACCCCAATGTGAACTCCCTTCTAACTAAGGGGGGGAGGTCACACAACACCAAGCAGGGACACAGCTGAGTCTGTGTGTGGCCACTTCTAACCAAGGGGCCCTTGCCAATTATTCCTAATCACCGATCCCTTCTGGACCCTAGGAAGACACTCAATCCTAGAAAGAAAATGGTTCTTGACATTCTTTTTTGGGGGGAAATCAGCAAGGAAAGAGCAAACCGTTTACATTTTTGGAAATTTTACATGGAAATGTAAAAATATTCTAATACACATCCAAAATATACTTCAAAAAACAAAAACAAAAGAGGGGAAAAGAAGTAGTCCGTACCGGGAAAGGCTCCGCCCCCTCCTGGATCACAAACCCTTCGATAACATGCGTCAGGATTTGGGGTTTCACAATGGCCTGTGGTGGTTTATTCTCACCATTCTGGGGGGCAGTGCCGGTGATGCTGGAGGCAGAGTTTCCGTTCCCTGAGGTCATGCCGGGGCTGCTGAGGTCGGTCAGTGCATGAACAATGCCCTGCCCTGTCTCTGTACAAGGGAGAGTAGGAAGACACAAGCAGGGAAGGTCAGAACCAGGTCCAGACCAGCATGAGAGCAGGGACTCAGCATGTGCCTGGCTTTTTCCATGGAGCCAGATGACAACGCAAAACAAGGAGTCAGTCCCCTCCCTCAATGACTATTTAAAAAGTAGTAGAGTCGGTGGACATGCCGCCAAGTGTGACTGTCATCAGTCTGAAATGAGGTAGCTCATCAGCTAAGCAGAATTTAATTGCCCAACTGTACGACCAAGTTAAATAACAATTTTCTTTGAGGAGGTAAGACCGCACTCAATATGGATTTGGACAAACACGATCATCTTTAGTTCCAGGGAGAAGACATATCTACAAGGTGACCTCCACAACCAGGAGGAAAAGCTGTAGTAGGTATGGGGTTTGGAGGTATGATGGGGAGAGAGGTTACATCTTCTCTGATGATCCATGGGAAAGGATTCCACTTTAAGCATCCTGTGAAATGTCAAATTACTGACCCCCCGAGATGAACGCAAAGGGAACAAGAGGACTGGGCCCCAAGTGAACACAGTGTGATCCAGAGGCTGGTTGTCTGAGGTCATGTGCTGAGATATACACACATTCAATTTCTCCCCCAAGAAGGTCGCTGAGGCTATGGGACTCTGTGCTGCTTCTGCTGGCCCCGTGCTCTTGATTAAGCCCTCCTTGCCCTGTTCTCAGCTCCACATATGGTCTGGTCCTCACCCAACCACAGTGTCCTTCCCTCTGTGGACAACCCTTCCTGAAGTCTCCTTCCTCATGGGCCTACTGGTCTTCCTCCGAAGAAATCCCCTGGCCACCCTCTGAAGGACATGAGTGGCTCAGTTGGTTGAGTGCCCAACTCTTGATTTTAGCTCAGGTCATGATCTTGGGGTTGTGAGATTAAACCCTGTGTTGGGCTCCATGCTCAGCAGGGAGTCTGCTTGAGATTTTCCCTCTCCCTCTGCTCCTCCCCCTACTCATGTGCACTCCCACTCTCTCTCAAATAAATAAAATCTTTAAAAAAAAAAAAAAAAGTGTGCTACGAGGTGCCTCTCCAGAATACACCACAGGGAACTTCCTCTTCTCCACTTGGCCAGCCCCTCTCTGAGCTGCCCCATGCTTTCGAGGAGCAACAATTCTTTACCTCACTTTTGCTACCCCCTCCCCACCCCTAAACAGGACCATTCTCTACCACCACCAACTGTGTGAGCTGAGGTTGCCTGTAACCTGGAACTTCCTAAAAAAGAAAAAAGAGAAAGAAAAAGCCATTTCTTTATTGCAACAAGCCTATTAACATTAAACATAACCCTGTGTGTTACATACTTGAAAAATGATTTCAGTACATTAGTTAAGTGATTTTTGCACAAGACTTTATATGTCGATACTCTAACTTCCTGCTAAAGATTGCAAATCCCACCAAGGAACAGGAATCCAGTGTCAGATATGGAGCATGGAGAAATAACAACAAACTCATTTTAGAAAAGGTTTATAACTGGTTCATTTTCTTACTTGCAGTCCTAATGCTCGATAAACTAGAATAAATCTTGTTTGATGAAAAATAATGTGCTATGACCCGTGCCATCACTCCTCAGACTTCTGTAATTCAATAATAAATTTCAGAGCTGAGCGAGAGTCATCCAAGAGACATGAATGATGAGACTGTTTCAAATTAATTTTTGTTTGAGACAGTCACACTGGCAAGTTAGAAAAATTCCCTTCAGTGTTCATAGTCACTTGAAAAAAATTTTTTGACAGCTCTGACTTTACTGTAGAGATGGAAACATTCCCCTTTAGAGTTAGTCTTTCTAAACTATAAAGGTGTTTGGCAACAATAACAACAAATCTTTCCTCAATTGTCCATGAATAACTAGCAAGACTGAGTTAATCAAATTGAATCAATCAAATTAAATTTCTCTGCTTTGGGATCCCTGGGTGGCACAGCGGTTTGGCGCCTGCCTTTGGCCCAGGGCGCGATCCTGGAGACCCGGGATCGAATCCCACATCGGGCTCCCTGCATGGAGCCTGCTTCTCCCTCTGCCTGTGTCTCTGCCTCTCTCTCTCTCTGACTATCATAAATAAATAAAAATTTAAAAAAAAATAAAAAAAAAATTTCTCTGCTTTGAAATTTTAAACATTTAAGCCTGCATTTACATAGTTTTCTTTTAATATTTTAAATGTGTAAAAAATATATTTTTCTTAAAATGATAAATGTTAAAATATAAAACCAAAATATAAAACCAAATATAAGTTAACATCTTATTTTTAGATGGTGCCTATTTCCTTCTAGTAAATATCCCAATTTCTCTAATTACAGATTATAGAATCGCACAATTAGAAAGGTTGGTTCAACCCCGTACCAATGCAATGCTTGAACCTTCTCTACAATACTCCCACCCTGGGCATTTGTTTAAATACCTCCAATGACAAAGGAACTTACTATCTCTGCTGGTAACAAATTCCAGTGTACTTTGTTCTTATTGCGGACAGTTCATTTAAAAAGTTCTTCCTTCCCGGGATCGAATCCCACATCGGGCTCCCGGTGCATGGAGCCTGCTTCTCCCTCTGCCTGTGTCTCTGCCTCTCTCTCTCTCACTGTGTGCCTATCATAAATAAATTAAAAAAAAAAATTTTAAAAAAAAGGGGATCCCTGGGTGGCGCAGCGGTTTGGCGCCTGCCTTTGGCCCAGGGCGCGATCCTGGAGACCCGGGATCGAATCCCACATCGGGCTCCCGGTGCATGGAGCCTGCTTCTCCCTCTGCCTGTGTCTCTGCCTCTCTCTCTCTCACTGTGTGCCTATCATAAATTAAAAAAAAAAAAAAAAAATTTAAAAAGTTCTTCCTTACTATGGAGCCAAAAATATTGTTAATTTCTGCCCACCCACCCTGGATCTGTTCCTTAAGACCATGCAGAACAAGGGTAATCAATATTTGAAAGAAGGGCAAAAACATGGGCTCAGATCATGGGCTTAGAGTCAGGTCTTTATCACTCAAGTGAATTAGGGGCAAGTCCTTGACCTCTCTCTCTCAGCCTCAGTTTCATCAGCCATAAAATAAGGACAATTACAGTATCTACCCTCCCATGTCAGGTGGCTAGGAGGGCCAGGGGAGATAATCAGCAGCAGAGCCATACTGGTACACTAGGAAGTGCTCAAGAAATAAATGCTCCTCAGTTTCAGGAAGCACTTCACTCATGACCACAGTGTGTCTTCTCTCCTCTTGGCCAAACTCCCTCTGTGGCTTCAACTGTTCTTTACACAAAAGGCTGAGTTCATCATCATCCTTTGCGTTCTGTTTACATCTTTCCAAGTCAGGGAGCCAGTCAACACTAACATAAAAATCAAGTGCACTGATGGAAGAGACTAGGTTGGTGAGGTTTTTGTTTTGATTCTTTTCAACACAGTCCAGTTCCTGACTTAGCACAGGAGGAAGGAAATAAGTGTGACTCCCTTGTTTTCGTTTTTAATACCTCTGTGGAATTAATCTACTCTTCTTGGATTCTGGGATCACTCCCACCTCCAGCTTTTCATGGAGATTCATCACCAAACTGCTTCTGATATCTTGTCTCCTTTTATGGGATCTCTCCATCCTCACTTGTCTCCCCGCCCCCTACCCCATTCCCTCCCCTCTCTCAGAGCTCTCAGAGCAGCATCTATTCCTGTGCGCTGGGGCACTGGGGCACTGCAAGGCGGGGCAGCGCAGCGTGCGGGCATACCTCTTGAGGTCAGATTCTTTCCTCGTGCCAAATACAGTAGTGAACAGATACATTCAGTAGCTCAGGGTCTACAGAGCTGACGCAAAGGCTTTTTGGAATCTTAAAAAAAAAAAGGATCTTATTAAGCAGAACAAACACATAAATCCTTTCGCCCTAACGTTAGAACTGATCCCTCTCCATTGTAACTCTGGGACAGGTTGGCAAAAGAGACAGAAGCCAGGGGACAGAGGGAGGGTGTTTTATGAATATACAAAGGTTTGCAGTCATCTTGGAGGCCAAGGCCCCCTCATCTGCTTTAGGCACAAAGGAGTTTGGGCTATTTCTGGAATGACCAAACACAATCTTACCCCCTGCCACGCTCAGCATGCTGAGATTAATTTAATCTACTTCCCACTCTCCCAGACTGCTCTGCAGCCTGTTTGAGGGAAAGCAGCTTAATAGGGAAACTTGCAGAAACCTGTCCTGCCGGCTTCGAGGCTGGATAAAAGATAAAGAGAAAGAAAGACTCGGTCTTAGGAATTCTTCCTTCCTGAATTCTTTTTTAAAAGATTTTATTTATTCATGAGAGACACAGAAAGAGAGGCAGAGACACAGAGGGAGAAGCAGGCTCCACGCAGGGAGCCCGAAGTGGGACTCGATCCTAGGACTTCAGGATCACGCCCTGGGCCAAAGGCAGGCGCTAAACCGCTGAGCCACCCAGGGATCCCTGAATCCTCTTGACCAGTCCTGAGGCTGGTGTTGCGGTTGGAGATCCCCACAAGTCTCAAAGGCCATTATACACAGCTAGGCACCCGAATCTGAAAGGTGGAGGCCCGGATGCCATGAGCAAGAGGCTGAGGGAGGTGAAGTCAGGCCAAGCTTCAGTGGTGGTGAAGGTGGTGAGGAGGGAGCATCTAACCTTCAATGAAGCTGCCCACAAAGGGCCAAGTATTCAGATAGGAATGAACAGGGTAGTTTGTTCTGGGGAAGTTGTTATACTATATATGTTTCGACCTCTAGGCTGCTTCTCAGTTCTGGTCTCATTCACAGGCTCTGGCAGAAAGAGCCCTTATAGGGGCTAGATAAAATAAGAACCACCCAGCAGCCTGTTTGTGAGATTATCTACTTCGGGGTTAGTCCCTTCTGCTAGGCAGAACAAGTTTCTTTAGGCATGAGCTATGATTTGTTATCTCTGACTCTTTAAGAGGCTAACCCCATGTCTGCTATAGGATAGCTACATAATGTCTGTTAAACTGGATGGTCTAGAATCCATGGTCTCAGTATTTGCAGGTCTGTCTCCTAAGTCTCAAACGGGAAACTTGGTACCATTTGAGATTTGTAAAGGACTTACTGAGGCTATAATGATTTGAGAGCAGGTAGGCCAGTGCCTTCTATAGGGCTAGCATTTCTGGGTACCTGGTTATAAAGAACAAGAGCTATTCCTTGACCCATTTCTTCCTGTTAGGGCAAGGATTTCTTCACTAAGAAGCATGAAGTTGCCCTGAAGGCTGAAGTTCTGGATTCCCTGGCTGCTTTGAAATATGTGTGCAGGCTCCAGGCATCTGGAAAGGCATGATGACCTCTAGAGACAGAAGCTGGGAGGCTCCTATAAAGTGGCCCTGCCCTCAGATGTCCAGAGAGGCTGAGCTAGCTCTCCTGCCCACTTAAGATAGAGGTCTGGCTGGCTACAGCTATGCAAAATCTGGGCCATTTTAGAACCGATTCTTATGTTCTTTACATGCACAGATACAACAAAAATCAGTTATGCTGGAATATGGTTTAGGACTAAGTTATTATGGGTATTTCAGATGGCCTGGCCACTCATTGTGTTTGTTCCTAAAACAAGTCATCTTCAAGACCTGACTTCAGAAGGAATGGAGGCCAAGCAGAGCTGCTTCTACCTCCTCAGCCTAGTCCATGGCGTTCATTTCTATTTTCTCCAGACAGGAGGAGTGTTTTTTTTTTTATTAAAGATTTTATTTATTTATTCATGAGACACACAGAGAGCCAGAGATACAGGCAGAGGGAGAAGCAGGCTCCTTGAGGCAGCCGGGGACTCGATCCTGGAACCCTGGGACCACGCCCTGACCTGAAGGCAGCCGCGCCCAATCACTGAGCCACCCAAACATCCCATTATTTTTTAATTTTTAAATTGAATTTGTATTTGCCAACATATAACACCCAGTGCTCATCCCATCAAGTGCCCTCCTCAATGCCTGTCACCCAGTTACCCCTTTCTGCCACCAGCCTGAGGCTGGTGTTGTGGTTGGAGATCCCCACAAGTCTCAAAGGCCATTATACACAGCTAGGCACCCGAATCTGAAAGGTGGAGGCCCGGATGCCATGAGCAAGAGGCTGAGGGAGGTGAAGTCAGGCCAAGCTTCAGTGGTGGTGAAGGTGGTGAGGAGGGAGCATCTAACCCACCTCCTCTTCCGTAACCCTTTATTTGTTTTCCAGAGTTGGGAGTCTCTCATGGTTTGTCTTCCTCTCTAATTTTTCCCACTCATTCCCCCTCTTTTCCCTTTTAATCCCTTTCACTATTTCTTAGGAGGAGTGTTTTAATTTACAAGACTTCTAACTACCCTTCCCTGACTATTGCAGGAGTTCAAACAGAGCTAATGAAGTTAAGGAAGAATTTAAGGAAGCAAAGTAGGCGATAACATGGGTCATTTGCCTGCGGCAAATCCTGTTCGACAAATGGCAAAACAAGGCTGCTTATACAACATGGAGCATTTTCTCCAGGCCCCTGGCTCTGAAATCACACACTCTGTGCCTCACCTTAGCAGGCCCAGTCATGTGGCCAGGATGGGGGACAGCAGGATTCCTAAAGAACTGCCTGCTCTAGGGAGCCCATGTAGAGCACCTGCAAAGTGCCAGTCAGGGAAACCATATCCAGGAGGCGGAGAGCAGCTGGCCTGGTGGGCGGTAGCACAGCACACTAAGCTGAGGGTGGTGAAGTCGGCCGGCCACTCTTACAATCCCTTTAGTTATATTTGGCCCATTATGGTGCCATTCTGAAAGTGAGGGAGGTAAGTTATTTCGTAAGTGCCCATTTGTTGGAATCGCTCCACCAGGGGGAGGTAGGAAAGTGAAGTGGAGGCTGGCAATAAGAGAGAAGGGGTGGGTGGATATAGGTAGAGGGGAGATGAGGGGCAGGGGAGGAGGGAAGAAGGACTGGTGGCTCCATCCTGGGACCCTGACTTGAGTCCATCAATCAGAGATTTATTTGGTTAACAACCTTCTTTAAAATGCGAATAGACACCTGCAGTCATTCACACCTTGCTGTGAACCACCTGACAGGCAGCTCGCTTTCCTCCCCATTTGGAGACAGCCTGCTTGTGTCCTCGAGGTAAGGTGCTTGTGGGAGCCATGGAAGTAGAGAGTGATTATTCTATATCATGAGCACTAGATCACACAGGACCAGAGTCTAGCATCTTATTTTTTCAGGTGAGGAAAAGTGTGCATTTTAGAATCAAGGCAAGAGTGGATGCCATATATTTGGAAGGCAGTACCTTATAAAACACGCACAAACGGAACTCTTCGTAGTGAGGAAGACACACCCCTTCCCACCCTGAGTACCAGAAGGCAGTAGGCACCAATGCCAAATGTTTTAACTTTTTCAATTCTGCTAAGGATCTAACTGTCAGATACAGAAGAAATCCTTACCTCGAGGGCACACAGCAGGCTATGGCCATCTCCATCCTGCTTCTCAGAGTACCTTCCTGGGCTCTGCCAAACAAGAGCAGCCTGCTCTGACCAACGTTTCTCATGAGGGGACCGTGACAGGAGGAGCACTCTGGGCACTCGGCTGAGCAGTTACGGGAAGGGGAGGGGAGGGGAGGCTCACAGGCCATGCCTGGGGTCCTGCAGGGGAGGGGGCCAGCAGAACGAAAGGGAGGCTGAACCAGGTAGCCCCAAACCTGCTCTCATGTGTCACAGCAAAATGACCTCGCTGAGTCTGGGTTAAGAGGATTGGCGGGCAGACGTGCTTCTCAGATCTTAAGCATCTGGGCTGAGTGACTCTGGTTGAGGCATCTGTTAGGGAGGCTCCTCCTCCTCCCTGGCAGCCATTACCATACAGCTGACTTTCCTGCTGTCTCTTAGGACACAGGCAGAGAGAGCAGCCCTTCTGACTCACCCACAATCCCCAGCTACAGTGTACATAAGCTGAATTGTAAACAGCTGAATGTTTTCCAAGCTGCCACCCCCAGCTATGAAGGAAGGAATCAATGGAGCGCACAGCCACCCTCCCCCATGCAGGTCAGGACAACGGGAGCACTGGGGGATTTCCAAACAGCTGCAGGAACTGCTTCCCGGCCCACAGGCGGACTCCTGCAACAGGGTCCTCAGGCAACCAGACCACGCTCAGCAGCAGCACCTGCAGGACCGCAGGGTGACTTCCCACAGGACAGGGCAATGCACCAGGGAATAATAGCTGACTCTGACTGCAGGGAGGCAACGAGAGTTTTCAGACTCCTACTTAGATGAAGCCAGTCTCTCGGTATCCACTGCTACGTTGACAGCTCCCAGATATTCTCCCATCATAGTTCTCTAGCAGGTGCTGGACTTCACAAGACAAAATGTCTGAACCAACAGGATAGGCTCTCCACGGGAGATGGCAAGATCACAGAAGATGGAAGTCAGAACAGCAGAGTGGAAGGAGTGCTGGGTCTAGGCCTGAGTCAGTACCTCTGGGTTCATGTTCTGTATTCTGTTTCCATCTCTGATTTATCTGTGAGCTTGAAGCACTGAGCCTCAGTCTCCCTATCTATAAAAATGAGGATCATACTGCCAAAATATCTTGCAAGGTTACGGTGAGTGTTAGTTAGAATTACTGTATGTACAATTCCTGGCACTGATCCCATTTAGAAGCTGTGCGACGTGGCAGTTAAGACTTTGGGATCACAGAGCCCTTAGGCTTAAATCCTAGTATGTTCCTGGACAAGTTACTGGAGGCCTTAATTTCCTTATCTGTAAAATGGGTACTTAGACCTGCCTCACATGGCTACAGTAAGGATTATATAAGATAATGCAGGAACAACACAGTGGAACAGGCTGTAGGAGGGCTAACATTACTGAAACGTGAGGTATTAATCTCTTAATCTCTTAATCTTGCTCTCACAGAGCCTGGCTTCTTATAGCTCCAGGGCAGAGCTATTCTTCCATTGGCCCAAACTCAGGTACCATTCATGTTCCTTAGACACCCTGGTCTACACAGGGTATCCTGTTCTGGTTCTCTTGAGGTCAGGCTTCAAGGAGAAACGTTACTTCCACTTTGACAATGGCAGCAACATAACAGAAATGCACCTGCCTCCAGGGCGAACCAAATGTCTCAATTCACCTTCAACACTCATTAATCCCAAGGACAAGGCAACCACCACACTCGCTTTCCATACGGTTGGTTCTTTCATAAAGAGTCTCAGGGTATCCCACAGACACGGAGCCTCAGATGCCAGACAGGATAACTATGGAGCAACTGAAGAGCCACTTTAGCGCTGGAATAGTAAATTTATGGAAATTGTAACGCTAGGAGGTAGTTTAGTGAAAAGTTAAAGGGCTGAAGATAAAATCATGGAAGATGGATTTCCAACAGTTAAAAAAAAGACAGGAAACAGCTAAAATGTTTAGTAAATTCCTTAATTATTTTCAGGTTGATAATAAGGAAAGGCCACTAAGTTGCCTGATACCCTGCCTTTATTTATTTAGCAACTGTAGGAGCACTAATACTCTTAGGTAAATGGAAGAGAGAGGAGGGCAGGGGAGGGGGGACAGAGACCATGGGGAAAAAGCTAAGACTCAGCTGTCTTGCCCATATAATGGGATAGATGATACTTATCTTGCAAACCAACCCTCCTGACCGGTTCTGCTCCTGGCAGACATTTTTTCTTCCTTCCTAAAACCATTGTCCAAGTCTGTAATCATCCTCCTTTGCTACCAATCAGCTGACAGACACAGACTAATACTGACTCTGGAAGCCTGAAAACGCAGACTTCACTGATTTTGTAAAAACGGTATCTGATCGGCATCAATTTTGTTTCAATTCAAAGTGTCATTTGCTTTGATTGTTTAAACATGTCTAAATATAGATTGGATTAATATAGATTATGATTCATTTGAATTGTATGCATTTAGGCCACATATGGATGGTTTCAAATAAGCGAAAGATATCAGTAACTAGGGATAATCATACACTATTTGAGACATAATAGCCACGCAACTAAAGCCTTAACAATAACCTCCAATGGTCAAGAGCTCTCATTATCTTGCCAACAGTCTCAAGCCTGGTCCTCCTAATCTGCTGGAGAAGGGCTAGTTGTGACATGGCATCTGACAGTCATCTCATAAGAGAAGCAGTAATAAATTTCACTGCTGAGAAGAAAATCATCCAGGAAACAGATATTTGCTTTAGAGGCAGCCCTAGTAGCAAACTGGGATTTTCTTCAACATCTGGATTTATCTCAGAACTGGCAATGTCTGTTTAATAACAATCCTTTCGTTGTGACATCGAAAGAACATGCTCTTCTTTTGGACTTATCTAAACTAAAAAAATCATTTGGAAATTGAAAGAAAAGGAAAGCACATCCTTTTTCACTAACTATAAATAATCTGGAAGGGGAAGGGAAAAAAAAAAAAAACCCTATTAAGTTTACCCTGCTGGGGGATCCCTGGGTGGCGCAGCGGTTTGGCGCCTGCCTTTGGCCCAGGGCGTGATCCTGGGGACCTGGGATCGAATCCCACGTCGGGCTCCCGGTGCATGGAGCCTGCTTTTCCCTCTGCCTGTGTCTCTGCCTCTCTCTCTCTCTCTCCCTGTGACTATCATAAATAAATAAAAATTAAAAAAAAAAAAAAAGTTTACCCTGCTGGCTGTGATGATCTTACAATGAATGTATACAACAATAATTAAATTATGTGCTAGGTTTCTT
This sequence comes from Canis lupus dingo, assembly GCF_003254725.2. Taxonomy (NCBI): domain Eukaryota; kingdom Metazoa; phylum Chordata; class Mammalia; order Carnivora; family Canidae; genus Canis; species Canis lupus. The sequence goes on along the minus strand of NC_064244.1, from coordinate 66,621,525 downwards.
ACTACACTTTCTTTCTCCAAAAACTAAATCCCTAAAATAAATAAATAAATAAATAAATAAATAAATATTAAAAAAAAACAAAAAACAAAAAAACTAAATCCCTGATTGTATAACTCTTGGTTAACTATGTAACAAGAAACTCCATTTCTTGACTATGTCAATCATACTCTATTTTTGTTATTGATGGGAAAAAGTCCAGAATCTATACGATTTTTTGCCTTGGATAAACAAATGGTTATTTTTTTTAATTCCCCAAGTGTCAAAAAGTTGAACCTGGTGTGGCTTGCCTCTGAGTTTCTCAAATCAGTGGTCTGCTATAGCTGGTAATTCAAACTGAAATTTTGAAGTAAGTTAATGCTCAAAATGAAACCTACATCTATTTGAGATGTGAATAAGTAACCTTAAACAGGCACATTTCTTAATTTTTTAAGAGAAAACATACTCAGAATCTTTAAGTGGTGACTCACATTATAGTTTAAGCCACGCCATAAAAACTTTTAAAATACAAATCTACATGTGTTCGTACATCTATCTTGAGGGATAGGCCAGCTTTGCTTTCCACCAAACAAGGTGCCAAGTCACTACAGAGAGAGTCATTTCTGTTACTGGCACAAAGGCCTCATGGGGGCAGATTGCATAAGGCAGCCAGTCCTCACCCTGCTTTTCCACGGGGGTGGAAAACACAATAGCATCTCTCTACAGCCACTTTGGTGAGATTCCTACTGACCACAGAAAGTCATCATCCTCATCTTCCAGTTGCAAAATGGCACAAAACAAAGGGAATAAAAGAAAATATCACTTATGAAGGCTCCTTATTCTCATTTCCCTACTCTCCTCTCTAGTAAATGTATCTTTTCACAAGAGAATCTTTTTTGAGGACCTGACCAAATCTGTCTGGAGATTACAGGACACTGGATAGCTGGGAGAACTTTACCATAAACTTGGAATGATACAAAGAAAGAGGGAAAAAAACCCTTGGGAGATATCGTACTAACGTGGAGCAGTATTATCAGAACTGGAACCATCACCCCATTCCCTAGTTCTTAAAATTTAAATTCTATTTTGGCTTACTGATTCATGCGAGCTGAAACTGAAGGACTCTGATAGGAAGTGGGTGAACTTTATTTGGCAAATGGTTACCAAATGCCTAACATGAGGCCCACAGCCCAAAGGAGGACAGAGATTTAGAGAAGAGTCTAAGACTCTATGTGATCCTCTTTATACATTTACAACAAGGGAAAAAAAAGACAAAAAGACATGGACTCACAGGTGGAGGTTCTTAATTCTCAGTCATCATTTCTTTTTCTCTTAAACAAGAAAACTCTCCCTAGGGACAGCCTAAGAGTGAGAAAGAACAGTTCAATTTTATAAGATCATCTATCCATGTATTCCTTTTCTCTTAGTTTATTCTCTTCCCCTCGGAAAGATCAGAACTAAAGGATCCAAAGTATCTGAGACAGGAAATGAGTAAGGCAGGAAAAAGGATGTGGTCTGAAAAAGAGTGGATTCTGGGGCTGAGCCAGAGCAAGTAGCAGACACAGGGTCAAAGATGGGGGAGGGGGCCTTGGGGGCAGGAGAAGTCTCAGGATCAATCAGCTGAGACTAAAAAGTCAGTGACAGAGGAGATATATCTGGAGAAGCGTAACACCACCTTCCTAAAAGCTTATCCTCCACTGAAATGCAGAGAGACCATGGCTGACGAATCCTCCAGCTAAGAGAATCATTATCCATTATCCAGACAGAAAGAAGAGCTGGAGTTTCCTCCTTCCTCAGAGGAAAGTGGAAGTCATATACATTGAGTATGCCTGACAAAGATAATTTGGAAATCAAGCCACACCTGGAAGAGAAGTGGAAAAAGCTGGGAGGTGAGTACATGATGGAATCCCAATATGCCTTAAGCATCTATGTGCCACAAATGAGTAAAACAACAGCCTTAAAAAAAAAAAAAAAAAAAAAAAAAAAAAAGGAGTGACAGCAGGAGAGACTGCTCAAGCAAACACAGTTGGATAACTGAGAAACCAATTCAAGAACAGAAGTGCACAAGAAACTACCTACTTTCTCAAGATTAAGGCTGGAGAGAAAAGGCACCTATTCTTCCCAGTGTGTATAGACAAGCCTGGAAACAGATCTTGGGTGGGCAGGGCGCACATGATGAAGAGTGCCTGGAAAGGGCAGGTGCCAAAAGAGCACCATTACCCATCTGCTGGACCCTCTGTGAAACAAGCCAGCCCCTGTGAGTGAGCCAAACCAGAAACTTTGGTTCCTATCTTGCAGGGACTGGAATTCAGGTATAGAAGCGGTGGGAAACACAGTTTATCAGCTGATCCAAAAGTGTGGGTGCTTCCAAACACAGATCCTATGGGGGAAAATCACTTTTATATTCCCCAGTGTGCCTAGCGCAGTGATTTGTATGAAGCAGGGGCCTAATAAAAGTGTGTTAATCTGAATAAAACCCAAACTACTTAGCTGTGCAGGTATCTTAAGATTCCAAACAGAATCTCCTGCCCTATAACCAATGTGATAAGTTACTTTCTTCCTATTTTACAGGTGAAGTGATACGAAGCCCTACATCCTGGTGACCTAAACCTAAACCCCAATGAACAGACACTGCCACAGGTCTGCTGCCAGGGGGAGGGGGGGTGAGGGGGAGGGAGGAGAAACATAAGAGCAAGAATGCATTTCCTTGCTTCATTAGCCTGTAATTTTCAGACTCACCCAGAAATCCTGGCAGTTCCAACATTTGGGTGGACTCAGGAGAAGAAAAATCCCAGGTGAATGATAATTGGATTACCCAGTTATGCCCCAGAGCCAAATGGCTGGAAAAGGCTAGGATGGCAGGGCCAGATAGAGTTAAAGGGACATTATTTTCTAAACCAAAAATCAAGACACTTAGGCTGATAAGACAATGGATGGAATATTTTAAATTGGGGCTGTCCTAGAAAAATCGGGGACATATGGTGGATTTAGGTCGGTTGCTTATTTCACAACAAGGGATCTCTGGGCCCAATATGCTAATGGAGGGGATTAAAGCCCTAGGATGGGAGACGTCTACGGAGAAAGCTGTCACTGATTTGTAAAGCAGGAGAAAGAATAAAAGAGTGTGCCTGTAGACCGCACTGGAAGGGGGACATTCTATGGAGGAGGGAGGAAAGCAAAGTTGGTCCGAACTCAAAGTATGTCAGTGAAATCTGTTTAGGCATCGGAGGCGGGTGCGGGGAAGGGACGGAGAGGGCTGGGGAGGGGGGGGATCACTGGCACAGACCGGTGGTATCCAATGGATACAGGAGTCACGGGCCAGTTCAGGCTGTGGCTTCACCATCCGTTCGCAACCTGACCTTGGGCAGATTATTTCCCTGTCTGTGGGCTTCAACTGAAATAGAGAATCTCACAAATCCCGATTTTTACGTAAAGAATCCACAGTTCAGTATACCTTCGTTCGGCGTGCGAAAACAGAGCAAATGCTCTTCTGAAAATGGAAGACAGGACAGACACGGAACAGCTCGTCCTTTCCATCCAATTAAGAACCTCGTGAGACTCAACTAGCTCCAAAACACAACTCCGCAGCGGGGCCGCAGGCCTCCACGCCGGGTCGTGCCCTGCCCGACGCGGCGCCGTCCCGGGAGGATGGGGGTGCGGGGCCGGGAGGAGGGCGCGGGCACACGCGGAAGCGTCCGGCACGCCGGGGCTGACACGGCGGCTTCCGGGGAGCGCGGGGCAGGCAGGGTCCCCGGCGAGCGGGGAGGCGGAGGGCACCTCCCAGGCGCCGAGGGGGCGAGCGTGGCGGGCTGGCACGGCCTGGCAGCCGAGCAGGCCCGGGCCGGGAGTGGCACCGGAGGGCGGTGCCCGGCTCCCCGAGCGCCGAGCGCCGGCCGCGGGACCCCTCCGGCGAGAACCCCTCCCCCGCCAACGGGCACTGACCTGTCCAGGGCCCGGCTGGACCTGGCCGGGCGGGGCCTACGCAGCCCCTCGGCCGGGCGCCGCCTCGCGCGGGGTCCCGGGCCCGGGCGGGCCGTCTCCTCTCCGCCGGGAGCCTCCGAGCCGGGGCCCGGGGCTGCCGCGGCGCGTCCGACCGCACCGGCCTGGCCGGCGTCAACAAAGGGCTGCGGGGGCGCGAGGCCGGGGCGGGGGCGCGGGCGGCGGCCGGATTGCGCGCGCGCGGCGGGGGCTCGAGGGCTGCAGCCGCCGCGGAGACAATGCAGCGCGTCCCGGCAGGGCTCCCGCGGCCGCCTCCGCCGGGGGCGGGGCGCGGCGCGGGGCGGGGCCTGGCGGCGCGGGGCGGGGCGGGGCCTGGCGGCGCGGGGCGGGGCGGGGCCTGGCGGCGCGGGGCGGGGCGGGGCGGCGCGGGGCGGGGCCCCCGGGGGGCGGGGCGCGGCGCGGAAGCCGGGCCGCGCGCTTCCTTTGTGCGGCCGCGCCGGCCCCGCCCCGCGCTCTCCGGAAGGCGCCCCGGCCCCGCGGCGGTTCAGGGACTGGGGCTTTGGGCGCAGGGAGGCGGGCGCCGCGCGGCCCGGCACGAGTCCCCGGCGGCGTGGCGGACTGTTGACTCCCTCCCGCCCCCCGATTCGGAGGCAACAGTGATAACGACCAGCAGTAATCGAGGGCTTAGCGTGCGCCGAGCCCTCCGTGCACGCATCCCCGCTTAGTCTTCACAATGACCCTCCAAGTAGTCATTATTCTCCCCACTGGGAACCGAGGGTCAGAGAAGTTAAGTAATGACCCAAGTGACCCAGTTACACCATAAACGGAGATAACGCCTACTCTTTAGGCTTACTGTGAAGGTTAACTGAGGACATTCACACAAATTGCCTGCGGTGCTTGGCACACAGTTGGAGCCCAATAAATGTTTCTTCTCTTCCTAAACCACCCTGGTTTAAACGGAATGGTCGTGTCCATTCACCAGCTACGCTGGGAGCCGTGGGGGATGCAAGAGGTGGGCCAGGTGACCCCCCAGCCTCGCCGCCCCACCCCCAGCTTTATCAGGAATAGATGACGCGGACTTCTCCCTCCATGCCTGACGCCCTCTTTTCCTATTTTCTTGCCTTTTTTAGCATTCGTATTCTCCCTCCCTCACCCCGCCCCCTGCCCCCGCTTTTTCCCTTCCTTTGTTTCTGCGTCTTATATTTATTTTATATGCACTGATTGTTCACTCCCTCTTCCCCCTATTCCTCTTCCTTTCCCTCTACTGTTTTTCGAATTTTCAATGTCTTCTTTCAAAAATATTCCCATTTCCTCCTCCTTTCTGATTTGCATTTCTTATACTTACACAGGATAGAATACTCCACTTCTATTTCCTAAGCAGGCCCGCAGTTTCCTGCCTCCTTACCTTTACTTCCTCCTAGATTGCCCTTTCCCCAACTCTGCAGGTCTAGGTCCTACTTATCCTTCAAGTTCTGGACAACCTTTTCTGTAAGGAGCCAGACAGCAAATACTTTAGACTTGGCTGGATATACTTTCCCTGTGGCAACTATTCAGCCCTGCTGTTGTAGTCGGACAGCAATCACAGACAAAATACTGTGTTCCAATAAAACTCTTATTTATAGACACTGAAATTTAGATTTCATATAATTTTCACATATCATGAAGTATTCTTCTTTTGAGTCTTAAAAAACTTTTCAAATGTAAAACCCATTATAAAACAGTTTACAAAAACTGGTGATGTGATAGATTTGGCCCACGCTCTAGAACAGTGCCACTTCCTCCCGGCAATCTATCCTGATAATCTCTACTTGGTAGTAACTCTTCCCTCTTAACTTTTAAAGCACTTACCTATAATCCTTCCAGTGCATTTATCACATTTTGGTTTTTAATGTATGTTTTCTTCCTGTGCATTTCTCATCTTTCCCAGCAGACCTTAAGCTCGTTGAAGGTGAAGCACAGACCTTATTTCTCTATGTATTACCTCCCAGCCCACAGTGCTTTGCATGGAGCAGGCATTCAAACATACAGAATGGATCAATACTTAAGTCTTGGGTGGTTCACAGTTGTTTCCACTGTGCAAAGCTTACTTCTCTCATGAGATAGTACCTCAAGAACAGGATGCTTGTTGTAATTATAGATTTCAGAGAGATTTTTGAGAGCTCCATAGAGAAGACAGAGAAAAACAGGTAATGTCAGTTCATTTAGGAGTTGCTGGATAACAAGTACTTGAACAAAGAATGTATATTATCACCAACCTGCAAACAGATCATGTGTCTTCAGTCGGGTCCTATTCAACATTTCTATCAGCCCATTGGTTAAAGACAAAGAGAACATGCTATATGATTTACAGATGGCAAAGTCAAGCAGAGGAGTTAATATAAAGAATCACAAAATCCAGGTTTAAAACATTCCCCCCCCATCACTGATTCCGTGTCTCTGTTTTCCTATCTTTCAAATGGGGATGATAAAAGTCCTTTCCTACCTCACAGGGTTACTGTCAGGACTAAATGAGGAAATACACATAAAGCCTGGCAGAGAAGGCTCAGTAAATATTAGCTATTAACCATTTTCTTGCTGGACAGGAACTACAGGCTGACCTCACAAGGTAACATTTAATAGATATAATTATATTTTGGCTCAAAATATAAATTGTACAAGTTTGAGACTGTAGAGACCTGGAATGATAGCAGTCCATGTAAAACGAAACCTCAAAAACAAAATAAAAAATAAACCCCAAAGCCAACCCTCTGGGATTCAGGTGACACAGGGCTCTGTGAGCCGGCAGTGTCATTCCCCTGGGAAGGAGGAGCTACCATGGGGCTATGAGTATGTTGCACTGATGTAGGAAGGTGAGGGAGTTCTGCTCGGGAGCCAGAGTCAGGGCACTGTCTTTTCATAGCAGTGTGACCTGGACTCTCTATAGGCTTTTATTCCCTCCTCTGAATCATGAGGACAATAGTATTTATCTTTCAGGGTTCTCATGAATGAGTAAAGGAAAACTTAGAACAGTACTTGATACCTAGTAGGTATACAAACAAATCTCAGTTCCTCCCTACCATACCAAACAGATCTAGGAAACAGTCCTGTCCCTTGAAGGGCTTATACAGATAAGCCCTTCAAGGGACTTGAAGTGGACTTGGGTGCCAACCGATGGTGGCTAGTGGCTTTTTATATTTGGAATTACTGTGCTTAATTTGGGGGCTCATACTTTGGGAGAATTAATGCAAAGGTAGACTGTGGTTAAATAAGAACAACCAGATGGTGAGAATGGAAGGATCTTGACATGGGATGGGGGGAAAAAAAGGTCTCAAATATGCAGCCTGGAGATTTTCCCTCTTAATGGGAAGGACAAGAAAGGGACATGGTAACTGTCTACAAACACTGCAGGAGATGGAGATGGACCCTGTTATAATTCACAAAACATTCACAGCCAGTGGTGGAAGTTCCAGGAGAGCTGGTTTTGGCTTACTTTGAAGAGCAACTTTCTGATAATTAGAGCAACTCCACAATGGAATGGGCTGCTTTTCAAACTGGTGAACCCCTTACTATTGCAAGTGCCAAGAGAATGGATGGCCTCCTTCCACTCTTTTACTTTTCTTTTCCTTGATCCCATCCTCTATTCTTTACAGAAAACCAAGAGCCCTTTCCCCTACTTTGTTCCCAAGTGCTTGTCTTCTCATTTCTCTTTCTTGAGTTTCCAACCTCTTTGTCTGTCGGTTCTCCCAACCCCGACTCCCAGCATACCCTTAGTCCACTGACTAGAACTGCCTCCCAGACTTGCAGGTGGCCCATTGCTCAGAATGTCACAGATCTGGGCCAAGATTGCATACCAGCAGAGAGGGGACCCAGAGGTTGTGCTGTGACTCTCCCATCAGGGTAGAGGATCCAGCAGAGTGTCCTGAAACCTAGTCATGGAGAAGGCCATTTGTCACTGGGCACTCACAGACACACGGGGATCCCAGAACTGAGCAGTTCTTTCAAAGATGCTTTCCATGAGCTGAACATATTCTGAACTCCCTTTGCCCTTCCCCTAGGCACTTGCCTTATCTTTGATTTATGGCAGCCATTTGTCATATTTTCAATTTCAAGAACTCCCTCTCAAAGCAAAGGAAGCAGAGAATTGAAACAACCGCATACCTGCCTGAACTCTGAACCTGACATATGAATATGCAGATGTATCTGACAGCAATGCCATTTAGGCCTCAGAGTCTGGATCTAGAACTTTCCTTATCCTTCTTTATCCTTTTCTATCTTCTAGGTCCCCTTTCTTTATCTTTGGTTTATCTTCCCGTTTCCCCCCTCTGTTTCTACGCACACCAGCTTCCTTGTTGCCTTATGGGCTTGCAGTGGTTTACCCACCCAGGCCAGATGTCCAAGTGAAATGTGGGATGGCAAGGAAAGCCAACTCTCCCCCCTCCCTCGAGGGCCCCACTACACTTCATACCGTGAGCTGGGGACTGCTGGATGTTAGGGCTCTTGGGGACAGGCAGGCCTCCAGGCACGGCAGTGATGATGGCCTGTTGATGTGGTGATGGGCCAGACCGAGTCTCAGGCACACTCTTCTCTCCAGGTACTGCTTCTTTCCAGTCATCCATGTTGCACTCCTGGGGCTGTGAAGGGAGAGGACAGAGATCATCTTATAAATTGCCTCAACATCCTTGAATACTTGCCCTGTTTCCGAAGAGTCTGGGTAGCAGGCAAGGACATTAAGATTCAGCCAGCCCTAAATTAGGGAGAGGCCTCTTGGCTCTCTTGGATCACCCAGAGAGGACTTAGACCAAAACACATCCGCATGGGGGCTGTGGCATTGCCCGAGCTGTGTCTTCTCATTTGTTCCCCGGACCTTGGCACTGGCTTACTCACCACTGGTGAAGCAGGCTGCAGTTGTAAGATGACAGCTGAAGCGTGTTGGAACCTGCGTTGAGGGGTGTGGGCCAGGCCCTCAGGGTATCCATTGTGGGGCCCAGCGTCTGGCGTGGGAGGGTGACACTGCTGAGTGCTGCCAGCCTTGTTCAGATTGGCCGTGGGGCACTGGAGAGGCAGGGCGGGTGTAACCGGGCCTAGTGGCATGGCGTGGGCTTCGGGGCTGGGCTGCAGGGTCAGGCTGGGAGGGACCGAGGCGAGCTGGGGGTGGGACTGGGCTTGCAGCGCTGGCCGGGACTGCTGTGGCAGCGGTGGCGGTGGTGGCGGTGGTGCTGGCTGCTGTGGCTGCTGCTGGAGTACGAACTGGGGCTGCAGGTGCTTTGAGGGTGGCTGCGAGAGGAGCTGGTGCGGTTGCAGCTGAGCATAGGCTGCAGGGGGACAGATCAGGTCAGGGGGCACAGGTTGACCTCATCTTCTGCTGTGGCCCCAACTCTGCCCCTCCCACCTACATATCACAATGGCTTCCCAGAATCAAGGTCTCGGCTTTGATCTCTTTCAGCTTTTGCCTAGACCCTGGCCTGGCCAGGCCACTGCCACAGCCCCCAACTGTCTGTTTCCTTGCCTTCCTCCTGTGCTAAAGCTTGGCTGCCCCTCAAAGCCCACTGCAAAACTCACCTCCTCTAGGAAGCCCTCTTGGACCGTGCCAGCTGTTCAGAGAATCCCTGGATTCTACGGTGTGCCATATTGTCTGGCCCCTCCATGCCCTTCACTCACTCTTCTCTGAGCCTGCAATCAATGTGGCCTCCCATTGCCCAACCCAACCCTGGCTCTGCTCAGGCTGGGCTTCCTCCGCCAAGAGTCAATTGCACACGGGACCTGGGACTGTTACATACAGAAGGGCCTCAGGCTAGCTGCTAAACCTCTCTAGGCCTTGGCTTCCTTGTCTGAAAGTTGGAAATAAAAATCATTCCCACCCAGAAAGTTGTTGTAGGGATGAAATGAGAAAAAATTGTGTGAATAAAATGAGAAAAAAAGTGATATGGTGTGCATAGCACGGTAACTGTCAAACAGTCATGCTCGATTATTTCTAGCTATAATTAAAGTGATGATTGGTTTAGGTTCTCAAAGTATGCTGGACTTACATTTACCATAAGAACATGTATCACAGTGTATTATAATCGTTTCTTAACTTTCTTCCCTTGGAGATCGTGAACCCCTTGTGTCAGAAATTATCCCGGGTCTCTTTATCCAGAACCTGGCCTAATGCCTGACATTGGATGGGTGCTAAAGAAATAAACTTCTTGTCCTGAACTGGAATCCATTTGTTGCCATGTGCTGCTAGCCTTTTCTTCTCCTGGCATTTTAACCAGGCCAACTCTTTGAGGTAGGGATTCGCATACTTTTTTAGTAATCCATTTAGTGTCTAGCTCATGCCTTGTATACAGTACAGATTTAGATTCAGCTTAGAGATTGATTGTCCTTCCTCCTAACCCTGCCTAGTGGCATCCAGGCCAGCTTAGCATGAGGGTAGCTCCCCCGAATCTGTCTTGCCTGAATGGGGCCCTCCACCAAGACTCCCACAGCTGGGGAGCTACTGCAGACAGGCTATGCCTTGCCAACGCAGAGGGCCACAGCTGGAAGCTCACAAACAGATTTTTACAACCAAAGCCTCCAAACTAATAGGGATAAAGGCAAATTTTGGACCCTGAGCTAACATTTTAAGAGTCCTGTGATCCCAACAGGTGCAAAGCAATCAGATTTCAAACTAAGCTGGGGCTTTTTTCTTAAATTTTGTCTATTTACACATACGTTTCCAACTATCTCATCACAGCCCAGCATAGAATTCCAAGCAGAAGGCCAATCAGAATGGAATGGAATGGAATGGAATGGAATGGAATGGAATGGAATGGAATGGAATGGAAAGGAAAGGAAAGGAAAGGAAAGGAAAGGAAAGGAAAGGAAAGGAAAGGAAAGGAAAAACAACATGGTCTCTGGTAACTGGCAGAGAGCAGAAAAGGGTTGAGAAATGCACCAGGTTTGAGGTGATGGGGGACCATCCAAATGGAAATTGTCAGTAGGAATTTGGTGATTATAAATTGCCCCTGCCTCCCACTTAAGCCTTTTCTCCCAATTCCACATTGAATAGCTCATAACTTAATCAGGCAAAGATTGTCAATCAGGCAAACTAAACAATCAGGACTCTTTGAGAGGACTGTCGATAAGGCACCCGGGAGATCCCACAGATGCCACACAGTGCCCCGTTAGGCTTGAGCAGTTACGAAGACCATAAAGACCATAGAAAGATGGGTACCATCACTGAAAACCCAAGCAAATCTTTCTGTCTCTCAGTATAAAGTCATGAAGTCCTGCCCCGGAACAGTTGCTCTAGGGGTTGCCCATCAGAGGTAAGAACGGGTGCAGGCACGAGGCAGGGAGCTAGCGTCAATGGCACATCCCACCACTCCCTGGCTGTGTGCCCAGAGGTGGGTCCTATTCCTTCTCAGGGATTCAGAGTTTTATCTAAAACAGGAAGTTTGGGTGAGGTGAACACATGAGTCTCTCCCAGCTCTAGTCTGATGGGGGTGGCTATCATAGGAAAGTGGTTTAAAACTCAGTGGTTTAAAACTAAGGTGGTGTAGATGGGACGGACGCCTGCATGGCTCAGCGGTTGAGCGGTTGAGCGTCTGCCTTCGGCTTAAGGCGTGATCCCAGGATCCGGGATCGAGTCCCACATCGGGCTCCCTGAAAGGAGCCTGCTTCTCCCTCTGCCTGTGTCTCTGCCTCTTCTGTGTGTCTCTCCTGAATAAATAAATAAATCTGGAAAAAAAAAAAAGATGGTGTAGAGGCGGGCGCCTGGGTGGTTCAGTTGGTTAAGCGTCTGCCTTTGGCTCAGGTCATGGCCCAGGGTCCTGGGATCAAGGCATGCATTGGGCTTCCTGCTCAGTGAGGAGTCTGCCTCTCCCTCTCCTTCTGTCCCTTCCCCCCGACTTGTGCTCTCTCTCTCTCTTAAATAAATAGATAAAATCTTTAAAGAAAAATAAAATACAAAGTGGTGAAAAGAAGGTCAGAGAGGAAAAGAGTTCTAAGTCTCCAGTGCATAGAGTACAGTTAAGGACAAAACACATTTGCTTGCCAAATTGGGAAAGCAACTGCTAGCCTGCTGGCCGGCTACCCCAGGGCCTCCCCATCTATCCCACTCTCCCCTCTGCTGCTCCTGGAAAACTGAAGGCATCGTTTTGGAACAGATGATGCTAGTGTATGCCATGGCTGGAAACAAAGCTCATGAAGCCTTAGATAAGTTCATAAATCAAAGGCTCAAGGTATTTTGGGGAAGTGTACATCTGTAAACTTTTGAGGTTAATAAAAAGCAAAGACCACGATTTAACTCCGGCATTATCCTGGGTCAAAAGTCCTTTTATTTAAAATACTGTGATAACTTTGTAGTTGGTCTTTCTGATTCCAGTTTCTTCTCTCTATAATCCATTTTATAGATTGCAAATTAATCTTTCTTTTGCAAGTTAATCTTCCTAGCGCATAGATCTGACTCCCGATTAAAAGCTAACAGGAAAAAAAAAAAAAAAGAAAAGCTAACAGGGATCCTCCTTTGTCTGTTGACTAAAGCTCCAGGCATTCGAGATCTCTTTACAACCTTTTAATTTCTATTATTTTTTTGATCCGAGCAATCTACTACTCATTGTCCCCTGTACAGTTTATGCTTTGTCTCATCCCACCTAGAGTGTCACACAAATCAAATCTTCATCATCCTTTTTCTGCCCTTACAGCTAAGGAAATTCTTCCCTTTGAGGTACATCAAGGTCTGTCTGCTTTGCATCGCCCTCAGAGATGCAGCATGTCTAGTGGGCAACTTACAGTTCTAGAGTCAAAGTGCTTGGATTTGAATCTTAGCTCTGCCTCTTACCAGCACTGTAATGCTGGGCAAGTTACTTGACCTCTCTGTTTCTCTGTGTCATCATCATTAAAAGGGGTAATGATGATACCTATTTCAAATGACTTGTCTCTTTTAGTAGGCAGAATTGATGGGATTCACTTATTTCATCCAAAGAACCTTGAATTTAGTGGATGCTTAATCAGTATTGGGGAATGAATGAATGACAACGTGGTGGAACTCCAGCTATTGTCCCACAAAACCTTTCCTTTTCAGAGCCAGAACATGGATGAGAGGGATATAAACCCATGATCTTTTTGGTTTAATCAGCATTCTGGTTTATGGAAGACCTTCCTCCTACTCAACCCCTGCTCACTACCTTCCTGCACTAACTTTCAACCCACCCCAGCTGCTCCACTCGCTGTGCATAAAATGTCATATCCCATCGTGCCTGTTTGGCTTTGATTTTGGTGCTTCCATTTTCTGGAATGCCCTCCTCTTGCTTCAGTGATCTGAGGCTTAAGCTTCTTTGGCTCAGGCTCAGCTCCTGTTGTCTCCCTCTTTGCCTTAACTCTTAATTATGGGTTTTCCCGCAGAATTCCTGGAAGTTTTTATCGTTTGATTGATTTGTGATTTAACATGTACTATCTTGTATACGTATTTCACTGGTTCTTAAACATTGATTCTTATCCCCACCCCCCAAACACGCACACATTTGAACATAATATCCTTTGAACTGGGATGCATATGGCAACTGCTATCTGGTCAACTGGCAGTGCTTTTCTTCCTTAAAGTTTAATAAAATAATGGTGTATCTCACAATCAGTGGCCTCCTACATTAAGTCAAACGGGAATACTTTTATTCTTGTGTGTATTTCCTATCTCTCTAGCTGTCCTGTTTCAGTCAAAGGTATGTTCTATGTTTCTTTTTATTTTTTTTAATTTAAAAGATATGATTTAATTTAGCTGGAAGTTTTTTTTATTTATTTTTATTTTTTTTATTTATTTATTCATGAGAGACACACAGAGAGAGGCAGAGACACAGGCAGAGGGAGAAGCAGGCTCCATGCAGGGAGCCCGACGTGGGACTCGACCCCGGGTCTCCAGGGTCACGCTCTGGGCCGAAGGCAATGCTAAACTGCTGAGCCACCCGGGCTGCCCTAGCTGGAAGGTTTTTATGTCTCCTTTTACCTTCTACGTTGTCCAACATGATACTCTACGTGTTTGCAGATGCTTAGTAAACGTCTGCTGTTGATCACAGTAAGATCAATGAATGCATCTCCCTCTACCATGCCCTCCAGCTCAGTTTGGGGTGGTAAAGGGCATTTGCAGCCATGATACCAGAGCAGGCCATGCTCCTCTTTCCCACAGGTAGGATGGGGCATATCGGTTTATGAAATGTTAATACACAGAAATCTCTTTTTTCTTTTTCTTAACTTTTTCTAGTGCCCAGTAGCTTCATTTTTTCCCTGCACCTACTTTGGCTCCCCTATCCCCTCCTGCTGTAAAGTACACTGCTTCTAAGGAACAAAGGGTTGCTTCCTTGGGACCTTGACCACAACTTTGGAAGGCTCCATCAGCCCTTCCTATTATGGAGCAGGGGAGGGGCAGGCCCAGGGCCTCCACAAATTAGAGCCAAGCAAGAGAGAGACTCTAGGCAATGCTCATCTTTCCGTCTGGTGCTCTAACCTTGAACAGCCTCCTTAAAATCTCAAGAGGCCAATTCACTGCTCCCAAACCAGTTGGTTGTTGGCAACAAGAGGATTAAGGTCCCCCAGAGTAGGAGGGATTACTGGCTGGCACCCTTCACTGTATTCACTGTTAGAACTTATCAATAATTAATCTCTATTGATCTCAAGGCTTCAAGTATGCAGGAAATAGCTCACTGCCCCAGACATGCTGAGTGAGACTCTTGTCCCAAAATATACCAGAGCAGCATCTCTTTCATGGGTCCAGGCCTGCTTATACACTTATTTTTTCAAAGACTCTGCTATAACAGACTAGAGTTGCTGGAATTAGCTAGTCTCTGGGTCAGGGGAAATGCCTCTCAGAGAGGATGGCATTACTCTTTACTACCCACTGCTCTTCAGGGTTTAGAAAGTGAAGAGATACTTTTAATCATTCATTCACTAAATAAACATTAACAACCCCCAAAGATACAAGTGTAGTAATCCAAAGGGGCACCTGCATCCCAATGTTTATAGCAGCAATGTCCACAATACCTACTATGGAAAGAGCTCAGATGTCCATCAACAGATGAATGGATAAAGAGATGTGGTATATATACAATGGAATTACTACCCAGCCATAAAAAAACGAAACTTTGCCATTTGCAATGACGTGGATGGAACTAGAGGGTATTATGCTAAGTGAGATAAGTCAATCAGAGATAGACAATTATCATATGCTCTCACTCATATGTGGAATTTAAGAAACAAACAGAAGATCATAGGGGAAGAGAGGAAAAAATTAAGTAAGATGAAATCAGAAAGGGAAAGAAACCATAAGAGACTCTTGACCATAGAAAACAAACTGAGGGTTGCTGGGGGGGGAGAAGGTTGGTGGAGGGGGAACAAATAACAAACATTGGCAAGCACCTACTACAAACCAAGTACCATGTTTGCTGCTGGCTGAAACACGGTCCCTAGAATAGATTATTGTTTAGTAACAGAGACATTTACTCTTGGCATATCTTGGTAAATGTTACAAGAGGAGATAAGCACAGAATACCAAAAACACAGAAAAGGGGATTCAACTTCAGGAGAGCAGAGAAGGCTTCCCCGAGGAAGCATTTACCATGACTTGGAGTTAGGAAGATGACAAAACGAATAGCACATGGGAAGAACCGGAGACATAAAAGACTACAGTGCATTCAGAAACCTGTAGGGCATTCTCTACAGACACTCCCAGAGTGTCTATAGTAGAGGAGCCAGAAGAGAAGGCAGTTTTAGGAGGAGTCTAAATTATGCTGGTATCCATAAAAGGCTGCTCTTCTCTGAAGAGGTCTGTCTCATAGGATCAGGCCTCGGGGGTGACTGAGATTGAGGCTGACTCTACAGGGCAGAGTCCCACATAGACAGGGAAGCTCCTTTTAGAAAAACCTAAAGCAAGAGCCACATGAATTTTCCATGATGCAGTTCCTCTGTGCTGAGGGCTAAGAGTTTGAGGGGGAAGTAAAGCTAAGGGAAGTTTCCCTGTAAGAAGAAACTAGGTTATAGCAACAGGATTGCAACTGCAGAGGCACTCCACGGTGGTCTGTCTATGCCTTAACGTCTTTAAGCCTGCTCTGTAGCCATCTGGCAAAACTAGCAAATATCCTCTGTGAGCAGAATTCCTTATAAGGAATGCTTGGAGCATTAAAAAAGAAAACTGGTTTCTGCATCTCTGCTCCCACCCCACCTTGGCCGAATGATGGTAGTACTGCGTGAGTGGCTAAAGGCATGGGTTTTAGAGCCAGATCTGGGTTTGAATCTTGGTTCTGCCACCTATAGATGGTATAACTTTAGACAAATTGCTTATCCTCCCTGACCCTTGCGTTCCTGTTCTATAAATGGTGATATGTACCACCTAGTGTAGCTGTTAGCACCACATGGAATATTATGTTTAAATCACAAAAAGGTTCACTGCCTTTGCACATACCTAGTAGATGCTCATCAAATGAAGCTATTCTTAAAATACTATCAGCTATTTGCATGTTGCTTTGAACTTCTCAAAGCATTTTTATAATTTGAATCTCATTTATTCATAACAGTAAGCTTATGAGGCAAATGGGCAGTGTTCCCATCTTATAAACAAGAACTGAGAGTAGTTTCCAATTGACTTCTACAATGCAGTGTGTTAAGGGAAAATTGATTCTACTTGACAGATGAGACACAGTGCCTTGCATGTAACAAACACCCCAAAAGTGCTGATGGGCAAGTGAATAAAACAAGCCAATAAGCACAAAGTAAAATAGCAAGCCTTGGAATATTAGTTGGAGGCTCTTCAGACCTTTGCAGGTGATCTTGGAGGAAGAACAATGAAAAGGGAGTGTTTTTGTCAGAAGGCAGGGAGGTAAAAGGGATGCGATGGGTCAAGTAAGTCACAAAGTGGTAGGAGTGGGGGAGAGGAGACAGATCTGTCCCAGGAAGCCATGAGCAATTCGAGTGGTTCAGTGGGCAATTTGGGGAGGATTTTGCAGGCCCCCCACAGAGTCAGAGTCAGTCTTATCAGAAGTCATGAACACACTATTTATTGAGTCCCTCCTACAGGCTAGGCATTACAACTGATAAAGTAGGAAAGAAAGACACAGGGAAGGTTTCCCAACAAGAAAGAAATAACAGTCTCTGAGGAAGATGATTCTAGCAGCTGTGAGTGGGAATTCCTGGCCATCAGTTAAGCCTCTTATAGTCAGCAGGCCTCGAGGAAGGCAGGGAGCCAACACAGAGGAAGTATCATCGGAGCCTGGTGATGAGCTGGGTAGTGATGGAAGGTGGGACCAAGGAGGGAAAGGGAGCTGGGAGCTGTGGAGAGCCTACTCTGTGCGGGTCACCTCTGCAGGCCAGCACACTCATCTTTATAGCCTGTGGGAAGTACAATCATCTCAGTTTTATAGGTGAGGAAATTGAGGTTTACAGAGATTAAGTAACTTGATGATGGTCATAAAACTAGTAAGTAGGGAAGCTGGGGTCTGAAACCAGATCTAACTCTGAAGCCCATGCTTTTCCCATTATAACACTCTGCTTCTGTGCTAAAGGCAAATGAAATAAAAATAACCCTGAGACTGTGAGCCTAGGGTATAAGAGTTGCTAGTTCATGACCGTGGGCAGTGGCTGGGAAACTGGGAACGGAGATTCTTCCTCAGAGGAACACATCCAGATTTTTGTTTTTGTTTTGTTTATGAATTCTGTAAAATTTAAAAATGTGTGTGTGGTGGAGTGACATCCAAGGGGAATATCCTATAGACAGGAAATCTACAGGGAAGGGGAATGAAGACAGGGAGGGGCCCATATTCAGATGTCATCTGCAGACAGGTGGTAGGTGTCTGAAATGGAAGAACAGACAAGCTCCTTTAGGGGGTAAATGTTGGAGTAAAACACCAGGAGGACAGGACTGAGTCTTTGGGAGTCTCACAGCTAATGGCAGTGGGGGCAAAGGGAAAGGAGGGAGGAGCAGGTCCCACCTACACGCACAGATGGTCACATGCACACGTGGCCATTCTGGACGTAGGTGCTTCCCAGTGCCAGCTGAGATCATCCTCCTTCTGTTCTGTTCTTGAAACTTACTCATTTTTCAGGCACAACTCAGATTTCCACACCCCAATTAGAATTTAAACTCTTGTTCATCTCTGTAACTCCCATATGGTTAGCATTATGTTTGGCACATAATAGGTGCTAAATGAGTATTTATTGAGCTGAACTAAACAATTAAAGAGACAGAGAAAAACTATTTGGGGATGACAGTTAATTAGTCTTTCTGAGCCATATCTTCTTCATTTAGGGGAATGGAATTGTCAGGATTAAATGAGATACGTAGGTAAGATATGTGGGTATTTCGGACAGTGCCTGGGACATGGCTGTTCATTAACTCGTAGTTATTATTATTATTAACTGGTAGTTGGCAATGACTCATAGAGGTAATATAATAGGAGCCTAGGGTGAAGGATTTCAGGAAAGAAGGCTCAACACTTCCAAGGCCCTTTGTGTATCACAGTTGTATCCTCTTCCTCTGTTTCTGTCACACACACATACACACACGTGCACACCTATGATGTGTTAAGCAAAATATCAAACTCTTCCACTGATATCCTGTAGACTTTTTCCCCCTAATATAAAGAGGAACTTCTTAGGAATCTAAATTTGGTCCTACAGTGATAGTTGAAATGAACTTCGTGGTTGGTTGCACAATTTTAACATCAAAATTGTTGGGAATCTTGACTCTAGCGAGATAACGAGTCCATTTGTATGTTTTGTTTTTATTGGATTCTCTAAGTAAAAGTGTCTATCTCACAGCTTGGAAGCTGCTCTGGGAGAGAAATGTGGTGCCCGAGAGTCCTAGAATCAGCAAGCATCACATTGTCCGGCCTATCACAGACAGGAATCACTATTCCCTGACACAAATCCCTCTCTGCAATAAAACAAAGCTGCTATGTGGCAGGCCTTTCCAGCAGAGAGTTTTCTCTCCTCTGATGAGACCTGAGGAGGGATGAGGAAGCAGAACAAAGACCTGGCATCTGGAGCACAATTGTGTGGAAAGGGCCTAGAATTTTCAATAACCTGACAGTTTCCTTTTTTTCACAGCATCAACCTCCTGGTCAGCAACTTTCTCCTCACCTTTGGGCCTGAGTGTGCACCAAGGCCCTGAGTTTATCCCCTAGAATGAGGACTCCAAGAACCAAGCCTCTTGTGGGGAGCTGTGGGCCAGCTCCCTTAGGACTTGGTTTCCCTGGAGGCCTGGCCCATGGGACCTTGCAGCCTGCCTCTCCTGCCCTCCTTGGTTCTGTCCTCGAATTTCCAAGAAGCCCAACTTCTTAGGCTCTGCTCTCCGCCCCTTATTCCCCTCCCCCACCTGCCAACCCACCCCTTTTCAGGGCATAAGGGACCTTTTCTATTTGCAGATCCTAAAGAAGCTGGTTGCCAAGGTGACAGGAGCAGGAACAGCAGGGAGCTCGCCATGGGGGAGGGGCTTTGCCCCCAAACAGCTGTCAGTGGGAGCAGTCCCAGCTGGGACTACAGCATTTGCCTGTTCTGGGAGGACATGGCCCCCAGGGGGACACATTCTCTCCCCTACGGTCCCCCACTGCCCCACTGCAGGTCTCCACTGGTTATTCTCCCTGGGGGCAACGAGCCAGCCAGCTCGAAAATGCTTCAATAACCAACAAAAACCGCCACCCCCTTCTCTCTTTTTCTCTCAATCTCTCTCTCTCTCTCTCTCTCTCTCTCTCTCTCTCTCACACACACACACACACACACACACACACACACGCGTGCGCGCGTGCGCTCTCGCGCACAGGCACACACACACACACACACAAGCACATGCGCACATGCTCTGATCTCTGTTCATTTGCAGTGGGTTGGCTGGGCAGGAGGCCAGAAGTTACCTTTGCCTGAGGACGCAGGAGCCCAGGGCAGGGGCTCCTCCAGGCTGCCCCCACTAGGGCATAAAGATTATTTGTCTTTTTTTTGTTCCAGAGCCCTGAGAGGATCTGCAGCTTCCTGACCCTCCCCATTGCCTTGCATCTGGGAGGTTAGGGGTTGGGGAGTAGAATCACTGGGCTTGTAGAGAGGAAGGGGTAGAAGAAGTAAGGAAGAATGGGAGGTGATGGTAGGAGGTAGGAACCATGCAAAGCCCACTGATTTGTGTGATCTAGATGCAGCCCACAGCTGCCCCACAGAAAGTTCTGTGGAACCACTTGTCTCTGTATTGCATATAGCCACATACTGCTAGTTTCAGGCCATGCCAGGGGCCCCAGACATCAGCCTGTAACTCACAGGTGTTCACCTTCATAAAGTTCAAGAGAAGAGAGCCTTCCACTCGATTCTGTAAACTACAGAACTTAGAACCATCAGGCTCTTTGACTTTTGGGTCATGAACAGGAATGGCCTAGGAAAGACCCACATTACTGCAAGAATTGAGAGCGGCAAATATGGTTTAATGGCTAAGGACACAGAATCTGACTCAGTGGGGCATGGACCTGGTTCCCACTTCTGCCTCTTACGACTTATGTGACCTTGAGCGACACATGTAGCAAGTTCTTGGATAACCTCTCTGAGCTTTCGTCTTCTCCTCTGCAAAATGGATAAACACACCTACCTTATAGGGTTCTTTCCAAGGCAAAAAGGGGTGGTATGCATAAAAATGCCTAGCATATGGTCTAGTTTACAACAGCTGTTTTAATAGCGCCCTGTTTTCTCAAGACCCCAGGATTGCCTAGCACATTTAGGAAGAATTCAAGAACGGGTCTTTCTTTTGAAGAGTCCTTAGAACCTGGGGGGCTGGGTTGGATCTGGGGAGAGGCTACATTTTGGCTTGGGTGCGTATGGTTCTCAGGAAGTAGGGTTTGTAGGGTTTGTAGCTTGAATGAGAAGGGAGAAGTGCTAAGTGACTTGTAGGGAGCTGCCTTCCTCAGCCCAGCAGTGACTGTCCAAAGGCAGAGAATCACCAATCCTTTGTCCTCGAAACCTCAAGAAAGTAAATAAAGGATTGTGGCTCAGATTCTTCATTGCTCAGTCGTGACACTTGACCTGTACTTTCCTCTATCTTGAATATCTTCCCCTACTTTGTCTGTTGTTGGGTAAACTACTCCTGCTTTGAGACTCACATGCCATTTCCTCTGAGGGACAGTATCTCTGACCCCTCCTCCTGGCACTGAGTTGGGTGTGTCCACACTTACCTTGAACTTACTTCTGTAATAGAATTTATGAAATTGAATGGATTTGCTTATATACCTGGCTCCCTCCTTTTGACTGCACATTTAGGTAAGGAATTGTATTTTGACCCCGTTGGTTAATCTAGTAACCAGCATACACAAGCTCTCAAGAAAAAAAAATGTAGGTTAGACTGGATAGCAAAATGGTCTGGATGAGGACAGAAGGTGAGTGGTTGTCTCAAGGATGTGACCAGGGTGATTCTCTCTCTCTCTCTTTTAAATTTATTTATTCATGAGAGACACACAGAAAGAGGCAGAGACATAGGCAGAGGGAGAAGCAGGCTCCCTGCAGGGAGCCTGATGTGGGACTTATCCTAGGACCCTGGGATCACAGCCTGAGCTGAAGGCAGATGTTCAACCACTGAGCCACCAGGTACCCCTGATTTTCTCTTTAATGCAAAGCCATGTAGTCTATCGCTATTATATTTACTTCTATGGTCTAACAGCATGGTCTTATTCCCTAGACTGATAAGCTGGCTTCTAAGGCTTTTCTGAGAAAAGACTGCTTAGAAAAGGCAATACTGGGACATGCTAGCAGACAGGGAAAGAGATCCAGCTTCTGGGAATGCTGACTCAGCCCCATCACAGAATCTTTTTCATAAGTAATCTGATTATTATATATTTTTTAATCTGCTAAATTTTTTCCTGAAGTGATACCCTCATTGGCAAGCCTTTTGGCTCCCTTCCCCAGAGCTGGATAGCTCCTGCCATGCTCAGAGCTCACATATATGAGAGCACTGATCACACTGCACCTCATAGTACTTGTCTTCCCAGCCGGTACCCTTCCCAGAGAGCAGAGCCTAAGTCTCATTCATCTCTGTGCATCTAAAACTGGCAACATAACTGTCATATATTAGTCAACAGATGTCTGTTGAATGATGATAAAATCAACTTCCCACTTCAACTCCCTGTGTGGTTCTTGTTTGCACCTGGCTTGTCCCCATCCCTGTAACTGACCCTTCAAGTATTTCAAAGTAGTCCAACTGCCAACCACCACTCTCTCATGGCTAAGAGCTATGATTCACCACTGCGCCCATCACAAAGGACTAGTTTATTCCAAATGTTGTGGCTTCCTCCTCTAAAGCTACATGGAGGCATGATGCAGAACCAGGAGCTGATGAACTTCTCAAGATTGGAAGAGGGAAAAGAGATGCAGGGCTAGTATCTTAGTATGTCTGTGGGAAAAAGGAAAGTTTGAAAGCTTCCTCCTCCCCCTAGTCCTGAGTTTTCTGGGATACGATCCTTGTTCCTGGAGCCCTTACCTGGAGCAACGAGGGGGTGGGTGGCCACAGCAGGTACCATCCGGCTGAGCCCAGCCCGGCCTTCCATGCTCCCCGGCACACTGCTGTTACCATCTCCTTTCTTGAGTGGCTCCATCACACTGTCAGTTATGCCAGGCTTGGCACCTGCGGGGGAACCCTGAGCGGTGTTTCTGCCCTGTGATGGGGTAGGCAGAGGCTGGCTACCACTTGGCGTGGGTTTCAGGGCCAAGCTGGGCAGGACAGGCTGAGTGGGGGAAGGGCCCGAGGCTGCTGCAGTTGGTGTCTGCTGTGTTCGGAGGGTCAAGTTCTGTACCTGGAAAAGAGGGGTCTATGGGAGTCCCAAGAATGTGGGTAGGAGTAATGGCATCACACAGCTAAGACGGGGAAGGAGTCAGGGATGGACCTAGGAATGGCTTAAATAGGACAGTGGGTTGCAAAATCAGAGAGAAAGAGAGAAAACGAGTTAGGGGTTGAAAGAGGAACCAGGAGCAGTAGTTTCTAAAGGGGACAAGAAAGAGTGCTAGTGATTGGATCCGTGCAGCAGAAGAAATTGAATTCTGAGAAGGGATGACTGCCCTAGGCTGGGGTGGGCACTCTCTCCCATTACCTCCTCTCCTCCCCCAAACTATCAGGATGGGATGCATTCCATTTGGAAAGAATTCCCAGTTACAGTGGGGCATGGGGCATCTCACACTCAAAAAGGCCAGGGCAAAAGTGAAAGTTAATTGACCAGCGCAGCCACCAGGCAAAGGATCATCATGTCCTCAGAATAAGGTTTATTACACCAGGATCCGTGTGCTTACTCAACCTGGCCCCTGGTGCCCTCTGCTGGATGCGCCGAGGCTGTGCCAGACTCACTTCCAACAAATCTGATTCTCTTGCTACCAAGTGCTGTCCCGTTCTGTAGCCAGGGTGAGGAGGGAGTGTGAGGGGCTGTTTTGCTCCCCGCTGCCCATAGCACCTTTACAGCCACAGCAGTATCTGTGTGCCAGCAGAAGGTGGGGACCCAGGACTTATCTTTGCTCCCTCTTCTGTGGCATTTTTCCTGAACTAGAGGGGCTAGCGTGCGTAACCAGAGTGGGATGTTCCACTTGAAAAGCAACACAGAAGTTATACTGGGAAGGGTGTACAGTAAAAAGCTAGTCATGACCATCCATTATTGGCAACCGCATTTGCCTCAGCATGCTGCTCTCTGACTCCTGATCTATGTATGTTTGAGGGAGTGGAACAGAGTCATGAGTGGCTGAGGTCTTCTCAACGGGATATTAATTAAGGAGTAAGTCTGGGAGCATCGGGATGTCCTGTCTCCCCCCGGCTTTCCTAGAAGATCCCAACCTTTCCAAATAATCAAAGTACCTCAGGGCCTGTGCCCATACCCAGTATCAGTACCCTTCTACGGAGGTGCCCACCCCCCGGCCCTCCCACCAGCATGGAATCCTCACCTGGGCGGGGGTGGGGGGCCGGGCGGGGGAGCCAGTGCCGAGCTCAGGCTGCACAGTAGCGACGGTGGCCGTGGGCGTGAAGATGAGCTGAGGGGACAAAGGAACAGTGCCGCCTAGGCTCCTAGCTACCTGCACCAGGTTACCTGGCTGGGCCTGGAATCACAGGAAACGAGGCGCCTTTTACCTGCCCAATGTGGGCTCAGCTACAGGACAGGACAGTTCAGCCAAGGAGCAGATATGGGGAAAGAGGGAGGCAAGAGAGGGAGAGTCCAAGGGGACCACCTGAAAGTCTCAAGAGGCTTGTAGCATCCTGATCCAGGCTGGGTGGTGAGGGGGATGGCGGAGGAGAGCCAATCTGGGGATGCATGTTGTGTTTACTTCAGAAGCCTCTGTGAGTTGCTCATCCTAGAGGGGCCAACGTTCCTGGGATACTCTGAAGTCATTCTCTCCGTAGTACCCCGGGGAGCAGAGACCTTGCTTAGGTTCAGACAGATGCCCTAGGACCTCTTTCCTGGTCTAACCCATTCCTGACTCCAGGTCTGGGCCAGAACAGGGCTCCCCTGCACAAGGGATCAAATTAGATGTATTTTTTTCCTCAGTTTTTAGTCAAATTTGGATTTGGGTATGGGGTGTAGAGACAACAGTGGTGGAGGAACCAGGGTGCCCAGAGCCGCATTCATGTCTGCATCTCCTTCCATGGGCTGTGGGCTACACGGTAGTCTCTGCATGACACCTCCAATCCCACGAGCCTAGCTGGTGCCCATGTGGCCGTGCTGATTACTCAGGAGCTGCTTTCCCCCAGACTTTGAGGTGCACCTATGTCTAGTCCTCTGTGCATGTTTGCCCTACTTAAGGACTCCAATTGGGGCAGCTGAGTAGGACAAGGGAATGAGTCAACTGAAGACAAAGGCAAGTTTGGGCAGTGTCACACTGTGCTTGTCCTGTCCCTAGAGAAGTGGAAGTCTACTCCATACTGTGTGTCCAAGAGGCTATTCCCTGGGAATGGAATACCACAAACAATGAACTCAGAGTCAAGAAAGGAAGTGATGGGACAAGACCAGAAAAGCTCCAGGTGCCCAGTTCTGGCCCCAGAAGCAAAAGGAGGGTAGGACTGTATTGTCTTCAGGATAGCGTGTCAAGGAGCCGGAGAGAGAAATCTTCAGGATGGGAGACACAAGATCAGACTCAGTGAGCCCAACAGAGAGCTAGATGTTAACTGCCTCCTGAGGAGTATGCCGCTGTCTTCCCTGGAAATTCTTCTAAATCTTAGGAACCCATAAGGTTCCTAAGGACCTTTGCATCCCTTAGGGACAGGTGTAAAGGAGAGATCCTAGATATGCAGGTCTGGGGATGATACCATCCCGGGCACATTTGGCACATTCAAATATGCTGAATTAACAGGTGATAGAGTGACCCTGATTTGGATGGGGGCCCAGTTGGGAGAGCAGTGGAGGCAGCAGCAGATCTTGAAGCTGAATGCCACCTTCACCACCTGGACTGGAATCCACCTTTGGCGCTTGAACTAGTGATGGCCAGTCCCTGTAAGGACTGCCACAGGGGGTTATGACCCCATTTCTGTAGAGTACAAGGATGTCTGTGTGCTTGCTTATCTTAAGCGTCCAAGGATACTGACCATCTGGGCATGGGCCCCTGCATTTTCTACCCTAATTAATTTTGGGGGGTTGGGGTTTCTGATAAGAAGAGGACAATTAGGGAAGGAAAGGATACATCATGGGCTATCTTCTCCATTTCAGCCAGAAACCCCACCTGTCCTTGGGTCACTGAGCCTGTACCCAAGCTCCTATTCAGCCTGTCAGGTGCCCTCTTGTTTATTCCATCCCTTAACCTCTTGCTGTCTGTTCCTTGGTGCTCCTTCCCTCCCCCCCACGTCTCTAATTCCTACCCTCTCTAACCTCCCAGGCCAGGCTTCTCTGCCTCCATCCTCCCAGCCCACCTGAGCCATGGCCCAGGCTGGGTACTCACCATCTGTGCCCTTAGATACATCTGTGCTTGGCTTGCAGTCAGGGCTGGAGAAGACGTGTTGCCCAAGAGCACAGCCTGCTGGGCGATGCCCGAGGCTGTTGCTGAGTTGACACTCTGTGCCCTGTTGATGAGCTGGGCTGCTGCTGGGGAGGCTGCCAGATTGATCTGGTGAGAGAGACACACACAGTAACAAACAGGAGGTTCTGTTGATTAACTCTGGGCCCCTCTCCTTCATTTCTTTCTTTCCCTATCTTCTGTTCCTTTGTGGATGCAGCCTTCTTTAGGACCTTCCTTGGTACTTGGGCCTTGGAGCATCCCCCAGCACCACCCTGGCTTCTGTGTGGGGCTGTAGGAAGGGTCCAATGGGGCAGAGAACTGAACTATAAACAGAGAGCCTGGACATTGGCAAGAAAGATGACAGGGAGTTACGAAAGTCAGGGTTAGAAACAGACATATGCTTTTTTTTTTTTTTTTTTTTCCCTTCTGGCAAGAGTAATAGATTCCAGCCATGGTTGTCTGTGGCTGAGGATTCACCAGCTGGGTCTGGGAGCACGCGAGCATCTATCTAGGGCAAGGAGGAAGGAGCTGGTCCCAGAGCTGTAGGCTCTGTTTGCTGTTTCCCAACCTACTCACCGAGGATGACGGGGCTGGGGCCTGGGCAGACACATTGCTGCTAGAAGTGCTCCCCTGTCTGTTGGCCACCAGGCTTGCCTAGAAAAGAACAATTCTTATCACAGGGGTCCCAGGTCAACCCCAGCCATTCCCCAGGCTCTCAGAGGAAGCACTCTAGGACAGTGGTTAGGAGTCCATCCCTCATCTGCCTCATCTGTGTGGCCTCAAGTATGCGTTTCAGTTTCCACTTGATGAAGTGGGGATGATAACAGAATCTACTTTGTAGCATCAAGGAAAGGATTAAATAAGGCAAAGCATTTACATGTAAGCACTCAGATCATGAGCTATAATTATTACCTATCTTTCCCAGTGTCTGGACAGCCCTGCTTTAGCCTGCTCTATCATACTGGGCTCATGGACCCCGTGAAAGACTTTTGCGCATTCTGTCTGGCATGGCCAGCCTGCCCCCCTTCCCCGTGGCTGGATTCTTCTTCACGTGTTGGTTTCCGAGTACTCCAGCAGACAGACTGTCCCTCGTCGCCCACCGAGGGCAGTCCTCCTGTCTCTTGGTCAGAGCAAGCCCTTCTTCTCTTTCAGAGTGCTTATGGCAACTTAGAGATTTAGATATGTTATTTCCTTGTCTCTTTGGGTGTCTGTTTACTTGCTGTCACCCCACTTGAAGCTCCAAGAAGACAGGTCTGCAGTAGATTCAGTGTCTGACATGGACTGTGGCGCACAGTAGGTACACGAAACTTCCAGTGAACGAATGAGTTCTTCTCAGCCACCAAGGACAGACAGGATGCTAGGTGGGCAATGGCCTTGTCTTGTAGACACCCACTCGGCTCCTCAGCCCCTCCTAATAGTGTGGTGCTATGGGGAGGAGGGACTCCTCCAGCTGTCTTCCTGGGCCAGGTGGGCAGAGAGTTCCACCATCCACTCATGGGCTGTGTGCCCAACCTCCCACAGACTCCTTCCTTGGCTGTAAAGGACCATGCCCACTGTGCCTGCACCTGCTCACCAGGGTTCTGTGAGGGTATAGTAAGAGAAGGCCTGGGGAGCCCATGCACAGGGTCTGCTCCTCCCTACTCTTACTTCTGTCAATGCCATGACTGCTCCCAGCACCCTCCCACCAATACCTCCCCCCCACGCCCTTGGGCGCCCTCTCTCACCTGTTGCACGGCCGCCAGGCTCTGGAGCTGGGCACTGCTGAGATGCTGCTGCTGGAGAGCTGCCGTCTGCAGCATGAGGTGCTGCTGCTGTGCAGCATACATCTGCTGCAGGTACTGGGCTGCTGTGCTGGGCTGCCTGTGCAGGGCCTGCTGGATCACCTAGGCCAGGTGGCAGGGGGAGGCTGCACTGTCACCTTGCTTGCAGAGGAGGGGGTTGTCCCTTCTGCAACAATGCCTTGTCAACCCCAGCTCCCCCTAGCTGCTCAGAGGATACTAGGTCTGTGACCACCACTGGAACAGATGGCCACTCCCTAGGGAGGCGAGAAGACAACAGGCTTTCAAACTTGATACTTCTCTGCCCTCATCTGTCCTGCACATCTTTGGCTCCTGTGTGCCTCGGCTCCTCCCCAACTGCATCTGCTTCTGTGTCAGCTGCCAGCTTGGAGAAAGTCAGAGCAGCAGTGCTGCTCTGGTCTGCTCTGGGCACTGGGGAGACTCAGAGAGGTTAGCAGTCCTGTAAGCCTCCGGTGAACTGTCCCATGCCAGGCTTGTTTGCCACTCCACCTCCCAGCCATTCCCTGTCCTCAGACTTGGGTGACTGGACCACTAGACGGTGACAGCAGGGGAACTGAAGCCCAAAGAGGCAGAGAGAAGGAAAGGGGTGGGAGAGAGAGGCCGGTGCAAAGGGGGGCCTAGTCCAGCATTAACAGTGCCAGCCAAGTGGAAACAGCCTGGGGCAACACCCTCCCACTGGGGCTGCTTGCCAGGGTCTGCTCCTGGCTGCTGAGAAGTGCTATGGGTCCCTTAGAAGATGGTCTCATTGGCCTTGGAAAGCAGGCCAGTGGCACAAGGATGATGCATTTCTCTTGTAATCTTTCCTTTCCCTTCTCCAGCGTTCCCTCTTTCTGGCTATCATCACCATCACCTGGCCTTGCTGCTACTTCTCTCTCCTGATGGGACTGGCTAAGCCACTGTCTCTAGGAAGCGACAAAGGTTGCCTTTGGTTCCCCCCACCGCTGCCCACCACTCTTCACTCACAGTGTCCCAAAGCCTCCCTTCGCCCCTAGGAACAAAGAAAGTGAATGCCTTTCACCCAACCCTGAGATCTTCTGTCTTCTTCTCCTAAGCCCCACAGACATTTCTCCTCCCTTCTCCTTACCTGGTCACCTATCTGCCATCTCTTGCCCCCTGATGCTCTATGCGGGCCCTGACCAGCCTTTGACCTGCTTGCTACCCCTTAGCTCTGCTAAATCCCTGACCATGGGACTGCTCCCAACCCTGGGTCCTGCCCCCAACAAGCAAGCATCCAGTCTGGCTCTCTCTAGCTAAGCATGACTTCTAGGGCTGCTGGCTCTGGAACAAAACCATATGTGGGCTCAGATCTGGAGTTCTGTGAAAACAGGCTAACATCACAGATTCTTCATGGGCTCTGGGGTCTCCTGATTCCCCTACCCTATCCCAAGTCTTCAGATCCCACTCCCCTTCAGTGTTCTCTCTCCTCAGAGGGTCCTGGTTTATACAAGCACAGTTCTGTTTATTCCTTGTTCTCTCCCAGAATTCTTTCTTCTTATTCCCTTTACCTAGGCCTCTCTATTTTCCTTAGACTCCTGAAAGTACCTCCCCACAATCTAGACAGTAGTAGCAGAGATACTGTGGCTCTTCCTCACTAGAGGGCTGGTGTCAATGAGTGGAAATGGCAAGAACCCTGTACCTGCTTGGGTACATAACACAGCCATGGGCGATTCCATCTACCATTGCAGATTGCAGAAAACCCCAAATCCCTTGTATCTAGAGTTGTGATGAGGGGTGGAAGGATGGCATATCCTAATGTGAGCTGCTAGAAGCTGTGTTCAAACACTCACATGCCAAGGGGCTAGGAAAAGGCTAGGTGTGTGGGGGGTGGCAGGAATGGGTGTAGGAAACATGGTTTTTATCCCATGGGGGAGGCAGATGTAACCCAAGGAGGGAAGACTCTAGTGTATCTGATGGTGTCTTCATACTCTCCCGCTGTCTGCTGTGACCCCTCCTCCACTCCCTAATCTGGGCCAGGGGCCAAAGCAGGGCAAGGTCATTTGTCTGGTACATCCATGCTGGATTAGCAAAGTTCTTCGGAGTGAACTCTTCTCAGCTGCATACACTTTGTGGCTTCTTTTTTTTTTTTTTTTTAAGATTTTATTTATTTATTCATGAGAAACACAGAGAGAGAGAGAGAGGCAGAGACATAGGCAGAGGGAG
The DNA here is from genome assembly GCF_003254725.2 of Canis lupus dingo. NCBI lineage: Eukaryota > Metazoa > Chordata > Mammalia > Carnivora > Canidae > Canis > Canis lupus. Next base: position 66,591,748 of record NC_064244.1, on the reverse strand, counting down.
AAGCAGGCTCCATGCAGAGAGCCTGATGCAGGACTCAATCCAGGGACTCCAGGATCATGCCCTGAGCCAAAGGCAGACACTTAACCTCTAAGCCAATCAGGCATCCCCTCTTTCTGTGTCTTATCTGGGGGCCTCAAACAGATACTGTGGTGATTAAGAACACAGGGCTGCAGGTAGAATGAGGTTCAGCTTTTTTTGGTCTTTATCTGAATGACCTAGACAAGGTACTACTTTTACTGAGACTCAGCCTTCTCAGTTATGGAACTGTACCTATAATAGCCATTTTCAGCTACAGGAGAAGATACATCTGTGGTGATTTCGTACAGTGTGGGGCACAAAGCAGATGGTGAGACATGGGCATGACTGTTTGGAACCAGGTGTCATCATCACTCAGAAGCCTCATGGATGACACTTAGCAGACCGCTGCTTTAGGCAGCTTGCTTTGGGGTTCCTTTTTGGTCTCTAAGAAACTTTGTTTTACGACAGGGCAATGGTCCTTCGAATAGGTCTAGGTCATGGCTGAGAAGTTCCCAATCATTTTTTTCTGCTTGTTATTTTTACTTGTTCCAGCTCCCTACCCACTTTACACTTTCACATGCCTATCCTCCCAAACAGGACTCTGGGATCTGAGTCACCAGGTGAGATAATTTTCCAGGTTGTGAAGTGTTATCACTCTCCCTGAACCCCCTTGATTGGACCCGTCTAGCATCATTTCTCCTAACTGTGCCTAGATATATAACCAGGAACCCTAGATATATACCCCTCCCTATGCCCAATCTAGGTTCCATACCCTGGTTGCTCCACCAGCCCATGCCAACACGTCCTCCTGGCTAGCCCCAAGATGATCCAGGAATACAATCTCTAGATCAGCTGGACTCTTACCTGCACGGTCTGCCGGTCAGGAATGCCACTGTACACAGAAATCTGGGGCCCAGTGGGGCGGCCACTCCCACCACTGCTGCCACTGTTGCAGCCACTGCTGGCACTGCTGGCAACACTGGCACTGCTGGATGTATGGGGGACTGGCAGCTCATTCTCCATGGCCTGCGGGATGGCACAGTCAGGGCGCTCCAACAGCAGAAGAGCAGGCGGATGCTGGGAGCAAAGAGGCAGAAGTGAAATGTCACAAGATGCTTCCTAGAGAACACACACATACACATCAGCTTTCCATCAGCCTGGGGTGAGACCACTCCTGAACTGAGGCCTGGAACATACCTGCCACCAGAAGGACAAGGCCAGGTGTGGTTCACTAGGTGAGATCTGAAATCAGATGCCTGATTTTATTTTATTTTATTTTATTTTATTTTATTTTATTTATTTTATTTTATTTTATTTTTTAGATGCCTGATTTTTTTAAAAGATTTTATTTATTTATTCATGAGAGACAGACAGAGAGGCAGAGACACAGGCAGGCAGAAGGAGAAGCAGGCTCCATGCAGGGAGCCTGATGTGGGATTCCATCCTGGAACTCCAGAATCACGCCCTGGGCCAAAGGCAGGTGCTAAACCACTGAGCCACCCAGGGATCCCCTAGATGCCTGATTTTAAAGTCTATGACCTGGGAGCACCTGGGTGGCTCAGTTGGTTAAGCATCTGCCTTCAACTCAGGTCATAATATTGGAATCCTGGGATTGAGCCCTTGGATTGAGCCTGGTTATCCTCTCCCTCTGCCTCTGCCCTTCCCTACCCACGCCCTGGCTCATACTCACTCTCTTTCAAATGAATAAATTTAAAAAACCTAAAAAAAATATCTATGACCTGCCATTCTTCCTTCTGCTAAACCAGCTAAAACCAGCAAAGGAGGCAGATTTCCTACAGTGGCCTTCCTGGCAATGATCTTAGGGGTCATCTCTTACCCCATGTCTACCTCTTCACTTTTGGGATGGAAAAACTGAGCATCAGAGAACTTATTATTCATCTGCATGTATATAGTCGATTAATGAAAGAAATGGGATTACAAGTCTGGAGAGACAGAATTAGGGAAAGAGACAAATGAGGCAATAAAATGAGCTGAAGTGTTTGTGTTTTTCAAGGCTAGAAGAGCTGCCAGTGTGTCTGGAGTCTCTGTTTTCTTGACGAGTATTTAGTGAGTGCCCTCTGATCTAATGCTGAGCCTGAGCAGGGCACTACATCAAGCAGTGTGGTTGAACTGCAGGTTTTGGGATCGGAAAGACTTGGGTTTTCATCCAGGCTCTGCTGCTTACGCTGGGAAGCCTTGGCAAGTCGCACTTGTCCAACCTTCTGTCTCAATCTGTCAGATGTAAGAATACATGAATTGGCGGGAGAATAAAGTCAAATAACAATACAAAGTGCTTGGGAGAGTGTCAGGCAAATACTGAGCGCACTGGCTGTTGTTGTGGTTATTAAAACTGTTCCGAGTCTGATTCCAATAGATCAATCCTCTTCCAGCCTCCTGGAACCTTCTATCCTTGTCACTAAAGGATGCCAGGAATTCACTCAGGGACCATCCTATGATCTGGATTCACAACTGGAAATGACATGTCCCCTTGAGACACGTGTTGGGGAGCGAAGAGGCTGGGAGTGAAGGATGAGTGGTAGGAGACGCAGACCCGGTCCAAGGTTAAGTTCCCCTCTTTCTTCTTTTATGCTCTTCCTAAAATTCTCATTTCTACATATGAGCTCTTCCTTCTACCTATTCTTTCCTATAGCTAGAAATGACACTTGCCATCTCATCATAAACAGTGAATTCTTTGCTTGAAGATTATGCTGGTTTAAGAAATAAAGCATGGGATGGGGGGGGGGGGGATCCCTGGGTTTAGCATCTGCCTTTGGCCCAGGGTGTGATCCTGGAGACCCGGGATCGAGTCCCACATCAGGCTCCCTGCATAGGAGCCTGCTTCTCCCTCTGCCTGTGTCTCTGCTTCTCTTTCTCTCTCTCTGCCTCTTTCGTGAATAAATAAATAAAATCTTTTTAAAAAGGAATAAAGCATTGGTTAGTAGAAAAATAAAGCATTGGTTAGTAGAAAAAAAACCAATAAGTATTAGTTAGGAGAAAAAACTAAAATAGTCATCAATGTCCTGTTGTCTTCTTCCCAACGCTGCTCAGGTTGGAGGCTGTCAACATTCCTCAGGCTGCCTTCTTCTGACAGGGTGGGTTTCACAGTGAACTGAACAAAGTAGGGGTAAAGGCTAAAGGATAGGAACGAGTGAGGTAAGGAAATGCAGGCCACTCCCAGTTCGGAGGCCTGTGGCTTCCAGGGCAGGAGAGCAACCTGCAAATGGCGCTCAGGTCCTAGGTCCTGAAGCAGTGATTTCCCCCTAATGTTTGTATGTCTGCGTTTACTGCCACAGGGCAAAGCTCTTGTCCAGGAGTTCCCTTTGTCCAGAGCTGTACACAGTGCTGGGTCTCAGTACAGCCATCACTTGTGAAAGATTCTGACGATGATAACAGCAACGTAGGATCAACGAAACCGCAGAGTCCACAAATATTTCCTGTGCTCTGCTCCGTTGAAACCTACCTTGTCTTATGTTCTAGGGAGGGACAGTTGGGCTGGACAGAAAGGAACACAAGGTAGAATTCCAATCTTGCAGAAACTGACCAACTAGCTCTAGAGATGAGGCTCAACTGAAGTGTCAAGGATCATCACTGACAAATCAGAGTTATGTTTGGACACAGAATATCCCATAGAATCCAGAAATCTTTTTTTTTTTTTAAGATTTTATTCATTTATTCATGAAAGACACAGAGAGAGGCAGAGACACAGCCAGAGGAAGAAGCAGGCTCTATGCTGGGAGCCCGATGTGGGACTTGATCCCGGGACTCCAGGATCACGCCCTGAGCCAAAGGCAGATGCTCAACCGCTGAGCCACCCAGGCGTCCCATCAGAAGTCTTCTTTTAGTTAAGTGCCTCACCTCCCTTTCCCAAGATGTTGATCAGGATTGGGTTTCAGGTCTCACTTTCATTCTGCCCTAGGAAATTTCAGTGGAAGCGCTTATAAACATAAAACATAAAATGGGAAAATGGCATCGGCCACAGCAAATTAAGGATAGCGTGATCTACACATCCTGCATGATCGAGCCTCAGCTCTGGTTTATTTTCCTTTTTTAGCAGCTATGGCAGATCTCGTGCACAGCGTAGAAATGAAACAGGACGCAGTCCTAAAGAGAGCATGGCACTCCTGCATAGAAGAACTGGGCAGGCAAGGACAGCAACTGTTCCTCGTGCTGGGGAGGGAGACTCAGCAGCATGGGGACACAGACACAATGGGTCTCCTGAACTCTCTTTCCTGCCTGTCTCCTTCCTTCTGCTGCTAAGCCTGCCTTTCCCTTCTCTCTTCATTCTTGCATTTTGGCTTCTGCCCCGCAACTCCACTTCATTTTTTCTCATTAAATTTTCCCCCACTCCCTGGTTTTCCAGTTTTCCTGTTCTTAACTGCCCCGGTCCTTATCCTCTGTCATATGGGTTCTTCCTTGCACTGGCCCCATCCTCCTGCATGGGGAAGATTACACTCACCTTGATTCTGCTATGGCTCTGGGCTTTTTCCCTTTCTTTGACTCTCTGGAACATGAGCATGCATCTCCCCCACTCCCTCCTCTCTCTCTTACCCAGGTCCCATTGATCCTGAGTGGTTGTTCCAGTTTACTGTAATGAGCTCTCTCTCCATTCCTGACTTCTGCTCTCTCCCCACACTGTGCCCTAAACCTGCTTGCTTGCCCTGCCTCTGAGGTCCCTCGCTCCAGAGCTGGCTCACTCTGTGTCTGCCTTCCTTGCCTCCTGTGCTCTAGCTCTCTCTTCTTTCTTGGGGTCTTCCCTGCCTGAGGATGTCTCTCCCCCAGGCCTGATCCAGCATATCCTTTCACCTCTATTCAAGTGTGTGCTCTAGACAGTGCATGTGCCCTCTCCCTCTCCCTCCCTCTCTCTGGCTGGTACTCCCTGTTCTAACTCAAGATTTTGATAGCTACTACTGTCTCTCAAGTGTACACTCTCTCTTTGGCTCTCTCACTCACTCATGGAAAGCAGAAGAAGGAAGGACAGACTGCTTAGGAAATTAAGGAAAACATAAAAGGAGAAGCAACATTTGAGCTGCCTAAACCCACACTTTCTCACTTTCACTGAATAAAGCTGCCCTGTCCCACCCTCCACTCCTTGTCAGTCACTTCTAGAATGTTTTGTAATCAACAAGTTTCTGGTTCCCCCAAAATCTGAACATCTATTCAGCATCTACCAGATGCAGGGTATTCTTGCTAAGTACTGGGAATAGAAAAGAAGTAGAAGACATGAATCCTCATTTGAAGGTTTTCACTTTTGTGAGCATATCAGAAATGGTAAAACCTAAAGCCTCTTGCCCCAGAAAAAAATGTGACTAACACACAAATGTACTTATAATTATAGAGGTTAGTGAATGATTTTCACCCTGCCCATTAACTCTGGACTAAGAAGCTCCAGCAATTGGGCAGGAAGTACAAATTTGAAGACAAAACTATTATTCACTACTATATGCTAAGTTCCACCTGAGTGATTGAGACAACATTGGCTAGTGTGGAGAAAAGTGAGGTGTAAGGAATGTGTGCAGTGTGATCGATGGACAGTGGAGAAGGGCTTACTCTAGGCTTTATGAAGCCCAGATTTACACTGCTGCTGGATAAATAGTCACTGCTGTAAGAGAGATAGTGCCCAGCCCCTCCTTCTGGGTATTCTCAGTGGCTCAATTTTCCTAGGACAGGCAATGCACTAAAGGAGAAAGAGCAATCCTAGCTTTGGGAATACCTGTCCACTGTTGCCTTTGGTCTTGGGCAAGGCAGGCTCTCTCTCTGAGTCTTGGTTTCCCTAACCTGCAACATTGGGTCATAATAATACCTGCTGGGGATAGTGGTGGTGTATGTTTGTGAGGATTCACCTCTGAGCCTCATTCCACTTTTCTAACTGTATATAGGCATGTGTCAGAGATATTGCAGGTTTGGCTCCAGACCACCACAATGAAACAAATATCACAATAAAGTGAGACAGGGATGCCTGGGTGGCTCAATGGTTGAGCATCTGCCTTTGGCTCAGGGTGTGATCCCAGGGTCTTGGGATTGAGTCCTGTACCAGGCTTCCTGCCAGGAGCCTGCTTCTCCCTCTGCCTGTGTCTCTGCCTCTCTCTGTGTGTCTCTCATGAATAAATGAATGAAATCTTTAAAAAAAAAAAAAAGTGAGGCAGATGAATTTTCTGGCTTCCCAGTGCACATAAAATTTATGTTTACACTATCCTGGAGTCTGTTAAGTATGCAATAGCAGTACGTCTAAAAACATAATGTATATACCTTACTTTAAAAATGCTTTATTGGGACACCTGGGTGGCTCAGTGGTTGAGCATCTGCCTTTGGCTCAGGATATGATCCCAAGGGTCCAGGATTGAGTCCCACATCAGGCTCCTTGTGGGGAGCCTGCTTCTCCCTCTTCCTGTGTGTGTCTGCCTCTCTCTCTGTCTCTCATGAATAAATAAATAAATAAAATCTTTAAAAAATGGTTTATTGCTTTAAAATGCCATTCAAGGGATCCCTGGGTGGCGCAGCGGTTTAGCGTCTGCCTTTGGCCCAGGGCGCGATCCTGGAGACCCGGGATGGAGTCCCACGTCAGGCTCCCGGTGCATGGAGCCTGCTTCTCCCTCTGCCTGTGTCTCTGCCTCTCTCTCTCTGTGTGTGACTATCATAAATAAATAAAAATTTTAAAAAATGCCATTCAAATATAATAATGAAAAGGTATGAAATATTGTAAGAATTACCAAAATGTGACGCAGAGACACATAGTGAGCAAATGCTGTTGGAAAAATGGCACCAATATACTTGGTTGACACAGGGTTGCGACAAACCTCTGACTTGTAAAATAAACATGGTATCTGTGAAGCATTACAAAAGAGGTACAGTTGTATTCCGCGATGGGAGTCTACTGCTGTAGTCTGGTGGCTCTGCTTTCCTTCACCAAATACAGCATGTTCATCATGATTTCTCCTGCTCTTTAATTTTGATGAAGTCAAATTTATTTATTTTTTCTTTTGTTGCTGCCACATCTAAAAAAACAGTGCCTAATCCAAAGTGAGGGAGATTTACACCTAAATTTTCTTCAAAGAGTTTTATAGTTGTAGTTCTTACTTTTTTTTAAGTTTCTTTATTTATCTTGGTATGTTATCTCTATACCCAATGTGGGGCTCAAACTTCCAATCTTGAGATCAAGAGTCACATGCTCTTTCAACTGACCCAGCCAGGTGCCCTGACAGTTTTTACATTTAGGCCTTAGATCCATTTTGAGTTAATTTTGTATGTGGTGTGAGATAAGGGTACAATGTTATTTTCATTTTTTAAATTGTGGTAAAAAATATATAACTCGAATTTGCCACTCACAATGTTGTGAGTGGTAATGACCACTCTCTACTACTAGAATTCTTTACCACTCCAAACAGAAACTCTAAAATCATTTAGCAGGAACTCCTCAATCTCCTCTTGCCCCTGCCGGCTCCTAGTAACCTCTAATCTACTTTCTGTCTCTACGAATTTGTCTAGTCTAGATATCTCCTGTACATGGAATCATACAATGTTTGTCCTTTTGTGTCTGGCTTATTTCATCTAGGATAATGTTTTCAAGGCTCATGATGTTGTAGCATGTGTCCTTTTTTGGCTGAATTCCATTATATGTGTATATCACGTTTTGTTTATCCATTCATCAGTTGATGGACACTTGGGTGTCCATCATTTTAGCTATGTGAATAATGCTGCCATGAACATTGGTGTATGAATATCTGCTTGGGGCAGCCTGGGTGGCTCAGCGGTTTAGCGCCGCCTTCAGCCCAGGGCATGATCCTGGAGACCCGGGATCGAGTCACACATCAGGTTCCCTGCATGGAATCTGCTTCTCCCTCTGCCTGTGTCTCTGCCTCTCTCTCTCTCTCTCTGTCTCTCATGAATAAAATCTCTTTAAAAAGAGAGAGAGAAAAAAACAAATATCTGCTTGAATCCCTGCTTTCAATTCTCTTGGCTATTACCCAGACGTGAAACTGCTGGATCATATGGTAATCCTACGTTTAGCTTGTTGAGGAACCACCAAATTGTTTTTCCTAACTTAATTCTTTTGCATGTGGATATTCCTGTTGTCTCTGTTCCATTTGTTGAATTACTTCTGTTCTTGGGCCCACACAATTTCCCCACCAAGCTTCTTAGTATGGCATATCAACCCTCCCTGAATTAGCCCTCCCTGCCTCCCTGGCCTCATTTCCCACTATTTTTTTCCACACTATACTGTCACTTAGCATTATTCCAAACAACCTGAAATTTTGGATACCTTGCGGTTCCCTACTTCTACGGATTACTGATGTGGTTTTACTCATGCTGTTCTCTTCCCCTGAAATGCTTCCCTTCCATTTTTCACCTAACCAACTTGATCTTCAAAACAACTTGTGTCTCTTTGGTGAAACATACACTCAGTACACCTCCTCTAACACTTCTCTTGTTTCCCTCAAACTAGGTTCTAACATCTTCTGTTGAGCCCTCCAATTGGATAGCTTTGCCCACAACACTTCATGTGCTTACCTCTTTCCTAGCACTCATCATGTAGTATTATAAGAAAGTGATTTGCTTATGTGCTCACCACTGGACTCTGAACTCCTGGAGAACAGGGGTAATGTCATATTTTCCCATATATACCTGATACTTCATTCCATAAATGTTTGTTGAGCAGAATTGTTTGAAAGGCACCACACTTGGTCCTACTTCTCATCTGAAAGCTCAGCTTTCTTTCTACCTCATCTAGATTCTCCCAAACTTATTTATTTATTTTATTTTATATTATTATTTTTTAATATTTTATTTATTATTCATGAGAAACACAGAGAGAGAGAGAGAGGCAGAGACACAGGCAGAGGGAGAAACAGGCTCCATGCAGGGAGCACAACATGAGACTTGATCCTAGGTCTCGAGGATCATGCCCTGGGCTGAAGGCGGCGCTAAACCGCTGAGCCACCCAGACTGCCCATCTCAAACTTCTTTAAAACATACATGACTGGTCTCTGCCTCTCTCTGTGTCTCTGATGAATAAATAAAATCTTAAAAAAAATACACAATCGGTGACTTAATTTCTGTACCTTCCATCAAGAATATCTACTACTAATAATGTTTATTTATTGAGTACCTACTACCACATGTCAGCACTATAGTAGATGTTTTAAATATATTCATGACCTCCCTTATGATATAGGTTTTATTATCCCAGTTTTGTCAATGAGGAACTTATCTAAGCAACTCATCTAAGGTCATCAGTGAAGTAGGATTCAAAACTGGGTTTGACTTCAAAGCCAGAGCTCTTGGGGCAGCCCTGGTGGCACAGCAGTTTAGCGCCACCTGCAGCCCAGGGCGTGATCCTGGAGGCCTGGGATAGAGTCCCACGTCGGGCTCCCTGCATGGAGCCCGCTTCTCCCTCTGCCTGTCTCTCTGCCTGTCTCTCTCTCTCTGAATGAATAAATAAATAAATCTTAAAACAACAACAACAACAACAACAAAGCTAGAGCTCTCCCCACTATACCCTCTGATACTTCACCCATAATGTCATCTTGAGCCATTATTCAGTGACATTGGGCAAAGCCCATTTCAGAGTATACTAGATTTTTCAGAAGTGGAAAGGAACTATGACCACTGAATTTAATCTCTTAATTGTTAATGTCTATTAAATATATTTTTAAAAGATTTTTTAAATTACTTAATTACTTATTTAGAGTGCAGGTGTGGGTGAGGGGCAGAGGGAGAGAGGAGAGAGAACCCCAAGCTGACTCTGTGTTAGTGTGAAGCCTAACACAGGGCTTGATCTCACAACTTAGACTGTGACCTGAGCCAAAATCAAGACTTAGACACTTAAGAAGACTGAGCCACCCAGGTACCCCAATGTCTATTAAATATTTTATACTTATAAATAATCTCCCTATATATAATACATACATAAAAGATAATATGCATGTATACCCACCAACACTACCATAATCTCCCTTGTTTTTCCTATGCAAAAACTGAGGCCCAGTTTTGGGGGAAGTGGCTACTCAAGGAGATATGGCTCCTTTGACTCTCTTCCTGTAGCATAGACACGGGAGGCACACCCAGAAAACCTACTCATGGTAGTGGAGATTTATTCAACCAGAAGGTTGGAGTTTGCCCTGAAGAGAGATCAGAAGCTAGGGTCCTGGCATATGTCACTTTCTCAATGGTATCCCAGTAGAAGGGAGCTTGAATTAGAAAGAAACGGAATCAATTAGAAAGTGTGGACTGATACGGTAGCATTCAAATTTTTTCTACTATAGTTCCTCTCTTTAAACCCGAGCTCTCTGTGTTTTACCCACTCCTGACTTCTCTTTTCCCCAAAGCTCTGGTCTATGGGATACAAAGGAGGTGTTGTGGAGTCTCAGTAAGGTATCCATAGACTCTCATAAAGTGCCCAATGCTGGGGCTTCATATTAGAAAATCTGAACCTTTAAATTTCATAGCATCTAGGCTTTCAGCACCTTCTACACCTCTATTCAATTTCCTTTTAATTCCTGCTCTTATTTCTTCCCTTCTTCTCCTTCTAAACTAGTTCCTTATTTCTTCCCCAAGGCCACCCACCCTTGTGGACTCCCACTGTGAACCACAGCCAAATCTGATTAATGGCTAACATCCAGAACCGGAAGTCTGTTTTTCGCTGGGTTCCAGCTCACTTTGCGGTTTTGTGAGAGCCCAAGCTCTGAAGGCTCTGATTCCCACTCTAGTTAATTCTCCTTTGTCAACCGCAAGGGGCCGCTTTGAATGACGTGCTGACTGTACTTTGCTTGGATAGTGATCTTATTACAGGTCTCTGCTGCCCACAGGGACTGAGACCAGCAGCTGGAGAAATGCTGAGGTTCTGCCCTCCCAGGAGCCACCAAGTCTAGGGAACACTAGCCTTTTGTCCCCAGGGTCAGGGAAATCCATTTGCTGCGGATTATATCTGTGGCAGAGGTTCCAGGGAAGTGAAGGGGAAAGACACTAAAAACAAAGCTCTCCAAATTCTGAGCCCAAAGCCCTTGGGGTAAAGTGGGGTGGGGCTTTTCCTAATGGAATCGGAGACTCACAGGAAATGAGAGGTCTAGTCTGCCCCACAAAGGAGGGATGATAACAGATGATGCTGGTATCATCATTCCTATAGTGGCTTGTGTGTGGAGAGTCTGAGACGCAGGGTGATGGGGTGACCGTGTTCCTTTGCTCTGGCTCTGCCTCTCCTCTTCGGTTGCTTCTCTGTCCGAGGTGTAAGTCAAAAATAGCAAAGTGTTCAGGCTCTCTAGACATAAGGGACCTGGGGGAGACCACCTTACACCTCTGAGCTGCTGCATTAACATAAATATCCTGATTTACACCAGTCTTATGCCTCTGGCAGCTGTCTGAGGCCACTGATACACTGGAAGCAGTCCAAATGGATTCAGCTCAAATCTCCTCAGAAAGTTCCCCCTCTCTCCCCAATCCTCTGCATGATGCCTCCTTCAGAGTCTCTAGAAACCAAAGTAAATAAAGGCTAACAAAGACAGAAATGAAGGATGAGAAATTAAAATGGACCACATAAGCCTAGCAATAAAAAATAATCATTTCATTGTGAAATAAAACCACATAGATTTAAATAAGTTTTTTTGAAACCTCATTATTTTCTTCATAAGTTATAGAAAAAGGAGACTATCAAGTGTTTCTATAACAAGTAGGTGCTCCTTGGTTGAAGTATATGAAGAGGAAAAAGAAAGATTTGGTCTCTTTTGGAAGGAATGTATAGGTAAGCCACATTTTGCAGATGCAGATGGGACTGAGGTACAAGCATAAGTGTTCTAGACCCAGGCAGCTTTAATCCCATTGCTCTAAGATGAGGCAACTTCACAGCCTGCACCTCCTATGGCAGGGATTGGCACTTCTTCTGTAAAGGACCCGCTAGCAAGTATCTTATGCTTTGCAGGCATACGGTCTCTCCACGACTACTTAACTCTGCTACTCAAAAGCAGCCCTAGACAAGTCATAAGTGGTGTGCGGCTGTGTTCCAAAAAAACATTAGTTACCAAAAAAGGTGGTGGGCTGGATTTGGCCTGCAAGCTATAGTTTATAGGACCCTGTTCTGTGGCAAACTCATTTTTATACATCAGCCACATGCTGGCAGAGTAGCTGTAGCATGCTGGTTAACAGCACAGGCTTTTGTGTTAGAAAGACCTGAGTTCAAATTCCAATCAGGCTACACACTAGCTGTGTTTCCTTGAGCAAGTTGTATCATCTTTTGGGCCTCAATTTCCTTAGCAGTAAAATGAGATCACATATCCCTATGAGGCCATTATATGGATTAAATGAAGTATCTGAACAACCCTGAAGATAATACTTAGCAAATAGGAAGCATGTGACATACGGCAAGGGTGCAAGCCTGACTGGAGATGTGGAAGCAATTCCTTTCACCTCAAATAGTGAGGATCCCATAAGTTATCTCTGGTCATGGGCCAGAGTTACACTTAAAAATCTCTTTATAAAGAGCCATGGTCCATTTTACCTGTCTAAATCTTTGTCTCTCTCTCTTTTTTAAAGATTTTATTTATTTATTCATGAGAGACACACAGAGAGAAGCAGAGACAGAGGCAGAGGGAGAAGTAGGTTCCCTGCAGGGAGCCCGATGCAGGGCTCGATCCCGGGACCTGAGATCTGGGATCATGCCCTGAGCTGAAAGCAGACACTCAACCACTGAGCCACCAAGGCACCCCCAATCTTTGTCTCTTTTTTAAAGCTTTTCTAGAAGGCTCTTGAGGAACATAAGATGTAAAGAAAGTCAGTCTCTATATTGGGATTGAGAATGTATGCCCTAGAACTTCAGCTTCCTAGTTGTGTGACTGAGCAAGTTACAGGACCTCAAGCTTCAGCCTCAATTGTAAATTTAGACAATAGTACCATCCTGGAGGGTTGCTGTAGTAGATGAGCAAATCCAGGTAAAGCAGTTAGACCTGCTCTGGCACTTAGCAAACAATAAATGTTACCTGCAATCATCATCATCATTATTGACATTTTTATTATTATTGATGCTGCTAAAGGCTCTTCTTCAGAAAGAACTTTTATTTCAGGGCTAAAATAGAAATCCTATTCTACTGGTTGCTCAAAAGACAAATATGTACACAAACTTGGATCTAGTCGTTCTGTTCAGTTGGTACCTAGCTTTAAGACATTTACTTCTTTGGGCAGCCCGGGTGGCGCAGCGGTTTGACACCGCCTGCAGCCTGGGGTGTGATCCTGGAGATCCGGGATCGAGTCCCACATCGGGCTCCCTGCATGGAGCCTGCTTCTCCCTCTGCCTGTGCCTCTGCCTCTCTCTCTCTGTGTCTATGAATAAATAAATAAAATCTTAAAAAAAAAAGACATTTACTTCTTTAATTACCTAGCTAGCCATCACACACAGTGTCCATGTCCTTTTGCCCCCACCTTAAGTACTGCCTGTTATAGGCTGAACTGTGTCTCCTCAAAAAAAAAATATGTTCCAACCTCCAGTACATCAGAATGTGAGCTCATTTGCAAAGAGGGTCATTGCAGATGTAAGTAAGGTCATCCTGGAGCAGGGTGGGTCCCTAATCCAATAGGACTGGTGTCCTTAGGAAAGAATGTCATATGAAGAGACAGACATACACTGGGAGTAGACAGCCATGTGAAGATGGGGACAGAGGTTGGGATTAGGCTTTCACAAGCCCTGGGCCCATCAGAAGCTAGGCAGAAGCAAGGAAAGCCTTCAGTGGGAGCATGGCCCAGCACACTCCATGATATCAGACTTCTAATCTCAACCACTGTGAGATAATACATTTCTGTTGCTTTAAGCCACCCACTGTGTGGCACAGGCTGAAGAGAGGAGACTGAGCACTTTATTTCCAGAGGAAAAGATAGTTTTATTTCCATCAATAACCTTAAAGTTCAAAAAAATCTTTTTTTTTTTTTTTAATCTGGTGACAATAAATTCTTCCTTCCTGTTTCTTCCTTCCTTTCTTCCTTGTTTTTTTTCTTAGTAGAGCTATACATTCTTGGGATTTGTGCACAGAAATCTCAGGAGCCAATGCTTTAACAAAAAACCTCTATAAAAATCTCTTCAAAGTTATAAACTTCCAGGGATGCCTGGGTGGCTCAGCGGTTGAACATCTGCCTTTGGCTCAGGGCTTGATCCTGGAGTCCCAGGATCGAGTTCTGCATCAGGCTCCCTGCATGAAACCTGCTTCTCCCTCTGCCTCTCTCTCTCTCTGTGTCTCTCATGAATAAATAAATAAAATCTTTTTTTTAAAAAAGTTATAAACTTCCAGTTACCAAATAAATAAGATCTGGAGATGTACCTTATAGCATGGTGACTGTGGTTTGTAATACTACACTGCACATTTGAAAGTTGCTAAGAGAATAGATCTTAAAATTTCTCACCACAAGAAAAAGAATTCTGTAACTATGTGTGGTGATGGGTGTTTAGGAGACTGACTGATCATTTCACAATGTATACAAGCATCAGATCACCATGCTGTACCCCTGAAACTAATACAATGTACGTTAATTATAAACCATGGTAGGCCAGTCTTTCTGCCAAGCATAACTAACTCAGGAAAGAGATCATGGACAGCAGCCAGGCTTTCAAAATCATTGTTCAAAGGCATGGAAATTTATCTATAAATCCCTTACTGGCCTTCTTTTCTCTTTTTCTTCTTGTTCTACTCCTCTAAACCGGGACATAGCTCAGACCTACTGGGGCCTGGTTGATATCAGTTAACTCAGTGTTGTGTGGCCCTCGGGGTTAGGAATTTGCTCATTTTTAGGAACACTAGCTGAGAATGCCTTAAAAAAGTAGGGACTATATATACTGGGTGCCCTGTTTTCCTACTTCTACCTGGGTATGCTCCCCCCAGAACTTATTCCAAGAGTGTAAGCTTCTTCCTCAGAGTTTCCCTTTACATCCCTTATAGGAGTTTGGGAATGGGACTTTATAGACTTTGATGGATTATAAAGAGATAGACTGGAGCACTTGGGTTGCTCAGTGATTGAGTGTCTACCTTTGGCTCAGGTCGTGATCCCGGGGTCCTGGGATCAAGTTCCGCATCAGGATCCCCACAGGGAGCCTTCTTCTCCCTCTGCCTATGTCTCTGGTTCTCTCTGCGTCTCTCATGAATAAATAAATAAAATCTTAAAAAAAAAAAAAAAAGAGAGAGACTGCTTGGGATAGAAGTCTTCTGTGTTCTGTGTTCTTTTATCCATTAAGAGGCCAATGGTCTCCAGCCTGGTCCCGGGAAATGATAATTCTTGCCATTTATTGCTCAAGGCCAAGGGCTTGTCTCATGTATTCCTCACAACAACCCTATAACACAGGGATTATTTCCTCATTTTTCCCTACAAGAAAATTGAGGTTCAGGGAGGTCCAAACTTATCTGAGGCCACAGAGCTAGCAAATGGCAGGTGTAGGATCTGAAACTAGGGTTGCAAGTCCCTGCACAAGAGGCCGAGTTACTTGTGTTTACTGCAGTCTAGGCCAGTCCGGGCCCATGAGTTCTTATGAAGTTAACCTGGCTCCTATTGCCTAGTGTCTGATAGGCTATCTCGTATAAGTCATCTCAAGTGGGGGGTTCAATCCGTGGCAAACCTGCCAACTCTGACTTTTCCAGGGCCTGCCTTATACCCTGGAATTCACAAATGGAGTAGTCACTAGGGCATGTCTAATATTTGTAGGCCTTTCCTCTCAGAGGTATTTTCAGGTATCTTACCTTTACATATGGCTGATCCTGTTAGCAGTGTTTACAAAATCCTCTTTAACTTTTTTTTTTTTCCCTCTTTAACTATTTAATTGAAAAGTAATACCAAAGAAAAAAACCACCACTCTGCCAGGCAGGCAGCAAGATTTAGAAGAGGAGGAGCTTTGTATTCAGAGAACACTGTTTTGATTCCTGACCCTGCCCCAGCTGGGAGATTTTAGGCAGGTTACTTCACCTCCCTGGGCCTCAGTTTCCTCATTTGTAAACAGCGCCAGTGATACAGATTATCAAGAGTTATTGGGTAAAGTAAATAAGAAAATGCAAGCAAAACACCTCGCACAGTGTGCAACACGGAATAGACATATAATAATTGTCAGCCTCTCTGCCTGCTTAATCCTTACAGCACTGTTTTAGAGTAGCGATTACCCATGAGGAAGCAGGCTCTGTGCTGTAATTCACCCAAGACTATAAAGCTATTAAGTAGGTCCCAGTGACAGGGGAGTGCTGTAAATGTGGAGCAGGGAAGAGTAAAAATTTGGGCTTTTAATCCCTTGCAATTACTCAATATACTCTTAGTCCAGGTGTGATTATAAGATTTTCACCAGAGTCCAAAAAGCTCTATTCTCAAATCTTAGGAATTTTCTTCCTAAGAAAAGAAAAAAAAAAAAAAGCCCACCTACAGGTGAAACTGAAGAAAGTGATAACTAGGGTAGACTCAGTATGTATGTGCACGTGTCAGGCGGTGTTCACGCATGTGCACTCATGTACATACATGGGTGGGAAAGGGGGGTAGTGAGAGACTGGAAGCTATTACTAGGTTCTGTGCAGTAAAAGTGCTTTAGAAATCCAGAAAGTAAGTGATCAGTAAACATTCTTCTTGGAGCTGTTTTTCACACGATTGATCACTTCTCGAGGTATTTGGATTAATATTGACTACATTACATTGTCCACAGGCATACATCTTGAGATTTAACCTTCATTTCTTTCTCTACCCCCTCCTCCCATCCTCTCTGGGGACAGTTGCCTGCTTGGACCCTCACTGCTTTGGCCCAGCCCACCATTTAGAAGACTCAGCCATTCCTAAGAGGCTTTCTCTTGCTCTCCTTCTGCCCTAGCAACTTGTCCTGGCAGCTGTTTCAGAGCTTTGGAATCACAAAGCAATTCCGGAGTCCCCCAGGCCCAGCTCTGGGGCCTTCTTTCCCTCATTTGTCCCAAATAATGGCCTCTAATTGCTATTAACATTCCTCTCTAGCAGAAACATACTGCACGTCTGTGGTCAGCCCATGATCTACTGTGACCACCAGCCTTTTGCTTCCTGTTGTATTTGGAATGTTATACTCTATTCCATTTTATACCCATATGTTTGCTTTTCCTCTTAACCTACCTGTTGGCTTTCAGCCTCTTATATTTCCTTTTTTTTTTTTTTTTTAAGATTTTATTTATTCATGAGAGACTGAGGCAGAGACACAGGCAGAGAGAGAAGCGGGCTCCACACAGGGAGCCTGACGTGGGACTCGATCCCGGGTCTCCAGGATCATATCCCGGGTCAAAGGCAGGCGCCAAACCGCCGAGCCACACCCAGGCTGCCCCAGCCTCTTATATTTCTAACCTGTTCTGTTAATGTTTGCAGTGGAAAATGATCTAAATGGGGTAGATCCCCCTCAGTCTTCCACTCTTTCCAGCCACGTATAACTTTACCCTACTTCTTTGCTCATATTTATGAAATGTAGGTGGCTAATTTTGATAGCTAGGATAGGCAGAAGTAGGACTACAGAGCGGAAATTGTAAGGAGATAGATTTCAACTCAACAGAGAAAAGTACTCACTAACGCCTGGAGTTAGGAACAAGGGGAGGGGGCTGCTTTGTGCAGAGTCTCCAGTGGATGAAGGCATGCTGGCAGAGGCAGAGCTACCATGCAGCAGGTGTGATGCATGCAGCCTTGCCCCTGGGAGCTCTTTTAACACTGCTAGCATATAATTCCATGAAAATCTTTTACTGGATGCTAGCAATCCAACTGAAATTTTAAGCTTTTTGCTTATTTTTAAAACTATCCCATTTATGAATGTTCTAAAGTAAATTTTGTTTGTCAGGCTGTAGGACGGCATCAAAATGGTTTTCATCATTCTGGTTACTAATGAAAAGAATAAGCTCCATTTGTATGAACTTCCTGATTTTCATCAACTACTCAAGATGGGGGAAATCACTGTTCTTATTTCATGGATGGGGCAGCCACAAAGTGGCTAAGTAGGAAAGCCGATCTCTTTTGGATTCCCGCCCAACTAGCTCACCCAACCAACATCCATTTAGCCATCCTTTCCATGTTCATTGAGCAATTATTATGTGCTTGGTACTGAATAGAATACAAAAATGATTCAGATATTGACTCTTCGTAAGGAGTTAAGAAGATTTTAAGAGGAGCTTAAGAGGAGAAATAGGAAAAGTACATAGATAAATATAACAGAAGCAAACTTTTTCCGTAAAAAGACAGATAGTAAATAGTTTAAGCTTTGCAGATCACATATGGTCTCTGTTGCATATTCTTATTTGACCCTCAACTATCACCCTACCCTTCACCCCCACCATTTAAAAATATAAAAGCCATTCTTAGTTGTGAGACCTTACATAAACAGGTTGTGGGCTGGATTTGGCCTGTAGGCCCTAGTTTGCTGACCCCTAAACATGTAATAACCTTTGGTTGAATCAGTTATAAGTTTCATTTGGTAGGTCTTTAAAGATGGGTTTGACTGAGACTTTGGAACGCAGAGGGCCCATGCTGGGTAAAAGGAGAGCAATTACACATGATCCCCTGTTTCTATTTTTAGAGCAGAGGTTTTCAAAGAATTGTCAGTATCACAGAACTTTTTAAAAAATGCAAGTTTTCAGGTCCACAGTGGTTCTCAAACTATGGTATATGTGAGAATTACCTGGAGAGTTTGGAAAACATTGCTGGGCCCCACCTCCCAGATTTCTGATGCTGCTTGTCCAGGGACCTTACTCTGAGAACAATAGTCTTAAAGAATATCTGTTCTATCTGCATACAGGGCATGGATGCTCTGCAGAGCACCAGGTTCATTCTATTTAGTGCATATACTCAGAAAGGGGCTTTGAACCATTGGAGATTGGGTGACAGCTCTTTTCCTCCACAGTAGGAGCTCTGAGTCTTGTTAGGCTCACCCACTAGAGGCAGGGAGTCCTTGTGGGGGACTGTGTTGTTGGAAGGAACCAAGGTCTGAATCTTGGTTATTGACATACATATATACATTCTGTCTTGCTCCTGATACATTTCTGTATTTTTACCACTGCTACAGAATGGTCCTTTTTGCATTATTCCCGGGACTAATTCTTTTGATCAGGAAAAAAAAAAAAAAAAAGACAGTGCTTCTATTTTAGCATTAGATTAAATGACTTCTAAAAAGTCAGATGTGGGGCTCAGAAAGGCTGGACTGAGGAGGGGGTAGAAGGAAAGACAAGCTAGAGAGTACACAGAGGAATCTCAGAGGAGGCTACGGGGAACCAGACACAAGAGTCATTAATCTGGTAGACAATGAATGGCAAAAGGCAATTAGTTTGCCTGGGGTTGTAGCAAGCCAATGAAGTATGCAGTATGGCAACTGAGGGTCTAGTGTAAGGGCAGGGTCATTGCTAGGGAACTCAAAAGGAGGACAAGATAAGGGAGGTTAGGGGTGGGAAAGCCATCTGGGGCTAGCAGGAAGGGAAAGGAAAGCCCTCGTGGTCTCCATGGATATTTATTAGCCAGTGGAAGTGTCCAGGTGTAGCTGTACACTTGTCAGGGTGCCACATGCTATCATGCTAGGATACAACCCTGAAAATGAACTAGGTGCTTCAGTGCATGTGCACACACACCAATGCACATGCACACACACCTGCATGCACACATGTGTGCACAGACACACATACACAAATGCTCTCTTTATATTACTCTTCATCTCTTCATCTACCTGCCAAATCTAACCAGGAGGAAAGGTAGGCTGAGGACTGCCTCGCTGAATAACAGGAGGACCACATGCCTAAACATTGGCGGAGTTTTAGCAGACACAATTCTGAACTTCAGTTTATGGGGTTTCCTTCCACATTGTAAAGCATGCTTGTTTTTTCTCATCACACGGCTCATTCACATGCGCATTCTCACGCTCTGTTCCTCTCCGGTGCTCTATAGCCAAGCTAATGGATTCTTATCTGCCTACACACGTTCTCTAGACACATTCATTTATTCATTCTCATTTGGAGTCATTTTCATATATTAAACACTACATCCTGCTTCTAAAAATCACTTCAAATGTCAAAGTTGCTTCCATAGCTTCTGTTCCTGCTGTCTGCAGAAACTGCTAGCTTTGTCATTCTTATAAAAAAGAAAAGGTACCAATATTGGCCTGACTGAGTAAAGAGCCCAACCCAAAGCAGATTGTCCTACCGTGGGATGCAGGTTTGTGGCTGTGGTGTCCCCGCCTTCAAGACCATCCCATTTATCTCTCTTTGTTTCACTCCCTCTCTCTTCCTGCACAACGCTGCAATCACACACATACTCTGGGTTGGAAAAAAAAAAAAAAAAAAGGACAGCCTAATTTCCTGATGATTATGTTGTTACCTAGCAACAGCCAATCAGGGGCTGGGCTTTTTGCCTGCAGTATTTCATGCAAATAGTTTGGAGAAATTGCAGGGTAACCCAGGCTGCTTAGTCTGTCTTCTCAGGGGACGCATTACAGAATAAAACCAACCCAAAAGGGGACTATTGAAGTCAGGCACATGCCTCGGATAGCAGGCCATCTGATCTCTTTCCCTTGTTCCCTCTGCCCTGTACCCCCTAACAAAAGCATGCAGGTTCCACAGACACTCAGGGGGGCCAAAAAGTTGAAAAGAGGCTCATTAGTCACCATCCTTTATCCTGGATATCTGTACTTATAACTAGAGCTCAGAGCACAACCTCGGATACTCTGGAAACCCCACCTTCCTGGGAAGGCAAGGAATACCACATTCTCAGTAGTTGTCTGGGGAGGACATGAAGGAGAATCCTCCACAGTCTTCCTGTTCAGAAAGGAGCTAAAACCTGGCACTTCTAGCCTGATTTAAGAACCTTGTCTATGCCCATACTGGCCTATCTTACATGAGAAAACCCATTGTTTACAACTGCATTCTTCTTGATGCCAACCGGCAAATCCTCATTCAAATGTCTGAACAATGAGAGAAGCCACATCACTCATAAGACTCCTTAAAGAGATGTTTCTGTTTTTATTTTCCCAAGAAGTACTGAGCATTTGATGTAAAACACTGTCAGGAACCATGCATATTGACTTTCTGTAAGGTCCAGGGGCTAGTTCACTCAGATCTGGACTGGAATAAAAAGTGGACTCAGAAGACAGTGTCTAGGTCTGTCTCCTCTGGGAGAGTGGGCCAGGCTTCAGATGGTAGGAATCAGATTTCAGTAGTTTGTTTTGTGTGGTTGACTCAATGCTCAGTAATCCAGCATGAAGACAAGAAAAGCCTGTGATCTCAGCTGCTGGATAGCTCCTGACTGTTCCCCTAATATGGGTTCTAACTGGCAGGCTTAGGAAGGTGTGTTATTGGCTACACAGGGACAGTGCATAGAAAGATCAGTCCAAGTTACCACCAGGATGGAAAACGGGTTCAAATCCCCTATCTTACTGAGTTGTAGCTTTTACATATTTGTAAGCGAGAGATGATTATACTCCAATCATTCTAGAAAGATAGTGACAGCTCTCCAATATTTGACACATACAGCCTTACCATCCAGAGCCATATTATAGAACATGCTCCTTCCCCCAACAAACAAACAAACAAACATAAAACAATGGTCAATCTCCCTTTGTTCAGGAAGGCAGAGTCAAGGAATTCTACTCATTTGGAGGGTTGGATAACTCTTCCCACCCTGGTCTATAGTAAATTTCAGAAAATTCTTTGAGTCAGCCACCTTTATCTTTATAACCTTAGAATACATACTATAAATCCCATTTACAGAAGAGGAAATGATGAGTGACTTGCTCAAGCTATATAGTTATCAAGTGGCAAAGCTGGGATTAAAAAACATGTATTTTTACTCTAAAGTCTGAATTGTAATGTCCAGATCATCCTGTTCATGCCCAAGTCCTTGTAACAATAAAAATAAAGGGAAAAGAGAGGTCAGCAACAGAAAGCCACCTTTCAAAATTTAAAAAAAAAAAAGGATTTTTTTGCATTTATTATAGGTACTCAAAATTCTGTCATCTGGTGTTAACTGCTAAACCTTCAGTGACTTGTACCTCTTGCTGCACATTTGAACCACAAATAAGCAAGTCAGAAATAGGTATGCCTGAGTCCCACTCCAGACCAATGAATTAATTCAGAATTTCTGGGATTTGTGGGAGAGGCAGTTTTGTTCTGTTTTGTTTTAAGAGAGAGAAAGAGAGTCTGGGTTGGGGAGAGGCAGAGGGAGAGAGAGAGAATCTTAAATAGGCTCCATGTCAATCGTGGAGCTGGATGCGGGCTCAATCTCACAACTCTGAAATCATGATCTAAGACAAAATCAAGAGTCACTTAATGGACTGAGCCACCCAGGCACCCCAGCAGTGTTTTTAAAGAGTTTCCCAGGAATAGCACAGCACTTTGGAAAATGGTCTCATAGTTTCTTATATAATGTAATATACATCTACCTCCATTCCTAGGAATTTGTTCAAGCAAAATAAAAACATATGTCCATAAAAAAACTTGTACAAACATGTTGCTAGCAGCTTTATTCATACTAGCTAAAAAAAAATTATGGTATATGCATACTATGGGGTACTACTCAACAACAAAACAGAACAAATGATTGATATTGGCAACACAATGGATGGATCTCAAAAATGTTATGCTGGATGAATCAAAACCATTACATAAGAGTACAATTTGAGTGGTTCCATTTATATGAAATTCTAGGAACAAGATAAGTTAACCTATGGTGGAAAAAATCAGAGTGATAATTGCCTCTGCAAGTAGGAGGTGGGAGTAGGGGTAGGGAGTGACTGAGGAGGGAGCATGAGGGAATTCCTGGTGATAGCAATGTTCTAGATACTGAGAGGGGGTGTTTCACATTAGTATGCTCATCTGTCAGAACTCACAGATTTGTATCTTTCACTGTAAGAACATTTTACCTAAAAAAAAAAAAAAAAAAGAAACAAATATTGAACTTCAATGACACGCAAGCTGAAGTGTTTAGGGGTGAAGTATATGATGATTCCAACTTACTGTGAAATGTGTGACAAGAAATAAGATGAATGGATAAATGGATGGATGGTTGGACAGATATGTGATGAGACATGTATGGCAAAATGTTAATTGTAGAATCTAAATATATTCACTGTATAATTTTTTCAACTTTTTGGAATGTTTAAAATTTCTCATAATAAAAATTTGGAGGGGAAGCTCCCCAGGTGATTCCAATGAGCATACATTGGGGTAAAAGACAAATTTCAATTCTCTTAGTTGAAAAGTATGAAATGAATAATGTTGTGACCCTAATTTCCAGAGGTGATGGTAATCACAACCTCCCTGCCCCCAACACATATACATGAAAGAAAAGAAAAACAATCAGAATCCATGTGATAAATGTCCAGGTTGAAACAAGACTTCTAGTGTCAGGCTAAATCTTGCAGAGACACTATGGCTCACTTCACAGGGACCTACGTAAGACTCATCACTCAACATATGGTCTGATGAGACAAAATACTTAAGTCAGAACAGGTCTGGAAAATCTGGATAATATTATATTTATGCTCTAGAACTAAGAAACTGTAAACCAACCTCATCCAGTATGAGGGTAAAGTGCTATTCACTACTCTGTATATGGCTTAAAAGCTCCTATTTAGCACCTAATTCTCTCCAGGGCTTGCACCTCTAGTCTTCTCAGACTCTGTAATTTCCCTAGCTCCACTTCCCCCTGGCAGCCCACAGATCCACAGGGATAGTGCGTGGTCAGGTATTGAGGAAGGAAGAAGCTGGTGTGTGGTGCCCCAAGGGATCAAATGACAGCTGATTCCAGAGGGGTGGGTTGAGAGGGAGGGAGGGCAGAAGGGAAATAGTGCAGTCAAGTGCAATATGGAGGGAGCCCCTGGTCCCTGAGCTGCCCCATTTATTCTGCATAATTGCTTCATTTCCACTGGCAGTGTATCTCAAAATGAATTTCATTACTGGTGCCTTGGATATCATATTGATTACCAGTTTCATCGATTCTTATCTTGCTAATTAGCATATAAATTAGCCATTTGGGGGAGGCATTAGGCAAAATTGAATTTTCTCCCTAATCTTCTCTCAGTAGGTAAATGAAAATGGATGTGGCCTGTGAAGGCCCATGGCCTTCCTATGACACAATCTACAAATTTTTCCCAGCCGAGGAACCCTCTTGTTGAGGCATGGAGAAGAGTAATGGAAGAAGAAGCCTTCCTACCCCATGATTGCTGTTACTACAGTCAGAACCCCATAAGAGTTATCAAGAAAATCTGAGGCTGAGGATGGGTCTGCAAGGGGAGACAGGTTTCTTTGGAAGATATGCTCTGAGCGAATAGCCAGGGGCGTTCATTTCCCACATACACACAAGAGCAGGTGCCATGATACAGCAATCCCCATTGTGTCCTCTTTCCAGGCAGGAACCGAGAACATCATTCTCTGCTCTTTGGTTTGGCAATGAAATGAGAGGTCTGGGGCCAGATGGTCTGGGTCTGGTTGGGAATGCCTGCTCTGCCTCTTACCAGTTGTGTAATCTTGAGCACCTCAACCTCTCTAAGGCTAGGTGCCCTCATCTGTAAAATGACGATAATCACAACACTGATTCCCCTGGGTAACTGTGAGGATTGAGACTCAGTCCTGTGCAGGGCATACAGGAGAGCTCACAAAATGTTAGCATTCTCCAGCAGAGAACAATTTTAGGAAACTGGACACCAAGGGTTCTCCAGAGGGAGCTGCTAGGCTTCAAAGTAATCCTTACTCTAAAATCCCAGGTGCTTAGTCTCTAGGACAATCTCTTGTCCCTTAGTCACAGACATGTATTAGTCAGGCCAGTTCAGTCCTCAGGATCTCAGCAGGCTCACGTCACTTGGGAGCAGGTTGAAAAGGAAGAGCTCTGGGCCCCACCTGAGATCTGCGGAATCATAATCTGCATTGTAACAAGATTCCCAGGGGATTCATATGCATATTAAAACTTGAAAAGCACTGTTTCAAGTCCTCCCCATATTCCTAAAATGGAACCTTACCCCACAACGTGTTGGCATTAGGAGGTGGGGCCTATAGTCGGTGAGTAGGATTAGATGAGGTTATGAGGGTACAGCCCTCAGAAATGGGATTAGCGCCCTTCTAGAAGCTAGCAAGATTTTGCGTCCCCTGCTCAGCTGGGCTTGGCTTGGCTCCCTGCCCTGTGAGGATACAATGAGAAGTTGATCAGGAAGCCTGGGTGGCTCAGTGGTTGAGTATTTCCCTTTGGCTCAGGGCATGATCTAACCCCACCACCCCTCACCCCCGCATTGGGCTCCCCATGGGGAGCCTGTTTCTCCCTCTGCCTATGTGTCTGCTTCTCTGTATCTCTCATGAATAAATAAATAAAATATTTAAAAAAAAAAAAAAGAAGTTGGCTCTCTGCAATCCAGAGAGGGCTCTCATCAGAACCTGATGACCCTGGCACCTTGATCTCAGACATCTAGCCTCCAAAACTCTAAGAAATAAATCTTGGTCCTTTCTAAGCCACCAGTTTATGGTATTTTGTTAAAGCAGCCCAGGCTAAGATGTCTAGTTAATTAAAGTCTTACATGCTCAGAGAAGGGAGGGCCTTGGAGATTACCTGATCAAATGCCACAGTTCAGAAAGCTAAGGTTAAGTGGCCTAGACTCAGTCTGGCAGAGTCTGGATGCCGCTTTCATCATGGACCTTGAGGCTAGCCCAGGTTTGGTTGGGCCTTCCTGAAGCTGTTGCCTCCAGCGGCAGAAAGGTTCTGCTCCCTCTTCAGTGGGGCTTCAGTGGTGGGGTTCCCCACCCCCAGCCTTGAGCTGGATGCTTTGGAAGGAGGAACTGTGGTCCCATTTGGACTATGTTGGGGGTTTTGAGGCCTGGTTGCTTGGATGACCTCAGTGGAGAATACTGATGTAATGAAGGAAAATACTAAGGAGCATTCTTCTCACCCCCATAACCTCTGTGAACTCCTGCCTTCTGAGCTCCGAATGCCTCAGGTAAGGACACACAAGAACTGCTCCCGGTGATGCCCCACAGAGGGCAATCAGGGGGCTGAGGGACTTGGCAGCTGGGAGACAGGGTGGGAGGAGGCCTGTTTTTCACTGGGTACCCTTTTGTTTCTTTCTGTTTTATTCCCTATGCATGTAAAACATATTCAGAAATTAGCTAGTTAATAATACTTTAAAAAAAGAATGCCTCAGATAGAAAAGCAATGAAAAACAATAGCCCATCTGGCTCTGCCATTACATCATCTAGCTCCACTTATAACTGTCCTGCTTTCTCTCTCTCTCTCCTGAAACCTGAAAGTTTACAGCATCGTGGAAAGCTGGAACACACAGTGGTGGAAAGATTCTGAGGCCAGCGTGCAGATATGGACTCTGATCCTGCCTCGGCACTGTGAGCAAGACTATATTTTCTTCCTCATTAGGAAGTGAAGTGCTTTGCCCACTGTTAAGTGCAATTAAGTAAGTGTAATTATGCTTTAACCCCACCTCCACTCTGCTAAATCTTGGCAAGAGGAAGGAGAGGACTGTTCTCCCAGTGTTTTCACTAGATTTGTATTAAGCAGGCAAAAAAATGAACAGGACTAAGCATGTTATGAATATGATATGCACAATATCATCCCATTTTTGTGAATTATGTATTACTGGATATAGAACTAGATGGGAGGATACATACCAAAATGTTAATAATGGTTGCTTGGGGTGGTATGGCCCCTGTTGATTTTTATTTTTTTGTTTGTGCTTTTCTTTATTTTCTAAATTGTCTATATATTTTTTTAATTATCTGGGCTGAAACCACAATATTCTCAGCATGAAACATAAGTGAAAAATGAAAACCTCAGGGAAAGGGTGCCCATTCTCCATCTGAACAAGTCCTGGTCATTCAGAAGCTGGTGGTGCGAGTCTGTCCACAGTGGCCCACGGCATCCAGACACCTGCTGAACCAGGGCTAGAAGCATTCCTGGTTCCCTCAATATATATTCCAATGGATCCAGGGACTATGTGGTATTTTGCAGAGCAAGAGAGTGCACAAAGATGGGAGGCATCAGATTCCTAGGATCGATTCCAGCAGGGAATACAACTCCTGACCCAGATATTGACCACAAAGTGTCCTCGGGGCAAGTCACTCAATCCAGTTCACTTTACTTAGTGCTGCTTGGAAGGTAGGTGGAATAGACACAGTTTCTGCCTTCAAGGACTTTGACAATATTGTACAGATGATAGACACAGATGTAAGGAACTATATATAATGCAAAGCAAAATATGAACAGTTCTGCCACAGATGTACAAAGTGAACAGTGGAGCAAAGCAGTGTGGTGCAGTGGCTTTGGGGTTACCTTTGCCATCCGCTGCCAGTGTGACCTAGGGCAACCTGCTGTACACCTCACTAAGTCAATGTTTCCTCATCTC
This sequence comes from Canis lupus dingo, assembly GCF_003254725.2. Classification (NCBI taxonomy): domain Eukaryota; kingdom Metazoa; phylum Chordata; class Mammalia; order Carnivora; family Canidae; genus Canis; species Canis lupus. The sequence continues at coordinate 66,564,423 of NC_064244.1, read as the reverse complement.
TAAAACAGAGGTGGCAACTCTTGAAGGGCCTCTGTAAGGAATAGGCAGGATGCCTGTGAGGTATACTCACACACATTAGGCACTCACAAAAGGTACTGCGACTATTCCTCTTTCAGAGTTGATAAGGACCATGAGAGACCACACTGTAGTGACATTATCATCATCACTGTCCCCATTTAGAAAAGTCCCATGGAGCCATATGATTACAGGTGAATGGACACTAAAAAGCTTGGTTATTGGCTCCAAATTTTCCTGGCTGATGCCATACAAATAGGCCAATCTTTTTATTTGCTGTAAGGGATTTAAACATTGTTGTCTTTGGAGATGTATAGGGGGCCTACTTAGCCTCTGAACTACTTTCCAATTTTCTGAGCCTTACAAGGCTCAATGGGTGGCTTATGTCTTAGGGTTGTGACTCAGTCCACTCCTTTGAAATGTCCATAGCAAGGCCTCTCTACCAGTTGTTGAATTTGGTAAAGAAGTAGGTGCTGCTAGGACTAAGGGAGAGGAGGGAACAAAGGAAGAGAGAGAGGTCACAGCACTGACCCCAAGCAATTTCAGGTGGGAATGTTCCAGATATATGTGGGGCTGTCGTGTGAGGGAGCTTTAAAATATTTATAAGATAATAGTAAATGAATGTAATTTACCACAGTTACACCTAATTTTCCCCAGCAACTATCTTTCTGAAAATTGATTGTCAATATTTTTAGTTATAAAATCTTGGGGGCTCATAGACATCAGTTAAGAAAAAAATATATAACAATAAAAAAATATATATAACAATAGAAAAATAGGCAAAGGATATGAATATGCAGTTCATCATCACTTGTGAAAAACACAAGTGACAAATCTATAAAAGGATATTTAACCTAATATTTAAAGACATGCAAAGCAAAATAACACCTTTAAGATTGGGAAACATTTAGAAATTTGGTAATACCCAGGATGAATAAGGTGGGTAAATATATTTCTTATACTGCTGGTGGGAATGCGATTTGGAATATCGTTTTTGGAGGGTAATTTAGCAAGAGATATGAACATTTTTTTGACCCATCAATTCTGCTTTTAGGAATTTACCTTTAAGGATATGCATTCCCAAGGTATTTTAACATATATATTCTAGGATGTTCACTATAGCACTGTTGGTTACAGCTAAGACCTGGAAACAAACCAAGTATTCTTCAGCAGTGCCACAGTAGGAATGATAAAACCACCAGGAACAATAACTGTGAAACTAGTAACCGCTAATATTTACTGAGCACTTACTATGTGGTGGGTAGTTTCTGATGCTTTACATGCATATCTCATTTCATCTTCGTGAAAATTCTCAGGTAGGAATTACTGCTTAGCCATTTTATAAATGAAGAAAATGAGACTCGCTGAGGTTAAGAAGCTTGTCTAAAGTCACACAGTAGGTGACAGAGCAGGATTCCCAGATAGGCAGTCTGGTTCTAGAGCTCACATACTTGCTCCCGCACTTGCTCCCTTGTTTACACACTCTCTCTCTCACACACACACATACACCAGAACACTCTGCATCAGTCAAGAGAAGTTAGTTAGAATTGTACACGTTCATATGTAAAGATCTTGAAGACAGATTACTAACTGAAAAGATCCTGGTTGGAATAACATACTTCAGATGCTCCCCACTTAGTGTTAATAAAAAAAGAAGATATGGCAGGAGATCACTGTTATTTTTCTTTATATACTTTTTAAAATATTTTATTTATTTATTCATGAAAGACACAGAGGAGAGAGAGAGGCAGAGACACAGGCAGAGGGAGAAGCAGGCTCCATGCAGGGAGCCTGATGTGGGACTCGATCCCGGGTCTCCAGGATCACAGCCTGGGCCAAAGGCAGGCGCTAAACCACTGAGCCACCCAGGGATTCCCTTTCTTTATATTTAAAAAGTAATAAATAAAAGCATTGGGGGAATTGTCTGAAAAATGAAAGGACTCTAGTCCAAATATAAACTCTTTCCAATAAATAAATAAATAAATAAACCCTTTCCTAACGTAAAAATTACCACCATTTTGTTTGGGAAGAGGGCTGGTCAATGTACATTTTGATGGTAGGTTTTCCTAAATGACCTGATTTCCTCAGGATAGTAAGGGAAAGAATGAGAGGAGGGCAGTAAGGGAATCTTGAAGGCCCAAACAGATCTAGCTTTAAAAGTGAGAAGAAGAGCTTTTGCAAATTTGTTTATAAAAAGAAGTGATTGATACAATTCAATTTTTTTGAGGATTGTTCCAAGGGCTGTGTGTGGGATAGAACAAGCTGTAGAAACACAGGAAGAATGTGTGCGGGTGTTATAACAGCAATGCGAACAGGAGGTTGGGAAAGTCTGGACCAGCACACAGTGTGTGGATTTCGTTAGGAAATGTGGCGCACACAGATGGTGTGTGTCCGGAGGAAACCCAAGTTATGGCAGGGGACTCCATGCACCTGGCAGCTACCTGTCCAGTTTCTCCTCTCTGCCTTCTTTTGTATTCTGATGGCTTCCCTCTCTGTCAGGTCCTCACCATAATGTGGCTGGGTTACTGTTCTGTTCTTACAGGCTTTCCCTCTTTCTAATGTCCATTCTCCTATCATTCATAATGCCCAGCCCTACTGGTTTAAGATGTCTCTATAAATCTCTAATTTCTACTGACTTTTCAGCCCACTTCCATCAATGCCTTAATAGTTAAACTTCAGGAAAAAATTCATGCAATTTAATGTGAGAGTTACTGCCTTCCAGTGGATGTTAGACCTATCCCAAATCCCTGTTCATTCACTCAACAGAATATTGAACATCAACCATGTACTGGGGATTATTCTCAATGCTGAGGATACAGCAGTGGAGCACTGCAGACACTTCCCTGTGGTGTGTACTTTCCAGCTGGGGGAGACAGAAAAGGAATATCTGGCAGTGTTAAATGCTTTAGAGAAAAGTAAAGTAGGATCAAGGGGACAGGGTCCAGGGGTGGTAGAGAAGGTTATTATATAGGGAAGGACTTTCCTTTTTAGGGACATTTGAGCAGAAACCTGATAGAAATGAGTAAGGAAGTGAGCCATGTAGCGATCTGGAGGAAGAATATCCCAGGCACAGAGAATTGCTTTGTGCATAGACACTAAGGTGAAGTGACACTTCATGTGTTTGAAGAAGAGTAAAGTTAAAAAAAAAAAAAAAAAAAAAGGAGAGCACCAGTGTGGCTGAGGTAGGGTGAGAGTGGAGTATGGTATAGTGCAGACTGAACCACATGGGCCAGTGGTTCTCAACTGAGGGCAGTTTTACTTCCTAAGGGACATTGGGCAATGTTTGAAGGTATTTTTAGCTGTCACACTTGGAGGCTGGGGTGCCACTGGTACCCAGTGGGTAGAGGCCTGGAATGCTGCTAAACATCTGCCATGCACAAGATTGCCCCTACATAAAGAATTATCTGGCCCAAATGTCAGTAGTGTCAAGGTTTAGGAACACTGATTAATATAGGGCAGTGTAGGCCATGGCAGGGACTTTGAATTTTACTCCAAGTAAGCTGAGAGGCAGTTAAGGGCTAAGAGTAAAGGAGTGTCATGGTCTCAGCTACGTTTTTTTTTTTTTTAAGATTTTATTTATTTATTCATGAAAGACACACACACACATACAGAGAGAGAGAGAGAGAGAGGGAGGCAGAGACATAGGGAGAGGGAGAAGCAGGCTCCATGTGGGGAGCCCGATCTGGGACTTGATCCCAGGAGTCCAGGATCATGCCCTGGGCCGAAGGGAGGCACTAAACCACTGAGCCACCCAAGCATCCCTCAGCTATGTTTTTAAAGTCTCACTCTGGTTGCTGCATGGAGAACAGACTGCAGAGGGGCAAGGGCTGAAGCACAGATCTGTCAGGAGGCTTTTGCAGAAATGTGGGCAGGAGATGATGGTAGTTGGCATGAGGGTGTCTCAATAAAAGTAATAAGAAGACGTCTGATTATGAATGTATTTTGAAGGTTAAGCTGAGAGGATTGCTGATTTCATCTAAAGGAACTAATCGGGCAGCCCTGGTCCCGCGTCGGGCTTCCTGCATGGAGCCTGCTTCTCCCTCTGCCTGTGTCTCTGCCTCTCTCTCTCTCTCTCTCTCTGAATGAATAAATAAATAAATCTTAAAAAAAAATAAATAAAGGAACTAAAATCATTTAGCCCTCTTAGTCTGCCATCTGTATGCCAAGTTCATTCCTGCCTTTGCTCTTGCTCTTCTCCTCCTCCTGCCCTGGCAATGCCTTTCTTATTTGGCCAAAGTCTATTCAGTTTGGATTTCAGGATGTCAATTGAGAACCTTCCTTAAATAACAGAGCCCTCATTTCTCTAAAGCAGCTATAGCTTTTCTAGTCCACATCTCTCAATTTAATCCTCAATATGCATATTGTACAAGTATATACTGTACAGTATATACTGAAATATCATGCACTATGGTGAAAACTGACTGAGTGCCTACTATCACTTTATTAATATAGTACTGGCTGTCCTAGCCACCCCATTCTGGCAGAACAAGAACTAAGATGTATAAAGTATGAGGAAGGAAGAAACAAAATTGCCATTATTTGCAGATTGCATGATTTGTGTATATAGAAAATCCAATTGAATCTACTGTTAAATGGAATGAATAAGAGTCTGCAGAATTTTTTAGACTATAAATCAAAGTATAAAAATCAATTATGTTTCTATATGCTAGCAACAAAGAGTTATAAGTGATAGATGAAAAGATGAACTGTTTATAATAGAAACAAAAATACAAAGTACTCAGAAATAGACCTAACAAAAGATATACAAGACACTTAAGGGGAAAATTATAAAAATTCACTGAAAGACACTAAAAAGGCACCCTAAATCCCAATAAGTTTTTAAAAAATAAACTGGACAAGCTAATTCTAAAATTTACAAGAAAAGGGAAGCCTGGGTGGCTCAGTGGCTTAGTGCCTGTCTTCAACACAGAGCATGATCCTGGAGACCCAGGATCAAGTCTCACGTCAGGCTCCGTGCATGGAGCCTGCTTCTCCCTCTGCCTGTATCTCTGCCTTTCTCTCTCTCTCTGTCTCTCATGAATGTATATTGTAAAAATAACAGTATATTGTTTAGGAAAACATTCATATATGATAAAGTCATAGAGAAAAGCAAGGGAATACTTATTACAATGGTTGGTAGAATAATACCTCTGGATGGAAAAAGAAGGTAGATGCAACCAGGGAAGTTGCATTAAAGTTAAAGTTCTATTAACTTGGGTGGTCAGTAAATTTTGTTCACTTCATAATTATTCTTTAAGTTCTACACGTAGGGACGCCTGGGTGGTTCAGCATGTTGATGTCTGCCTTTGGCTCAGGGTGTGATCCTGGGTTCAGGTTCAGGGATCAAGTTCCACATTGGGCTCCACACAGGAAGCCTGCTTTTCCCTCTATGTCTCTATCTCTCTCTGTATCTCTCATGAATAAATAAATTAAAATCTTTAAAGAAACAAATTCTACACATATATTATACATTCTTCTACACAATTAAACATTTCACACTAAAACAAATGAAAAATATATCAAGGGTCTACCATATGCAAAGGCACTGTAATTGCACAGTTAAGAATGACTCAAATTCTACTACCACTCTGCTGAAATTACTTTCACTGCAGTCAAAGACTTTACTGTCATTAATCTAAAAAGCATTTTAATTCCTTATTTTCTTTGACATCTCAGCAGCACTCAATACTGCTGACCATCCTCTTTCCTTGAAAAAGTATCTTAAAAAAGAAAAGAAAAGAAAGAAAAGAAAAGAAAGAAAAGAAAAGAAAAGTATCCTACTTCAGCTTTCATGAAACCATAGGCTCCTAGCCATTCCTTCTCATTTTCTTCCAATGGCTTGTTTCCCACCACCTAACTATTAAATGTTGGACCTTCTAAAGTTTCATCCCTAGAACCTCGTTTTTTCATACTCTGTTCTCTCTCTCTAGACATCCACATCCATGCCCATAGCTTCAATTACCACCTGTATATCAAAGACTTAGATCTCTAGCTCAGATCTCTCCTCTGAGCTCTAGGTTGAGGTATCGCATGATCTAGTCAACATCTCTACTTGATGTTTAAAGCCTCTCAGTCTTAACTTGTTAAAAATGAAACTCATGATTTCCCCCCAAAATCGGTTTTTCTAATAATCTGTCTCAGTGAATGGCATTACCAGTAATCCTGGGCAATATTACTCCATAAAGCAAATAGCTCCCCTCCCCTGCCTCACCCTCCTATAAGATAAAAAAAAAAAAAAAAAAAAAAAAATCTTGCTCTCTTTTCTTCCTAGTAAGGGACTGAAAACAAGGAAAATTATTTTGGTTGTAGCTCTAAGTAGGAATGAAACCTTTCAAAAAATGTAATCTGGAAATTAGGCTTCCTCCATAGAGGGAGGCCAATAAAGTTAGTTCCTTACCCCTAATTAAGAGTTTTTTGAAACATGACGGTACTACTATATAAAGTATTTTCTTCTCATTTTTCAATCCATTGTGCACATTTTTATCTCTTCTTTCCTTTTCTTTATATTTATGTACGCAATAGGTCCTTAAATAGTTTGATTTTCTTCATTTTGTTTCTAATTTTTACCTTATTTCCTCTAGTCCACCTTTCCATGACTAAATCAGAAGATGGTATTTCTTTTTTTTTTTTTTAAGATTTTATTTATTTATTCATGAGAGACACACAGAGACAGGCAGAGGGAGAAGCAGGCTCCACGTAGGGAGCCTAATGTGGGACTCGATCCTGGGATGCCAGGATCACACCCCACGCTGAAGGCAGACGTTAAACTGCTGAGCCACCCAGGGATCCCAGAAGATGGTATTTCAATCAACAAATATTTACTGAGCACCTATCGTGTGCACTCTGGAACAAAGTGGTGAGCAAGATAAGGTTCCTACTTTTTTAGGAAAAAAAAAGTGCTTTATATTTGTTTTATATTTGGGGCAGAAAGCGAACAATTAAAAAGTCAGGTAGTAATATGTGCTAATTAGGGAATTAAAATTGGGAAATGTGACAGAGAATGACTGGTGGTTACTTCAGATTGTTGGTCTGGAATGGGCTTTTTGAGGATGTTATAGTTAGAATTGAGGAGACAGTCAATTGAGACAGTCATTGCATCCCAGAAAAAGTGACTAGTTAGTACAGAGTACCTAAAATAGAAACAAACTTGGTCATATTTGATGACTGCATAGTAAACAAGAGAGCAAGCAGTATAAAACAAGAGGAATGCAAGGATTAGAAAACATAGGGCTGTGTACATGCAAAATAAGAAGCTGGAGTTCATGCTTTTATAAATGTATTCTTTTTAATGTCTGTAGGATCTACAGAGATATCTTCTTTCTCATTCTTGGTTTTGGTTATCTGTGTCTTTTTTTTCTTGATCAGTCTTTTTTTTTTAAGATTTTATTTATGTGGGATCCCTGGGTGGCGCAGCGGTTTGGCGCCTGCCTTTGGCCCAGGGCGCGATCCTGGAGACCCGGGATCGAATCCCATGTCGGGCTCCCGGTGCATGGAGCCTGCTTCTCCTTCTGCCTGTGTCTCTGCGCCTCTCTCTCTCTCTGTGTGTGTGTAACTATCATAAATAAATAAAAATTAAAAAAAAAAAGATTTTATTTATGTATTTGAGAGAGAGAGAGAGCGCACAAGCAGAGGGAACAGCAGAGGGAGCAGTAGAGGGAGAGGGAGAAGCAGGTTCCCTGCTGAGCAGGGAGCCAGATGCAGAACTCGATCCCAGGACCCTGGGATCATGATCTGAGCCAAAGGCAGAGCTTAAACAACGGTGCCACTCGGAAGCCCCTTGATCAGTTTTAATAGGGATTTATAATCTTACTAGTCTTCATAAAGAACCAACTTCTGTTTTGCCAATTCTTTGTGAATATTTCCTTTTTTTTTTTTTTTTTTTTTTTTTTTTTCTTTTTTTTTCTTTTCTTTTTTTTTTTTCTTTTTTTTTTTTTTAAAGATTTTATTTATTTTTTGATGAGAGACATAGAGAAAGAGAGGCAGAAACATAGGCAGAGAGAGAAGCAGGCTCCATGCAGGGAACCTGATGTGGGACTCAATCCTGGGACTCCAGGATTATGCCCTGGGCCGAAGGCAGGTACTCCAACTCATGAGCCACCCAGGCGTCCCACTTTGTGAATATTTTCTGTTTCGCTAATTTCTATTCTTGTCTTTCTTATGTCCTTCCTTCTATATTCTTCAGGTTTAATTTTCATTATTTTTCCTCTAACTTCTTGAGAGGGATGAGTTTAAAGCTATAAAATTCCTTCTAATCCAGCTTTATCTACACCTCAGAAGTTCTTATATATAGTATTTTTCATTATCATGCAGTTAATATTTTTGTTGTGTACTGTGATTTGTTCTTTGACCCATGGTTTATACAGAAGTATGCTGCTTGATTTCTAAATGTTTGGGGCAAATGATGTGTTTCCAGTCACTTTTATCTAATTGATTAATATAATTACACTCTGGTCAGAGAGCATAAAATGATGTGATTTTAATCCTGTAAATTTGTTGAGACTAGCTGTATGGTCTGGTCAGCTCTTATAATTCTCCATGTGTGTTTGAAAAGAATATGTATTCTGCAGTTATTAGGTTTAGTGTTCTATATATGTGCATCAGTGAAATTTGTTGTTATTCAAATCTTATATATTCTTACTATTTTTCTGTTTGTTATAGCAAGTACCACAAGAGAAAGTAAACAAGATACCTTGATTGTAAAATTATCTTTGTCCTCAGAGTTCTGCAATTTTTTTTGGCTTTATGTATTTTGAGCCATTTTATCATGTGCATATATAATTTTTAAATCCTTTTATCTTTCTGATAAATGAAAATCTTTATTCTTTTGAAGTAACACCTTTTATCTCTAGAAATACCATCTCAAGATAGGATAAGCAACATGAAGGGTAGAATAAGACCTAACATGCTTTTAATGAGAGCCCCAGAAGGTGTGAAGAAGTAATTTGGAACAGAGGCACTCTTAGCCATCACTTCTTCAAATGTCCTAGCTTATGATGATATGTTCTATCATTTTATCTCTTCTGCTGCATTCTGGATAATTTCCTCAGATCTATCTTTCAGTTCTCTTCTCAGCTGTGTATAATCTTCTACTAAATATGTTCACTGAGTTCTTAATTTGGGTTATTATTGTATTTTTCAGTTTTAGGAGTTCTGTTTAGTTCTTTTTCAAATCTGTTATAATGCTTTTTATAGATTTCTGTTCCTCCAGATATTTTTGCTTATTAAAAAACCTCTTTAGGGCAGCCCGGGTGGCTCAGCGGTTTAGCGCTGCATTCAGCCCAGGGTGTGATCCTGGAGACCTGGGATCGAGTCCCACATCAGGCTCCCTGCATGGAGCCTGCCTCTCCCTCTGCTTGTGTCTGTGCCTCTCTCTCTGTGTGTCTCTCATGGATAAATAAATAAAATCTTTTTTAAAAATTTAAAATTAAAATTAAAAATCTCTTTAAATATAGTCAGCAAAGCTGTCTTAATATCTGTGTAATAATTGCAGTATCTGAAGTTTTTGTGGGAACTTGTGTTATCTGTTGTTTCTGTTGGTTGTTATTCAGGGTATCTCGTTATTTTTTATTATCTTTGTCTGCTGGTCATTATATTTGGAAAAAAATTATTTTAAAAATTAACTTGAATCCTAGGATAATGGCACCATCCACTAGAAAGGATTTTCCTTTGTTTCTGCAAGGCACCCCAAGACACTACTAGTATGGAACCATTCTCGACTAAATTAAAAGTTTGCAGTTCCATGAACAACCTAGGTGACACAAATTTGAACTGCTCCAAGGCAGGTTTACTTCCAGGTTACTCTCTCTGAAGGTGTAACTCTTTAGGGTCTTAGCTTAAAGAAGGGGATGGTTTATTAGATTTCTTACCTAGGTTTAATGTTAGGTTTTGATTCCTGTCTCCCTTGCCCTATAAGGCTACCAAACACTCAGTTTTATTTCACAAGTATTTCTTCCAGACTAGCAAATTCCTTCAGAGAAAAAGAGGCTTTGAGTGGTCATCTTGCCTTCTGAGTTCTTAGATAATAGCACAGTATTATCTTACTATTTTGTTACCTCTTTGATATACTTAAGAAATATAAAAAGAATATTTCTCTCAATTTTCCTAGTCCTCCTCAATGGTCCTAATTATCAACCATCTAACATAAGCATGATAGTAAGCCAACAGATGACTTTTAAACAGGGGAGGGAGGGAATCAAGTTGGTCACGTTCTGTCAGATTGTTTATAAGCAAAAGGGATAACATTTATTTATTTATTTATTTATTTATTTATTTATTTATTTATGATTTTATTTATTTATTTGAGAGAGAGAGAGAGTGAGCAAGAGAGAGCATGAGCAGGAGGAGGGGCAGAGGGAGAAGCAGACTCCCTGCTGAGCAGGGAGCAGGATGTGGGGCTTGATCCCAGGACCCTGAGATCATGTGACCTGAGCTGAAGGCAGATGCTTAACCAGCTAAGCCATCTGGGCACCTTAGGATAACATACTTAAAACATTAACCAAAAAGAACAATTTGAATTATGTGAATTTATTATTTGCATAATGTTTGCTTCACATAGATGTATGTTCTCTCTCTCCTGACTAGGCAGTAAGCACTAAAGATTTTTGTTTTTGAGATTATTATTTTTAAGTAATTTCTTAACCCAATGTGGAGCTCAAAATTACAGCCTCAAGATCAAGAGTTGCATGTTCTACTGATTGCACCAGCCAGTCCCCCCTAAGATATAGGGGTGCTTCTTCTGTTTGTTTTTAGAGAGAGGGAATAAGGGAGGGGAGAGGGATAGAAGGGAAGACAAAAAATCTTAAGCAGGCTCCATGCCCAGCACAGAGCCCCATGCAGGGCACAATCTCACAACCCTGAGCTCATGACTTGAGCTGAAATAAAGAGTTAGACACTTTCCTGACTGAGCTACCCAGGTAATCTGAGATCTTTCTTGTTTTTTAATGAGTATCCCCTTTTCTCTAGGACCTAGGACAAAAATGATAAAATTCCAGTCTTCTTGTCTTCTTTATTACCAACCTGGGACCTGAAGGCATCTGAGAACTAGATTTTTAGGAATTCATCTCTTCCCTCACCTCCCACCTACTTGTGGTAGGGCATTAGCTGCATACTGACAACCATGAAAATTACTGTTTTTTTAATGAAAACTGTATCAACTTTGAGGATTTAATCAGAGTGCAAGTATTTACAAGTAGATAAATACAAATATAGAGTTTGATACTGTTCAATTATGTCCAACTTAGAAGTCAGATTTTCCACTGTTTCTCCTCCCTCTGCCTGTGTCTCTCATGAATAAATAAATAAAATCTTAAAAAAAATCATTAGGAGCAGCCTGGGTGGCTCAGTGGTTTAGCACCGCCTTCAGCCCCGGGCCTGATCCTGGAGACCTGGGATTGGGTCCCACGTCAGGCTCCCGGCTTGGAGCCTGCCTCTCCCTCTGCCTGTGTCTCTGCCTCTCTCTCTCTCTGTGTCTCTCATGAATAAATAAATTAAATCTTTAAAAAAATATTTTAAAAAATCTTTAAAGTCAGACTTTCCTTATATACTCATCATTGACAGATATATGTATTGGGGAATATTTTAAATATATGCATCAAGAGTCATTGTATTTTATACAACTTTGATCCATTAATTGCATGTTCCTGAACTTGTCTTAAAAATATTCATGGGTGTTCACAAAGATTTAGCTACCTGGATGATAATTATAATAGGGAAAATAAAAAAACTTAAAATCCTATCAGAAGGGGATTAGTAATATGTACCTTCATATAATAGAATACTCTATTTAATGATACAAAATGTTCACAACACGATAAAAATAATTTATGAAAGAAGACATATGGTATGATCAATAATATGTATGTACTCATAAAATCTAGAAGTACCTGAAAATGTTAATAGCAGTACTTTGGGGTGATAGGAGAACAGTGGTTTTTCCTTGGCTTTGCTCATTAAAAAAACTGATTATAAAATAGAGTTCCTTTCCCTATAGATAAATATAATTGGCCTCCGTAGACCAGCCATTTCTAGGTTCAATCCATCTATCACCGATTAGTAGAGAAGTCTGTATTTTCCTAATTCCATGCTCTCTCCACACTTGGTTTATACACAGCTTTTCTCAGCTTTTTGGCCACCCAGAATAGAGTATTATTCATCTATCAGCAGTGGGTAGATGACTCATAATATGTATTTCTTGAACTGAACTGATTGCTTATAGTTAGAAACTTACCCACATAAATTGGTAACATAATGTGGTATACTGGGGTCCCTGGGTGGCAGAGCTGGTTGAGCAACTGACTCTTGGTTTTCACTTATGTCATGATCTCCAGGTCTTGAGATCAAGCCCCAAGGCAGGCTTCAAGCTCAGAGAGAAGTCTGCTAAAGTTTCTCTCTCCTTCTCCCTCTGCCTCTCCCCATGCTCTCTCTCTCTCAAATAAATAAGCACATCTTTAAAAAATGTTGTATACTTACAATATGATTGTTTTCTACCAAATAATCTCCATTTTAAGCTATCCTTATGACATTATATTATCTCTCACATGCAAACTAAATAAAAATATTTTGAGACAATATTCAAAAGGAAAGTCATTATTATAACAACTTCATGCATTTTCCCTGTTAGATATATCTATTGTATATTTAGTAGTTCTGTGTAGTGCTGGTCAATGAGGCCTAATTGCCTCTGCTGCTTAATTGTCTCTGTGTTATGGAGAAAATCAAAACTGCCCCCAAATCTTTATAGAAAAAATGAATGCCTGGAATGAACTGGAATTTCCAGGAAAAACATACAAGCTCAATTCAAGACCCCATGGGATTACTACACTAATGTCATTTTTAATATGCCTTATTCTTCCCCTTTGGCTGGTACAACCTGTCATCTCTTTCCTCACTGACTAATGCTTCCCCTTAGAGAGCAGACTGTCTCTGTGAATGACTTGCTCAGGGGGCATGTGCAGGACAAGCCCAGAGCCTTACTCCATGGGAACATAAGAGAAGAAGCTAAAGAATGGGATGAGAGCAGCAGCTGAATGGAACAGGTCATGCTGCTTCTCGAAGCTGAAGAGGCCAATCCTGTAAAAGAGATGATGAGGGCACCTAATCAGGTTTGACCCCAGGGGCGGTATATGTGCAGAGAGGGCTGGGAAATGCAGCTATGCACATAAGAAGGACAGTGAGATTGCAGGGCTGCGTTCCAGACACACTTATTCACTCATCTGCTTGATTCAATTTTATTTGTACAAAAGGTCTGTTGAGGTAATGGGCAGACTAAGCCTTTAGCAATCATAGGCTCTGCAAATAGAACCTCAGTGGAAGACTAAATCAGCTGATGTCCCCTTTAGTGCTATTTCCATTTGCAGAACTGGAAGTGGTAATAGGGGGGAATGAATCACTCTTACTATATTTAAATGCCTTCTTTACAAAAATAGCAGTCAGTATAATAAAACAGGCCCAGTAATACCTAGTAACAAACAATAAAAATGCTTTCCTGTAAAGAGAATGAGCATTATATTATGGTCGTGGTTACATAACAAGCATGATAAATCAAGGCACCAACTATGGCCATCTTCCTTTTCTTTATCACCAAATGAAAAACTAAGCCTTTGTTCATCTGGAAACTCTGCATATTATCATTATTACCCAAAATAACTTCATTTAAAGATTTTATTTATTTATTTGATAGAATGAGCAAACACACAAGTAAAAGAGAGAGGGAGAGAGAGAGGGAGAGAGAGAGAGAAAGCAGGGGCGGAGGGGCAGGGGAGAGGGAGAAGGGGCTTGATCCCAGGACGTTGGGATCACAATCTGAATCAAAGGAAGGTGCTTAACCCAATGAGCCACCCATATGCCCCTCCCAAATAGTTTCTAAATATACAAATACTTCTTTTTTTTTTTTTAATTTTTTATTTATTTATGATAGTCACAGAGAGAGAGAGAGAGAGGCAGAGACACAGGCAGAGGGAGAAGCAGGCTCCATGCACTGGGAGCCCGATGTGGGATTCGATCCTGGGTCTCCAGAATCGCGCCCTGGGCCAAAGGCAGGCGCCAAACCGCTGCGCCACCCAGGGATCCCCTAAATATACAAATACTTCTCAACAATTATGTATTACTTACTAGTTTCATTATCTAATATATTCATTTATTTAAAAAGGACCACCTCAAAAGAATCAAGATTATTTTTCTATGCATTATGGGAGAAGTAAATGGTCAGAAAGTCAGTGTAGGGATCCCTGGGTGGCGCAGCGGTTTAGCGCCTGCCTTTGGCCCAGGGCGCGATCCTGGAGACCCAGGATCAAATCCCACGTCAGGCTCCCGGTGCATGGAGCCTGCTTCTCCCTCTGCCTGTGTCTCTGCCTCTCTCTCTCTCACTGTGTGCCTATCATAAATAAATAAAAATTAAAAAAAAAAAAAAAAAAAAGTCAGTGTAAGAGGTTTGTGCTGGTTCAGATTTTACTAAAATATATTTAAATCACAAATCAGGAAGACTTGATATAATCCCCGTTCTCCCCCAAAAAATGTGTATTATTGTTATTATGTCTTTAATGCATAGATTTATAATTGAGAGATGACTAGGGAATAAGCCTAGAGATTTTATTTTATTTATTTATTAAAGATTTATTTATTTATTTATTCAGAGAGAGAGAGAGGCAGAGACACAAGCAGAGGAAGAAGCAGGCTCCATGCAGGAAGCCCGACACGGGACTTGATCCCATGTCTCCAGGATCACAGCCCGGGCTGCAGGCGGTGCTAAACCACTGCGCCACCAGGGCTGCCCAAGCCTAGAGATTTTAAACTACCTGAAGATTTTGCCAGAAATCCAACAAATTCAACAATATATATATACTGGAATATCTCTATTTCCTTGTTATATTGAGAAAAAAAATCTAACATTTGAAAATCAGTCATTGCAAATCAAAGTATTAACAGAATAAAGAAGATCACTTGATCATCCCTATAGACAAGGAAAAAATATTTGACAAAATTCAATACTTAATCATAGCTACTCTCAGCAAACTAGGAATAGGGAAAAAACCTTCCTCAGCATGAAAAAGGACATGAAACAAAAACCATGAAACAAAAAACAAATGCTTCCCCTTCAAAACTGAGAATGAGGGCAGCCTGGGTGGCTCAGCGGTTTAGCGCCGCCTTCAGCCCAGGGCCTGATCCTGGAGACCCAGGATCGAGTCCCAAGTCAGGCTCCCTGCGTGGAGCCTGCTTCTCCCTCTGCCTGTGTCTCTGCCTCTCTCTCTCTCTCTGTGTCTCTCATGAATAAATAAAAATCTTTAAAAAAAAAAAACTGAGAATAAATAAATAAAACAAACATTTTTTTAAAAACTGGGAATGACAATTCAATATTATAGTGGAGGTTCTTGATAAGGCAGGGGGGAAAGCATAATGATTGGAAAGGATGAAAGTAACCTGTCCTTTTTGCAGATGACATAATTGTGTTTATAGAACATCCAAAGGAATTTACCAAAAAACCACTAGAACTAAAGTGAATTTATCAAAGTCACAAGATACAATAACAGACAGATCCTTCCTCTTAACTATTATAAGACGACTTTGTAATCAAGGTGTTACTATATACATACACACAAACACTAACATTATTTCTATGCTATTGAATTACCACTAGCTTCACCCTAAATTTTGGCGAAGAGGAAGAAAGAAAACAAGATGTGAATCCTGAATCTTCATTGTATATGTACAAAGCATGAAGGTTGATTGCCTAATAAAGTTACATATTTAAACTTTTAATGGTAAACACATTTCACACTGGCTAAAACTTCACTAATAGAATCCAGATATGTGTACCCTACCGAGGCCCTACCCAGATGAATGGCAAATGCTCTAGTTCCATACAACTCATCTCTAATAGTAGAAAGAGTAGTGAGAGTGCTGATATGCATTAGAACCGTCATCCTTGTATATGAAGGAGAGGATATTTATTGGCAGATTTAAAAACAGAATTAAAAAAAACTGTTGTGGACTTTAAAACTTAGGTCCTAATATCCAAGTAACCACATGCCAAAGTAAAGGCTAGTGACATTTATGTCGTTATTGAAGAAACTTGGGGTTATCATCAGGGACTCTATGTATGGATTTTTAGGTAGTTATAATCAAGGTTTTACCAGAAGCAACATGAATAATAGGATAACTACAATTGCTAAATTAACAAGTATTTATTGAGCCTACTATTGAATACCACAATCTTGAAATACAGCCAATCCACTAACACTAGACAGAGCATAGGCAGAAAAAAATAGCAGGAACTTGAGGTAGCTTCATTGTGATGAGCTAAATCAAGGACGATACAGCTAGCAAAGGAGATAAAATTATGACTTTGATGTGGAATCTTATACTGCATGGCACAGCTGGAAAGCAACCACAGAAAAACCATTCCATGGTAGCTATCTCAAATGTGAAAGTTCTTTATGAAGGTCATAAGTTTAAAAGACAAAGTTGTAGACAAAGACTTTGCTAATCATAGTAACTATGACTTAAAACTGAGATGTCTGCCTTTGAACAACATGGAGTGTGGTATTGAGGGTATATCAGTCTTTTTTAGTTAAATGGGCCTGTATAGATAATAATGTACTGTTCTCACTGTGTTATTATTTTGATCCACTGCCTGTAGGTTATGAACTTGGAATGGTTTTTGCTAATGAAAGACACTGATTATCTCTCCAACCCTGTCTTGTAATACCGCTTGTGGTCCAGAGTACATGATTCAAAATGAATGGCCCCAGGTTGTGTTTATGGTCTATTGACAACTGAATTATGGTGCTACTAAAGGTAATGCGGTATGGTATCATGAACTTGAACAAGTCATGTGGTATCTCTGGATCTCAGCTCTTTCACTGACTACCTAGTATGTAATACCTAAAAGCAAAATTCATAGGGTTATTATAAATATTAAATGGATGCCTGGCACATATAAGATGCTAAAAATGTACACATGCATACTTGCACATATATTCTGTCTCTCTCTCACACACAAGGTTACTACTTGAGGTTGATTTATTGCCCCCATAACCTAGCCCAAGGATAGATTGTTGTAATTGGCTTCACTTGTTTTTGGAGTGGCCAGCAAGGACATGAACAAAAATATCAATTCTGGGGTCAGACAGTCAGTAGTTGGTGGAGGGTTCCACAGTTCAAACACTGTTGGCATTTTCTTCAATCCTCTCATTACAGTTTTGATCTTTATCTCAGTGGTTGTGAGTGTTTCACTCTTGTTTGAATATTGGGATGAGGCATAAACTAAACATTAACAAAGAAGGAATTTAAATAGATAGTAAGGCAGTTAAAAAGCTTAGAGCCAAGACTCAGTAACTGGATATGGCCTTGTACAACCATGGAACCTCAGTAAATCACCATCTGGATAGCTTTAGCCCTATTTTGAAATTCCTTTTTGACTCCCTGCCATTCTAACAACAATGAATTAGTCTTTAAACCTCTTAAACCCTATTTTGATTTATCTAGATGTATGACTATTACTTTAAATGCAGATCTAATTTTTAACTATTCAAAAGCCATATCTGAAGTGACCCAAGTTTCTTTTTTTTATCTTTTTTTTTTTAAGATTGTATTTATTTATTCATGAGAGAGACAGAGAGAGAGAGAGAGAGGCAGAGACACAGGCAGAGGGAGAAGTAGGCTCCATACAGGGAGCCCGATGTGGGACTCGATCCCAGGATTCCAGGATCACACCCTGAGCTGAAGGCAGATGCTTAACTGCTGAGCCACCCAGGCATCCCCCAAATTTCTTTAAAGAAAGGAACCTACTATCAACATGTAAAGTCCCTAGAAAATATGTTAGAGACTTTCACTTAAAAAATAGGAGATGGCACCTGGGTGGCTCAGTTCCTTAAGTGTCTGACTTGATTTTGGCTCAGGTCATGCATGATCTCAGGTTCAGGAGATTGAACCCCATGTGGGGCATGGAGTCTGCTTAAGATTCTGTCTCTTCCTCTGCTCCTCCTCACTTCCTCCCCCATTTGCATGCTCCCTCTCTTATAAACAAAAATTAGAGAAACAGGGATCACATTTACCTTCCTGCCTGAAACAACAAAACACTGGGGAAAATATATTAAGCAACGTTTTTCAGACATTGGTTGATAGACAATGCAGGCCAATGATTTCTGAAAAAAAGAGAAAACAAAATGAGCCCTATGATTGTATTAGCTTACTGCCTGAAGGCAGTTTCCAGGATGTAGTATAAAGATGGTGAGCCCAAACAGAGTTCATTGAGTTAAGGAGACTGAGACTAGAGCTGGGGGGCGGGGGGGGGGGGGGTGGGGAGTGAGGAGGGGGATGCAAGTGACTAGAATTTGTGGCATAGAAATCCAGAGAGTATGGTGTGGCACAGAGAGGAGGGGAAGGAGGGTACACACTCCACAGTTCCATCTATAGACAAGCCTCTCTGGAGTCTTTGGCTGAGCACAGATTTGTACATGTATGAGAGGAAACTACACAAGACTATTGTAAAAGAGTAAGCAGAACAATTCCCAGAGTTCACACAGGACTGGAAATAGTTTGTGTTCACATCAATCAGAGTAGAATGACCTTGTAATATACAAGAAATTAGATAGAATCCTCAAAGGGTATTGCTATAGTAGTAGGAGCTAAATTAGTTCTAGAATAAAGGCTGCTCTAGACCCCCATAACAAAGCATAAAAGCAGTTCCTGAGAGGATCAAACTGATTACAGGCAATTTAAGTACATTCCATAACAAAATATAGCAACCAAGAATATAAAACACACAATATCCCACTATTCAATTAGAAATTTCCAGGCATGTAAAGAAACTTGTTAATTAAGAGAAAATAATATAAATAAAAACATGCCTAGAAATAACAGGAATGAAAGAACTAGCAGAGAAGAATATTAAAATATCTTTAACAAATACATTCCACATGTTCAAGAGAAAAATGAAGAGAAGATTTTGAGAAAAAAGATGTTAAACATTTAGAGACTAAAATATAATACCTGAATTTAAAATATGCTAAATTAGATTTAAAAATAGATTGGGGGAAAAAAAAACAAAAAAAAATAAAAAATAAAATAAATAAAATAAAATAGATTGGGAACTTCAAAAGAAAAGATCAGTGAGCTTGAAGACACAGCCTTAGAAACTATGCAAAATGAAGCAGAGGAACAAAAGACAAAATAAAAATGAACAGACCATCAGTGAATGGTGGGACAATATCGAGCAATCTAACATTCATGAATTTGGAGTTCTAGAAGGAAAAGAGATCTAAGGAAGAAGGGGACAGGAAAAAATATTTGAAGAAATAAGGGCTAAACATTTTCCAAACTTGATAAAAACTATAAACCCACAGATCCAATGAGTGCAAATACAAACAGGACAAATGATAAGAAAATGGTTCCAAAAAATATCACAATCAAATTGCTTAAGTGATAAAAAGAGAATATTAAAAGTAGCCAGAGGGAAAAAGACATATTACTGAGGACCAAAGATAAGAATTACAGCAAATTTTTTATCATAAATGATTCAAACCAGTGGCCAATGGATAGTTATCTTTAGAGTATTAGAAAAAAAAGGCCTGTCAACCTAGAATTCTTTACTCAGTAAAAAGATCTCTCAAAGTGAAGATAAAATAAAACTTTTCAAAGAGAAAAACACATAAATAATTAGTTCTAGCATCCCTGTACTACCAAAAATGTAAAGGAAGTTCTTTGGGCTAAAAGATATTGATAAAAGATGGAAACACAAAGGAATAAAAAGAATCTCCAAAAGTGGATAAACACAAAAGTCATGTTTTCTCAATATGTTTAAAAGATAACTATCTAAATTAAAAACAATAACATTAAATAAAATATATGATGACAGCACAAAGGAGGGGAGAAATAGAAGTATATGCTTTTAAAGTTCTTACTGTACATGAAGTGATACAATATTATTTGAAGATAAATGAGGATAAATTAAAGATGTATATTATAACCATGAAAGCAATTATAAAAAAGAATAAAATGGGGGCACCTGGGTGGCTCAAGTCAGTTAAGCATCTGCCTTCAGTTCAGGTAATGTTCCCAGAGTTCTGAGATCATGCCCCACATTGGGCTCTCTGCTCCATGGGGAGTCTGCTTCTCCCTCTGTGCCTCCCCATTTGTGCTCTCTCTCTTAAATAAATAAAATTGTTGTTGTTGTTTTTTTAAAAGGATGGAACAAAGATATAGGCAATAAGCCAATAATGAAGATAAAGTTATAAATAAAAAAACTTGAATAATCCAAAATTGGACAAAGAAAATAAAAGGAAAAAAAACAAGACAAATAGAAAACAAACAGAAAGATGGGCTATTTATATCCAACCATATCGATAATTATAATAAATGCTAGTTGTGAACATCTCAATTAAAAAGCAGAAACTTTCATATTGGATTAAAAAGCAAGACTCAACTAAATGCATTCTATAAGAAAACACACTTTAAAAATAAAGATACATATAGGTTAAAAGTAAAAGGATGGAAAAGATATACCATGCAAATAATAACCATAAGAAAGCTATACTGACCACATCAACATTGGGTAAAGTAGACTTCAGAACAAGGAATATTACCAGGAAAAAAGAAGATCATTTCATAGTAATAAAGGAGTCAAGAGGATATACAATCATAAATGTGTATGCACTCATCATCAGAGTTTTTTTTTTTTTTAAGATTTTATTTATTTATTTATGGTAGACATAGAGAGAGAGAGAGAGAGAGAGAGAGGCAGAGACACAGGAGGAGGGAGAAGCAGGCTCCATGCCAGGAGCCCGAACTGGGACTTGATCCCGGGACTCCAGGATCGCGCCCTGGGCCAAAGGCAGGCGCTAAACCACTGAGCCACCCAGGGATTCCCAGCATCAGAGTTTTAAAACACAAAAAGCAAAATGGATAGAACCAAAAAGAGGAAAAGATAAATTTACAATTACAGTTATAAGTTTCCATTCTTTTCTCTTAGTAACTGATAAAACAAGTAGATAGAAAAATTAATAAAGATGTAAAAGACTGATCCCTAGGTGGCGCAGCGGTTTAGCGCCTGCCTTTGGCCCAGGGCGCGATCCTGGAGACCTGGGATCGAATCCCGCATCGGGCTCCCGGTGCATGGAGCCTGCTTCTCCCTCTGCCTGTGTCTCTGCGCCTCTCTCTCTCTCTGTGACTATCATAAATAAATAAAAAATTAAAAAAAAAAAGATGTAAAAGACTTGAACAACAATACTAATCTGATATTATATATCTATATCACTCTACCCAATAACAACAGAATATATATTTTGCATCATTAAAAAGTCTTAATAAATTTTTTAAAAATATTTTATTTCTTTATTCAGGAGAGACACAGAGAGAGAGGCAGAGACACAGACAGAGGGGAAGCAGGCTCCATGTGGGGAGCCTGATGTGAGACTCAATCCCAGGTCTCCAGGATCAGGCCCTGGGCTGAAGGCGGTGCTAAACCACTGAGCCACCCGGGCTGCTCCAAGTCTTAATAAATTTAAAAGAATTAAAATCATGCAAACTAAAAAAAAAATAAAATAAATAAAAATAAATAAAATCATGCAAACTATATTTTCTGAGCATAACAAAATTATACTTGAATCTATAACATAAAGCTATTGGGAAAATCCTAAATATGTGGAAAGAAAACAGCATACTTCAAAATAGCTTATGGGTCAAAGAAGAAATCACAAGGGAAAGTAAAAGATATTTTGAACTGAATGAAAATAAAAATGTTACATTATCAATATTTATGGGATATAGCTAAAGCCATACTTAGAGGAAATTTTATAGCATTAAAACCATCTGTATTAGAAAAAAAAGGATCTCAAATCATTAATCTCAGCTTCTACCTTAAGAAGCTAGAAAAAAAAGAGCAAATAAAATGTAACATAAGGAAGGAAATAATAAAGATGAGAATGGAAATCAATGAAATAGAATGCAAAAAAAGTATAGAGAAAACTTGAAATGAAAAGGTGGTTCTGTGAAAAAAAGTCAATAAAATTGGTGAAAATCTATTCAGATTGGTCAGAGGGGAAAAAAGAGAAGACACAAATTATCAATAATAAGAATGAAAGATCCTACAGACATTGAAAGGATCCTACAGTCAATAAATAACTTAGATGAAATAGACAAATCCTTGGAAAGACACAAGCTTTTGGAGCTCACTCAAGATATCGCTTGGATAGTCCTTTATCTATTAAAGAACATGAACTCTTGCTATAAAACCTTTCCATAGAGAAAATGCCAGGCCCAGTGATTTTACTGGTGATTTCTACTAAAGATTCAAAAAAGAAATAAAACCAATGTTCTATAAACTCTTCCAGAAAATAGAAAAAGGAAATTCTTACCTAATTACTGATACCAAAACCACACAAGGCAATTATAAAAAGAAAAAACAAAACAGAGAAAAGACATTAAAAATAAAGAACAAATGGAAGAAGACAAATTCAGTGAACACAGCAGAAAAAACGAAGAGAGAAAGTGGCCAGAGGACTGACACTAACAGTGTCACTGTGTCCTTTGTTGAATGCCACCCAAGTGCAAACCCCCATATGGGATAGTGTTTCATAGCATGAACACTTGGAACCAGACCGCCTGGGTTCAGGTCCTAGCCCCACTACTTACTAGTTACATAATTTTGGCCAGGTTAACTAACTTCTCTGTATTTCAATGTCCTCATTTTAGAGTGGACATAGTAATAGAACTCCCCATGTGTGGCTGTTATGAAAATTGAATGAATAAATACATTTCAAAGGCTCATAATAGTACCTAGCACATAGTGAGTAATACACAAGTGTTTGTCAAAATCACTATTATTCATGCTATATTAGTTGGTTGCCACCTTTATTAAGTCATGATATATGTCCTCAAAATTAATGAAGCAGTACAAGAAGTGACCATTCTCACTGTATTAGTTCCCTCTGGCTGGAATAAAAAATCACCACAAACTTCCTGGTTTAAAACAGAAATTTATACTTTCATAGTCCTGGAGATTAGGATTTCAACACCAGTCTCATTGAGCTGAAATCAAAGGGATGGCAAAGCTGCATTCTCCTGGAGATTTTTGAGAATCCACTCCTGGACTCCTGAGTTCTGGTGGCTGCCAACATTCCTTGGCTTGTGGTTGCACCCCTCTAATCGCTGCCTCTGGGTTTACATTGCCTCCTCCTCTCTGTGTGTCAAATCACCCTCTGCCTCTTAGAATGACATTTGTGGTTGGATTTAGGGTCAACCCAGATACTCAGGACAATCTCCACGTTAAGATCCTTAACTTAATCACATCTATAAAGATCCCTTTTCTTTTATAAGGTAACATTTACAGGTTCCAGGGATTAGGACCTAATTATCTTTGGATAGCCATGATTCAACCTATTATACTCATCCCTGGGGTAGACTGATCTTGTGTGGAAATTATAACATATAAAACATTTTTAAAATTTATTAATCCAAAAAAAAAAAATTTTATTTAAATCCAATTAATTAACATAAAATGTATTATTGGTTTTAAAGGTAGAGGTCAGTGATTCAACAGTCTTATATAATACCCAGTGCTCATTACATATATGCCCTCCTTAATGTTCATCACCTAATTACCCCATTCCCTACCCCTTTCCCCTCCAGCAACCTTCAGTTTGTTTCCTATGATTAATAGTCTCTTATGGTTTGTCTCCCTAATTTTGTCTTGTTTTATTTTTTCCTCCCATCCCCTATGATCCTATTTGTTTCTTAAATTCCACATGAGTGAGATCATATAATTATATTTCTCTAACTTATTTCACTTAGTATAATACCCTCTAGTTCCATCCATGCTATTGGAAATGGCAAGATTTCTTTTTTTTTTTTTTTTTTTTGATGGCTGAGTAGTATTGTATTGTATATATACCACATCTTCTTTATCCATTCATCTGCCAATGGACATCTGGGTTCTTTCCACAGTTAGGCTATTGTGGACATTGTTGCTATAAACACTGGGATGCAGGTGCCCCTTCAGATCACTAGATTTGTATTTTGGGGTAAATAACCAGTAGTGCAATTGCTGGGTTGTAGGGTAGCTCTATTTTCAACTTTTTGAGGAATCTCCATATTGTTTTCCAGAGGGGTTGCATCAGTTTGCATTCCCACCAATAGTGCAAGAGGGTTCCCATATCTCCATATCCTCACCAACATCTGAAATTTCCTGACTTGTTCATTCTAGCCATTCTGACTGGTGTGAGGCGGTAGGTATCTCATTGTGGTTTTGATTTGTATTTCCCTGAGACCAAGTGATGTTGAGCATTTTTTCATATGTCTGTTGGCCATTTGTATGTCTTCTTTGGAGAAATGTCTGTTCACGTCTTCTGCCCATTTCTTAGTATATGTGCTGCCGAAGTGAGCATGTTCTGCCCATTTCTTGATTGGATTATTTGTTCTTTGGGTGTTGTTTGATAAGTTCTTTATATATTTTGGATACTAGCCCTTTATCAGATTGTCAGTTGTCTTTTGGTTTTGTCAACTGTTTCCTTTGCTGAGCAAAAGCTTTTTATTTTGATGAAGCCCCAATAGTTCATTTTTGCCTTTCTTTCCCTTGCCTTTAGAGATATGTCTAGTAGAAAGTTGCTGCAGCCGCAAAGAGGTTGCTGCCTATGTTCTCCTCTAGATTTTGATGGCTTCCTGTCTCACATTTAGGTCTTTCATCCATTTTGAGTCTATTGTTGTGTATAGTGTACTGAAAGGTCCAGTTTCATTCTTCTGCATAAGGCTGTCCAATTTTCCCAACACCATTTGTTGAAGAGACTGACTTTTTTCCATTGGATATTCTTTCCTACTTTGCCAAAGATTAGTTGACCATAGAGTTGAGGGCCCATTTCTGGGTTCTCTCTTCTGCTCCAAATCTATGTGTCTGTTTTTGTGCCAGTATCATACTGTCTTCATAATTACAGCTTTGTAATAGAGGTTGAAGTTCAGAATTATGATGCCACCAGCTTTGGTTTTCTTTTTCAATATTCCTTTGGCTATTTGGGGTCTTTTCTGGTTATATACAAATTTTAGGATTATTTGTTCCAGCTCTGTGAAAAAAGTTGATGGTATTTTGATAGAGATTGCATTGGACATATAGATTGATCTAGGTAGCAAAGACATTTTAATAGTATTTGTTCTTTCAATCTATGAGCATGGACTATTTTTCCATCACTTTGTGTCTTCCTCAATGTCTTTCATGAGTGTTCTATAGTTTTTTGGGTACAGATCCTTTACCTCTTTGGTTAGGTTTATTCCTAGGTATCTTCTGGGTTTGGGTGCAATTGTTTATGAGTCTGACTCTTTAATTTCTCTCTTCTGTCTCATTGTTAGTGTATAGAAATGCAACTGATTTCTGTGCATTGATTTTATATCCTGCCACTTTGCTGAATTGCTGTATGTGTTCTAGCAATTTTAGGGTGGAGTCTTTTGGGTTTTCCACATAGAGTATCATGTTATCTGCAAAGAGCGAAAGTTTGACTTCTTTACCATTTCAGAAAGCTTTTATTTCTTTTTGTTGTCTGTTTGCTGAGGCTAGGACATCTAGTACTATGTTGAACAGCAGCAATAATAGTGGACATCCCTGCTGTGTTCCTGACCTTAGGGGAAAAGCACTGTTTTCCCCCATTAAGAAGGATATATGCTGTGAGCTTTTCATATATGGCTTTTATGATATTGAGGTATGTTCCCTCTATCCCTACACATGAAGAGTTTTAATCAAGAAAGGATGCTATACTTTGTCAAATGGTTTTTCAGTATCTATTGAGGATCATACAACTTATGCCCTTTTTTTTTATTATTATTAACGTAGTGTATCACATTGATTGATTTGTAGATATTGAACCAGCCTTGCAGCCCAGGCATAAATCCCACTTGGTTGTGGTGAATAATCCTTTTAATGTATTGTTGGGTCCCACTGGCTAGTATTTTGGTGAGAATTTTTGCATCCATGTTCATCAGGGATATTGGTCTGTAATTCTCCTTTTTGGTGTGGTCTTTTTCTGGTTTGGGGGACCAAGGTAATTTTGGTCTCATAGAAAGTGTTTGGAAGTTTTCCTTCCATTTCTATTTCCTGAAACAGCTTCAGAAAAATAGGTATTAATTCTTCTTTAAATGTTTGGTAGAATTGCCCTGGGAAGCCATCTGGCCCTGGGCTCTTGTTTGTTGGGAGATTTTTGAGTTCTGTTTCAATTTCCTTGCTGGTTATGGGTCTGTTTGGGTTTTCTAGTTCTTTCTGTTTCAGTTTTGGTAGTTTATACATCTCTAGGAATGCATTCATTTCTCCCAGTTTGCCTAATTTGTTGGTATATCATTGCTCATAATGTTCTTATAATTGTTATTTCTTTGGTGTTGGTTGTGATCTCTTTTTCGTTTATGCTTTTGAGTCTTTTTTCTTTCGATGCACTGTGGTCTAAAAATATACAGGGAATGACCCCAATTTTTTGGTACCAGTTAAGACCTAATTTGTGACACAGTATGTGATCTCTTCTGGAGAATGTTTCATGTGTACTTGAGAAGAATGTGTATTCTCTTGCTTTAGGACGGAATGTTCTGAATATAAGCCCTAATTTCCTCCTTGATCTTCCTCCTTGATAACCTATCCATTGCAGTGAGTGGGTTGTTAAAGTCCCCTACTATTATATTATTATCAAGGTGTTTCTTTAATTCTGTTATTAATTGGCTTATATGATTGGCTGCTCCCATGTCAGGGGCATAAATATTTACAATAGTTAGATCTTCTTATTGGATAGCCCCTTTAATTATGATATAGCTTCCTTCCTCATCTCATATTACAGTCTTTGGTTTAAAATTTAATTTGTCTGATATAAGGATTGGCACCCCAGCTTTCTTTTTTTTAATTTTTATTTATTTATGATAGTCACACAGAGAGAGAGAGAGAGAGAGAGAGAGAGAGAGAGAGGCAGAGACACAGGCAGAGGGAGAAGCAGGCTCCATGCACCGGGAGCCCGACGTGGGACTTGATCCTGGGTCTCCAGGATCGCGCCCTGGGCCAAAGGCAGGTGCCAAACCGCTGCGCCACCCAGGGATCCCCCCAGCTTTCTTTTGATGTCCATTAGCATGATAAGTGGTTTTCTACCCCCTCACTTTATTTTTTTTTATATTTTAATTTTCATTTATTTATTTTTTTTACCCCCTCACTTTAAATCTGGAGGTGTCTTTGGGTCAAAATGAATCTCTTGCAGACAGCATATTGGTGGGTCTTACTTTTTAAAGCCAATTTTATACCCTGTGCCTTTGATTGGGTGAAAGACATTTACATTCAGAGTAACTATTGAAGGATATGAATTTAGTGCCATTGTATTATCTGTAAAGTCACTGTTTCTTTATATTGTCTCTGTTCCTATCTGGTCTATGTTACTTTTGGGCTCTCTCCTTGCTTAAAGGATCCCTTTTAATAGTTTTTTGTAGGGCTGGTTTAGTGATCACAAATTCTTTTTGTTTCTGTTTGTTCTAGAAGCTTTTTATCTCTCCTTCTATTTTGAATGGCATCCTAGCTGGATAAATTATTCTTTGTTGCATATTTTTCTTGTTTAGCATCCTGAATATATCAGGCCAGTCTTTTCTGGCCTGCCAGGTCTCTGTGGACAGGTCTGCTGCCACTCTACTGTTTCTACCCTTGTAAGTTATGAACCTCTTGACCTGAGCTGCTTTCAGAATTTTCTTTGTCCCCGAGATTTGCAAGCTTCACTATTATATGTCAAGGTGTTGACCTATTTTTATTGATTTTGGGGGGAGGTTCTCTGTGCCTCCTGGACTTGGATGCCTGTTTCTTTTCCCAGATTAGGGAAGTTTTCCACCATAACTTGCTTCAATATATCTTCTGCCCCTCTCTTTCCTCTTATTCTGGGATCCCAATTATTCTAATATTGTTTCGCTTTATGCTATCACTTATCTCTTAAACTCTGCGCTTGTGATCCAGTAGTTTATCTCTTTTTCTCAGCTTCTTTTTTCTCCATCATTTTGTCTTCTTGATATGTCACTAATTCTTCTGCTTCATTTATCCTAGCAGTTAGAGCCTCCATTTTTTATTGCATCTCATGAATATCCTCTTTATTTTGACTTGATTAGATTTTAGTTCTTTTATTTCTCCAGTAAGGGATTCTCTAGTGTCTTCTATGCTTTTTTCAAGCCCAACTAGTATCTTTATAATTGTTACTCTGAATTCTAGTTCTGACATGTTACTTATATCCATACTAATTAGGTTCCTGGCAGTCAGTAGTGCCTTTTGTTCTTTTTTGAGGTGAGTTTTTCCATCTGGTCATTCTGTCTAGAAAAGGATAGATGAACAAGAGAACAAAATACCAAAATGGCAACAATGACCCCAGAGAAATATATAGTAAACAAATCAGAAAAGACCCAAAACTGAAAGAGAGAGAGAGAGAGAGAATATATCAGACATTCAAACAGAATAGAGCAATACACTGGATCTTGTGTGTATTTTGGTCTGTTTATTAGAAAACTAGATCCCAAAATTGTGATGAAAGAAAAACATATATATGTACAAAAAAATTAAAAACAATGAAAGGATAGAATGTAACTGTAAAAAATGAAAATTAAAAAAGATTTTAAAAATTGAATTGAGGGGGCAGCCCTGGTGGCGCAGCAGTTAAGTGCCGCCTGCAGCCCAGGGTGTGATCCTGGAGACCTGGGATCGAGTCCCACGTCAGGTTTCTTACATGGAGCCTGCTTGTGTCTCTGCCTCTCTCTCTCTCTCTCTCTGAATAAATAAATAAATCTTAAAAAAAAATCGAATTGAGGGCAGCCTGGGTGGCTCAGCAGTTTAGTGCTGCCTTCAGCCCAGGGTGTGGTCCTGGAGACCTGAGATTGAGTCCCACATCAGGCTCCCTGCATGGAATGGAGCCTGCTTCTCCCTCTGCCTGTGTCTCTGCCTCTCTCTCTTTCTCTGTCTCTCTCATGAATAAATAAAAAAAATCTTTAAAAAATAAAAATCGAATTGATAAAATAAGAAATTGGTTGAAAAAGGAAAGAAAAAAATTAAAATTGAAAGACTAGGGCAGGGATCCCTGGGTGGCTCAGCGGTTTGGCGCCTGCCTTTGGCCCAGGGCGTGATCCTGGAGACCCGTGATCGAATCCCACGTCGGGCTCCCGGTGCATGGAGCCTGCTTCTCCCTCTGTCTATGTCTCTGCCTCTCTCTCTCTCTCTCTCTGTGACTATCATAAAAAAAAAAAAATAAAATAAAATAAATAAAAAAAAAAAGAAAGACTAGGGCAGCCCTGGTAGCTCAGTGGTTTAGTGCCACCTTCAGTCCAGGATGTGATCCTGGAGACCCGGGGTCGAGTCCCATGTCAGGCTCCCTGCATGGAGCCTGCTTCTCCCTCTGCCTCTTTCTCTCTCTCTCTCATGAATAAATAAATAAAATATTTAAAAATAAAATAAAATAAAATTGAAAGACTAAAGAATCACTGGGGAAAACCCATGAATTCTATATGCTATAGTCCCCTAGTGCTGGAGTTTTGCAGTTCTCAATGATTGGTAAACTTGGTCTTGTCTGGATGTTCTTGCTCATCTTCTGGGGGAGGGGCCTGTTGCACTGATTCTCAAGAGTCTTTTGCCCCAAGCAGAGCTGTAATGCCCTTGCCAGGGGCAGGCTAAGTAATATTCCCTGTAGGCTTTCCATGCAACTTTAGAGAATGAGAGTGAAAATGGCGGCTTCCCAATCTCCAGCCCTCGAGTGGAGAGCTTGGGGCCCCTCCTCAGTGTGCCCTCAGGGAAAAGTAGTCAATCTGTCCTGTCTCCCTGGCCACTGTCTACACTCTATGCTCCCCCAGCTTGTGACTGAGGGTTTCTATGTCAGGCACAGGACCCCTTTTCGAGTCCCCAAACCCTGCCAACTCCTGCGGCTTGCATTCACCACTCCTCCCAGTGGAAAAAGGGGATCTCGCCGGTTCTGCTGCTTGCTGGGCCCTTGTTCGGAGAGCAGTCCTGCTGACTGTGCAGGAGTTAGAGGTTTCTGGCAACCCTGAGCTGAGACCCCACTCCTGGCTCGCTGATTGGAGCCGGTTTCCCCGCTCTGATGCTTGGGAACTCTGCTGCACACAGCACCCTCCCCCTCGGTCTGTGACCCTGGGGATCCTGAGTCCACACTGTCCCACCTACGATTCTGCTCCCACTTCACTGCCTGAGCACCTTTCAGGCAGGGACTGTTCCTCCCCGGAGCAGACTTCTAAAAGTTCTGATTTTGTGCTCCACTGCTATATCATTTTCCAGTAGTGGTTGATGGAGGCCTCCTTGCAGTTTATCTTCCCATATATCGCCTAGGATTCACTTCTCTGCATCTTCTACCTTGCAGAAAAGTAGTCACTTTTCTCCTTGTAGAGTTGCAGCTATACTTTTCTGAGAGTTCCAGTTGAGTCCACAGGTATTCAAAATGATTTAATAGCTATCTAGCTGATAGTAGGTCTCCTACTTCTCCACTATTTTGGACTCCGTAACATTTTTTAAAAGGCCATTTAGCTCTCTCTACAACAAACCTGTTAGAATATGCCAACACACAAGCTTTTCACCTGCAGGTAGGTCCCCAAACTGTGAGCATTGCATCCATAATGAATTGCAACATCTCTAAGGGCTAACATACAAACGCAAATCCTCAAAATTTTAAGACAAACATCACAAACTTTGGGGGAGCAATACTACTAGAAACTTACTGTGCCTTCTTACGATCCAAATAAAAATAGCTTATTAAAATAGCTGGTAAGGGATCCCTGGGTGGTGCAGCGGTTTGGCACCTGCCTTTGGCCCAAGGCGCGATCCTGGAGACCTGGGGTCGAATCCCACATCGGGCTCCCGGTGCATGGAGCCTGCTTCTCCCTCTGCCTATGTCTCTGCCTCTCTCTCTCTCTCTCTCTCTCTCTCTGTGTGACTATCATAAATAAAAATAAATAAAATAAAATAAAATAAAATAAAATAAAATAAAATAAAATAAAATAGCTGGTAAGAACCAAGAACTAGATTTGACAATGGCAGTTGTCACTAAAGATTGAAAACAACGGGCTCACTCTTAATAACCACAGGTACCTCCACTCAGACCCTGCATCTTTATTTTACCCTGTACTCCACAGTAGTGAAGAAATTCACTTCTAGAATCAGGCCTGAGTTTGAAAGCTGACACTATATGTATTAGTGATGTGACCTGGACAAATCATTTCACCCCTTTGAGCCTGTCTCTTCATCTGTAAAATAGAAGTAATAAGTTTGTACCCTGCAGAGTTGCTGTGAGGTTTAAGTAAGAATTCATATAAAGTTCTAGCATGACAATTAGTCTATATAATAGCTGCTCCATAAATCATAATCACAACTTATTATGATGTACTAAACACTATTTCTAATAAAACACTATCTGCTCTCCTATCATAGTAGAAATACCCTCTCGTCTTCAATTTCCTTATTTTCAGAGTGGGGGGAGTTTTTCCTTTGGGGCCGGTGATCTCATGGTTGAAAGGTATTAACACCACATAGAAAAAGCCCAGAAAATAATGCAGTCTGAAATTCTGGTAACTGTATCCTTGGGATAAGAAAAAAGAAGAATGAAGAGAGTAAAGACTCTGTAAACCAGTAAAGGACAGGAAGTAGAGCCCAAAGCATTTACCATATGACTAAGAGCACTAAGGTAGAATGCCTGATGTCTGGGGAAACGAGACAAAATGAAGAATTTAAATAGCAAAAGTCTAAAAGGGGGGATGTAATAGATTCCCTCTCCACAGAAATTCATTAAATGATGAGAACTCTGCACTTAGGAAAAAGGAAGGTTGAGAGAAGTGAGTTATGATGAGGACAGTGACATCATAATGAGCACAGACAAGGCCAACACAAACCAGCTCATCTTCAAGCACGAAACACCAGACCTGGGACTGAGGTAAAGTGGAAGGTGGACAGGAGAGCTGAAAAACTCAAGCAAGCTTTTATTTAGGACAAACAAGACCCTGCCAGCAAGTCCGAGGCACAGGTAGTGTGTTGTTTGTTTTGGGATTTCCAGTGGTTAGCTCTGTACCTGGCACGGCGATGATCAGTCTGGACTGAAAGAAGAAGTGCACAGATTCAGTAGTAAAAATACTGGCAGGAGGTAAGAAGTCACACTAGTGGTGCCCTTCTGACCATGACTGTGTGTCCAGTCTTAATCTGGTCCAAACAACTCTGTACTGCAGCTCTGACCCCATCACTGCTCCAGTACTTTGACAGTTCTCCAGGGCCTCCAACAATGGGTCTGGATTCCTTAGCTTGGGCAGCCAAGCCTTTTGTGTTTGCTCCTGGCCTACTTTTTAGTCTTGTTTTCTGCCACTACCCTCCTCGTATGCTATGCTCCGGTCATGTCAGATGATTTGCAACTCCCCATGTATACTTGCTCTGCCACACACAGACACCCCACCTTGGCACATGCTGCTCCTTCTGTCTGAGCCACACTATGTGCCTGAGAACTCTCTATCCTTCTGTAATTATCTCAAATGTCACTTTCTTTAGACAGTGACTTTTCTAAGCAGAACTAAGTGATCCCTCCCCTAAGCTTTCAATTTTTTTTAAAAGAATTTATTTATTTATTCATAGAGACACAGAGAGAGAGAGGCAGAGACACAGGCAGAGGGAGAAGCAGGCTCCATGCAGGGAGCCCGACGTGGGACTCGATCCCGGGTCTCCAGGATCAGGCCCTGGGCTGCAGGTGGCGCTAAACCACTGCGCCACCAGCGGCCACCAGGGCTGCCCTTCCCTAAGCTTTCAAAACACCTTGTCCACACACCTATTAATTGCAGTGAGTATAATACTATAATTCATGTTTTCATGTCATTTTTCTTTTATAAACTTCTGGGGTGCCAGGATTGGCTTCTAGTCATCTTTGCATCCCTAGCTACTAGCAAGGGGACACAGAACTTTTAAAAATGTTGAATAAATGAAGAGATTTTAAAGACCCAAAATAGAAGTAGAGCTTAAATCCTTGAGTGAACAAGACACAGGACACTAAGACAGTTAGGGATGGGAGGGTCCATCCCTTTATTTTTTTTGGGGGGGGGTCCATCCCTTTAATCAGAAGATCCCATCATGAATGGCAACTATAAGATTCCCTCCAACTATCTCCTGTTATCATTATCAGAGACAGAATTTGGGGCTCAACATATGACAGGCCCACCCCAGTAAGACATCCCCTGTCTTATATGATTCCCAACCATTTCTCACACCCATTTTGCCTTTGAAAAGACAACTTCATTTTCATATGCTTTAGTATCACATCTTTTGTGAAATAACCCCTATTTCAAAATGCTCCAAAAGCCAAATTATTCTCTCCTACTCCAATTCTCATTTTCTCACTCTCTTACAAAGTGGAATGGAAAACTTCAGGGCTAAATTAAGGATGCAAAACATCGGAGCCCAAACTTAGCATGCAACTTTAGGGAAATTATACCTCTATATATTTCAACCAGCTCTTCCTTCAATGGAATCAACCCTACTATCTAGGAAATAATAAAAGGTACAACTTACACGGTGCTTACTATGCACCTCACATATATTAACCTGTTTAATTTTATACTTCTTCGAGGTAAGTACTATTATTATCCCCCACTGTGCACAAGGGGACTTGAAGAAGGTTGTAAAGCTCAGTTAATGAGTGGTAGAGGCAGAGCTAGAATCTGAGTGGTCTGGCTCTAGAATCCATGCAGTTAACCATTACCCTCTTTGCCCTCTCCAGGCCATTGAAAGGCACCGTATGCAGTACAAAACTCCAGCATGTTAAAGCATAAGGGCAAACCCTGAATGACTGGCCTCAGATACACGACAGTGCTATATATTTCGATCCAAATGATTTTACAGCCCAGATTTTAGATCTCAAACCACCCACCATTTATAGCTAAACTATTTAGGGTCTCTTATGATTTTAGCTATCTAGGAGATAGATTTGTCTTTTACTGGTACTACACTGACAATTCAGATGACAGTGTCACTAGATGAACATCCATCCATCTTGGGGTGTAGCTTTATGGATCAACGGGTTAGGTATTTCCCAAGAGAAATATGGCAGAAAGTGCACTTGTGTTCATGACTCTTCTACAGAAACAATTTTATTTTTAAAAAAGCATTAAATATTTAGGTCCATATTACCCTTTATCCAAAAAATTAATTTAGACAAAATTTTAAGACCATCCACTAGGTGTGATGTAGCACCTTCAAACTGTTATCAATCCCTTATAATCATATTCCCTTTGGTCAATGGGCCATTTAGAAAGTGCTGAATGTATATGTGTTGAATGAACACTTTGTCAGATTTGGATTCAGAACTCTACATTTCCAGATGTTTCCTCAGAAGTAACGGGTGCTTTATCATAGTCATATATGCTCTGGAGAACTCTAGTCTTCAGTCCTGCCTCAAGAAGGAGACTTACTCAAGTTTCTAGAAAAGCCTAAAGCCACACTCATCTGTACCCCGTGATTTCTACGTTGTTTTCTTCCCATCAGAGAGAGAACAGAGAAAGATCAGGTTACATTGCTTTCTTGGGCCTGCATAAATTCCTGTGAGGTTCTCTTCTGTCAGGAAAAGTTTCCCTGGCAACCATATTTACACACTCACTTAATTCCCTCCTCTCCTTTGATTTGCTGGTTGGTATAAAAATTAATTTGCATTGAATTGCTTAAGCTTACAAGTTAATCAGTTTAACAGACTTCTAAAATTTCAGACCCTGGTTTCTGGCCAAAATGTGCTTCTTAAGGGGCCGGTCTCCTTTCTTTTGAAATTTGAATATAATTCTCTTCAGTTCAATATTTTCAACATATATATTGTTTCTTGCTATAGGTAGAGAAAAGAATATTCTCCTAAGGGCATCTGGCCAATATTATTAGTTAGGAAGATCAAGAGAAGAAGAGGGGCCTCTAAATTAATTCCAAGTAAGCAAGTGGTCAAATTCCCAAAGCTCAGCTATGATAAAGAGCTGGAATAGAAGAGTCAAGAAACAAGACAAAAAATCTGGGCCATATGAAATGATGAACTCTGGCCTATGATTCTGGGTGATCAGAGTTTAGGACCTGGATAACAGGAATGGAACACTGAGTTATCAACTATGGAGTGTTACTAATTCATCCACCATGTATTTATTAAGCATCTAATAGTACTTGGTGCTGGGAACATAGCAGTGAATAAGTCAGACCCAGGTCCTGCCTTCATAAAGTTTATAGTCAAATATTTAAATAGTGAACCAATGTTGGCTTTGTTATTGAACCAAGTAGCTTTGGGCTAGGGGCTTGTTATACAATTTCCTAAAAGGCCCAGAACTGGTTTCAGAGTATGGATGGAGAAACAAGTTCAAGAAACCCTTCCTGGAATAGGTTAAATTGGCATATCAATAAGTCTTTGACATGTACAATGGGATGGTTTCTTTATATCTTCAACAACAATGATACTTGAGTCTCTAAACAGGGAGATGAAGAAGAGTATATTTATCATAGGGCACAAGGCTAGATACTTTGCAGTATGTATGTTTTCTAGAGTTAAAAGTATATAAAGGTACAAGCTATTCTTAAGCATATTCAACTATTTATTGAGCACCTACTATGTTCAAGGAATGGTTTTTCAGAACTAAAGCTACAGATACAAAAAATATATATATAGTTCCTAGTCATTTTAACAATGTGGTAAGTGCTAAAATGAGATGTTAATGTACAAAGGAAGAAGACCAGAGAGGAAGGATACTAATTCATTAAAAGCTGGTGGGGAAATGCTCCTGAGATGCAATGTTTGAATTGAATCTTTATAGATAGAGAAGTTTGTTGTTTTCAGCTAATAAATTTGGTACATAGCAATAGATAACTACTACAGTGCTTATGGAGACTATACCACTAGCACAAATAGGAGACCATGGAGAACATCTGGCTATCTAAACTTGGTTTTGTGAAATATACCACAGATTATACTCTAAATCTCTTTATAGTTTTAATCTACATATCCTTAGGCTCACCTGGTCCACACTGAGTAGAAAGTGAGAACAATCGCTCTGGGAATGGGAATGGGAATGGGAATGGGAATGGGAATGACACAGGTAATGGGAGGAAGCAACACAATCTCAGTCTTGTCTGATATCTTCCACAGAAGAACCTAGGTTGGTTAGTGTTTGGACCTGGTCAAGTGGCTAGCTAGTATCAAGTGGTATAAGGACTTGGTCAGTATTAGTCAAATAATTACTCAGAGGGACCAGGAGTGGGAGGAGGAAGAGGATGAGTAAAAGTTGTTTTTGAGAGAGCAGTAATCAGGAGAATCAAAAAAACTTCATTTGTTGTCAGTGCCAAGTAATGACTGTAAAGCCAAAAATAAGATATAATATCAAAGATTAAGTTTTCCTGATTCAGATGGGTAGATAAAGGAACAGAGTGGACAATAAAGGCAAAGGTGGAACACGAGCATTCAAGACAAATGTGGTAACCTGGTCACATTGTTCAAAGCTCTGGGTAGTCCCTGATATGGGGGTGAAGGGGTGGCATCAGCCTGACTAAAAATGCATTAGGTCAGAGCAGATAAGCTGTATTTTATCTGTTCAATCCCAACTTCTATTTTAGGTCAAAAAAAGCTCAAGCAAATGGGGATATTTGACTACAAAAGGAAAAGAAACGAACTCATTTCTTATTTAAATTGGGAGTAACAACAGCATCAGGACTGTAACTCTATCTAATAATACTCTCAAGACAGGATTGATGAGTTTCCACAACCATTCTGGGTAATAATTCCTTGCCTCCTTATTCCCTTTTTCTTCATATTGGCTATCTAGTTGATAGTCAATATTCAAATATTCAAAATATTTCCCATTTGCCCTTTATATCAGGAGTTCAAAATGAGAAGACCACAGGAAAATGCTGCACCATGTGCACCATGACACAAGGACTTAAGACACACTACACAACCAAAGCAAGGGCTCTAGTACAACATGCTTTTCCCACTTTAGGAGATAGTATTGATGCCTTCAGGCAGAACTTATTCAATGATGTCTTGGGTCCAGTGCAAAATGAAAAAGCAGGACTCTTGTTAAAAAACTAAGAATTTCAAGAGATCAACAATGGAGCATTATAACCAAGTGAGAAGGCTTTCTAAGTGCAGGATTCTGGGAGGTTGCAAAGCTGGTCTTGCCTTCAGGGACAATATAGCATGGTCCTTTAGGGTCAGAGTCAGGTCCAAATCCCATCAAGCTACCCATTACTCATGTGATCTTAGGCAGTTTATTTAGTTTCTTCATGCTTCCAAGAGGTTATGTAGCTGTAATCTAGTATTGTGAGGATTAAATAGGATAATGAATAGAATGTATACAAAGTGTTTAGCACATAGTAAGCACTCAACATGTGGTAGCTGAACTAATATTGTTCATTGAAATATGCAGGTAATTATCAAAGCAATAAGTTAAAGAATGAATTGCTGAACTGCTATTAAGGATATGAAAGCATGCAATTGGGATTTGGGGACAACTAAAATAATGAGGCAGACAAGGAAAATCGCCTTCTCTAATCACTTTCCTACTCCTCTCTTCCCATTTATTGCAAAGCATACAAAGGGCAATGTACATGCTGCCTCCATTTTTTATCCACATCTTATGCCACAATCCTCTTTACTCTCGTGTTTAATATGCCCATGGCCACCCCCCACTGAACTGAAGCTATTGTTCTCAAAAAGTTACTAATGAGCCTGTGCTTACTAAATAAAATGGGCATTTCCCACTTCCTCTGTACAATGTCATACTACTAATCAATTCCTCCATCTTGAGACCCTGTCTTCTCCTTCCTGACTTCTGTTGACACTGCACCTTCATGGATAACAGCTTGTTCAGTCAGTCCTTGCATCTATCAGGTATACAAATGATCATGAAGAGAATGCATTTGTCGGATGAATAAATTAGGTGGTTCTTTGACTTCTCTGATAGTCCTTTTCTACCAGATTGACCATATTTCTTCTTCCTATCTCCCTAAATGTGGGCTTTGCCCACAAAGCTTCAACCTTTGGTCCTCTACACCTCGGCTTGTATACTGCCACCTCTGGTCGACTAATCACATGGCTTCAATGATCACCTTCTTCACATCAGACTCCTTGACTTCTCTTTTTTGAGCACCAACTTCCCACTTCCCAATACTTAGGGGACATGTCCACTTGTAAGTTCTAGTATCACCTCAAGATGTCTAGCACCCAGCTTTTCCTCTTCTCCCCAAACTGGCTTTCCTTTTTGTTTGGTACATAGCAAACAATCTTGTTAATCTTGTCACCCATGTTCAGGGCCATATTTGATTCTTCCTTTTTTCTTTCTTTCTTTCTTTCTTTTTTTTTTTTAAAGATTTTATTTATTTATTCTTTAGAGAGAGAGAGAGAGGGGCAGAGGGAGAAGCAGGCTCCACGCAGGGAGCCCGATGTGGGACTCGATCCCGGGACTCCAGGACCACACCCTGGGCTGAAGGCGGCACTAACCCGCTGAGCCACCAGGGCTGCCCCTCTTCCTTATTTCTTGTCCTTCATATCCACATCCTGTTCACACTTCCTTTGTGATACTTAATTGAACCCATCTTTTGTTTTCACTGCCATCACCTTAATTCAGTTCCTTACCCCCTCACATCTAGACTATTTAAATAATGTGCTAGCTGGTTGTGCAGTTCTCTTCTCTTTCTACACCTACTAAAGTTTATTGTCCACACTGTTGTTGAGAATTTTTTTTAAAAATACTGTTATTTTTTCATCCATTTTGCACTGGACCCCCTACATTTCCCTAACCAAACATCTTCAGACTTTCCATCATACAGAATAAAGTTCTAACTCCTTAGTGCAGCATTCAGTGCCTATTAAAATCTGGCTTCTACCACCCCTTCCAGTCTTAAATTTCTCTACTTAAATCTCTGATCTTGCCAGATTGGTCCCTAAAACTTTCTTCCCTACTCCAGTCCTGTATTTTATAAACATGATTTTTCCCATCTGGAAATTCCTTACACCCTCCTCTTTATATAACAAAAATCACCATGCCTCTGAAAAAAGCCTTCCTTCATAATCGTAGTCCATAATGATCTTTTTTTTTTTTTTTGACTACTATAATACCACATGTTTCAGCGCTTTGAAAATTTACTGAATGGCCGCTTTATATTTAATCCTCACAACTGGGACGCCTGGGTAGCTCAGTGGTTGAGTGTCTGCCTTCGGCTCAGAGCATGATCCCAGGGGCCTGGAATCGAGTCCTGCATGGGGCTCCCTGCATGGAGCCTGCTTCTCCCCTCTGCATATGTCTCTGCCTCTCTCTCTCTCTGTATCTCTCATAAATAAATAAAATCTTTAAAAAAAATCCTCACAACTCCATGAGTTAGGTTGCATTCTTATAGATGAAGAAACAAAGTCAACTAACTTGTCCAAGTCACATAGCAAGTAACTGGTAGAACTGGGATCCAAGTCCTTGTTTAGGTGAGACTACTCCCCAGACTATACCACCTCTCTCATTTTCCTGTCTCTTCCAAACCACAAATACAGCACAGTATTTGCACACAAGCAGGTGCTCAGTAAACATGGTGATTGAGAAAATTGCTTAAATAGCACCTGTGACTCTAGCACTTAACAGAATCGTCAATCCTAGGAATGTATACTAGGCATATCACCTTCTTCAATTGCTTGATCTGTAGTAGAGCTCAAGACGGGATTTGCTAAAAATTCACCACTATCCATTCCAAAAATAAATGTGGTTTAAGCAAAGCTAAAAAGCCTTTATCTGATTCAAACATGAGATGAGTTTGGGGGATGTCCACTGTACCACCTCTAGGTCAATCCTTGCTGTTTCCAAATGATTAGGAAGTAAAAATAGGCTGGCTAGTTGATGGCTTATGACATTAAACGGACCATTCTGGAGGTGGATGCTAAGACAGCAGAACAGGATTTCTCTGCTTTGATTGCTAAGAAAAGTGCATCATGGGTGGAAAATGGGAGCAAAAGAGGATAACAGTAAGGAGGGAGACAGAACAGAAAGGAAATGCTAGAAATAGTCTATTGAGGAGATGGTGTTGTCCTTTTCTGAATAGTTGCTTGAAGCTGTCAGATCCAACCCTGTCCTTTGCGGCTGGCACCACGTAACAGTGGGCTCTGCTGCTTCTGCATGATTCATGGCTCAATCCTGAACTGCTTGTCCTGACCCCTATCAAGGCCAAATCCTCTCTTGCTCCAGATCCTCCCGGCTTCTGACCTTATTACTCACTTCCTTAGGTCTCAGAAATCTGACATTAGATTTGACATTCAGTGTTGCCTCCCTGGTTATGCCCTCTATTTTCCTCTTGTCCTCTCAGGATCGTACCTCTATTACCACACATTCTACCCTATGTCCAGGCCTTCTACTTGGGAGCTACTGCAAAGTATCCCTTCCCCCGTCTCCACATGTTGGACTGTTACTTGGAAAGATACAAGTGACAAAGACCAGGGGTGAGGCTCAGAAAAACTGATGAGGGGAAAAAGTGGGGAGGAAGAATAAGCAGGAGGGACGCCTGGGTGGCTTAGTGGTTAAGCGCCCGCCTTCGGCCCAGGGTGTGATCCTGGAGTCCTGGGATCGAGTCCCACATCAGGCTCCCTGCATGGAGCCTGCTTCTCCCTCTGCCTGTGTCTCTGCCTGTGTCTCTGCCTCTCTCTCTCTCTCTCCCCCTGTGTGTGTGTGTCTCTTGTGAATAAATAAAATCTTAAAAAAAAAAAAAAGAAGAAGAAGAAGGAAAACACCACTGGAAAATTGTAGTGGCAACTAGAAATTCTAGATTACTTCTGGAAAGTTACTTTATCGAGGAAGGAAGAAGGCCATGGCTACTATATAAAGCCATTGCCTAGAGATACCATACCCTTCAAGCGTCTATATTCACTGATTCCTCTGCTTTGGCTGCCCTTCCTGTCCTTCCCAATCTTCTCTGCAAGACAAACTCCTATTCATCCTTCAAGATCTTGCTTAAACATGTTCTTTTCTGGAACGCCTTCTCTGACCCTCTCAGACAGCTAATTGTTCCCGCCTTTGTGATTCCATAGCTCTTTATATACACATCTATTATGCTATCACTTTTACTGGCAATTTTATTTGTCTCTCTCACTACTTCTTTGAGGACAAGGACTAATTATCTTATTCATCTCTGCAGCCCCAAGACATAGCACAAGACACAGCAGAGTGCCTGGCATATAGCTAGTGTTTGTTGTTATGGGATAAAAGACATCAAGAGCAGTAAGCAGTGCAATTTGCACTTCACTTGCAAAAATCAAATTGGTTCCTGGTACTTTTCATGTGTAACCACATCTTCCCTTGATTTGGGAGAAGCGACTTTAGACTCATAAAGGAAATTCTATTGATATCACTGGCACATCAGCGAGATTTTCATTCCCATTGATAATAGCAGCATCCCCTCCCACCCCCACCATACACACACACACACACACACACACACACACTTCCAAGAAGCTCCCAGGGCAAGCTTAACATTAGTGGCACATGGCCCATCCTACCATCTCTGTTGTAGTGAAAGCTAAATTACACCGTGAGCCGAAAGCTGCCACAGACCTTAGTTATCTCCTGGTGGTTGGGGGAGGGGGGGTGGATAATCCAAAGAACACAACACTCTGTAGCAGACCTAGGAGTAGGGTGAGGAAGGAAGATGAATTTAAACCTTGCCTTATAAGAAATTTGTTAGAAACTCACGCAGAACAGCCGCTTCTTCTGGACATGACAGACCCGATCCTGGTGTCCGGCAGTGACCTTTGCCCATGAGTGTCAGGTCATCACCCAGCACAGAAAACAAGGGGCCAGTGCCTTTCCTGGGCATCCCTCCTTCTCAAACCTGGCAAATCTTGGGGCCTGCTTTTCCTTTAGGGGATTGTCCTCTCCTCCCAGCACCGGCAACCCCCAGTTCCCTCTGCTGGTGCCCCTTTAAGTGCCAATCTCGCCTTCGTCCCACTGGGGGCCCCAGCTTGACTCCGGGTCAAAAGTGCGGGCGGCCGGGCTGTCAGGCCCGGCTGGGGCGGCGGGGAGGACGCCGAGGTCAGGCCCGACGCCCGGGGCTCCTCGCACTCTGCGGGACGAGCGCGGCGGGCGCAGGCCTCTGCGCGGGCCTCTGCGCGGGCCTCTGCGCGGAAGGGGCTCGGCCCCCGGGAAGCCGCCCGGGCCGGTGCTCCCGCCGGTGCCCGTCAGCCTGCCGCAAGCGCCGGCCCCGCAGCGGCGCCGCAGCCCTCGCGGCCCCTGGGTCCCCGCACCCTGCGCGTCGCGGCCGGTCGCCCCGCGGGCCCCGCGCCGCGAATCCCGGGGTCAGGCCGCCCGCCGCCCGCTCGCCGGTGCCCACGGCAGCGCCCCGCCCCGCGCGGCCCGGCCCGGCCGCCGCACCCCGGCCCGGCCGTGACAGCTGGCTGCCCCAAGGGTTAAGCCGGCAGCGCGGCGGCCCGAGCGCCCCGTGCGCCTCGCGTCCGCCGCGAGCCTGCCCCAGCGCGCACGCGCCCGCCCGTTACCTGCGGTCGCGTTCGCGCTCCTCCTCCACCTGGCCGCTCTCTCCCGGGGGCCGCCCCTCAGCCCGCCCCCTCGGCTCGGCGCCGCGCACCCTGCTGGCTACTCGGACACAGCCGGGGAGGAGGGGCGTGGGGCGATTACCATATATTAGCATACCAGCGTGCGTCACGTGGCCGCTCCAGCCAATGGTCACTCTGGGAAGGCGGGGATTGGGTTGAACACGCCTAGGTGCTGCTCCGGGCCTGAACCGGTGGCCATGGCAACGGCTGGGAGGGCGGGGGGGGGCGGCTACGGGGAGCGGGGAGGCTCGGGAGGCTCGGGAGCCCCGTGGCCCCCAGGAGCATCCCTCCTACCTGAATTCCGTGTGGAGACACCGTGCACTTTTCCCACCCCGCGGAGGGAGAGGGGTGGGACCTGGCTCCTTTCAGAAGGATTCAGACTCAGCAAACAGTAAATGAGCGCTTACCACGTGCCTGGCACTTTTCTGCAGGATATGAATCTCGGGGTAACCTTGTGATGGCAGGACTGTTGACCCTACTTAAAAGAAGGGAAAGTGGAGGCTCGGAGAGATGAGGTCACTCACCCGAAGTCACACAGTCACACCAAATGGCCAAAGGGGAGCTCTGAGCCCATTTTTCACTTCAGGCCCAGGACTCTTTCGAGTGACTTTCTCCAGCAGGGGTCTCCCAGTACCTCCTCACAATTCCAGGTATACCGAGCGGCGGAGAAAAGATCCTCTTGCAAACTTTGTACCGTGCTTTAGTGTTTCTTTATAATGACCTTTGAGGTTTAGTAGGCAGACAGGTATGCCCATATTGCAGATGAGGAGAAATGAGGCTCAGAGAGGTGCAAGACCTGCCTCAGGTCAAACAGCTTTTAAAAGCTAGTACTTAAGTACTATGACTTATACTCAATACTTTACAAACTTTTCCATTCAGTCTTCTCAAAAGTGGTGTTGCTATGACCATTTTACAGATTTAAAAAAACTGAGGCTTTCGGAAATTAAGCAAATTTCCAAGGGCTACATAGCTAGTAAGTAACAGATTTAGGTTCAAATCTAGATTTATCACGCTCCAAAGCTAGACTCATGAAATCTCTTTGTACCAGGTTCATTTAATTTAGGCTTGGACTTGGACATCTGTAAAAGAACTTTCCCGTCTACCTTCTTAAAATGTGACTATGCTCTTAGTCCAGCAAAAAACATCATGTGACAGGTGGTATGTGTTAAGGTCACAGA
Source organism: Canis lupus dingo (assembly GCF_003254725.2). NCBI lineage: Eukaryota > Metazoa > Chordata > Mammalia > Carnivora > Canidae > Canis > Canis lupus. The sequence continues at coordinate 66,520,700 of NC_064244.1, read as the reverse complement.
GGCTAAATAGTAAAAGAATAGAGTCACCTCTGTAGGTGGGTAAGAACTCTCTACAATTTTCTGCCTCTTGATTCTTACCCCTAGTGATTTGATAATTTGCCTAAAAAGCAGAGAAGTTTAAAAGTATAAACATCTGCATACGGGCTTACCTTCTGCTCCTTCCTTTAAGTTAGCTCAGTGGTTTTCTAATTACTGGACAAGGACATATGCCTCAGATTAAATATGCTAAACTTTATGGACATTTTAAGGGATTATCAAAGGTAATTTTGAATGTATTGTACATTTCACTTTATTGGGCTGATTTAAAAGCCAATTTCCTCCTAAACTGTGACTGGGGTTCAAAAACCCAACTGTGCCAGGGCACCTGGGTGGCTCAGTCGGTTAAGTGTCTGCCTTCAGCTCAGGTCACGATCCCAGGCTCCTGGGATGAAGCCCCACATCAGGCTCCCTGCTCAGTGGAGAGCCTGCTTCTCCCTCTCCCTCTGCTGCTCCCCCTGCTTGTGTGCTCACTCTCTCTGTCAAATAAACAAATATAATCTTAAAAAGGCCCAACTGTGAAGGCAGACTTTTTTGGGATAAAAGCTACTCACAAATGTGTGACTTTGGGTAAGTTGCTTAACCTCTCTGTGCCTCAATTTCCTCATTTGTAAAATAGGATGGGAACAGCCATGAGAATTAAACGAATTAACATATAAAAAGCATTTAGTACAAGTCCTGGCTCAGGATAAAACTTCCATAATTGTTAGCTGTTATTGCCTCAGGAGCTTTCCTAGGAACAGACAACCCACGTGTACAGAATCTCTCAAGGTTTCCAAGCTGGCTTTGGAATTTTGAAGCTGCTCCCCATCCCTTGTGGCATATTAAACAGCCTGTTGTGCTGCTGAACCCTTGTTATCTCTCCAATGACATTCCCTCTTCTTAGGATCATAAATAATTCCCAGACTCAAAGGAGCTGGTTTCCCCTGCACATCTCCTAGCACCAAATTACCAGAGTGGCTCCTTGCAGAAGGGGATCTTGACAAACAGCGGAGCCATAAGTCAGGCTCCTTTGAAACACTTTTATGAGCGCCTTAATGAGGGAGATGAGCTGTCATCAGGAACTTGCCTGTCCTTCCTGGCCACAGGAAATGAGCTCTTTGTGCTCAAAGGATTTCCAAAGCTGAGGAGCAAAGAGTTTTCAGGAAGTGGGGCAGGGATGAAAAGCTGTTGACTCAAGAGAAATCCAGGGCTAAACAGCCCCCATCCTGCCATTCACCTTATAGGGTCAAATGACTCCCGATCTTATTGCAGCAATAGCACCAAAGGGTGGCTTGTGTGGAGGGTGTTAATTCACCTTTTCTCCCCTCCATCCCCCCCCCCCCCACCAAAGTACATGCTCAGACAGCTAAACCACCGCCAGCCCAAAAGATAAGGCAGTATGGAACAGTGGTTAAGAGCAAGGTTTCTTGGAGCTAAAGAAGCAAGTGTGAATCCTGCTTCCACTACCTTGGAATGGTTGCTTAACCTCTCCGTGTCTGGAATAATACAGTGCCCACCTTCTAGGCTCCTGTGAAGATAAACGAGTTACTAACATAAAGCACACCCTATAGGAAGCACTAGAGGCGTATTTTTAATTAAGCAGAATAAACTTGTAAGTCCAATACAGGCCCTCTCCATCTCCCTCAACCATATGCTGCCCCACCCACTCCCATCCTGACTTGCAAATGAAGGTTGCCCAGGAATAAGAAGAATATGAGCTTGGGAACTCTAGTTGGAATCCTGACTCGGCTACTTTCCTTGTTCTGTGAACTTGACTAAGTGTTTACATCCCTAAACCACAGTTATTTGTAAATTGAGACTAACTTCCTCCCAGAGCTACTCTGAGCATTTGATCAGATAATGTCAAGCAAGAGGTGATGGGGTCTTGTTTGATCATAATCATCTTGCTCTTGTACTGAGCTGTTTCTGGTGAACATCTTTGCTCTCCTATGATGAAAATAACATTTACTGAGGACTTAACTCTGGCCTTATTCTATAAACATCATCTTATCTAATACTTACACTAAGACAAAGGCCCAGAGGGATTAAGTAATTCAACCAAGATCACAATGGAAGTCGGTGGGAGGCCAGTATTCAAGAAGGACTGTCTGATTCCCAAGTCCATGCTGGCGACCCACCATGACCTGGTCTCCCACTCCAGCATGGCTCATACAACTCACGGAATGTGTGCTCTATTTCAGTAGCATTCCTCCCCCATCCACACGCACATGTTTTCCACCCAGCAGCACCCGGCACCATAAGTGCTCCACCCAATACTTACTGAGGGAGCGAAAGTAAATGACTGTGACATTTAATAGTGAAGATAGTCCCCTTTTTTGGGCTGCCCCAGTGGGGAAGAAAAGCAGCTGGCAACCCCCCACCCCTCCAGCATCCTCTTCCTGCTAATCGTGTGGAAAGCCTCCTTCCTTCCCCCATGGGGGACTCAGGCTTCTTAGTTTCAGAGATCCACAATAGGCCCAGTGATGACTCATCTGCAATGAACATTTGGAGAGCTGTCAGGGCCACTGGTGCTTTTTAGGGCTCTGTTAACATGCATCAGTGGGGTGATTTCCAGTTAATGGCCTTGGATCTGTATATTTGTTTCCTAGGGCTGCCATAACAAAATGCCACAATCTAGGTGGCTTAAAACAACACAAACTTATTCTCTCACCTTTCAGGAGCCAGAAATCCAAAATCAAGGCATCAGCATGGTTGGTTTCTTCTCTGGGAGATTCAAAAAGAAAATATATTCAATGCCTCTCTCATGGCTTCTGGTGGCTGCTGGCAATCCTTGGCATTCCTTGGCTTATTGATGCATTCGTTACTCCCATCTCTGCCTCCATCCTCACGTGACACTTTCCCTGGGTGTCTGTGTCCCTATTCCCCTCTTCTTGTAAGGACACCAGTTCTATTGGAGTAGAGCCCACTCTAATCCAATGTAAACTCATCCTAATTTGACATCTACAGACCCTATTTCCTTTTTTTTTTTTTAAGATTTTATTTATTTATTCACGAGAGACACAGAGAAAGAGGCAGAAGCATAGGTAGAGGGAGAAGCAGGCTCCTGTGGGGGATCCCAATGTGGGACTTGATCCCAGGACCCCAGGATCATGACCTGAGCCAAAAGCAGATGCTTAACCACTAAGCCACCCAGGTGCCCCTACAGATCTTATTTCCAAAAAAGGTCACATTCACCAGTACCAGGGGTTGGGACTTGAACATATCTTTTCACCTTTTCTGGAGTATACAATTCAACCCGCTACAATAAGTACAGAGGGGATGGAAAATGAAGGAAAGGGATGGAGAGAAAGGAGAGGTTGTCTATAAGGAGCAGATCATACTTACATAAGGGAGTGTGACCCAAGGTCCCTTAGGAATAGGACTAAACTTTTTCCTCTTGGCCAATTTCATTCTTTCCTTTTTTTAAAAGTAATCTCTACACCCAATGTGGGGCTTGAACTCATGACCCTGAGATCAAGAGTCATGTGCTCCACTGACTGAGCCGGCTTGGCGCCCCTAAGATTCTTTCTTAAAGATGTCTCCAGCTCATAGACTCATAGTATCAGAGCTAGCAGGGACCTCAGAGGTTCATTCATTCATTCAACAAACATTTATCAAATAGTCTTTGAAGGGCAGGGCATTCAAACAGAAAAGAAATGGTCTGACGGAACTGAGGCCCAGGGAGGGAGTGTGAATTGTCTAGTATTACATCAAAGTAGAGTATAGCCAAGAACAGAATGGGGGAGCCCAAGGCTTAATCCTGAGCCCTTCTGATGCCTATCAAGAAGGCTACCTGCCCCCTGGGTTTAAATCTCTGGTGCACAGACAGATATCAGTTTGTTTTTTTGTTTTTGTTTTTTTAAAGATTCTATTATATTTTATTTGACAGAGAGAGACAGAGAGAGCAGGGGAAGCAGCAGAAGAGGGAGAAGCAGGCTCCTAGCTGAGTGGGGAGCCTGACTCAGGGCTCAATCCCAGGACCCCAAGATCATGACCTGAGCTGAAGGCAGACACTTAACCGACTGAGCCACCTGAGCGCATCCAGATCTTGATTTTTAAAGCTGTTTGTGTTCTGAGGCTCATTATTCGCTCCCCCAAAACTTCCACAGGCAGTTCCTGTCATTGAGGGACTTTGCAGCCTTGGACAAAGCTAGAAACCATCCCTTATGTGAAAGTGAAATCCTGCAGGCTTTTCTTCTTTTTAGACCAAGTCTTTGGCTAATCTTTGAGGCATCATCTTTTCTGGATGCCACAGCAGAATCAGGCATACAGAAACTCCTCGATGGCAGAGACGATGTCTGGTTCATCTTTTTGGTCCCCAGTGCTGACACAGAAACCGTCCTGGAATCAGCTCCCAGCAGCCATATGCTCAGTGAATAAAAGAACATTGCTCCAGTGAAGATCAAGGGCAGCTCACTTCTCACTATTTCAACATCCCACGCTCAGTGATGGTTGTAGAGTTGGCGAAAGATACCCGAATTCCGCTCTAAAAGTCACAGTTCTCCTGACATGAAGATTCCATTTGTCACTACATCATTAGAAGACATGGCATCTTGCTCCCATTACTGGTGGCCGATTCGAATGTTGTACTGCCCCGAGCTGTCATCCTGTGGGCTGTCAGCCTGGGGCAGTGAGCCTGAAAACTGGGGCGGGCTGGGGTCAGAGGTGGGGTCAACCCAGCAGGAGTCCTCAGATCAGAGCAGGGGTGAGAAGGAGGTCAGACGGGAGATTAAAGTCCAGGAACTAGGCAGGTACAGGGTTAGTCCCGGCTCTTCTGAGGACGGTGGCCAGTGCCCGGAGACCCTGCGGAGAAGTGTCTCGAAGGCAGGTCTCCCGAGTTGGCCTTCTACTCACAGGTCTCCAGAGAGGTCTTTGTGATTGATCTGGGTTTGGGTTCCCCTCACAGGGGCCTCTCCTCTCCTTGGCTGGCCTCATGTTCACAGGATCAAACTCAAAAATCCTGGCAGCAGCCTTATTTGTTCTGGTCACTTGGCCCCAGGCTTGAGGCCGCTTGTTAGAGCCAACGTGTTAGGTCTGACTCTGGCTGTGCATTAGAATCACCTGTGAAACTCAGTCAAATGCAGATTCCTAGGTCTCACCGTCAGAGAGTTTGATTCTCTGGGTCTGGGGCAGGCTGCTGACATCTTGAGAGGCTCAGGAGCCAGGCTGCTTAGATTTGTAACGGTTCTGCTACTAACCCAGTGAACTTGGGGTGAAATTCTTCACCTTTTTGTGCCCCAATATCTTGTCTCTAAAAGGTGACAATAATATTCAACTCATTGATTTGACATGAAGATTATTTAATACATGCCAAGTCTCAAAATTGCTAGCTGCTCAATAAGTGTTGCTCACTATGGTAATCTTTCTTTTTACCAAACTACGAGTGATTTAGAAGCACAGTCCTCCCCTCCGTCCCTTCTTTCCTTCTTTGCTCCCTTCATTAATTACTGAGTACACCTACCTGCCAAGACTCTTGCTAGACACACACAGTCCTCCCCAGTTTACATGCCAACAGGGAAGCCAGGACTGGGAAGCACTGTTCTACTTACTGCCTCCCAAACCCTCACTGGAGTCTGCAGCTCTGGGCTCCCTCCTTGAAACAGAGCAAAATGGAAAGAACATAGAAGTCATTTGGAACTGGTGTGTCATTTTCGAGCTAAGTGACATCAGACAAATTACATGTAGAAGGTACCTGTGTCTACTGCTTGCTTGGTATTCTTGCTCTACGAAGAGTCTGCCTCTCCTGTAACCACACGGCTGGGAAAAGAGCAGCTAAATACACCTATGATTCCGCCCCTCACCTTAGGCCACAAGATTATTGGTCAGGGCAGGCGACAGACCCAAGCTGAACCAATCACATCCCACCTCCAAAACCCTGGAATGGAGCTGAAGCCTGGCTGCTTGCCTTTGGCTGCTCTCTTGAATGGAGGTGACATTAGGAGCTGTTGGCAGTGAACATTTTCCACCATGCGTATTAGGAAAAAGAACCAATCAGTCTGCAGCAAGAAAAAAGAGCAACAGTGATGGTTGGAGTTTTCAGGATGCTGAGATTCCTGATTGCTTCCCTATGCTGCCCCTAGCCTTGGATTCTGTGACACATCTCCTGTCCTTATAGTAAATTCTTCTTTTGTGTTGAAGTCAGATCTCTCATCTTCACCTGGTGCCTGGCAGGCAGGCTGTACCCCCCAGCATCTGGGTCTTCCATGCTCCCTTCTCAAGGGCTACTCAGGGGGAGAAGAAAATTCAAGACTGGAGTCTCAGGACCAAATGGACTCTGCTCCTACTTTGAATGAGTTTTCAGGGCAGAGAACTTTAGGAGCACAGGGCTTAGGGTTTTGAACGCTAGAGGGGGGCCTGGCCAGGCCTTTCCAGGGGGAGAGAGACCCCTATTTCTAACTCTCTTTAGTTAAGGAGGGTTCTCCTGAGAGCCACAGTCTCTCCTGCCACCTGGTCCTGTTCTGTTCTTTTATATTTGCAATTCCCAGACACTGACACCTTTTCCAGATTGAGGTGGATTTCCCCCACACCTGGAACTGGTTATTAGGGCTTGTCTATCTCTCTTGGGGATGGGGGTTGGGGCGAGAGCCGGAAGGTGAAGTGCAGCCATTCCTGTTCTAATGTGTTCTAAGCTTCTAGTGTTTTCTTTATGTTAGGCCTGCTTCTCCTAGTGTGTCACAGGGCTGATTGATGTTACCTTCCCCAGCACCCCTTTCGATCAGCTGGGTATCAGTCCCTCCATTTTATAGCGAGGGATGACATTTAGCTGGTTTGCACCAGTACAGCCTCAAATGCTTGCTAATTTAGTAAAATATTCTTTTTATCAGTTTTTGCTCCAAGTCCCCTTGCTTGCCCAAGGTCACCAAGCGACTGGGCCAGGTTCTGGGTTCCGACTCTGAAGTCTGCATTCTTTCTTTCCTACCACATTGTCTTGCTGGGGAGATACTCATCTAGCCACCTTTCCTAGGTCCTTGGATGTGGATCTCAGGTCTCCTGCAAATCACTGCTGTCCTGTCTATACCCCAAATTGCTGCCTTTGTGGCCTAGGGCACAGCTATGCCTCCCTGCCATCTCAGCAAGGGCCTCTTTCTCCGAACCGGGCCATCTAATCAGAGAGGTACAAAAGGAATATCAGAGATGTGGAGATGCATGATAATGTTCCACAGCATTGCAAACGTATTTGCTATCACTACACAGTACACTTAAAAATGGTTTAAGAAAGTAAATTTTATGTTATGTGTATTTTACCACAATAAAAAGGAATATTCGATGAACTACACAAGGATGGTCTCCTACAACTTAAACTCTGTGATAAGGACAGGGAAAGAACTTTCCCTCCTCAGCTGCACACAGTGTCTGCCTCTGGGGTCAGTTCTGCCCACAACTCCTCTGAGGACAGCTTTGGGCATGATGCCCATCCAGCCTTTCTACCCCTGGACATAGCTGAGGAGCCCCACTGTCGGCGTCTGGCCCAGGGCAGTCAATCTACAGCAAGAAAGAGGTAAGAAAGATGAGCTGCACTCACAAATTTGAACCAAGGAGGACTTCTTGTGGAGCAGAAGGTGAGGAAGCTGCTCAGGAGGGAGAGAATACAACAGAGACACCAAGAAAAAGTAGCTCAACTGTGGCTGAGGGTGCTAATTGTCTATCAGGACCTGCTACCCTCCGTGCTGGCAAAGGTCTAACAGCGGGCTCTCTGGCAGACTGGAGTAGTGAAAGGGAAGTCCAGATTTGTAGTGTCTGCCAATTCCTGTGGTATAATTATTCCCACTAAGGCCAATTTCAAGTCATGCCAACCAACATGGAATTGGGGGGGCAATACATGTGATTGGCTCTCATGAGCTTATGTAAGCTAGCTCCAAACACCACTATATTGTATCCCCCCCCCCGTTTTTTTTTTACTAATAGAAAGTCCCCTTTGTGCTTCATTAAGGCTCATGGTCACCTGGTCAGAAACTGTCTGTGAAATACAGCTGCACCCTATATTACACAGCTATGGCCATATAAAGAAGGTCTGGTCAGTGGCCTGTGAGCAGAAGTGCTGTGGGCAGTTTCTCTGTACACCCTTAAAAGGAGCCCTGGTCATCCCTGCTCTCTCCCTCCTCCTTGCTGCAGGTGGGAATGTGGATGGTGCAGATGAGGAGAGCACCCTGGAAGGTAGCAGGGGCAGTAGGTTGGAAGGAGTCTGGATCTTTGGGCAGCCTAACAGAGCTGAGCTGCCTAACCACCCTGGACCAGCCACTTACATCTTCTGTTTCAAAAGAGAAGTAAATGTGTACCTTATTAAGACTTTTGTCTTGGAGTCTCTCACTACAGCAGCTCATCTGACTACTAATACTGGCTCCGGAACTACCTGGGATTTGGTGCATTCTGTGGTTATCATTACCACAAAGCCTATCTGTTTTAAGATGTCCCAAATGAGTCTGTCTCTATTAGAAGTGAAAGGTTATTAGTCAGCATTTGCTAGGCTACACAGCAGAAACCACCCCGTGATCTCAACGGCTGACAATAACAAAAGTTTATTTCTTATTTATGCTACATGACAGCTGCAGGTCATTTGAGGTTCTGTTCTATATGTGTTCACATTCTGTGTCTCAGACTGAAGGAGCAGCCCCTATATCAGTCCAGAGACAGAAGGAAAAATGCCATAGCTGAATCTTGCAATGACTCTTAAAGCTTCCGCTGGGATGTGGTCTCTGTCCCATCTATTCATGTTCCATTGGCCAAAAGAAGCGAATGGCCTAGGCTGACACCCGGGGGGCAGTGAGGTATAGTTCCCCCCCACAGAGAAGCACCGCAAGTCTCATTGGTATGGGCAGAGATGGATGATCTTCTTACTGAGAGTGCAGCAAATAGTTGGGAATAATAATACAATCTACTGCAAGAGCCTAAAGTGAAAAACATACATTATACCAGGACAGATGCCATTCTTATTCGCATTTTGCAGGTAAGGAAACTGAGGCTCAGTGAAGATAAGGGCCACACTGTCATATAGTCTTAGCCTCAGAACTGCGACTTCTGAGAAGCTCATTTCAATTTTTCTGCTATAGATCATGTTGTTGTTAATAAAACCTTGTAGGTAGTCTGGAAGACCTGAGCTTGATCTCACAACCCTGGGATCAGGACCTGAGCAGAAACCAAGAGTCAGATGCTTAACCAACTGTACCATCCAGGCACCCCAAGACCCTTGCCTTCTATAGTGCATTTCTGGAAGCCAAGCTCTGGAGTTTGTGAAGAGCTCACTTAAGCTCAGCATGCAGAAAGAAAGGAAGAAGCTACAGACAGTAGAGGCAGGAGGTTTGGGGACTGGTTCAGGGGTTTTGTCACTAAATTGCTGTTCACCTTCGGGAAGTTAACTTCTCTGGGTCTCTGTCATTTGTACATGGAAGAGCTCCGAGTATAGCTCAGAGTATGCAATTAATAAGGTTAATCTGGCTCGAAGATGCTAATATCTAACTTCACTCTTCCAGTGGAAATTTGGGGTCCCTCTTAAGAAGTCTTGTTCTTTATTTGAAAACTGTCTTGAAAGATACCCTTCTATGCTCCTTCATTCAGCCATCCATCTACCTATCCATCCATTTCCTCCTTCAGTCATCAAAAGTTTGTGGCTTGTTCTCTGATCTGCCTCTATGCTAGGTCCTGGGGGTGCAGAGATGACTGAGTTGTGGTCTCTTGCCTCTAGGACTTCACAGTCTATTGGAGGGGACAGAGTGAAACATAATGGTGACGCCTGCAATAAGTTGTTCTCATCACAAAACGGTGGTCAGAGCTATAAAGAAGTCTGTACAAAGATGCTACACCAGACCAGGGAATAAGCAGCCTCCTTGGCCCAGGTGTGGTGCCATCCAGGAGAGGAGAAGAGTCAGCAGAGAGGTGAACACAATGAGTTCAGAGTGGGGCCTGTGGACGTCCAAGAAGAGGTATTCAGTGGGCCACTGACATCTGAGTCTGAGGCTGCGGGGAGCTGTAGGTTCAGGATATGGATTGAGCATATTTCACTGGAGATGGTCATGGAAGCCGTGAAAGTATATAAGACTGTGATTTCCCTTCTATACACTGTCCCTGAACTCCCAGTGGCCTGGCCGCACAGAGTGGCCACACACACTAACCTTTCGTAGGGAGGGCCCTGCAGAGGATTGACCTAAGGTGGATGCAACAGCGTACAAGTCGGACCTGATAGGAACAAACGCGCAACACCAATTCCGTTTTATGGCCTTGTCTGATGCTAGAACACGTAGAGAGGTCACCAGGTCATCCTCTGTGCAGCAGGGACATAAATCAGGCAGCGCCCTGCTTCCTGAGGCCCCAGCTGAGGAGGACAGGCCCTGTCCACCTCTAACTGGGATCAATTACAGTCCATTCCTCTGTGGCCCAAGCTTCCTTCCACAGATCCATGCAGGCCTGGCCCCAGGAGGCCCAGCAAAGAAGCAGCTCTTAGGCTGTGTCTGTGACAAGACGCAGAGCTCTAACCTGGACAGGGCTAAGGAGAGAGCTACTTGTCTCGGTGAAGATGGTAATAATGATGATAAGGAAATGGTATCTGCCTTCACCGAATGCTCTGGGCCAGGCGTGACTCCAAGTGCCTTACACGCATTCTTTCATTTTAATGTTGCAGTAACTTTCTGAGGTAGGTTCTGTTGCCAACCTCATTTTCCAGATGAGGAAACTGAGGCTCAGTGAGATTGAGTGACTTGCTCAAGGCCAACCACTCAGGAAGCAGCAGAACCCTGAATCCAAACCCAAGCCTGTCTGCCTCCAGAAGCTGAGCTCGAAAGAGTGGCAAAGAGATGACTGCTGGCCTAGACAGCGTATCCTTTGGAGTCAAAAAGACTTGGATTCAAATGTTGGCTCTGCCCTTTCTTAAATGATCTGAAGCAAGTAACTAAGCTCCTGAAGCCTCAGTTTCCACATCTGTAAAATGAGGACAACAGAATGTACATCATGATGAAGGTTAAGAAGGATACATATAAAGTACATACAAGTGCTCAGGTGGTGGTACCTCGTCACCATCCTCATCCTTGCCTCATGTCTTTGCTTACCACACTCAGGTACATGGAAGAATATGTGCAAAAACTTGCATGTATGAGAGAGGCTGGCACCCTGGGGGACCTGATCTGGTGGCAGTGGAGGGACAGGTAAAGTAACAGAATGGAGATTCAAACGACAGACAGAGGCTGTTTCACGTAAGGATGCCTGTAAAACCACAAGGACTGAGGGCTTTATTCTGAAGACAATTAGAAACCATTGAAGAATTAAAAGCAGGTAGAGGACTGTAGTTGACTTTGCTTCTCAGAGAGATGTTTTAGGCAGCCCACCTTGTTCTCCCTAAGTACTCAAGTGCATAACAGCAGTGCCTAGAACATAGTAGGTGTTCAAAAATATTTGTTAAATAAATTTGGCCAAAGTTACTGCTTTATACAGGCCTGCTTGATTCTGAGAAACAAGTGTGCACTCTTTTTAGCCCAGGGAAAGAGTATATTTTAGGGGTAATTGTAGATGCTTTCTGTGAAGACCAAGAACAGAGACTGGAACTGGGACATAATCCTGAATCCAGGTGGCTGCAGATCCTCAGCAGACATGATGCACAGGTCATCATGAGCACAGTCTGCCTGCACCTCATGTACCTGCTTCTTTATTACCTGCCTGTCACTCTCATTCCTAGCTTTGGTTTGCACATGATCCGCTACAACCCCACTGGCTCCCTCTACACTGTGAATTTTCCATCTTAGACCCTTTTGATAAGTGGCTTATTATTTATTTCTAACTTCAAAATCTAGGAGAGACAATCTATGGGCTTACACTCATCTTTTCATGGAGCAGGAATTAGAATGAGGAAGCTATGAATTCCTAAATCACATCAGGATTCTGTGAGATAAAAGGGAGGGAGGGTAGATAGCTGTGGGGGAAGCAGTCAATAGTGAACACTACATTACCCAAATAATTATTTAATTGCAAGTTGTGATACGTGCTTTGAAGGTAAGTACAGGATGCTACAAGAGAGTGTAAGAGGATCTAAATTAGGTTGGGGTTGAGGTAGGGTTTAAAAGGCCTACAGACTGACTGCTCCTGAGTCAACACTATGTTACTTCGGGTACAGGTTAAGCTACTATAATAACATCCCAAAGTACAATAACATAAATGATATGTATTTATTTTTCTCATGTGAGAAGTCCAGATGGGAATAGTCCATGGCCGGCAGGGCCAGCTCTGTTCCAAAGAGTCATCTGGGACCGAGGTTGGTGGCTTAAGGCTCTTATCCTTTAAATGCAGCTCCCATTTCTGGGTCCACAGCACCAAGGGTAAGGCCAGGAGATTGCCACATCACTTCTGCTTACCTCCTTACAGGGTGACAACAAGTCATAGTGGCATGCTTAGCTGCAGGAAATCTGGGGGATGTAGATTTGAGCAGGGCAGCTGTGTTCTCTGTTACAAGGGTGGGGGGGGGCAGGGTGTGAAAAAAAAGAAGAGGGAAAGAAACCCGTGTCTGGAAGTTCAAAGTCTCTGCTACGAGGACCCCGCCTTTGGTGGGGGTGGGGGGAAATGGAAGACTCTGGGGTCCATATAGTTAAATGCAGTGGGGAAATCCTATAAGATGAGGATGAAAGGTATCCATTGGGCTTGACATCTAAGAAGTTCCTTGACTACAGAAGGGCAGGAGTGAAACTGCAGTGGGTCGATGATGAGAAATGAGGATATGGAGTTAGAAGTGTGAGGTAGCTCTTTTGGGTAACTTGGAGAAGAGAAGGAGAGGCAGAAATAGCCAACTCTAGAACAAAAGAGGGTGTTGCCTCCCCCTCTTCCTCCTCCTCCTTCTTCCTCTTCTTCACACTAAGAAAACATTGAGAACAGTTGCAGGCAAACCAGAGTATTTCCATAGAGGAGAGTTCAAAGATGTAGAAAGAGGAATTAGCTCCCTGTGCTAGATAGAGACAGCTGTCAGAGCAGACAGGAGGGCGTGGGGCCAAGAGCAAAAATGTAGGGATGAGCCTTGAACAGAAAGAGAAACACATCTTCTGAGATGAGGAAGGTGGTGAAGATGAATAGGTGAAGTGGTTATTCTTACGGATGTGGGATGGGGTTGTGTCCCCCCCCCCAATTCCTGCCCAACGGCTCCATTTTCTCAGTAAACCAGCTCTTGGCACAGGAGAGGTTTTGGCAAATAGTTGATCAGGAAAGAAGGTATGCATGCACATGTCTATATTAAGTCAGATTTAGAGTCACGTGGCTTTGACTTGCATATCCACAGCCTACCCAAACCACCTCAATGTGGCTTAGAGAAAAGTACTGAGGTCTCAGGAAGAGCTTGGATCCCAACAGAATTAGAAACTCCATTCTGTCCATAAAGGGCCTAGGACCATAGCATGAGCAGAGGAGGCATGGAGGGAATGTAAGGAGTGACCAGTTGTGAGCAATCCCTGGGGACTCAAGAATTCTAGGAGGTTATAAGGGAACTGAATTTGTTCAGTGACTAGGTGTGGAGTTACTGAGCTGCCAACACTCAGATCTAAATTATATCACAAGATCATTCATTGAGGCCCGGGAAGCTTGGCAGACGTCTGAGTTACATTTTGGAGAACATAACAGTCAGAATCCCATCAGAAAATAGTCGAAACACTCAATTTGGATAATTTGAGAAAAGTTTAATGAAGGGTCTGTACAAAGGGTGGGCAGAGTTTGAGGAACCCACAAGAGATTGTGTGAAATCTGGGGCTATCTCTACAGCCTGGATGCCTGTGGGGAAAAGAACAGTTGCCTGAACCCACAGCGGCCAACAGGAGCTAAGGCCTTCAGGGAAGAATATAGCAGTCCTGGGCCACCCCACAGGGAGGCAGTCAGGGGAAGGCAAACCCTGCCCACACTCTTCTCCACCCTCTCATCTCCGGCTGGAGTTCCCATTGGCTGAACCAGACAGGAATCCAGAAGACAAGAGTGCTCACTGATGTGGTTTGTGGAGGTCAATCACCTGGTATAGAGAACAGGGTGGAGGTGAGTGGAGAGTGGCCTGGACAGGCAAGAGGAAGTGATAGGAAATTCACCCAGGATTATATGTGGATATATGCACGTGTACCATGGACTCAATAGTCTCACCAGAAAACACACACACACACACACACACACACACACACACACACACACAAATAGTCTCACCGGAATATCTGAGTTCTCTCTGTGACACTAACAGGAGAGCCAGAGGCCTTAACCTCTAAGGATGGAATGGGCCCCCCAGGAAGGGGAAATCTGTCTATTCTGATTTACAGGGGGGCTGAAGAGGAGGCTCTTGAGAAAAGAACTTGGACTTGGCTCACAATTAGGGTTCAGGTATGAACAAGTGTATTTGGCAAACTGGGAGGGGAAAGGTGAGTGCTAGAGGATAAATTACAGGAAAGGAGTATGCATCCGTCAGATAGACTCCATTCAACTGGATACCCAGTGTGGTAGGCAGAATGACATCTCCCCATGTTTTTAATCCCCCAAATCTCAGAATATATTGCCTTTCTTATGTGGCAAAAGGCACTTTGCAGATGTGATTCAGCTGATTTAGAGATGGGGGAGGTTATTCTGGATTATCCAGGCAGAGCCAATGTGATCATAAGGATCCCTGTAAGAGGAAGCCAGGAGGGTCAGAGTCAGGGAAGGAGATGTGATGAGAGAAGCAGAGGTTGGAATGATATAGGGCCATGAGCCAAAGAACATGGGTGGCCTCTAAGAGCTGGAAAAGGCATGGAAATGGATTCTCCCTTCATGGCCTCCAGAAGGGTCTGCATACCTATTGCAGTCTTCTGACCTCCAATACTGTGAATGTGTGTATGTTGTGTTAAACCACTAAGATTGCAGTAATCTGTTGAACAGCAGTACAAAATTAATGTGCCAAGTTATTGCCATAACTTAAACACAGGCCCTTGGTAGCTAGTAGCTGAATGCACAAAGGAAACTGAAATGAAGAATGAGCCTCAACTCAGAGTCTGAATGACATGGATAGGTCATGGCTCTGGCTCCAGCATCTGTGTATCCATAGATGTAAACAAAACAAAACAACAGTCTAAATAAAAGTGCCACCTTGGGACTTAGGTAAGGGATTCCTGGCTAAGGGAGTGGCATGACGGAAGGAGACTCGTTTCTCTATTATCCTAGGAGTGAAAAGGCAAGAGTAGTATGAGGGGAACAGGCACTGACCAGCAGTCCAGCAGAATCTTAAGAGGCATTCAGAGGTAAGCCCTGCCAGGCGAGCATCTGCCTGAGTGATGTCAAGGGTAGAGCGGAGGAGGCAGCATGAGCAGCATGTGGAAGCATGCACGGGACAACTCTGGGACTCCCACAGATGCCAAGGGCAGAGTGAGCTTGTGATGATTCTGAGCCCAGCCGTTACCTGGGTTAGGATGGTGCAGTACTGAGCTAGCAACATGTTTGTCCCAAGTGATATCAAGGCCTCTTTCATCCCTGCAGGCTGACAAGGACTGTGAGTACCCAAGTTATCCCTGTAACACAAAGGGAAGGAGCCTCCTGCTACTACAGATCACCTAGGGGGTCAGAGTGCTGCTGGGCCTGGGAGGTTATGGGGAGGAAGATCCAGGCACCAGATCAAAATCTAGGAAGACTTTCACGAAGTACAGTTGTAGTTTTTACTTATTCTCCCAACAAATGATCCCTTACTGTGTGTGCTGTGCCTAGCAATGAAGCAGGGGCAGTGCCATTGCCCAGGCCCTCTGGCAGCATGGCTGCAGGCATGGCCCACACCAGCTGTGCCCGGCAGGAGCGGCTATGGAAATCAGGCTCTGAAGGATGGGTCAGCTCAGCAGGAGTGTGGAGAGGGCTGAGGGTCAGCAAAATGGCAGGGCTGCTGTGGGAAAGGACTTGTCCTTGAACGTAAGTGAGGTGTGCTTGGGAACCAATAAAAGTTGGTGGGTATACTTTACAGGGAGCTGGAGACCATCTGATCACTCAAAATCACAGCCCCAAACTCACACAGATTATTCCAATTTCTCTCCTCTCTTCCCTCTCCATTGGCGGGTGGTGGTGGCTCCCTTCCACCTCATTCCTCCATCCACTGCTGAGAGGCATTGGGCATTGGGTCCTGCATATTTTTAGCAAGCAATTCTCAGATCTCAATAGAGAAATGGGAAAAAGTTCTCTCCCACAGGAAGGTTTGGTGTCCTGCCTTGGATAAGATTGAGTGAAGTAAGTCCCTGCGGCCCAAGGAGAAAAAGGTTTTTCAGCCAGAAAAAAAAGTATGAGAAAAAGCACAGAGACATAGCTGGATAATGTATGTGGAAGGAGTTCTGTGGGGAGGTTGCAAAGGGGGCGCCTGATAGAGGGGGAGGGTGCTTGAGAGTAGAGGAGGCCTGGAACCAGATTATGGTTGTGAGGTGTCACAGGTAACGCTACCTGCTGCTGCAAGGAGTCAGAGCCTGGCCTGAGATGACAGCCAGCTCAGAAAAACTTGTAGCTGGAGTCATGAGATGAGCTCAGGATGTCTACCAACTAATGATCCATTTCTGTAGATGGCTTTCCGGTATACAAAATGCTTTCACAACTTCCTACTGCTTTAGCTCTCTATCACTGCATAACGCACCAACCCCAAACAACCACATTCATTTTGCTGGCAGACCTGCCACGTGGGCAACACTTGGCAGGAACAGCTCATCTCTGCTCCACTCGGCATCAGCAAGGACAGCTGGACTCATCTGAAGGCCCTGTCACTCACATGTCTGGCACTGGATGCTGGGACATTAGAAGAGGCTGTGACTTGGAATACCTATGGCCTCTACTCGTAGCCTGGGCTTTTTCACAGCAGAGTGGCTAGGTTCCAAGGGTGAGTGTCTGCAGAGTGAGAACAAGGCAAAAGCTTTTCTAACTTAGCCTTGGAAGTTAGAAATACATTGCAACACTAGGGCATTTGCTCTTTCTTTTGTCTTGAGTGCTCTTCTCCAGAGACCAGTGTGGATCTTTCTCTCATTCTTCAGGCTTCAGTTCAAATGTCACCTCATTAGAGGTGGTCTTCCTGAACCATGCTATTTAAAATTGCAACCCCAACCCTCCCCTGGTTCTCTCCCCAACTCCCTTGATTGCTTTATCTTTCTCCATAGAACTCATTATTACAAAACATATTGTATATTTACTTAAAATTGTCTTTTCTCATCCATTAGAAGTGAGCTCCACAGCTCAGAGGTGTTGTATATTTTGTTCACTGCTTATTCCCTACCACTCAGGACAGTGACTGGAACATAGCAGTCTACCATTTGCAGGGCAAATAATTGAAAATTACCATTTTGCTTCTATTAACTTCTCCTTATCTTTCTAAAAGCCATGGTTTGTATGTTTTGTTACTCTAGTAATATAGCTTTTATTATTTCAATATGATCCTTTTTAACCTCACATAATGATTTGGTCTTAGTCTATTTCTTCTTCCTCCTCCAGCTGCTGCTGTGGCTTCTGCTTCTTCTTCTTCTTCTTCTTCCCAAATTATGGCTTCTTTTTTATTATTATTGGAAAGACTTCAAAGTGTTTTGCTCTGTTTTGCTCAAAGGCATGTGATCTGCTAAGAAAATATGACTGGGAGAACAGAACCTCCTAATGGCCTAGGAGAATTGTTTTGTCTCAGGCAGAAACTTCCAAAAGTGGTAAAGCATATGCAAAGCCATTCGTTTTGTAGGATTAACTCATGATTAGTAAGAAGACACACACGCACACACACACAGGCTCTGAAAGGCGAGGTAGAGCTCACCAGACAAAGAGAGTGGCTTTTGCAAAGATCCTTTGGTGGAGGTAGGCCTGGTCCTTCTGATGAACAGAGAGAAGATGAAGTGTGGCTGTAAGAGAGAAGGGGAGAACAAGAGAGAGGGGAGACTTGGAGAGCAGGAGCTGTTTGGACAGTATTCAGTGGTGGCAGAGAGGCAGGCAGGAGGCCGTTGTCATCAGAGCAAGAAACTGAGTTTTTATTCTAAATGTAATGAGAAGGGTGCCTGGGTGGCTCAGTCAGTTAAGTGTCTGACTCTTGATTTTGGCTTAGGTCCTGATCTCAGGGTCCTAAGAGTCCATTGGAGTCCACACTGGGCATGGAGCCTGCTTAAGATTCTCTCTCCCTCTCCCTCTTCCCCTCCCCTGTTCTCTCTCCCCATCTCTATAAAAATGTGATGAGAAGCCATTTAAGGATTTTTTTGTCATTGAAGGATTTTTTTAAAAGATTTTATTTATTTATTCATGAGAGACACAGAAAGAGAGGCAGAGACACAGGCAAAGGGAGGAGAAGCAGGCTCCATGTAAGGAGCCCGATGTGGGACTTGATCCCAGGACCCAGGGATCATACCCTGAGCCAAAGGCAGACGCTCAGCCACTGAGCCACCCAGGCATCCCACCATTAAAGGACTTAATCAGGAGAGTGATATGATCTGGTTTATAATTTTAGAAGCTTACTCTGGATGCTGTGTGGAAGATGTGTTGCAGAGGGCAGGAGTGAAATTAGAGGGAGTCGGGATACCATTGCCATCATTTAGACAAGAGATGGAAAAAAGTGGGCAGATGCAGAATAGGTTCTGAGGTGGCATCAACAGAGTTAGCTGCTGGGAGTCAGCAAAGGGAAGAATGAGGTGCACCTGCACTTTCAGATTTGTAGGTCCAGCAACTAAGTGGATGGTGTCACACTATGTACTGAGATGTCCCTGAAATGGAGACACTTGGAGGGGACCAAGTTGGGGCAGGCATGGCAGGTCAGGAAATTTGGAATTTGTTTTTTTTAAATTGAGTTCCAATTGCCTAGTTGACTTTCAAGTAAAGGTGACAAAAAAAAAAAAAAAAAAAAGTAAAGGTGACAAATAGATAGTTGGATGTAAGAGTCTGGAGCTCAGGGGAAAAGTCACTGGTGGTGATAACAGATTTGTAAAGTCATTGGCAAATATGACAGATGGTATTTAAAAGCCATGGGACCGGATGAGATCACCCAGGGAGAGACAGCAGAGGTGATGAGGGAGCTTGGAGTTTCCCTGAGAATAGTCCCATGTTAGGCAAAGTTGTATGGGAAGTTGGGGCCTGAGGAGGGCAGCTCTCCTGAGGGCAGGCCCTGCCAGTGTTCAGACACAGGGTCCAGTGACAAGTGACAACCACAATGAATAAGTGGAATATGTGAGAATTCTCAAAGATCCTTGGAAAAGGGAACCTGGAAGAGACCAGATTTCCTAAAGTCTTTGCAGATTGAGAGCTCGAATTGTTGCTGCTTACTCATTAAAAGGAAGTGTGGACTGAAAACAGAAGAAACAAGAGAACATCTGGGTTACTCCTTTTTTCATGGATTTGTTACCTCCATGAGCCTCTCAAGGGCAGAAACTCTGCCCTCTTGGCCTCTGTACCCATGCCTGGCTTACAATAGCTGTGAACACAAGTGGGAAATTGGGTGACTGTCTAACAAAGCTTGCACACTTCGTCAACAAAGAAGACTGTCGGGATCCCTGCGTGGCGCAGCGGTTTGGCGCCTGCCTTTGGCCCAGGGCGCAATCCTGGAGACCCGGGATCGAATCCCACGTCGGGCTCCCGGTGCATGGAGCCTGCTTCTCCCTCTGCCTGTGTCTCTGCCTCTCTCTCTCTCTCTCTGTATGACTATCATAAATAAATAAAAAATTAAAAAAAAAACAAAGAAGACTGTCTAAATAATGAAATCTGCAGGCCCAAAGGAAAGGGAACATTGAAAAACTAGAACCCAATGGCCCTTTACAGCCCAAATTGTAAGCTCTCTTTGGGAATGGAATAATGGTTTGCTTTGCTACTCTCCTGAGCAAGGAAATGTTTGCTTCTCTCCCCAGAGCTGTGGAGAAAGCCATTCATCCCCAAGCAGAGCATCCCAACAAGCTCACAACACAGACTGGGAGCCATATGGAGAGGGATTTCTCGGTGGTCTCCAAGGAAGGAAAATGCTGGCTTCTCTTCCCTCAGGGCTCTCGCAGTAGATCTGGTGGGAGGAGTAGGGCAAGTGGGCTCAGGGAGAAGGTATCAAAATCAGTAGCTGGGAGGCCTCAGGCAGACAGGGTGGGTGGTGGAAATGTTTGGGATGGGTAAACATGACTGGAGAAAGGAGGGATGGGGCTTCTGCACCCTCCAAAGCTGGCCTTGGGTTTAGCTCAGCCTGGTGGTCCTTTGGGATGGGTTGGCCATTGTCAGCCATGAAAGCACCGAAGCAGAGATGGCTGTTCAGGAGAGAATTGAAAGTTGAAGCAGAGATGGGAGAGAAACTACTGGAAGGTGCCTGACTGCCCCACTCCCTGGCTTCAGTCCTTTCCCAGGTATGGCTGATTTAGGATTCCATGAGATACCTCCACATCTTCCCAAAAAATTGTGCCTGGGAAAGTCTGACTTGATTTCTGTTCCTGAACACCAAAGGAGCCTCAACTAAGACAAAAGAGTAGCCCAGGCTGCTCTGGGGTGGCCTCCTTCCCCTCCCTACAGGGGCTATCACTGCTGTGGGCCCATGGGGAGCTCTTCCCCTCAGGTTCTCCCCAGCTACTCTGGCTGGGTTCCCATTTGTTCTATGTATCAACGCATCTATCTTCCCTCTGTAGCCCTTGTTTTGACCCCTCTGTCTGTCCTTGTGATGTCTGAAATAACAGGAAACAAGGCCATTCTTCCCCAGGGCTGCTGGGAATTACACCTGAAAACACCAAAGCCACAAAGATAGTGACAACAAAGGAACTCACAGTCAAACCCCAACGGTCCATGAAAACCCAAATGGGAAGTAGTAACTGGGACATTCTCATCTCTCTCTTTTTTAAAATTATTGCCACATTTTAAAAAATATTTTATTTCTTTATTCATGAGAGACACACACATACACACAGAGGCAGAGACACAGGCAGAGGGAGAAGCAGGCTCCATGCAGGGAGCCTGACGTGGGACTCGATCCTGGGACTCCAGGATCACGCCCTGAGCCAAAGGCAGGCGTTCAACTGCTAGGCCACCCAGGCATCCCCATTGCCACATTTTTTTAAAGATTTTATTTATTCATGAGAGACACGGAAAGAGAGGCAGAGACATAGTCAGAGGGAGAGGCAGGCTCCCCCCAGGGAGCTTGATGCAGGACTCCATCCCAGGATCCTGGGATCATGACCTGAGCCAAAGGCAGACACTCAACCACTGAGCCACTTAAAAAAAAAAAGAAAAGAAAAGAAAAAAAGAAAAAGATTTTATTTATTTATTTGAGAGGACAAGAGAGAGAGAGCTTAAGTGTGAATGGGGGAGGGGCAAGGAGAGAGAAAGAAGGGGGGGGAGGGAGGAGGTAAGGGAGGGGGAGAGAAGCAGACTCTCCTCGGAGCAGGGACCCTGATGTGGACCTCCATCCCAGGACCCTAGGATCATGACCTGAGCTGAAGGCTGACTGAGCCACCCAACCACCCCCACATTCTTACCTTTATCCAGAGGAGGAAACTAACCATGTCAGGATAGGCCTTGGATAGGCCACTGCAGTTCCTTGGACCACATTTCTTCACCTAGAGAACATGAGTGAAAAGTATACACAAACTGGGTCATGAGAGCATCGTGTTTAGCACAGTACATTCTCAACAAATGTTGGTTATTTTTATTATCAAAAGGGATTCTAGGTAACCCAAAAAAGGGGGGATTCTGGGAAATAAAATATTTCTGGGCTGATATTGTTTAATGTGCCTCTCAGGATGCCTGGCACATAGGAAAGTGTAAGAATTGTGGTTATGGGAAAAGTATTTAAAGCTGGGACAGGAACCGAAGTGAACTCATGCAAGTAAAAGCCATTTGATCTGGTGATGGCAGAGCTGTCTATCATACAACTTTTCTTTTTATTTAGAATTTCAATGATGTTACCTGAATTGCTTATGCAGTGAAATCACTAAGAACTGGTTATGATTCGAAATTATATTGGTTGCCAAGTTAACAGCTCAGAGAAGACCGTCACTTGGGTGCCTCAGAAGTCTGTCCTCTGAGGGGACAGGAGCGCCTAGGCAGGGTTGTGGGGTTGGCCGGGAGGAGGAGGTGGAGACAGGGGATGGACAGAAAGTAGGGGGGAAAGGATGTACTGGGCATGGAGGCGAGAAAGATAGATGGACGGAGAGAGAAAGCACCACCAGAAAGTGACCCCTGCCCAAAGCAAAGGCATCTGTTTCTTTTTATTTTATATATTATATTTATTTTGTTATTCCACTTCATTTCTTTTCCAACCTGGTATCTCCATTCTCCTTCTTCCCAGAGCAGTTCTCTGGACAACTCTGGCAGGACTACAACATGAGAACTGGTCTGACTTCAGCATCCCTCCATAAACTCCTCACATCACATCCCAAGGAGGAGATGGTGAGACCTCTGTTTTCTGAATGTGTGTGGGGTACAGTGGGCCAGGAGGATGGTGGGAGGGGTCATCTGGGCTCTGAGAGTCTCACTTCATTTCCCATGTTCAGGAGTGGAGGCCTCTTGCTGCCACCAATACTCCCTCTGTCCCATCACCTTCCCCTGACCTGATCATGATTCTGGGTTCTGATCCCAGCTCTATCACCTGCTCTTTGCTTGATCCTCATGAACCCAGAGTGCCTTTCCAGCTCAGGCAAGTCTCAAGTCTCTTGAGATCCCTGAACGACTGAGGAAGGAAAGGATTCCAGAGTTTTCCATCAAATGCTGGCCCCCTCAGCTCCTAGGTGGGGAATTAGTCTAAAGCAAATCAATCTCCTGGTAACCATAACAAAGGGAAACTAAGTCAGAATCCCTTTTTTAATGGGGCAGAAGGGGCAGCAGCTCCAGCATCTAACTTCTGAGGGATCAACAGGGCAAGGTAGCCCCAGCAGCAGCAAGTGGGACCAAGAGCAGTGAAACCTCAACTTTAAATCTTAGGACTCTGACAGATCAGACATGCAATGGTGAAGCAGTCAGGTGAAGCAGTCAATTGAATGAAAAGTTTCGGTCACCTGGAATGAAGTGTCTATTGAAAGCAAACCTCTAGAGGCTGAGCAGCCATGCCATAGGTCAGTATGAGGGGCACAGAGACTTTAAGCTCCTATCCTAACTACTCAGCTCAATTGTCCACCTAAAAGCTAAGAGTGTTTTATGACTGTGATTGAAGAATCTCAAATTTCTTGCAGAGACAGGAAGAAGGGGAAGAGGTAGTGTTACTGGAACCCGGGTCCCAGAGTCAACCAGTGGAAGCTGGAACTATGCATATGCACAGGCCTTCCAACCAGTGGAAGTTGGGACTATGGAAGAAGAATCATAACTGATGTTGAAGATGCCACCAACAGAGAAGGAGGAGAAAACATCTCTACCTCTTCTCCTGCCCTCCAACCTCTTACTGCCAGAGAGTCAGAAAATATACCTTGCAGGCGTTGGCATGCCAGTGATGTGGAGCAGAGCGGGGGAAGGAGAAGAATAGATCTGAGAAGCAGGCCTGGAATGCAACATGATTTTAGATTATACTGAATGTATTGCTATGGATGCATTTACCAGAGGTTTTTATTTCAATAGACTAGTTTGAGTAACCAGACGTGTTGTAATTTGTTCACTTTGTTGGTTGACTGGATCTTGGACTAACCAGTGATCTAATAAACCAGGTTAAGATGCCTTGAATTCCTTGGTATACAATAGAAGAGGGGAGGTTGAATTATTGAGTACATTGCCATATGCACTATGTTCCCCACTCACTAACTGTATCCCCAGAATGGGCCCAGAAGACAATCCCTCTCTGAAAGCATTAGTGAGCATTAATACTGTCATCTTTGAAAAACTCTATTGTGATTGTTCTTTGTAAGACTAGAATAGTTGTAGGAAGCTGCAGTTGACATGGACACCTGATTTCAGTAATGTTTTCAGGATCCTAGAGCAGTAGACCCCAACCGGTAGCATTTAACCACTAGAGGCAAGGTGGACATGGTTACTTACAGGCATAAAGGAAGGGAATTTGGATGCTAAATGAATAACAAACGCTCACTCTGTCTACCTCTTGGCTTGCCCATTGACATAACCCCTTTACCCAATACTTACACTTCAAAATAAAGCTTCCAAAAACTATACTACAACCAATCATCTTTTGAACAATTGATAATGTATTTTCTCATCCCCAAGGAATCAACCTAAATCTTGGAGTAATTATATCCAGCTGCCAGTCCATGTGCTGCGGGATAGGGTGCCTCCTCTGATGACTACTATCTTATTTCAAAATTCTACAATCTGAGCAATACATTGTAAAATTCACCACCACCAATACACTATTAAAAAATAATGGTGGAGAGGAAAGAAGAGAAAAATTAGTTTAAAACAGTTAAATTACTGCATTTGATTGACTCTAAGAATCAGTTGTAGAACAAACCATTATTTTACATACCATTAAGGAAAATGATCCAGTTACATGATGACACAATGATTTCTCATCACTTATAACTTAGAGCTATTTTGTACGTATTTAGACATAGATTTTTACCTTGCATAACTTTTGCACACACAAAAAATTAAAATATAAGAAATTGATTGATTATGGTATTCCTCAAACGCCTTCATATTTATAGTCCTCCTCTGAGTTCCTCTCATGTTACTTCTCCAACAGAGAATATGCGCCCCTTTTGCTCTCTTTCCATGCTCTTCTTGCACATACAATAACGTTTCATTTCAATGTGGAATTACAGTGTAATATTTTTAAAGACATTGTAAAGCACAACCAAATAAAAATGGGTAGTATCAACAATATCCATAACTCAGCTGAAGTGCTAATAATATGAACAGCTATGACCAAGTATGCATATGCACAGGCAACAGTGATCATATTATGAATGCTGCCTGGTTACCAGCAATAGCAAGGTGTCATTAATTGTAGGACACAGCTCTGTCTCAAAGGTGTTAAAAAATATGGGGAAAAAATGAGCATCTTAGATCTGATGAAATGCAATCACCTTCAGTTCTAGGCATGAGGACAGCTCCTGTGTTTGCCAGTTCCGGGTCCCTTGTGGTACCCTTAAGCCCCGCTAACAGGCTTGTGATTAGTCTCTTTACACACAAACCCTTAGAAAAAATGTGATTTGAATGTGCTGTTTTCTGTTGAGACTCTCAGTGGTGCACTGGTGTATAAGAAAGGTTTTTGTAGTTATTGTTTTTATTTAAGTATCTAGTATCCAGCACCTTTGCTAAACACTCTTTAGTTTTAAGTTTGTTTCTAGAAGTTCTTGGAATGCCTATGTAGGCAGTCACAGCATCTTATAAATGATGACCCTTCTGTTTTTTAAAATACTTATAATTTTGGGCAGCCCCGGTGGCTCAGCGGTTTGGCGCCGCCTGCAGCCTGGGGTGTGATCCTGGAGACCTGGGATCGAGTCCCACGTTGGGCTCCCTGCATGGAGCCTGCTTCTCCCTCTCGGACTCTGCCTGTGTCTCTGCCTCTCTCTGTGTGTCTATGAATAAATAAATAAAATATTTTAAAAAAACACTAAAAAAATAAATAAATAAAATACTTATAATTTTAATTTCTGTTCTTTTTCTTATTCTATTGGCTAAGGCCTGCATCCCTCGTTCCTGGCTTTAAATTGAATGCAATAAATGGTTCGCCATTAAGAATTATATGTATTAAAAAAAAAAAAGAATTATATGTATTGTAGGGACGCCTGGGTGGCTTGGTGGTTGAGCATCTACCTTTCTACCTCCAACAGCTTCGGCTCAGAGACCCGGGATCGAGTCCTGCGTCGGGCTCCCTGCATGGAGCCTGCTTCTCCCTCTGCCTGTATCTCTGCCTCTCTCTCTCTCTCTCTCTCTCTCTCTGTGTCTCTCATGAATAATAAATAAAATCTTAAAAAAAAAAGATTTATATGTATTGTAGACTTGGGGTAAAGTCAGGCATCTTTCTTCTCTCTGAGTTTATTATTTTTTAAAAATCATGATCAGATTGAATTCTATTGAATAGTTTATTGCATTGTTTGAGATCATCATAAAGCATCATTTTTTCTTTCTGCTTTCCCCTGGAGTCCTGACTCCATCCTGGTAGGGCATGTCAAGATCAAAGCCTAGAAGACCCTTCTTCCTAGCCCCAGACTGGAAGGGCAGGAACGGACCCCTATAGTCTTCTTGAATAAATCTTGGGCTTTTTGGAATCTTCCACGTGGAGCATTACAAGATGTTCATGAAGGCATCATTTTGATGTATTACCTTGCTTATAAAATATCTGCATTTTAAAAACCCTGACTTACTCAAGACTTTCTACTAAAGAAAGGAGAGGAAGTAGCATAAGGGAATGTTGAGGAGAGAAACTCTGTTCTGCACCCATAAGTCATTTACAGCAAATCCTGTGAAGCAGGTAACAGTACACTTGGGGTGAGGAGGAAACTAAAGCTTGCGGAGCTACGTGCCCTGCACTGAAAGACAATGGTGGAGTGAGATTCTAGACCTTAAGCCCCAAATCCTGTGCTCAGAAACACTGCTTGCTTGTTCACAGCAGAGCAAGAGCTGGGTCCCTCCTCCCACTAGTGGACTTCTGCCTCTCCCTGCCCCTTGGATCCTGGGCTCCAAGCATCTCCGAAGCTAGTCCCACCCTTCCAGCGATTGTACAGTTTGGAAGCGTTGTGGCCCTCTGGCCCTCCTTCCAGAGCCTCATGGGTACCCTGGGGGCTGTGCATCCTGTCAGGACTGTGACTACTGAATGAGTGTGTGTGGAGGGAGGGGATGGGGTCTGGGATCCCCTCCAGTAAAGGGAAGAGGGCAGAGAGTGAGGTCCTGATTCTGCCTCTGTGCCGACCAGGCTTGGTGTTGAGATGGGTGAGCACTCTTATCTCTTCTTCTGTGTGCAGGCTGGGCTGCTCCTAGCCGCCCCTCCTTGCAGCGGCCTCCTCGGTGACCAACCTGATGCAGGCCTTGGAGGCTGTGCCACAGAGTGTGGAGGGGCTCTGTCTCACTGGTTCCACTTCTGTCCTGTCCCCGATGCCTTCTGCTACTTTGCTGAGTTCAGGTCCTGGGGCTGAGTCTGCGTCTCACTCAGCTTCAGCCAGGAGCTCTCAGGGGCTTGGGCTTGCTAGCAGTGTTTTCACTGGCCCCTGAGCCTATTACCTCTTTCCACCCCCAACAGCTTGGGCAACCTGAGCTTCCTCAGTACATTGCTTTCCTAGGCCCCTGCCTAAATGGGAGCTGGGGTGTTCAGTTTTCTTCCAGTCATGCAGCTGGCTGTCAAGTATAGTTGCTTTCAGAATGTGGGGGAGCTGGCCAACATCGTCCTAGACCTGGTGCTTAGCTGCTTCTCTGGTGATGCCTGGACGCTGGGCATGTTGGACCTGTCATTCACCACCTGGCTGAAGGTGGCCAGTCCTGGGGCCCTTCAGGGCCTCCAGCTGGGGACTCCATGTCTGGATCATGAGGGAGGCAGCCTGTGGTGGTAGGGCTGGGACTGCAGAGACTGGACACCCTGACTGTGATAAACACCAACATGGCTGGGGTACCTGCCCATTTTGAGCTGTAGGAACTGAATTTAGGATGCACTCCAAGGGCACATAGCTCTGGAGGCCTTAGTTTCCTGCTACAGCCTGAAGAGTTGGGTCTTAACCGTGGTTTAACCAGGTTTAACAGGGTCTGACCAGGTTCTTGGCTGCCACACCCAGGCTTCAGAGACTGTACCTGAGTGGCAACCGACTGTGGAGTGCCGTGCTGTGCACAAATGGAACAGGGGCTGTGTCAGGACTGCAGGCCCTGGATCTGTACAATAAAAGGTGAGTACCCGGTCCCTAGCCACTTTCTCTCGGGGAGCTGTTGCTTTAGGGAAACCAGCTGATTTGTCTGGGGGGCCAGATATTCCAGGGTCTAAAGGGCTGGAGATGTCAGAGTTGGCAGGAATCCACTGGCAGCCCCAGGCCAGGGCTGGTTGGCTCCTCTGCTCACACTGATCACCCTAAACCTGCTGGGTACTCACATGGTGCTCAGCCTGGCCTTGAACTTCTATGGCTCAGAGAATCTGCATACCTTGAGACTGCAGTTCCCCTCTGGTTCTTCCCGGGTAGAGTTGTCCCTGCTGACCAGCTTGGAGCTTTCTGCAGTCTCAGATAAGGAGTTTTGGAAGCTGGCTTCTCTCGCCTTTTCAGTCTTGCAAACCCTGACTGCCAAAGGCGAGGCACTGCAGCTGGAGACGCGGAACATCGCCAAGATCTTCCTCACCCTTTGCCAACTCTCCCTGCTTGGCAATACTTGGAGGCTCTATGCTCCCAGGGTGCCTCTAGTTTCTTCCTCTGGCAGCTCTCCAGGCCCCAGTAGCTGCGGTATGGGCAGGCAGACGTAGCCTAGGGCCCACTGCATCTCGGGGCTGCCCAGCCTACGGGAGCTGAAGCTGTGGGCACTGTGGCCCTGAGCCTGGCCCTGCCCAGGGTGGCTTGAGGAGCTGTCAGTGAGCTGCCTAGCCTTGAGGTGCTGTATCTGGTCACAGCGGGGCTGGAGACACTGCCTGCTGCTGCTTCCAGAGCCCGGGCAGTCTCCAGGTCTTGGTGCTAGATTGGGAGACAGGCCTTATGCTCCATGGCAGCCTCCAGGAGCACAGTCCCCAGATAACCCAGTATGTGTATATTCTGGGGGCTTCCTTGGCCTGCCAGTGTGCCAGTGCCTGGGTGGGGCCCTGGCTTGAGTGGTTCCCCCAAAACATACAAGCACATAGTATCACACCAGCTGTGCTTGGCCAGAAGCTGGGGGCCTCCCCAAGAATCCCACTTTTCTCCTTTCTCTGGTGCCACTGTC
Organism: Canis lupus dingo; assembly: GCF_003254725.2. Taxonomy (NCBI): domain Eukaryota; kingdom Metazoa; phylum Chordata; class Mammalia; order Carnivora; family Canidae; genus Canis; species Canis lupus. The sequence goes on along the minus strand of NC_064244.1, from coordinate 66,492,008 downwards.
CCAAAACTTTGGGGGTTGGAACTCTTTTGGGGTCACTCTGCCTGAACTTTCTGCTAATCTGGCCACCTTCCTCTGGCTGGCTGCTCCCTCATCCCCCAGTGTTGCTGTTGGTCTTCCTGGAGCCTGTCTCCCACCACCACCTCCCTGGCTACTGTGGACTGGCCTGGCTACTCTGCAGAGGGGACTTTTCCTTGTGACCCAGGGAAGATGAAAGAAAGGATGGCTTCTGGGCTTGGCTGGGGAGCAGGTTAGGGCAACCTGGGTTTAGCTGGAGTGGGTGCATGCATGTTGGAGTTGGGGATAGGAAAAACAAACCAGCCTGGCAGGGAGATAGTGGGTAAATGTGGGCACATGAGACTGAACCCAGATTCTGGTGGGAGGTGGGAGTGCTGCATGTGTTGGGAGGATCAGCTGGTGATTTTGGGAACACAGGCTTTGGGAAAGCTCTGGATGAGCCTCTGAATGAGAAAATTGGGAGATGGCAGGTGGCTGTGTGGTATGTGATGTGATCTCAAGATCTCCAAATCCTTAGTAAATTTACTAAATCCATGAAATGCTTGGCTTAATTGGACTTTTTGTTTTAAGATGGAAATCCACATGAGGCAGGAGGCGTAGGGGTTGAGGTCACAGAAGCTGTAGCTCCGAGGAAATAAAGTTGGAAATTCATAGAGGGCATGGGGAAGGAGAGAGGGCTGTGACAACTGTGGAATGGGGTCCAGGCCAATTCAATCAGATCTTCAAGGGGGCAGAGAGGCCCCATTTGCCATCTGGGTTATAGAGGAATTGGCAGCTGAGGACCAAAAAGCTGGGATGCTGCCCAGGAGGCAGCAGACTGATTGCTTATTCCCTCAGCAAAAACACAAAGGCGTGGCCATACCTATGGTCTTATTTGAGCCTCATAACAACACTGGGAGGAGAAATCCACCCCCTGGGCACTCTGTGTCTAGCTATCCTAAACTACTTGGAGCTCCCAGAACACCATACACTCTTGACCCTGGGCCTTTGCACGCACTGCTCCTTCACCCAGAAACACTTTCCCCAAATTTCTTTCCTCCAGGGGAACTACTACATATCTTTTAAGATTTAGCTTAGCTATCACTTTCTCCAGAAGCCCTCCCTGACCTCCCAGGCTAGATAAGCTGCTGCCTCTGGGTTCCATAGCCTCCTGCACTTCCCTTTCTCAAAGTACTGGTCACATTGTACTGGCCCACACAGGTCTGGGGGCCCCTCAAGCACTGGCCTTCAAAGAGGTGCGCACAAGATGACTCCTGGGGGTTTAGGAAAAATGTTAAAACTTATATTTCTATTTTTCAATCTCATTTTATTCTGAAGCTAGACTGCCTGCTTTTTAACCATACGGTTTTATGTTACTTAACCTCTGTACCTTTAGTTTCTTCTTTTGTGATATGGGATAGTATTAGACTCTTGCTCAGAGAGTTTTGTGAGGGTTAAGTGAATAAATATGCATAGAGCACTGAGAGAAGGACCTGGTAGTAGTGCATTTTAAGTGTTCAATAGAAGTTAGTTTTTTATGTAATTACATAGGTACTACATCTATGTATAGCATTTATAGGTAAATAGATACACATATGTTGGAAGTATGGGTTCAAGAATATTTTACTAATAGGAAGCATTACTAATTTACTAAAAGGAAATTCGCTCTGGAAAAATTGGAGATCAGGTCCTGGGGACAGGGACCAGTTTGATTCACCTGTGCATCCTTAGATGCCTGGTGTTGGCCCAGCACAGAGGGGGTCTTGCAGACAACTGTGCACAGAAAAAATCTTGGTGGATGGTGAAGCAGCGAAATGGGAGCTGGTCCAGGCTCTGTTGATTTTTTTTTTTTAATTTTTATTTATTTATGATAGCCACAGAGAGAGAGAGTGAGAGAGAGACAGAGAGGCAGAGACACAGGCAGAGGGAGAAGCAGGCTCCATGCACCGGGAGCCTGACGTGGGATTCGATCCCGGGTCTCCAGGATCGCGCCCTAGACCAAAGGCAGGCGCCAAACCCCTGCGCCACCCAGGGATCCCCTGATTATTTCTATATAACATTGGGCAGGGCACTTGGCCTCTTAGGGCCTTAATTTTCCTCTTCCCTAAAATGCCAGGCTTTAATTAGAAAAAAAAGCAAAGGGAAACCATCAACCAATATCAGGCTGGATTTAGGGTGTGGGGCGCCCTCTTGTGTCCTAATGGTGTTTATCTCACCACAGTCTTCCTGCAGATATCCTGAAGCTGCCATCCTTTGCCTGGCAAATCTTCCTTTCCAGCTTCAGACCCTGACACTCTTTCAAATGTCTGGCACACTGTCTCTCTCTCTACTCAACCCCCACTCTACTCCAACCGTGATCTTTTCCCTATGCACTATGGGGCCCAGAAGAAGCCTTTGGAATCACGGCCAGCAGTTTAAATTCCAGCTTGACGCTTACCATGTGATCTTGAGCAGGTCACTTCATCTGTGTAAGTCCCCATTTCCTCCTTGGAAGTTGGAGGTAATAATGCCAGCCTCATGGGGCTGTTGTAAGACTTCAATAGCAAGGAGTGGTATACAGGTCACTATTATGATCACTGAGCACAATCACTTGAGTTGTCAACAATGAATAAATTGGAACATGTTTCACTTTGAACGTGAGGAGGAACTGGGCCTTTAAAACTAAAATATAGGGATCCCTGGGTGGCTCAGCAGTTTAGCGCCTGCCTTCAGCCCAGAGTGTGATCCTTGGGTCCCGGGATTGAGTCCCACACCGGGCTTCCTGCATGGAGCCTGCTTCTCCCTCTGCCTGTGTCTCTGCCTCTCTCTCTCTCCCTATCTCTCTCTCTCATGAATAAATAAAATCTAAAAAAAAAAAAACAAAAAAAACCCTAAAATATAGAATTCCCCAAATTTCTAACAAGAGCCAACATATATTGATCACTTGCCATATGCTGAGTACTATTACTTTCCCTAAAGTCTCATACCTACTAGTAAAAATAATAATAGCGAATGATTATTAACCTCCTGCCAGGCATGGGCCAAGTCCTTTACAAACTTTCCTAGGCATTCCTCACACAAATGCTATTAGATAGATGCCATTATGAAAATTCCCATTTTACAGATAAGGAAACTGAAGCACAAAGAGGTTTAAGTGATTTGCCAGAGGTTTAACAACTAGTGAGAGGCAAACCCTACATCCTGCATTTGGAAGACATTTCAGACACAGGCAGCTTGATTCCAGAGATCATGCTTTACCCGAGTTACCTCATTTCATCTCCACAACATCCTGTGGTGTGAGTTCTATTACATCACCTGCATTTTACAGACACGAAAACCTAACACAAAAGAGATGCGGTAATACATTTGAGGCCACACAGCTAGAGGAGTAGTTGAGCTGGGATCTGGATCCATGCCTGACTGCAAACCCCACATGTTCAACCCCATATGAGATTGCTCATATCCCGAAGTATTTATAATGGTACAAAGCAACTGCATTTATATTGAAATTATTCTGATTATTATTATTATTCAAATAATGATGAACATTTTTCCAACACCCACGAAATGCCAAGCTCTGTACTAACTGATTTACATAATAATGGCTAACAGTTGCTGTGTATTATTAGGACGCCGGCCCTGATTTAATCGTTTTAGGTGTATTTTCTCATTGAAGCCTCACAAAACCCCGGCGAACGGATGCTGTTATTATCCTCACTTGACAGGTGAAGAATGCGAGGTTCACCATCGATCCAAAATCACGTAGCTTAACAGTGAGCTGGAAATTGAACCTACAATTGCCCAACTCTCCTCTCCAGCAGTCTCCCTCTCTTTATTTCTCCTTATTTCTGCTGTGACGTCTCCCCGGCGCACCTCTCCCGCGTCTTTCCAGAAGCCGGCCCCGCCCCCTTCAGCCTGAGTGCCCGCCCACTGGGCGGTGCCATAATCTCGGAGCCTGTGGAAAGGACCGGGGTCGCTATAGGCTCCGCCCTCAAGAACAGATCCTGTTCCGATTTGTTCCGGTGCCCAAGACCGGGAGAAGATGACACACCTATTGGCTGACGGCATCTGACTGGCAGCAAACGGAGGGAGCCGCCCACTGGTTCTCGCGCAGTTCCTTCTGGGAGTTGTAGTCTCAGACGCTCTCGTCCCGGGGTGGCACGGTTCGGACTGCGCGTCCCAGCATTCCCTGCGCGAACCCCGGAGCACTTCCGCCCTGTCGTGAAGTGGGTGTCTCGGTGGGTGAGTCTGGGTGGCGGGGCGGGGGCAGCTGAGACTCTAGGCTCTGGGCTGGAGGCTTAGGAGGTGGTGGTGTCCCAGGGGGCCAGGGAAGGTGAGAGGGGAGAACGAAGCTTTTCTGTGGGGGCGGGGGTGAGGGGCGGCCAGGGGATGAAGCGTCCGGAGATGGGAAGGGTCATAGAGGGGTCGGGGATGAACGGGGAGATAGAAGGCCCTGAGAGTGAGGGGGGTCGTGGAGAGGTCTGTAGGTGAGGAGGCTGCGAGAGGTCCTGGAGGTGGGAGAGTCCTGGGAGGCTCTGGAGACCACAGAGGGAAGGCTAGAGGGTTCTCGGTGTCTGGCAAGAAGTGAAGAGAAAAGGGCCTGAGCTGGAAGCCCGACCTTAAAAATAGTGTTCCAGCCGCTACCTGCTCGCCTTGAGGAACACAGCTGATTTGATCCCCCTTACACTTCCTCTAATGGTTGTGACCTCTGGAACCAAGTAGGTGGGACTGGCTTGTGGCCCCACACAGCACCCCTTTCCTTCTGCCTGATGGAGAATGGCACCAACATCCACTTTAGCCAGACCCTCTGATTCCTCTTGCCCTCTCCTGCATCCAGGATCTCCAGGTTGTTCTGTTTCCTTAATGTGTCCTGAATCTGCCCCTTTCTGGTCAGGGTTTTTGCTGAAGTCTCCCACCTTTTCGCTTCCCCAGCTCGGACAGACACATCGTAGCTAGCGTCATCTATTTAACCCACAGATCTTACTGTTCCCTCTGCTTAAAAACCATCTTGGCTCCCATCACCTGTAGAATGAAGTCCAAACACCTTAGCCTGATAGTCAGGACCCTTCATAAACTCCCTCTGCAGCCTAAGGCTGTTTGGTTTTCCACTGTTCTGTATGGTGTTCTCACATTCTTGCCCCATGGCCAGCCACGAAAACGATTTTCCCAAGAATCAACTCAAATGTTACTTTGTTCAGTTCCTTAAGCAGATTAGGCCATGTCCCAACCCCAGTTCCCACAGACCTCTTTTACTGCATTTACCACCTTTGACCATAAATATCTGTGACTTTTGGAGGTGGGGCAGTCTCTTCCGCTAGACTGTAAGTGTCTCTGGACAAGGACAGTTTCTGAGTCTCTTCCACTTCCTCATTGCCCAGCCCTGGGTAGTAAATACTTGATGTAAATCAAGTAAATCGGTCAATACTTGATGCATGTGTGAATGATGACAGTCCAGGGTAAACTTTGCTTTTTCAGTCTTGAAGACTACTACTTCCAGTGGATTTCTAGGGGCATGAGATGTCAGGGCTATCCTTGTTGGGTGCTGATTTATTACCTATGAGAGTTTAATCCAGGGGAGGCAAATACATAGGATGTGTGCTGCCACTTCTCCTCCCTGTGTCTGGTGCTCATAACTAATTAGTGACAACACATACTGACATGGGGTTCCAAGTCCTTAGTGCAGTTGACTGAAGTTGATGCTTTACGTGAAGCCCATTTGCTCTCCGTGGTTTAAGCCCTTAAATGGGAGGTCAAGTTACTTTAAGCAGTAGCCTGGACCATCAGCCCAGTAAGCTTAACAGCCTTTGGAGACTCCTGGTTTCTTCTTTGGAGGTCACAGACCAGTTTTGGTCTTTCCCATGGGATTAGGGCAGAGCTCTTACCACCCCACTGTTAAGTGGGTGGGCTCCTTATGTTCACATCCATGCTGAAAACCCTAGGAGCCAGCATGCCCCTCAGCTGCCCTGTATTAGTAAAGGGATCCTGACCCCAGTCAACACCAATCCCTCATTGCTTAGGAGGAATCTGTTACCCTTTCTGGTCTTCCTAGATACTGGAAGAGACCTTTGAGATCAATTAGCTGAAAGATGGTCAAGTGATGACAGCCCATGCTGAAAGAAGCCTATCATTATCCTCTATTTAGTCCTGGTGTTTGAAACAATTTCGAGTTGGTTGCCAATATTTAAAAATCCAGAATTAGCTTCTCTTGGAAAAAATAGAAGGCCTGGGAACTGGGCCAGTGTTCTCTCTAGTGCTCTATAGTTAGCCACAGCCCCCGGTCCACTCATGTACCCACTTACATTGCCTGGCCCCTATAGCCATTTAAGTGTGTAGCCACTGATTCTAGGCTTCCTTCTCCTTTGCTCTGCTCCCATCATATTAGTTGGGGAATCTGGGGCAAGCATTGAGTAGGGTCAAGCTGTAAGGTGCAGAGGCCACATGACTTGTCATCCAGGGTCCAACAGCTGATAATGGCAGGAGTGGAACTGGAACCCTGGTTTGCTCCCTCCTGCCTTAATGTTCTTTCCACTCTTGTACCATCTTCTCAAGGAGTTTGAATGATTGGCAGACCTAGAGGAAGCTGCATAGTGTGATTAAGAAAAATGACTAGATAGAACAAATCTTGACTGAGTCTCAACTCTGCTGCTTGCTAGTTCTGTGAACTTAAGCAAGTCTGCTTCATAGAAGTTCAATTCCCTGTATGTAAATTGAGGATATGGACTCATACTTTACAGGATAATTCTATTCTAAAGTCAGCACAGAAGGTGGAAATCACATTTAGCCAAAAATCACAGTCCTCTTGAAAATCCTTTGGCAAGGATCCACTTAGAAACCAACACATTGTCTTTCAGTAAGCTAACCAGCACAGCTGGGTTTTCTTGTTTGAATGTCAGATGAAAGAGTTGGCCTGTGTTTAGGGACCCTGATGTATGAAAGATACACACACTGGAAAGGAAGGCTTGAGAAACTTAGATCAACCTGGAGACCAGGAAAGTCATGCTTGTTCTGGAATAGACACATAGTGAATGGAACTGACTGCACCATTTAAATTATGTCTTTCCTACGCTTTCTGGTGTTTCATGCAGTTTAATATGTGTAAGTTATAGATCAGTGTAGTGCACCTCCATGCTAATGACAGTGGGGTGGTCAGAGATCTGCCCCTAATGCCTGCCTGGAGGATACAATGAAATTATGAATGTAGGACACTTAGTGTCAAGCCTAGCACCTCATGGACACTTAGTAGGTGGGTACTCTTCGAGATTGCTGATCCTGGTGTGGCCTGGATACTCCTGGGTGTCTAGGACTGAGCTATTTTTTCTGTCAGCTCTGTGTAAAGTCACCTTGCTATCCGCCGACTGTATTGACCTGTGTCTGTGAATAGGCAGCTTTTCATATCTAAGAGAGTAGCAGAAAAAGCTTTCAGATTTGTATTTGAAACTAATCTTTGGGACTTTCAAGTCTTCCCAGAAGAAAATACCTATTACCTGAGACTCTGGGCTTTGGGCCTTGCAGAACTACTAGTTGCCTGTTTTGTTGTAGTGTTGTTCTCTCTCTGCAGGAGCACTTCTTTGCTTGCTTATTGACTGTCTTTCTCATGAGAGTGTAACTTTCGTGAAGGTCCTAGGTACTGTTGGCTCACCAGCTACCAGTACAGGGCAGGTACATGGTAGGAGTCTGTAAATGACTGGTGGTGAATTAGTCCTTGTGTGAGAGAGTGACACAAATGTTTTTTGGGCTAGTGCATGATTCAGGCTGTGGCTAAAAAAGAAAATTCATGAAAAGTGAGTTCTTTAGTTTAATATAAATGATGTACCTCCCATAGCGCATTAGGCTTTTGATATACCAGACCTGCCATTTTAATAAAAAGCAACAAAAAAACAAAAAATAAGAGGCAGTGGCCCTGGTATTTATCAGGCACTGTGGATACAGAAATGAGTAACAGGCCCTGATAATCCAATTCAGTGGGGCTGTCAGAGGTAGGAACAGGTAATTACAGTGGTGTAGGATAACACCTATGTTGGAGGTATGTGCCAACTGCTTTGGGAACTTAGGAGGGAGGAGGCAAGTTCTGGGAGAGCAGGGATGGGGGCAGGGCACAACAAGGGCATGTTAAGGAACTCTTGACAGGTGGGGTGACATTGACATGGTAGCCGAAGGACAGACAGGAAGTCGCCAGGTGCTTACAAGTTGTGTACCTAGCCTCCTTGTGTATGTGGCAGTCTTCGGGCAGGACAAGGCTTTATTTTACATCACCCTGGCCTTGTTTCTGGACAGTCCAGATGGCCTAAAATCTGAATACCACGCCCCTCCATTCTCACTTGAGCTCTGTCATTCCTGCTTGGAGGCAGCTGATAGCTGCCTTTGAGTGGGGTTTTTTATGTCATCCAAATGTGCTGGGAATGACACAAAGAGCTCGTTTTTCCAGATAAGCCAGCATAAGTGTTGTCAGAGTCTTCATTGTGTAAAAGAAGCAACCCCCGATGTCCATTCAACAAGCATTTACTGAGAGCCTCCTGTGCGTGGTGCGCCGTGTTTATTGGGGCGGAGGAGAGAAGGGGTAAGCTATATTCCTCGTCCTTAGGCTGTAATCTCTCTGGGGCTGCACACACAGACAACGCTGTAATACAACAGAGAATGTGGCATGTGTGACATAGATGGAAGTGGAGAAAAGAATTCCTTCTGGCATGAGCAAGAAGGTAATTTAAAAAAAAGCTAGTGTGTGCAGAAGGGGATTAATTATAACCCTTGTTGTATGACACATCACCATCGTGAGCTGACCATTGTCTCACTGTTTATTAAGTGCTTCCTGCGTGTGCTGAGCGTGGTGCTAGTAAGCTTATGATCTAGTGGGTAAGATAACTCCACTAGAGCATAATCAGGGTGATGACAGAGAAAATGTAGGTGGCGTGGAAGCTTGTGCCATAGGAAGGACTGAATCTCGTTTCAGGGCACAGGAAGGGTCTCTTGGAAAAAGTACAGTTGAAGCTGAGACTTAGCTGGGTGAAGAAAGGGAGGACCCTTCCTAAAGGAGACTGCCTGCTGCCTGTGGGAGGGTTCAGAGGGCAGCAAACTATGCAGCTGGAACTTCCTGACCAGCGGAAGTGGGCAAAGAGATAAGATGGGCCCGTGGGCAAGATTCACACTTGATCCTGAGGGTCGTAGGAGGTCACTCAAAGGTGTTTAGCAAGAAGTGACCTGGTCAGGCTTGGAGCTAGTCTGGTTGTGGTGTGAAGAACCCTGGTTGGGGTGAGGGGAGAGCAGCCAAGGACATGAGTTAGGAGGCTGATCCAGTGATAAGCATGGCTACTCCCTGACTCGAGGTGATGGCATTGAGGTGTAGATGCCTAGAAGTCCAGGAGGGCACAGCTTGCTTATGAATTGGATGTTGGGGATGTTGGAGAGAGATGATAACCAGGTTTCTGGCGTGGGTAACTTGATAGAAGGTGGTGCCTGGGTGGCTCAGTCAGTTAAGCGTCTGTCTTCAGCTCAGGCCATGATCCTAGGGTCCTGGAATCCAGCCTGCATCAGACTCCCTGCTGAGTTTCTCTCTCTCCCTCTGCTCCTCCCCTCAGCTTATGCACTTGCTCTCTTTCGCTTTCTTTGTCTCAAAATCTTAGGGAAAAAAAGGGTGGTGGTGGCTTGGCTGGGTGGAAAGCTCCAGCAGAAGGACAAGTTTGCAGGAGAAAATAACAAATTAAGTTTGTGGCCCACTGAGTTTGAGGCGCCTCATAGACAAAGTGGAAATATCCTGTAGATGGTTGGATTTGGGGTCTGGAAGTCTGGAGGCAGGTCCTGGTGGAAGTTTTGAGAGTCATCAGTTTCGAGATGGTAAAAAATGCCAAATGGATGGGTTGGCCAAGAGGGAGTGAAGGGATTTTTGTAAAGAGAGCACCTTTAGAAGAAAGCTGAAGGTCTGGGGGGAAAAGGCCTGATAGAGCGAGGGGGTAACATTTGGAACCCACTTGGAGGAAAGGTCAGACTTGGGCATGTGTAGAGGAAGGAAGGCATGTTGGATCGTGAAGGCCTTGATGCCAGAAGGTAGCGTTCAGGCACATCCCAGAGGATTTCATACTGTGCTGCCCTCCAAGGTGTGCTGGTTTGGGTGCCAGGTTGTGGTTTGTCTTCCCACTTACACCCATTCCTCTCTTCACACCCCCACCCCATGAGAAGGCAGTGGAAGATACGGGGGTTCTCTTACACTGTCCCTTGTCTCTCTGCCTCAGAGCCTTGGGGAGCATTGCCTCTCCTAGGAGCCCCTTGAAGGACACGCCTTAGATGCAGGACAACGTTGAACAAGGACAGCCCAGCTGAAGCGAGGTGTCCAGGACCGACTATGGCTGTAGCCCTGGAACCCCAGGCCCAGGCCTCTCCTCGACCAGAACCTGAAGAACTCTTGATTGTGAAACGGGAGGGGGACTCGTGGAGATCAGAATCCAAACTCCGAGAGGAGGACCATCACCCTGTCCCTGGCCCTGAGGCCTCCCGCCAGCGCTTCAGGCAGTTCCAGTACAGGGATGCAGCTGGACCCCACGAGGCCTTCAGCCAGCTCTGGGCACTCTGCTGTCACTGGCTGCGGCCAGAGATCCGCCTCAAAGAGCAGATCCTGGAGCTGCTGGTCCTGGAGCAGTTCCTGACTATCTTACCCAGGGAGATCCAGGCCTGGGTGCAAGCGCGCCACCCTGAGAGTGGTGAGGAGGCAGTGGCCCTCGTGGAAGATTGGCACCGAGAGGTCCGGGCTGCAGGACAGAGGGTGAGGCAAACAATCTGTTCTCCAAGGAGCAGGTCAGACAAGGTGGTGGGGCTGTGAATAGGTTAATAATTGCCCAAAACCACAGTGGTAATAATAATTATTGTTATTAACCAACTGACATTTATTGAGCACTGCTGTGTACCACTGTTCTCAGTGCTTTGCATGTATTAACTCATCTAGTCCTGTCAAAGTTTAATGAGATAAGTACTGTTAACCCTGATTTTACCAATGAGGAAACTGAGGCAAAGGGAAGATAGGTGGTTGGCTCAAGGTCACACAGCCCCAGACAACAGAGCCAGGATGTGTGTCTGGGCAGCCTGACACAGAAACCCATGTTCAGAACCACCACCCAGACGGCCTCCTGGGGCCGTATTCATAGTGTGGGTAATTTGTATTATGTTCCACGTGTGATGAAATCTTTGGGTGCTTATAGCAGAAATTTGGGTGGACAGATGTAGCATTACCATCCTCATTATTTAGCTTAAACTAAGGCCCTAGAAGTCAGGTGGCTCGCAAAGCTCTGCCAGTAGGAAACCAGAGCTTAAACCTAGATCCTCAGGTTCCAAGTTTACTGTCATTTCTATGACATGACAGATGCCTCATCTGCAAACCGTGGGAACTAAAATATCTCTGAGGCATGAGACTCAAAGGAGATAGTAACTGACATGAGTGCTCACTGTGTGTCAGACACTCTTCTCGGCTCTATTTGCATTGCTCATCTAATCAACACAGCAGCCCAATAAGGTAGGTGCTGTCGTGCCACCATTTTGCAGATGTGGAAACAGACTCAGAGATGTAAGTAACTTGTCTAGATTTGGATAACTCAATGGTAGAGCCGAGGTAAAGGAAGTGAAAGCACTGTGGATTTAACATTCACAGTTTCAATAGTTTGCAAGAGACCGAAGGCCCATGATATCATTTCTAATTTTTCTGTGGCACACTCTTTTTGAATCCTGTTTTTGGAGCTGGCATGTGTAGAACAAAGTCCTTGAGCTGGCTGCAGCCTGAGCCAGCCACCCAGAACCTTCATCTCAGCATAAGCCAGTTGCTTCCCTTTACATAGTCAGTAGTTTTTGTGATGTTCTAGTTAATCACACTTTGTTGGGGGCAGCTATAGGTTTGAGAACATCCCTTGCAAATGGCTGGGGTTTTCTGTATGTCATAAGGGGTAAAGCTCTGGACAGGTGTGAGATTAGGGGAAGGAAGGTTTATGGTCTGTGGCTTGGCTTTTTTTATTCCTTTACAAACTGAAGACACAGAAAGCTACTATTTGAAGTTATAGAACAAAGTGTGAGAGAGTGTACCTTATTTTAATATACCACACTGCCTTCCCAGATTATTTCTTTTAAAGAAACCAGCTATTCATCTTAAGTGGCAGTGAAAAAAACGAATGGAAGTCTTAGGACTTCAGAGCTGAAAGATAACTTGAGATGAGAATCAATCGATTTAAATCAAGGTCTTCATAACTCTTTATGTGTAAAATGAGAGGGTTGGGCTAGGCCAAAAGTTCTCAAATTATATCCCTGTGAGCTGAGCAGAGGTTGAACTGCTTCTAAAATTGGAGGGGAAAAAAGTAAGGTAATTGAATGTTCTCTATGATGTATTACTTTCCTATGACTATTGTTTTTATTTTTTAACTTTCTCCCTCCTCCTTAGTGCTCCCAAATGTCCAAACAAATGGGTAGGGGGCAGCCCCGGTGGCGCAGCGGTTTAGCGCCGCCTGCAGCCCAGGGCATGATCCTGGAGACCCTGGATCGAGTCCCACATGGGGCTCTCTGCATGGAGCCTGCTTCTCCCTCTGCCTGTTTCTCTGCTTCTCTCTCTCTCTCTGTCTCTATGAATAAATAAATAAAATCTTTAAAAAAAACAAAACAAAACACACACACACACACACACACAAAACAAATGGGTAGGTAGTAGAGGAGCTTCCCTGCCCTCACATATGTTATAGCTTGTGATCTTCCATTGCAGGGGACCTGACTCAGTTATAGTTTTCTGCAAGTGAAATTTTTCCAGGTCTTACTAGCTAACTAGGGTCCAGAAGAGAGAACCACTTGGAAAAGGTGGCACTTTTGGGCTTAATAATCCTCCATGATATTTTCCTTAAAGAGACCTTTCAGCTCTGCTGTTGGGTGGGTTTTGGTTTGTTTATTCTCTTATCATCTCTTCCAGAACCCCTCTTCCCATCAGGTGCATAGGCATTTAAAAAAAACAACAACACGGGCAGCCCAGGTGCCTCATCGGTTTAGCGGCGCCTTCAGCCCAGGGCATGATCCCGGAGACCCAGGATCGAATCCCACGTCGGGCTCCCTGCATGGAGTCTGCTTCTCCTTCTGCCTGTGTCTCTGCCTCTGTATGTGTGTGTGTGTGTGTGTGTGTGTCTCTCATGAATAAATACATAAAATCTTAAAAAAAAAAAAGATTAAAACAACAACGAAACTATTTTTTAGAGCAGTTTTAAGTTTACAGCCAAACTAAGCAGAAAAGGGGCACCTGGGTGGCTCAGTTGGTTAAGCATCTGCCTTTAGCTTAGGTCTTGATCCCAGGAGTGTGCCCTACCTCTCCCCCTGCCCTGCCTCCACATTTGTACTTTCCCTGTCTGTCTCAAATAAGTAAATAAAATCTTTAAAAAATCAGGGATCCCTGGGTGGCGCAGCGGTTTGGCGCCTGCCTTTGGCCCAGGGCGCCATCCTGGAGACCCGGGATCGAATCCCATGTCAGGCTCCCGGTGCATGGAGCCTGCTTCTCCCTCTGCCTGTGTCTCTGCCTCTCTCTCTCTCACACTGTGTGCCTATCATAAATTAAAAAAAAAAAAAAAAAAAAAAAAACTTTAAAAAAACAAACCAAAAATACCAAACTGAGCAGAAAGTACAGAGATTTCTTATATGCCTCCTGCCTCCCAACCCCATGAACATCATTCCCCACCAGTGCGGTGCACCTGTCATCATTGGACACATCATTATCATCCAAAGTCCAGAGTTTATATAGGATCTCACTCTTGGTGTTGTGCATTCTGTGGATTTTGACAAATGTGTAACGACATGCATCCACCATTACGGTGTCATACAAGGTAGTTTCACTGCCCTAAAAATCCTCTGTGCTCTGCATACTTACCCTTCCTATCTCCAAACCCCTAGCAACTACTGATCTTTTAACTGTCTTCATAGTTTGGCCTTTCCCAATGTGTCACATAGTTGGAATCATACAGGATGTATGATTGGCTTCAGATTGGCTTCTTTCACTTAGTAGTATTCATTAAAGTTCCTTCATGCATAGGCATTTTTGATGGATTCTTTATTTATCCCTACCCCAACCAGTTGTCTATTTTTTCCCCCTTTTTGTCACCTGAATCCCTCCTCTGTGTCTACAATTGTCATCCATGGCATCAGTGTCTTTACTTAGGCATGGCAGTAGTTGGAGGCACTTGGGCTGGAAGTAAGGATTGTTATGGAGTCTAATCACATAGTTACTCTGTAGATTGTAAGATTAGAGCTATAACAAAGAGAAGTTCATTTGTTTTTTCCTTAAACAACCATGGAAAAAGGTTGTAAGCAGATGTTTTCTCCCTGTAAACCACACAGGACATTGGTGGATGGCCTCTTTTGGAATGGCTTTTTATGCTCATGGCCCACTCCATATATCTTAAGGATAAACATCCCTGTCTTATTTAAGAAAGGACTGGAGTTTATAGATCAGCCAAAAGATTTTTGGAGTTATATATTTCACAAACTCATTAAGTCGATGAAGGTGAGGATATTACTATTGTGAATAAAAAAATAAGGTTCAGAGCAATGTATATAATTGCTATGTTTTGTATAAAAATAGGGAAGTCTGTATTCATAGATGCTTGTATATAAAGAAACAAAAGGGTGCAGAACAGTGGTTTCCTGTGGGGAAGAATGGGGTAAAGGAAGACACTGGGCAGATGGGATGGGCACAGGGGAAGGGATAGGGTATTTTCACTAACTAAACCCTTATAGTTTCTATTTTTGAACCACCTGAGTATTGAAAATACTTATTGAAAACATTGAAACATATTTCTTAAAGTTTCTACAAGGCAATGAGATTATTACGTTGTTAGGGTTTTAGAGCCAGGAGATAATCTCTCTGCCTCCATCTCTGAATTTGGAACCAACTAACAGATAAGAAATGAGCTTTATGATTGATAATGCTGAATTTGGTACTGTCCTCTCTTAATTGATTATTCTCCTGTGTTTTATATATTTGCTCTTTGTCTCTGAATGCTTTTCTGCCTGAACTTCTGCATTGAAATCGAATTGCCACTTCTGTTTTCCTTTTGAGTTACAGTGCCTTGTCTCTGCTTCTCCTTCTGTTTTGAGAGTAGATGGACCTCTCTAAAACAGCACACACTTTCATTCCATTTTAAAATTCCATCTGTAATTGTTTGCCTATCCTTTCTCTTATATTTATTTTTGAATTTTCTTTGCCTTGCAGCAGGAATATTTAGAGCAATTATATTTAGAATTATTGTTATATCTGTTTTTATCTTCTGACGTATACCCAGTCAACTTTTATCTTTTTTTGATAACTTAAAAATGAAACCACCTATTTTTGATATTTAGAGATTATGTTTCAATCATAAAATCATGTTTTATGATTCAAAAATGTTTGAAACAGTAGTGACCTCGCTGAGACACTTGCATAGCCTCCCTGTGTCAAACAAAACAGTAGTAATTTGGTGGTATCAGTGCTGGTCCGTTTACTAATGTCAGTCTCATGGTTTTGTTGTTACACCACTTTGAGGCATCTTTGAATCTTAAAAAGAACTTGTTAACCCTTGGACCACAGCTGTACTCAAAAGAACACTCCCTGCCCTAGCAAAATTGGTCCTATTGAACTGACAATTGGGAATTTTGACTGTGTGTGTGTAGGAACTGGGCTTGTGTGCAGAAGAGACCAGGTCCTTAAAGGCAATGCAGGAATCTCAGCCTTGCCAGCTGCACCCAGCAAATCACTGGCCTGAAGCCCAGTGCCAGAAGCAGTGGGTGAAGAATTCATGCCCTGACCTTCCAAAACATCTAGACACCAAGATGGTGCCACAGCCCTTGAAAGAGAGTGGTGAGTATCAAGAATCAGAGAACATGAGGGAAGAGAGGAGAGGGTTAGAGGGGATAAGGAAGGAAGCACAGGGAGGAGGGATATGAAGAATTCAAGGCAAGGGGTAGAAATAGTGTCTGATGGACATGCCGAGAAGGAAGGCGAGTGAGTAAGCATTGTGCAAGAAGATGAAGCTCCCAGCGATGTTGGTAACCCCACTGAGCTTAGTGCCGCAGCATGTTCAGATCAGGTTGGGGCCAGGTGGTGATCATAGGAGTTTGAGTTGGCATCTTATACACAGCACATCTCTCAGCTTCAGAGCCACACTCCAGAAGGAAAGTAAAAGGGGAAATCTGCTGGCTATCAGGACAGTCTCCACTTGAGGCAAGCATGGCACTTGGAAAGCTGGACTTGGGAGGGCGTGGTTTTTTGGGAACCAGAGCTTGGGTTTTAGAGACTTTTCTTCTCCTCAGCTGTTCTCACTCCCCGAGTCCCTACTCTCCCAAAGATGGGGAGTGTTGGAGATTGGGAGGTGACAGCGGAGTCCCAGGTAAGCTGTGGTTTGTCCATTCTTTCCTGTCCTGATTTCTGGGCTCTTACCCCCATGCCCCTCTCCTCTCTCTGTAACCTGCCCTCAGCAGAAGGGCATATGTCACAGGGCGTCGGCCTCTGGCCCTGGTTCCCAATCTACTGGGCCTTTTCCGTCATGTTGCTTCTTATGACACTGGCCTCACACATGGTATCCCTGTGTCTGTTACCTTTCCTGGGGCCTAGCAGAGTTCCCAGGCTGTTTTCAGTTGTGGTCCTTGTCTTGTACATCTCACAGGAAGCCCTGGGACCTGGCAAACATGCTGAGAAGGAATTCTCCAAGGATCCCCCAGGAGATGGGTGTGGGAACGGCATGCCCCTAGGTAAGGAAACAGTGCCCTCTCAGGAATATTGTCTGGTTTCTGTTATACTCAGTTCCCAAAGAATTGTTTTGTCACTCCCTTAAGACTCGTGGCTCTGGAAGTCTGGAACTTGAGACACAAGAAGACAAGAAGACGACATGCTCTTTATGGCTAGCACTGGTGGCAGAAATGGAGTGTAGGATGTGGGGTCTGCCTGGATATAGGCTGGTGGCTTCTGAAAGCCTGCCCTCTTGGGACTTGCTTCCTCAAGACATTCATCATGGCTGTCCTAGGCCATCTCAGAAATCCAGTCCTTTCAGCATCAAACAGGGTCCATCTCTCAGGGACAGACTCCAGTAAGCTGAGCCCCTGAGACTGATGTACTAAACACAGTAGAAGTAAACATCACAGGGCTCAAAGCACTTGAAGCTCACATCGCCCGTACTAACTCCTGTCTCTATAGTTGCATCTCCACAGGAGCCAAACAAAAATGAACTATTTCCCTGTGGAGCCTGGGGTTAGTATGAGGGATTAGACATGAGCGGAATAAAGTGGCAGATAGTGATAGGTGTGCCTCCTAAGGGGAGGTAAGAGGAGACATGAGAAGTCTTATTGGCACCTTTCTTGACAGTAGAACTCTTTTTATTTTATTTTATTTTAATTTTTTTACCTCAACCATGATATCTGGGGGAGATAGTGTTCACAGGAGCAAACTTTGGTAGGCCTAAAGTTTTTTAGTTCTCAGTTCTTTCTGATCTGGTTTTCTTCAAATTTTTATTTTAATTAAAAGCTTCCTGTTTTGTGAGGGCTGGGAGCTGTTGGGACAGCAGTCCTTTACACAGAGCTGCTAAGTGTTTTAAAAAAATAAGGAAATGTATTTTCTCACATTTTTGGAAGTTGAGAGGAGGACATGCTCCAGCCACAGTATAAAGTGGCTCAGCGAGGTCACAGCAGACTTAGGTTCTTTTTCTCTGCTCTGCCATCCTCACTGTCAGCTTCCCACCAGCACTGTCATGTGTCATAATCAAAAGATAGATGACAGTTGGGCTCACAAGTTTCCTAGCAAAACACTTGTGTGTGGGTGTGCACATGCACACACACGTGCCGCGCGCGCGCACACACACACACACACACACACACACAGTGAATGAGTGAGAGAGGGAAATCTTTTCTCTAGCCATTAAATTCATCCTGATTGGGCCAGTTTAGGCCACATTCCCATCAGTAACAGTTACTCTTTGTGTGATATATTTCATAAGTGCAACAAAGGAAGCAAGTGAACAAAGAAAACAGGTCAGTTAAGGTGGGGAATCAGCATAGGAATTTCTTATTGTCCTCACACAGGGAAATGATCTGTTTCAGGGCATTTTGGACAAATGCTGTGCTCAGTGTATCATTTCTACTTAATCATTCCTCTTCTTTCTTTTGTTTAGGAGTTCCAGTTTCAAAACCAAGTATCAACTGCCAGCCAGAGCAAGGACCAGAAGTTTGGCATCCAAACTTTATAAACTCTGGAAAAAGGAACACTGTAGATTACAACCTGGGTAATGAGCAAATGAGACCAGCTCAGGCATCGGCCTGGAGAGACTCCAAGGGCTGGGAGGAACAATGTCAGTGGGACACAGAGGACATGAAGGTGTCAGGTGTGCACTGGGGCTACGAGGAGACCAAGACTTTTCTAGCAATTCTGAGTGAGTCTCCTTTCTCTGAAAAGCTCCGGACTTGTCATCAGAACCGCCAGGTGTACCGGGCCATTGCAGAGCGGCTGAGGGCCCGGGGCTTCCTGCGGACACTGGAGCAGTGTCGCTACAGGGTCAAAAATCTCCTACGGAATTACCGGAAAGCCAAGAGCAGTCACCCACCAGGAACGTGCCCCTTCTATGAGGAGCTGGAGGCCCTGGTGAGGGCTCGGACGGCCAACAGAGCCACAGAGGGTCCAGGAGAGGCCATGGCACTCCCCAGGCTGGGGGATAGCGATGCAGAGATGGATGAGCAGGAGGAAGGGGTCTGGGAGCCTGAAGAAGTAGCAGAAGACTGTAATGGTGATGAGCTGGCCACTGACGAGTCCGTCCAGGAGCCCAGGATTCCAGGGGGGCCAACTCTGTTCCAGAGTCGTATCGGTAAGAACGATGGGGTATCATGGATCCAGATTCTAGCTCTCCAGCCCATGAGACTTCTGTTTGCTAAGTTCAGGACATAGACTGGATTGCAAGTCTAGATTTTTTTTTTTTTAAGATTTATTTATTTACTCATGAGAGACACAGAGAGAGGCAGAGACATAGGCAGAGGAGAGATGCAGGCTCTTAGCAGGGAGCCCGATGTGGGACTCGATTCCGGATCCTGGGATCACGACCTGAGCTGAAGGCAGCTGCCCAGCCACTGAGCCACCCACATGTCCCGCAAGTCTAGATTGATGCCACTGGAGTAAGGTGTTCAGTTCCTTAGGTTATCCTCAACCTTTCTTTTCCTCTATGATTAGTTTCCTAGAGTGAATTTTAGTTATAGTAGCAAACTTTTAAAGCCTTAAATAACTTTAGAGAGCTAATTCAGTATCATTTGACCCTTGAACAATGCAAGAGTTAAGGTACTGATCCTCTGCTCAGTCAAAAATACATGTATAGCTCTTTGACTCCCCCCAAGTTTAACTATTAATGGCGTACTGTGGGCCACAAGCCTTACCAGTACTATAAATAACTTACATGTATTTTATATTTAATATATGTATTATATACTGAATTCTTACAATAAAGTAAACTAGGAAAAATATCACTGAAATCATAAGGAAGAGAAAATATATTTACAGTACTATATATTTAAAAAAATAAATCTGTATATTAGTGGATCTGCAGTTTGAACCTGTGTTGTTCAAATTTCACCTGTATTTGCCAAAGTGTGTCACTAGAAGTATGGGGATGGTTATAGTGTTACATGAGTGAACTTTTAATTTTACTGTGGATGAGCATATCAACCTGTAATTTCACAGACAGTAAATTTAGGTAAAGAAAGATACTGAGTGAAATATTTAACATATAACAGAAATCATGATGGTGTATGGTTGAACACATGACGTTTGGAGAAACATACAGTCATTGTATAAGTGGAAACACTGAAGCCCAAGAGATGACATGTCTTATCTAAATATAGACAATGGGCTAGGGGCAGAGTCAAAGTCAGAGCCCAGAGCTTCTGCCTCCAGTTTTGTGTGGTTTTCCTCTCCACAATCCTGCCTCCCTGGGCTGCATCATTTACCTGCAGAGGACCTGAGAACAGACTGCCTCCTTTCATTGCTCCACAAAAGAGGAAAGCGCTTCCTCAGTTGGATGCTGTTGTAAAGTTATTTGAAGTCCCACTTATGTTTAGAGATTCTCAATTCCCACATTTGTTAAGAGGAAAGTTCATAAAATAGAGGATATGTATGGAATAGATAAAGAGAAAGTCTCTTGGATCCAACTACAGGTCTTTCCCCACACTAGTCAATGGAAACCAGAGGAGTAGGGTCACCTAGTATAACGTGGCCACCTCAGTCCTCTTCAGCTAAGACTCAAGAGTTAGTGGAGACTCTTAGAAGGGGGCGGGAGGCTCTGGTGCACTCCTGAGAAGCAAGGGAATAGTCTTTGCTGGGGCCCCAGGTGCCTGGAAGATTTTGAGGTGCCTGTGTTCTAGGCATTTGGTGAGTTGGGGGACCCTGATCCCTGATGACTTAGGCAAGTCTCATTATACCTCACAGTTCTGAACTCTTCACTCCTGACAGCAGGTGTGCACTGGGGCTATGAGGAGACCAAGGCCTTCCTGACCATTCTCAGTGAATCCCCGTTCTCTGAAAAGCTTCGCACCTGTCACCAGAACAGCCAGGTGTACCGCGCCATTGCAGAGCGGCTGTGCGCACAGGGCTTCCTGCGGACGCTGGAGCAGTGTCGCTACAGATTCAAAAACCTCCTTCGAAGCTACCGGAAAGCCAAGAGCAGCCACCCACCAGGGACGTGCCCCTTCTATGAGGAGCTGGACTCACTGATGAGGGCACGGACTGCGGTCAGAGCCATGGGAACCCTCAGGGAGGCAGCAGGTCTTCCAAGGCCTGGGCAGAGCAGTACGGAGGCTGATGACCAGCAGGCTTGGGATGAGATGGCAGATGAAGATGCCATCAAATCTCCAGCCCCATGTCCTCAAACCCCAGACACAGGTAAGCCCAGAGTAATTCGATGCCCACAAAATCCGGGAGCATGCAGAGAGCAAGGGGCCAACTCATTATTGTTTGTCTCTGAGCTGCAAGAGAGAATGGACATGAATAGGAAAAGCATTGGTGATTTGCTCAGATGATTCAGTCTCTAGCTTTGTGTAATCCCCCAAATGAAATAAGCAGCCAAGTCTCAGTTTTACTGGGTTTTATCTGGGAAATTGTAGAGTTTATTCAATTTCACACAGCACAGGCTATTTGGAATGTGCCAGAAGAAGGAGGTGTTCATTATTGAGTAGGGCAATAGGGAAATTGACCAAAGAGACTGACTAGCTGGCCACGTGGCCTCGGCCTCATGACTTTGTTGGTGAGGTCACCATGTTCCAGGCTCTGTTCTCTGCTTTGCAGCTCAGAAATTTACATATGCACCAAAACTTGGTCAATTTCATGTTAGTCACATTATAAGATATGAAAAGAAAATATATGATACAAATTCACATTAGTTAAATTCACAAGACACAAGATCTGTAAAATAGATGTTAACTAATGAATGAAGAAAAACTGCATTTCTATTTCAGGGTTTGAGATGAGGCATAAGGGTGAAGACCAGATTTCAGAGCAGGACATCTTTGAGGATTTGCCTGGAGACTTATCAAAATGTACTAGAGAGGATGTTTGCCACCCTTCTGACTGGGGGCAAGACAGTGACGGTGAAGGTGAAGGGCAGTGGGGAAACTGCCCCCAGGAGCAGTGGGAAGAATGCTCTTCTGAAGAGGACTTAGAAAAACTTATCGACCATCAGGGCCTGTACTTGGCAGAGAAACCCTACAAATGTGATACATGTGTGAAAAGCTTCAGTAGGAGCTCCCACTTCATCGCCCACCAGCGGATTCACACAGGTGAGAAGCCCTACAAATGCCTCGAATGTGGAAAAAGCTTTAGTGACCGCTCCAATCTTAATACCCATCAGAGAATCCACACTGGAGAGAAGCCCTACAAATGCCTTGAATGTGGGAAAAGCTTTAGTGATCACTCCAATCTTGTCACCCACCAGAGAATCCACACAGGGGAAAAACCCTACAAATGTGGGGAATGTTGGAAAAGTTTCAACCAGAGCTCAAACTTGCTGAAACATCAAAGAGTCCACTTGGGAGGCAATCCTGACCATTGTAGTGAGCCTGGGGCAAACTTTGGTCCAAGCCCATCCTTTAGTGCTCACTGGAGGAACTCTACAGAAGAGCCATCTCTTGAACAACCTCATAGTGCCAGTAAGAACTTGAATTCTGGCCCACACAGTACCAACTCAGGGGAAAAGCTTTATCAGTGTTCTGAATGTGGAAGGACCTTTTCTAAGAGCTCTGCCCTCATTAGTCACCAAAGAATCCATACGGGAGAGAAACCATACGAATGTGCTGAATGTGGGAAAAGCTTCAGTAAGAGCTCCACACTGGCTAACCACCAACGAACCCACACGGGGGAGAAACCGTACAAGTGTGTGGACTGTGGGAAGTGCTTCAGTGAGCGCTCTAAGCTCATCACACACCAGAGAGTGCACACAGGAGAGAAGCCCTACAAATGCCTTGAGTGTGGAAAGTTCTTTCGTGATCGTTCCAACCTCATTACTCACCAGCGGATTCATACGGGAGAGAAGCCTTATAAGTGCAGAGAATGTGGGAAATGTTTTAACCAGAGCTCTAGTCTTATTATTCACCAGAGAATCCACACTGGGGAGAAACCCTACAAGTGCATGGAGTGTGGGAGAGACTTCAACAATAGTTCCCACTTCAGCGCCCACCGGAGAACGCATGCAGGGGGGAAAGCAGCGTAGGAGACACCCTTCCCCCAGCAAAAGAGATAAATGTATATTTAAATCTCCTGAGATCATAAGATGTGTGCTAGAAACTTACCCAATGTTTAGGCTTGGTATATACCCAGGGAAGTTAGCTTGGTATAATCCAGATTAATTGGAAGTGAATTACAAATGCTAAGGAGCCAGATTTGAAGGCACTTTTCTTTTTTTTTTTTTTAATTTAATTTTTTTTATTTTTAATTTAAATTCAGTTTAGTTAACATATACCATATTATTTGCTTCAGGGGTGGAGTTTAGTGATTCATCAGTTGTAGATAACACCTAGTGCTCATTACATCACATGTCCTCCTTAATGCCCATCACCCAGTTATCCCATCCCCCCCCACCCCTCCAGAAACTTTCAATTTGTTTCCTATAGTTAAGGGTCCCTCATAGTTATGGTTTGAAGGCACTTTTCTTAAATGTAATTTGTTTTTCTCCTATAAAAATCCCGGTCCTTGGGCTCTCTTTACATTTGCTGCCATGTGAGGACTTTATCTGTTTGAGCCAGACTGATAACAGGGGGTTTAGGGGTAAATCAGTGGTCCTGAGCAGTGATTCCAGACCTCACAGGGCCTTTACACTGTCCATAGGTACACATGGTCCGTTGGCACATATCAGCAAATTATCATAGATGGTGGGTTTCAGGTGGGGTGTATCCATACTGAAGAATTTTGAGACTGGTTAGAGAGGGCATAATTGGGAATCAGTGGCCGGAAGCAGACCACCATGACCTTAGCAAAGAGGAGGAACATCAGTGATGTCATTATTAAATAATTATTAGGGCAGCCCGGGTGGCTCAGCAGTTTAGCACCGCCTTCAGCCCAGGGCATGATCCTGGAGACCCAGGATCGAGTCCCACGTCGGGCTCCCTGCATGGAGCCTGCTTCTCCCTCTGCCTGTGTCTCTGCCTCTCTCTCTCTCTCTCTCTGTGTTTTCATGAGTAAATAAATAAAATCTTTAAAAAAAAACCCTGATAAATAATTATTCATAATAGCAAAAATAGCCATTATTTATTGAGCATTTGCTCTTTGGCAGGCTCTGTGCTAAGCACTTTGCTAAGCACATCCTCTGATTCCCCATGGCAGCCAGAAGGTCCTAATCTATCCATTTCCCAGAGGAGAAAACTGAGGCTAAGTGACATGTTTGGGTGGCATGTCTGCAGGTGGCAGAGGCAGAGGCAGGCTTTAACGAGATGTCTCTGGAGCCTGAGGTGTTCCTAACTGTTGTACTGAATCCCCTTCCACAGTAGAGCAGGTAACTCAGGTGCAAGGATCTCAAAGCACTTTGTGGGCCATGTCTCCTACTAAAATTCCCTTATGAATTCTCCTCTTAGCAAATACAGAAACTGAGAATCCCTAAAGAGGAAAAGGTCTGGGTTGGTCAGAACTGCCAATGCTTAGAGCAAGGCTGAGCTAGTATTAATACAAGTACTTGGTGTGGACTTCCTTCTCTGCAACAGTATGTGTGAGAGATATAGTGGGGGGCAGGGGGTTTGAGACTGGGGAGGACATGCAGCCACGGCATACCTCTTCCCATGGGATACCACTTCTACACAGGAAATGGGGTTTAAGAATGTCCCCTTTCTCAAGGAGTCAATCCTCAAGTTAGATGTGTCCGAATGGAGTATTAGGCCTCACGGGAACCCAGGCCTGCATTTTTGCATCCCCCCACCCCTTTCCCCTTGGTGGAAGCCTTATTCCTGATGGCCATGCCACAGCTGAGCAAGGGGGAGGCAGGGGGGAGTCGGTGTGTGCCTGCTGAGAGGACTTTGAACACTGTCCTGCGTCCCAGATGTGTGGCACAATTTTATCCCGAGCCTGCTTGTCCCTGGCTTGTCACAGGCAGAGATGTCAGAATTTCAAGGAAAAATCCTCTGGTCGATATTTTTAAACCCTCCTAAGGAGAAACTCTGAAGACCAAGGTACCGCAAATTAGCAAGCCATCCTGTGTGAGCCAGTCCAAGTTGACCTGTGTAGGAGGGTCAACATTTAGGAAGCATTTAGGAACCTTCACCGTGGAAGCCAGCTGAGCCCTCTTCCCCTTTAGGTGTCCCCGGCACCCCTGCTCTTGGAGGTGTGCTAGTGTCTCACGCTCCCAGTGAATGATGTCCATTACCCCCTTGATCCTTTGTCCCAACTTGTAACGGCAGGTTCAGCCTGAGAGCACAGGCGGCATTGGCCAGGAGGGAAGACAGGGCCCAGGTGGACCCTCCTCTGCATACTCGACCCTTCCTTTGGAGGAAGTTCTCATTCAGGTGGCTTCTGTGTTTGGGTCCTGCCTCATTGCTTTGCTGGGGCACCCAGACCTCCTCCAGCAGGGCTTTGCTGCTCCAATAAACAGACGTTTGGGTCTGCACATCCTGAGCTTTGTTAACGTGAGGCTGCTCTTGGGAAGCAGATTGTGCAGCCTGGGCCTCAGCCTGTGTGCCCACAGGTCAGACTCTGGTGATGGGAAACCAAGGCAGCGAATGTGACGCTGGAAGGGTGCTGCACGTGAGCTGCACCCCTTACTTGACTCCTGTAGCCTCTCCCAAGAAGGGCATCCGCTCCTCGGAGGTAACTTGAAGACACCGAGGGGACTCTCCATGTACTTCTCAGGAGGCAGTAGACCAGAGGGTGAGGGCAGGGACCAGGGGCTGAGGCTGCCGTTAGGTACCCACTTTCTTGTAGGCCTTGGCACCGGCAGTGATTTCCCAGTCATGGCAGCCTCAGCCTCACTGTACCCCATAGCCTCCTTCGAGAAGTTGTATAACATAGCTTGGGTTCTGACTGACCTCTGAGGGCCCTGAGTCCTCCCTGCCTCATCCTGCTCTGGGGCCCCCAGTGAGGGATAGCTCTCTGCCTCCAGGCTGCAAATAGGAGCTTATGTTTAGTCACTTTGTGGAGAAGGGGAACACCCTTTGGGGAGGAGAGTATGGAAGCTTCGTGGTCGAGGCTGCATTCCCCAGGCTTGCTGGTGCACTGGCTCCCCTCACTGTTCCTATTTGCATATTTTTTGGCTGTGTGCGAGCCTAGGACTTCCAGGTCTGGCTCCTGCCCTGGGCTCCCCTCTTAGCAGCCCGGTCTACCGCGTGCCGGCCCCACCTGAGTGGCTCCTGGACTCCTCCAAATCCCCCCCACTCAGGTCTCCCTACAGGGCCCACCCATTGGGCATGCACAATACACTCTGGCCCACGGACAAGCCTCCTTCACACACCTCCAGCGAGGCGTGCACTTTCAGACTCCTATAGACTTAGTCCCCCAGACACATCCTCCCTCCTAAGACCATTATTGTCCAGAGGGCTGCAGTTCCCCGGCTGCTTGGGGAGCCTTCTGAATGGAGCCAGTGCCCACAGTCAGAATTATTCACGGGAAGCATCCCTTATCCCAGTTTCGACCCCACCTCTCCTTTTGATCCTCCCCTTAGCGCCCCCTCTGCTTAGCAGCAGACACCAATGTCAGGCCCTGCCCCAACTGCACCTAGAGGTTGGTGCTACATGTGGGAGGTCAGGGAAGGCCTGCAGGAGAGTGGGGTTCAAGTTGCGCCGTTGAGTCCGGGGTGGCAGCCACTTGGCTCCCCACAGCTCTTGGCTGGTGTGTCTCTCCTGACATCAGTACTAACGCTACCCTGTCTTTAGCATCGTTTTTTCCCTTCCTTTGACTGTAGGCAAATCTGGAATCGCCTCTTGATGTAGTGGCCTTCACTATATTTCCACGCCCCATGCTGGGGGCCTCATTGCCCTCTGACACACCTCTCACTTGGTCCCTGTCAGGAACCCTAGAAGGAGCCTGTGCCCAGTGACCCTGCCCTCTTCTCAGTGTGGGTCTGTCCACCCACATCTCAGGGCTGAGAGCTGCTTTGGTTGAAAAGCCATTAGTTAAGTCAAGAGAATCAGAATGGTCAAGGGTAGGATCCAGTTGAACAATTTTGCCTAAACACTACAGATAGAATAAGGATGCATACAGACATCAATTTTCCTATCAGGGCATCTAATCTCTTTGTATGTGCAGATGATTTTGATCCTGTCTGCCATTACATGATACTTCCTGAAATCACATTCGATTTTCACTTTTTTGTTGCTGGAGAATACCCTATAATCATGCCACCTACAGGATGAGGGCCACAGGAATAAAGAGTAAGAAAACACATGTACCTGTAAGGGTGGTTCTGGATTGGCATTACAGGTTCATGTGAGCCCAAGCAGGAGAGGAGCCATGGGCAGCAGCTGACAGGGCCACTGTCACTAGAATCTCTGGAGAGTCATTGACTCCACTCTGGTGCCAGGTGACAAATATGACACCCCGGTGAAAAGACTCCTTCCTTCCATGTAGAAGATGGCTTAGCTTCAGTACTTCAGGGAATTCACAGGGCACAGAATAGCTGCTACACATTAGAGGCAGTGGAGATGAGCATAAGGGGCAAGGGTGGGCCCTGGTGGTGATGGTGGTGGTGGTGATGGTGGTGATGGTGGTGATGGTGGTGTGGTGGTGGTGGTGGCAAGCTGCTTCTTTGAAACCCTCACTGCAAACTTCACTGGGAAGGGGGGTGGGCAAGACAGGAAAATGCCCTCACAGACAGCACCGGTAAGAAACAACTTGTTCATGACTATGTATGCGGCCCCAACCCAACCCTACTCCTGAAGTTGCGCAGAAATAGATGGAGGAGGTGAGGCTGTCTAGCCAGGCTGGAGGTCATGCTAAACTGTTCTGGCATATTCTGGGCATGTTATCTCCAGGGAATTTCTTTTAGCAACTAATTTCTTACAAAAACCCAACATTTGTGATTGAACTTAGTGACTCTGAAATGAAAATGGGATGAATTTTGGCCACCGAGAGGCTCAGAGATTCAAGATTCAATTCTAAAACCGAACAGGCCCTTTTTGGTTAGCAATTTGTGCATCAGTCCCTGACTTCGTTTTGTCTGGTTTTGTTTTTACTTCTTTATCTTTTATTATTTTCATTTTTCATTTAATTTCATTATTTTCATACTTTGGCTAGTGTTTCAGTTTTTTTGTTTTGTTGTTTTTTTTTAATTTTTATTTATTTATGATAGTCACACACAAAGAGAGAGAGAGAGAGAGAGAGAGAGAGGCAGAGACATAGGCAGAGGGAGAAGCAGGCTCCATGCACCGGGAGCCCGACGTGGGATTCGATCCCCGGTCTCCAGGATCGCGCCCTGGGCCAAAGGCAGGCGCTAAACCGCTGCACCACCCAGGGATCCCTAGTGTTTCAGTTTTTGGCTAGTTAAACCCTACTTTGGGATGAAGTGACCTGATAAATTAATAAATTATATCAATTAAACTGAAAGAAAAAACAAACTTGTTTTGGGCTCTTCTAGCATCTCTCTCATTACCCTCAAAGCGTGGAGGAAAGGGCAACAGGGAATCAGGAATGTCCAGTGAGGCTGTATGATCTCATGCCCTTTGTGCTGGACTGACCTCTTTCTTTCACTGTTCTCCATGGTTCTTCACACGTGGATGGATGTACAAACTCATGAGTCATTGCCTTTGGTCCCTAACAGGTGGCTCCTTGGGCTGCTGGCCTTCTCCAGATAACTGCTTTGATTTTCCCCTGGGATCTCTGTGCTAGAAATCCGAGGTATCTGGGGCCCAAATAACACAAGGATGATTATGGATAAAAAGAAAGGAAGGTTTCCCAGAGGCTGAATTTTACCTGGCTCTTCTGATTT
The DNA here is from genome assembly GCF_003254725.2 of Canis lupus dingo. Taxonomy (NCBI): domain Eukaryota; kingdom Metazoa; phylum Chordata; class Mammalia; order Carnivora; family Canidae; genus Canis; species Canis lupus. Next base: position 66,463,644 of record NC_064244.1, on the reverse strand, counting down.
GCCTCCCTGTTCAGGAACAGAGCTGACACACTTTGTACTCAAGGAGAGGAGAGCTCTCTGGAGGGTCTTTATGGGGATTCTTTCTTTCCTTCTCCCACTCACCTCTTTGGTAATGTCCAGGAGTCTTTGTGGCTCAAGAATGAAATTTCCTAATCAACTTTCACTCTTTATTTTTGCTGAGTGGGGCATTGGCAACTTTTTTGCCTTTTCAACTGCTGTCCTTGAATGCTGGTTGTAAACTGGTAGAGGGGAAGAGAGAGAGATTTCAGGCATTGACATGGCTTTAATCAGAATCCATTGGAAACCGTTTCTTCCTGTAGGAGTCAGAATCTCAAGTGTTAGGTTGTAGTAGTGGTTGGGATGCACTAATGTTCTGCACATCTTGGGACAAAGGTGAGATCTGGGAGAAAATTAGTCATTGTCTCCCTGGAAGAGATGTTCCAGGTCTTGTTGACATGTTTTCATGTGAATTTTTTCTTGCAAGTGCTCTGACAGTGACCAGATCCACAGGGCTTGCCTTCCTAGAAGACAGGACAGTGCCACAGACATCTTATTGCCATGCTCTTGCTATTAGCAGGGCCCAGAGATCTGTTACAAATGTTGGGATCCACTAAAGCTGACTGGCCAACCCAGGCAGGAACAAGAATTATGCTATCAGTCTGGATAGTCATTGCTGGACATGACTAGTATGACTAGTACACCTGAGAAAGCAATCCTAACTGAGGGAGATGCCTCCTGGATTGGGGCTGGCCTAGGGCTGGCTCTCTGTTGGCCATCTTGTCAATAGGCTGCTGGGTGTTCATGTTGCCACAAATTTTGGGCTGAACCAGGAATCTAGGTGAGATCGGGGTTCCTTGGGGTTGAGGTCTGAAGAGGAGGTGTGAGGGACTCTATGGTTCCAGGGCTCAGGCAGCCTGAGGAAGGAGGCAGATCAGGACCAAAGGAAGGATTGAGAGAAGAAAGAGTGGCAAGTCAGAAAAGATGGTGGGTGGATGGGGAGTGCAAGAAACAGGTAAGGGAAGAGAAGGAACAAAGGGACAGACAGGGAGAAAGCAATGGACGTTGAGAGTCGGGAAGAGTAAGAGGTAGAAACACAGACAGCCCGGGTGGCTCAGCGGTTTAGTGCCACCGTCAGCCCAGGGTGTGATCCCGGAGACCCAGGATTGAGTCCTGCGTCAGGCTTCCTGCGTGGAGCCTGCTTCTCCCTCTGCCTCTGCCTCTCCTCTGTCTCTGCCTCTCTCTCTCTCTCTCTTTTTCTCTCTCTCTCTCTGTATGTCTCTCATGAATTAAAAAAAAAAAAAAAAAAAGAAGTAGAAACAGGGGTCAGCTGTCCTGGGTGTCCAGGGCATGAGGAAAGCAGGCAGCCAGGAGAGGTGGGTTTGGGGCAGGCAGAGCTGAATGGGGAGAGCAGGGATTGGAGCAGGTGGAGGGGAAGGAGAAGCCTAGAAACAGTAGGCAGCTTCTTCACTGTTGCTTGGGTCAACGCTCTATATCCTTCCCCGTTCCACCCACACTCCATCACAGCCATGATCAAGAACGATGTCCAAGACTTTACTGCCAGTGTTTTCTTTTTTTTTTAAATTTTTTTTTAATTTTTATTTATTTATGATAGTCACAGAGAGAGAGAGAGAGGCAGAGACATAGGCAGAGGGAGAAGCAGGCTCCATGCACTGGGAGCCTGATGTGGGATTCGATCCCGGGTCTCCAGAATCGCGCCCTGGGCCAAAGGTGGGCGCCAAACCGCTGCGCCACCCAGGGATCCCCCCAATGTTTTCTTCTAGGAGTTTTATGGCTAAAGAGGATTAAAAGCAAGGCCACTGACCACAGGTGGGCATCTTTCCCACTCTCCTGGCAAGGGAAGAGAAAGGAACAGAAAGCCTTCTTTCTGGTCAGGACTTTCTGATGTTGATTCACTGTTGGTCTGTGAGGGATTCTAGGGTCTGGAAGGTGAATTTCATTTCCGGCCACAGACACACAGACAGGAGCTCTTCCTCCTCTCTGATCTGTGTACCAAGTCAGGGCCAAGTCCACCAGCACCGCCGGTCCCAGTGTGCTGAGTGGCCCGACTCGGTTTCTTGGCCTTTGCCCATTGCTTGTGTGTGTTTCTGCAGGAAGGTGATGCTCTACGCCCTCTTCTGGGCCTTCCCTTGCTGTCCAGAGATAAAGCCCACAGCTGAACTCTTTCTCAGTGTCAGGACGACCTCACATGTCAATGTTAATGACCAGCCCTCAGTGCCCTGGCTTGCTGTTTCCTTGAGCCAGCCTCTTTGAAACCCTCTTGTTCCCCTCCAGGCCTGTCCAATGCCCTGAGAAGTCCTGCTGCACATTGACCAGCCTCTAGTGCCTCCCTCTCTTTGCCTAACCTGTGCAGTATCATCCGGTCCTGCTGGAGTCCGCTTTTATCCTAAAGACCATGACCCCCAGCAGTTCCCTCAGACGAGCTGCTCACCTGCTCCCCATCTAGGTTCCTCCTAGGGGACGCAGGGTTGCTGTCTTTCTCATATCTTGCTGCTGTCTCCAGATCATTCCTTTCTATTCTCCCTTATTTCTGTGACCAATGATTGGGAGCTAATAGCTGTAAAGGCTCCCATGTATGAAGGACCTGAGGGCCAGGCGCTCTGCTAAGGACCACGGATGACATTGTTTTAGTCTCACCTCAACTGTCTATGAAGGCATGTTGTTATCAGCCCTGGTGGGAGCCACAGAGGCTCAGGTTCATGATTCATCCCAGATCCACGGGAAAGCCTAGATTCCAGTCCAGCAGTTTGGCTCCAGGGCTTGCACTCTTGACCATGCTCCACCAGTAGGTCCTTTGAAACCCTGCCCCTATGGTTCACCTGTATCATCTCATAGCCCTTCCCTGCCTGCGTCAGTCCCCACCTCCTGGACTTGCCCCTACAATCACTGAAGACCTCCTCCCCTGGCTCGAAGTCTTGTCATCACCCAGAGTGGCCCAGACAATAACAGGATAGCCATGCAGTCTTTGGCCACGCCAGCTCAGCCATGTTTGTCCTTGAACCCCCCACCTCTGGCATCACTAGTGCTGCTAGTCCTGCTGCTAATCTCTCTCCTGAGCTCAGATTTGTACAACTAGTTACTTGGCATCTCCTCTGGGAGTTGGCAGGTCCACAGTGATTCCCCTGAGCTTCCTCCTAGCCCACCAATCTCTTCTTTTTTTCATTTCAGTAAAGATCGCATCATCCATCCAAGTTGCTCAAGTCAGACATTAGAGTCACCTCTGAATCTTCTCCCTCTTGCCTCTACAACCAATCACAAGATGATGTGGAATAAATCTCCAAAAGACGTCTTTTTTTTTTTTTTAAAGATTTTATTTATTCATTTATGGTAGACACACAGAGGGAGAGAGGCAGAGACACAGGCAGAGGGAGAAGCAGGCTCCATGCATCGGGAGCCCAATGTGGGATTCGATCCGGGGTCTCCAGGATCGTGCCCTGGGCCAAAGGCAGGCACCAAACCGCTGCGCCACCCAGGGATCCCCTGCAGTCACCTCCTAACTAGCATTCTTACTTCTACTTTTGGCCTTCTTCAACCTGAGCTCCAGAAGTAGCACATTATTTTCATACAACATATATCAGGTCATGTCACTCAGCTTCCCACCCTTGCTTTGTGATTTCGCACTTGCCTTCTGTCACACACTGTTCTCCTACTTTACCACACTTCAGTCATGGCAACCCCCTTTCTGTGAGCTCTTCCCAACCTCTGCACAGGCAATTCCGACTTCATGGATTCTTCTTCCCTGCATTCATCCCCTGGCTAATGCCCACTCATCTTTCAGGTCTCAATTTATTTGAGATTTTTCTTGCTCCTTGTGGTAGGCCTGTATTGCTCTAACTTCCCTCTTAGAGCTACATCCTAAAGATTTGAAGCCATTGTGTTTTCATTTTCATTTGTCTTGATGTATTTTTTATTTCCTCTTTGATTTCTTTGTCGACCCATTCATTGTTTAGCAGCATGTTATTTAACCTCCATGTATTTGTGTTCATTCTAGATTTCTTCTTGTGGTCAATTTCCTAGTTTCACAGCATCATGGTTGGAAAATATGCATGGTATGACTTCAATGTTTTTGAATTTGTTGAGACTTGTTTTGTAGCCAATAGGTGATCTGTTCTGGAGAATGTTCCATGGGCACTTGAAAAGAATGCGTATTCTGCTGTTTTAGGATGGAATATTCTGAATATATCTGTTAGAGCCACCTGGTCCAATGTGTCATTCAAAGCCACTGTTTCCTTATTGATTTTCTGTTTGGATGATCTATGCATTGATGTAAGTGGGATGCTAAAGTCCAAGTCCCCTACTATTATTGTATTAGTCTCAATTACCTCCTCTGTGTTTGTTATCAGCTGCTTTATGTATTTGGGTGCTTCTATGTTGGGGGCATAAATATATATAATTGTTATAGAACTTATTAGATTGTTCCATTTATAATTATATAGTGTCCTTCTTTGTCTCTTGTTACAGTCTTTGTTTTAAAGCCTATTTTGTCCAATATAAGAATTGCTACCCTGGCTTTCTTTTCACTTCCATTTGCATGATAAATACTTTTCTATCTCTCTCACTGTCCATCTGCATGTGTCTTTAGGTATGAAATGAGTCTCTTGTAGGCAGCATATAAATGGGTCTTCCTTTTTATCTGTTCTGTCACCCTATGTCTTTTAATTGGAGCATATAGTCCATTTACAAAGTAATTATACGTATGTATTTATTGCTATTTTTCTTGTTTTATGGTTGTTTTATAATTCTTTACTTTTTCTTCTTTTGCTCTCTTTTCCAGTTTGCTGGCTTTCTTAGTGAGATGCTTGGATTTCTTGCTCTTTATTTTTTGTGTATCTATTACTGGTTTTTGATTTGTGGTTACCTTTAGGTTTGCATATAACATCTTATGCATATAGTGGTCGATATTATATTGATGGTTACTTAAGTTTGAACCCATTCTTTACTCCTCTCCCCCCTATGTTTTAGGTAAATACATCCTTTTATTTTGTGAATCCTTTGATTGATTTTTATAAAGATACTTAATTTTACTGGTTTTGTGCTTTCTACTTTTCTTACTCCTACTTATGGTTTTTCCTTTCCACTCAGAGAGTCCCCTTTAATATTTCTTGTAGGGCTGGTTTAGTGATCATGAACTCCTTTAAATTTTGTTTGGGAAACTCTTTATGTCTCCTATTCTGAATGATAGTCTCGACAGAGACAGTATTTGTGGCTTCGGGTTTTTATCTTTCAGTATTTTGAATATATCATGCCACTTTCTTCTGGCCTACAAAGTTTCTGCTGAAAAAAATCAGCTGATGGCCTTTTTGGGTTTCCTTTGTATGTAACTCTTATCTTTTCTCTTGCTGCTTTTAAGATTCTCTCGTTATCACTATTTTTTTTTTTTTTTTTTTTTTTTTTTGCCATTTTAATTACTGTGTGTCTTGGTGTGGACCTCTGTTGGTTGATTTTTGTCTGGGGCTCTCTGCACCTCCTTAATCTAGACATCTGTTTCCTTTCCCAGATTAGGGAAGTTTTCAGATATTACTTCTTCATATAAATTTTCTGCCCCCTTTTCTCTCTCTTCTCCTTCTGGTATTCATATAAGGTGAATGTTATTAGACTTGATGGTATCACTGAGTTCTCTATTTTCATTTATTATTATTATTTTTATCCCTTTTGTTCAGCTTGATTGCTGCTTCTATGCTGTATCTCCATGGGCTCTTTGCTGTACAGTCTCTCTCTCTTTTTTTTTTAAATTTATTTATGATAGTCACACACACACACACACACACACAGAGAGAGAGAGGCAGAGACACAGGCAGAGGGAGAAGCAGGCTCCATGCACTGGGAGCCCGATGTGGATTCGATCCTGGGTCTCCAGGATCGCGCCCTGGGCCAAAGGCAGGCGCCAAACCGCTGCACCACCCAGGGATCCCTGTACAGTCTCTTTAAGGGGTGGGACTCAGTTTCCTCTCACCCTCCTGGCTCTCCCAGAGATTTTTAAAGTTACAGATGTTAAGTCCTGCTGATTGTAAGAACTTGTGAAATTTGGCTCCTCTGGTTTTCAAAGCCAAATGTTATGGGGATTCAGTTTCCCTGTGTGGTCTCCCCAGTGTGACTGTCTGGTCCTTTCTCCTCTCCATGCCATCAGGTCCCTCCTGAAGGACTGTCCCTTGGACAGTCCTGGGTCCATTTAGCTTCTTAGTGCCTATCTACCTCTCCTACCCTCTTTGATACGGCCTCTTCTCTACATTTAGCTGTAAAGAGTCTGTTCTGTCAGTCTTTGTGTCATTTTCTGGGTTATTTACTAGTGATGTGTTTTCTAGCTGTATCCATGGGCCAGGATCCCCTACTCCAACCATCTTCTCTGGAAGTCCTCTCTCAGGTCTCAATTTAAAAGCTACAAACTCCTACCCCACTTCTCATAACATTTATCCCAGTCTGTTATTACATGTTTATTTCTTAGTGTCTGTGGTGGACACTGATGGTTGCTTCCCTCCTTCTTAAGAGTACTAAAATTTTTGTTTAAGTAAATTATCTTTCTATGAAGCCCACATGCCTCAGGGCTTCCCTTACTCTAGGTTCCAGACAGGGCCTGCTTTGTCTGAGGATAATCCCATTCTCCTTGGCCTGTTCTTCATCTAGGAACACAACTAGCTATGCAGTGATAACATTCCCATGATGATAAGAAGTGGATGATCAGAAATGGATGACCCAATTTGTGCCAGTGAAATAGCAGGTAGAGAAGTGGTACTAGAAAATTAGTTTCTGAACTTCACTGCTTTGAGAAGGCCTGCCTGGAACCACAAGCACACAGCCTAGGGAATTCCAGAGAAATGGAGCTGTAGATACTAGCTAAGCCAAAACCCACTCAGCTGCTGGACTTTTCACATGAGCCAATGCATTTTTTTTGTTAAGTTAGTTTGAGCTGGGTTCCCTCTTTTTGAGGTGAAGAAAAATGCACCTAAGGATCTTCAGTCTCTAGGCCCCCCTCTTGTCTGTCACCTCCTCCCTGTCTTGATATCCCTTCCTATCCAGTTTAGGTGCCATACACCTAATTTCAAACACTCTTACCAATAACTTTGCACTCTTACCGCTGTCTTCTGTTACGTCTGCCTGACATAATGTCAATCATTTAAAAATACAAAATGCAACCTATCTATTACCTGCATTCATACTATTAACTTTTGCTGTAAGAAAGTAAAAGAATTATCAGAAAGATTGGTGCCACAATAAATTCATGGTCAATCAGGACCTAAATAATGTCCAACAATCATCCTATGAGGTTGTTCATGGTAGCAGTATGATGACAAAACATTTTATAATCAAAATATCCAATAAAGGAGAATATGGCATAAATTATAAATCAGCAGGCCACAGAAAACTAAGGAGTCATTTAAAATGTGACAAAAAATACACATACACAACTGCATATAAAAATGCCCACAGGGATCCCTGGGTGGTGCAGTGGTTTAGCACCTGCCTTTAGCCCAGGGCTCAATCCTGGAGACCCGGGATTGAATCCCACATCAGGCTCCCGGTGCATGGGGCCTGCTTCTCCCTCTGCCTATGTCTCTGCCTCTCTCTCTCTCTCTGTCTATCATAAATAAATAAATAAATAAATAAATAATTTTAAAAAAATGCCCACAAAGAACTATTAGTAACAAGTGTAATATTACAAAAGTGGGTATAGGCACAAAAACACTCTGAAAAGATCTATTAGCAAAGTGTCACCATGGTAATCTCAGGATGCTGGAATTATAGACTTTTATGGTCTTCTTTTGTGATTTTTATGCAATGTTCAGTATTAATTTACCATGAAGTTTTACGTCATTTACACTGCCATGAGATAAATGCAAAGGCCAGAGGGACGCCTGGGTGACTCAGCAGTTGAGTGTCTGCCTTTGGCTCAAGGCATGATTCTGAAGTCCCAGGACCGAGTCCTACATCAGGCTCTCTGCATGGAGCCTGCTTCTCCCTCTTCCTATGTCTCTGCCTCTTTTTCTGTGTTTCTCATGAATAAGTAAATAAATTCTTAAAAAAAAAAAGGAAGGGCCAGAGAAGTCTAGGGAATTTGTCAGGCTTCTAAATTCCATCCCTCCCCAATTTTGTTCTTTGGATAGATTTCACCAGAGATGTACAGACAGGGTACTGTGTGACAGTAATTTGAAATAATTATTTACCAGTTTTTATATATCATTAAATTCATTTATTTCATTTGGCTTCCAGTGTTGAGGATTTCTTTATTTTTATCATACTTAAGGGTTTGAGAGAGTTTCCTTCTTTTCCTGTTTTTTGGAATAATTTGTTTAAGGCGGGACTATATATTCTTTGAAGGTTTGTTGAAATTCTTCTGTAAAATAGCACCTGATTTTTTCCTTCCAACTTTTTATTCTGAAAGCTTTCTAACAGTTGACATATGGGTTTGAGCATGATATCATCTAATAATTGATCTACAGTCTTTGAGTACTAAGGAAGAAAAAAAAACCAACGAAAGAAAGAAAAGAAACCAAGAGCTAGGCGTTTAGTGTGTTCATTGCTGCTACTGAGTTGTTATTGCTTCTGGACACTTTCAAGGGACAGAATTAGGAAATATATATGTATTTTAAATTTCATTAATTCCTGTTAATATTCTAATTTAATATTACATGATTTTTATTCAGCCATTTTGTTGCTTATATCTCCTTTACAAGATTACAGCGTGGTGCTAATTAACAGTAATGCATTATTTAATCATATATGTTCATAAAATTATTTCAAAATTGTGATATCCATATCACTATTAACAATAAACTAAGTCACGCTGAAGATTTCTTTGCAATCCTTCCTATCCTTAGAGTAAATATCAGTAAGACAGAGTTCTGTGTTCAAAAATGATTTAAAATAATTATTTTCTCCCTGTGACTATGATACCAATTTTATTTTATGTTGTTTGTCTCTGTTTCAATTGTAAAATAATTGAATATGTGAATTTGCTTGGTATAAAATTTAAAAACTATTGAGATATACTCAAGAGTGTTTTTCTCCATTGCTAGATTTTCACCCCATTCCCATCCATCCCGTGTAGGTAATGATGGTTAGTTAATTTGTCCTGCATTTTTTGGCAAGAAAAGCAAACTATATACATATACTGTATTGTAGATAGTATATAATATATATATATATAGTGTATATAGTATATGTATATATGTATATATTGTTATATATAATATATGTTACTATATTATATACATGACATATAGTATACATAGACAAATTATTACTTGCTCTTCTTTATTTTTCTAAAAAAGACATTTTATTATAGAAAAATTATAAACATCTACAAAAGTAGAAAGCATAATGAATGTCCAGCTTCAATAATTATCCACTCAGGCTATTCTTGTTTTACGTATGTTGTCACCCTTTCCCTCCAAAGATTACTTGGAAGCAAATCCCAGATGTTGTATCATTCCATCCATAAATAATTTGAGTATGTATCTCCAGAAGATAATGATGGCTTTAATAACAAACATATGCATAAAATCCTCATTACACCTAAAAGTTAAAAACTACTTATTAATATAATAAAATTATTCATTTAGTGTTCACATTTTATGGATTGTCTCACAAAATTTAAGAAGAGCTTGTTTGAATCAAGATTCAGATAAGGTTATACCTTACAACTCAATTTAGAGTTAGGTCATTTTTGCTGAGTTTTCCAGACTCTGCATATTGTCAGTTGTATCCTTATTGTGTCATTAAACTAGTTTCTTGTCTTCTACATAATCTGTAAACTGGTTCTTAGACCTAGATACTTGATCAAATTTAGATTTGACTTTAAACTTTTCCCTAAGAATTCTTTTTTTTTTTTAAAGATTTTATTTCTAAGTAATCTCTACCCAGGTGTCCCCAGGATTTATTTTCATAGGGGCTTCAAAATGTGATATTTCAATTCTATCCTTCTTCTTTTTTTTTAATAAATAAATCTTTTTTTAAATTTTTATTTATTTATGATAGTCACACAGAGAGAGAGAGAGGCAGAGGGAGAAGCAGGCTCCATGCACCAGGAGCTCAACGTGGGATTCAATCCCAGGTCTCCAGGATCGCGCCCTGAGCCAAAGGCAGGCGCTAAACCACTGTGCCACCCAGGGATCCCTATCCTTCTTCATTTATTAGCTAGAACACTTTTCTAAAGAGAAACTTTATATCATGTTTCCCCTCCTTAACTATTTGGTTTTCCTGAAATACATTTCATACAAGAAAAGCAGTCTAAATGCTTGCTTTTTTCCCCTTGCATTTACGGTTATCAAAATAATAAGTTGGTTCCTTGACATTTTTCATAAGGTAACTAAATGAACTTAAAAAGTTGTTATGGGGACGCTTGAGTAGCTCAGCGGTTGAGCGTCTGCCTTCAGCTCAGGGTGTGATCCCGGGGTCTGGGGATTGAGTTCCACATCGGGTTCCCTGCAAGGACCCTGCTTCTCCTTCTGCCTGTGTCTCTGCCTCTCTGTGATTCTCATGAATAAATAACTAAAAAATATTTTTTAAAAATGTTTAAGTTATTATGAATTCTTAGATTAACACATATTTACTATGTTACCATCCATTGCTATTACTATTAGTGGTAGTAATGCTCAAATTGTCTGTATTTGTGGAGTGCGAGTCTTTTGAAGCTGGCTTTTGAGTCCCCTTGACATGACATGAGTGGTCTTTGGTAGCTTTCATTTTCTGGGATGACAAGATTTTCCAGGTTTATCTTGTAAATTTCCTGCTCTGGGCCTGGAATCAGCTCTTTCTCCAAAGAGCCCTCCTGGTTCATTTTATTGGAAAATAATATTTAGAGACCACACCCTGGGGGTTAAGTATGCACATTCCAAATAGATTGTTCATTGTCTTTAGGCCTTTTCGGCAGACAGAGCTAGAAAATACATACATACACATATACATTTTAATGATAAAGTAAGATCTTGGTGATATTTCCAATCAAATTCAGGACTGCTGGGTTTTACTTAACTTCCTTTATCTAACATATGAATTTCCTTTCTTCCCAGAGAAAAAACCTATTCTCAATTACACCAACAAAATTATTCATTTGTTTTTTCCCATAACACACAAAACAGTATCCAAATAAAATACCAACACTATTACTACCATGACTTTTGAAAATAGTTCATTTTCTTGCAGTTCTTTTTTCATACAATTCATGAAATTTCCTTACAATTATTTTGTTTAAGTCTTCTGCAATCTTCCTCTTTTTGGTTACCCCAATCTATGGTGGACTCAGGGTAGTGACTAAAGCTCCTATTATTGGTATGTTTCTATTTCTCTTTGCATCTCTTCGTTTCTGCTTTAAGGAAGTGGCTGTTTCTTATGCAGTGAATAGTTAACATATATTACATCCTCCTTGTGAGTGTGTCCTTTAGCATGGTAAAATGTCCTTCTTTGTCTTGTTTGATGCCTTTGGGCCTGAATTCTGACTTGTCTGATGCCAAGATAATCCCTGGGTTCTTGTTTGCATGTGTCTGCTGTTCCTTTGCTCATTCATTTGTTGTTTTTCCTGATTCTCCCTTTAAAACACTAACAGTAAAAACTGTAGCAACTGTGTTTCTTTACTTTAGCTTCAAGTCGTGGATCCATGTGCTCTAGGACCCCCAGCATACCCATATCTGACACCCCCGTGTGGCTATAAGAGCTCATTCCCCATCCCTGCTCTACTAAAAGTCCAGCTTACGGAATGTATAATTGTCTTGAATCATGCAGAAGACCTTTGGTTTTAGTTGTTTTGATTTATTTTATTTTAGGTATACCTCTTGTTACAGCACAGAGTTGAGTTCTACCTTGTGAACCAATCTGAAACCTTTTAACAAGTGAAGTAGACCTAATTACTTTTAGTGATACAACGTGCTTGTTTTCAGATCTGTCATAATATTTTATATTGTGTTTGCTTTGTGTATTTGTCATATCTACTGGTTCTTTCACAATGTGATATTTTGGGTCCTTTTAAGATGTGTATTAATATTTAGCAAAATTTGTACTTTTTATTCTAATGATTTCCTTTATACTAATGCATTTATATAATGACCTTAGTTCTCCCTTTCACTACTTAGGTTCTTCTTATTTTATTAGCTTTATATTTGTGGTTCTCAATGGAGGGAGGGTGTGTGTGTGTGTGTGTGTGTGTGTGTGTGTGTGATCAGTTTTGTTTCCCAGAAGACATGTGGCAATATCTGAAAATATTTTTGGTTGTCACTACTGGAGGAGGAGGGCTACTGGCATCTAGTGGGTAGAAGCCAGGGATGCTTCTAAACATTCTACAATGCACAGCACAGCCAAGTGGTACAGCAAAAAATATCCAGCCCTAAATGTCAATGGTGCTGAGTTAGAGAAATCTTTCTTCAGGTGATCTTTGACTCCCACTCATTCTCTCTAAGGCTCCCATTTATTCTATGTGGCCATAATGGGTTCATTTTACTTCTCTGTTTCCTTTCATTTCTCTTCCCATTAAAAAATTATTTCCTCTTTGTCCCTCTTTGTCAGACACAGGACATTTACATACTATTCTTTCATATTTGTCTTCATCTTCAAGAGGCATTCTTTTCATTCAACAGATATTTATTTAGATTCCACTATGTGCCATTTTTGTATGTATTAGGACTTTAACTTTGTAGTCTGTGCTTTGTATACAAATGCACAGAATTATTTATGAAGTTATTATCCATCTGATTGTTTGTAATAAGAAATAATTGGAACCAATCCAAATATCTATTGTGAAAATTAATGAAGGGAAACTTCATTGAGAGTGGAGTCTGGGAAGGATACCTGGCTGGCTCAGTTGAAAGAGCAAGCACCTCTTGATCTCAGGATTGTGAGTTCAAGCCCCATGGTGGGTATAGAGGTTACTTAAAAGTAAGTAAATAAACCTCAAAAAAAAAAAAAAATGGAATGGAGTTGGGAAACCCTGAAGGGAGAGCTCTCACACGCAAGCTTCTGTCACAGCTTACTTTACATTCCTGAACAAGTTCATTTTACTACCTCAGCAAGAGGGAGGAAGATTTTCTCCCTGCCTAGCAACAGCCCAACTAGTGAGAGACTGTCACAACTCAGCCAATGATTATCATCACCACCCTGAACTCTTGCTTTTTTCCAATACTTTCTTTCAAAGCAACCCCTCCTGGCTTCCTCATTTTTCTCTATAAAGCAAAATTTCTCTCCTTTATTCTCCAGACTTGCCTCTGGTTTGCCATAACTTACATGTCCTGAATTGCAGTTCCTCTACTATTTCCCAGATAAGCTTAATTTGTTGCTAAAATAACTGCCCATTTTATTTTTTATTTTTATTTTTTTAATTTTTATTTATTTATGATAGTCACAGAGAGAGAGAGAGAGAGAGAGAGAGAGAGGCAGAGACACAGGCAGAGGGAGAAGCAGGCTCCATGCACCGGGAGCCCGACGTGGGATTCGATCCCGGGTCTCCAGGATGGCGCCCTGGGCCAAAGGCAGGCGCCAAACCGCTGCGCCACCCAGGGATCCCCCCATTTTATTTTTAAGGTCAATCTTACCAACAGAAGATTGGATGAAGGTTCATCCAAATATCAGACCTGTAAGATCATTAAAAAGAAGACATCATTAAAAAGAGACATCTCTCCTCTCTCTCTCTCAATTTTTTTTTTAAGATTTTATTTATTTATTCATGAGACACAGAGAGAGGCGGAGACATAGGCAGAGAGAGAAGCAGGCTCCTTATGGGGAGCGCAATGTGGGACTCGATCCCAGGACCCCAGATTACGACCTGAGCCAAAGGCAGATGCTCAACTGCTGAGCCACCCAGGTGTCCCTAGGGAGGCTTGGTTCTATATGCATTAAAAAAAATCTTGAATAAAGACCAATCTGTTTGTACTGATAGTCTCATTAGTATGGGATTTGAGAAGTGGATTATTCATTTCTTTCAAATCTCATTTTTTTTTCAAAAGATTTTATTTATCTATTCGTGAGAGACACAGAGAGAAAGAGAGAGGCAGAGACACAGGCAGAGGGAGAAGCAGACTCCATGCAGGGAACCTGACACGGGACTCCATCCCGGGTCTCCAGGATCACACCCTGGGCTGAAGGCGGTGCTAAACCACTGAGCCACCCGGCCTGCCCTCAAATCTCATTTTTTAATGATCAGGTGCTGCCTTCCTAACAGAAAATAATTTATAGATCACAGGAGGATGATTAGTTGTTCACACATAGACTGGTAAAATATCATTAATGAAAGTCCTCAACCTGCCACAGTGAAAGAGCTTCTTCAGGTTCTTTTCTTTAGCCTGACATTCAGTGGTACTGGCAATTGTTTCATTCTGACCAGTGATATAACTGAACTTTCAGAAATTAAAAACAAGAATTACACTAAATATTCTGTAGAAGTCTGCGCTAGACTATGTGGGCTTCAGAATTTTATCAAATCCCTTGTAACTGGGGATGAATTAATCATAAGACTCTTGGAATAATTATTAGATTACATCCATCTCTTTATAATCAAACCCCAGCTATTTATATTAATATAAAATGTGTTTACTTGACACTGGAAGAACATAAGACTTGCAAAATAGAGAGTCAAAAAAGGAAGTCTCGGTTTATGGATCTAACTTACTCTGTGTGGCATAAGTAAATGGATTGGCAAGAAAATGAGTCAGTATAATTAGTACTTTCAGCCAAATAGGTAAGACCTAATTGATACCATTGTTAACAGTAACTTCACGTGAGCTTCCCAAGTAAAATATCAGTTACCAGGTAGGATCCACAATGTCCTTCCTACGCCCCAGAACTATGATTGTTGTATGCAAAAAAGCAGCTACTCCACCAAAATGAACACTGAAGGTTCCATCCTCAGTGTTACACATTTTAGTTAAAATTCTTTATGTCACACCAAAAGCACAAGTAAACAAAAGAAAAAAATAAGTTGGACTTAAAGATTAAGAATCTTTGTGCTAAAAAAAAAAAAAAGAATCTTTGTGCTTCAAAGGACACCATCTTTGTGCTTCAAAGGACAACATGAAGAAAGTGAAGAGAACCCACGAGGTGGCAAAAAAATTTTGCAAATGGAATATCTTGATAAAAGATAAATAGCGGTACATCATACAATAGAATCTTAGTCAGCAACGAGAAGAAATGAGTTACCAAGCTATGAAAAGATATAGATGAATCTTTTTTTTTTTTTTTGATATAGATGAATCTTAAATGCATATTGCTAGGTGAAAGCCAGTCTGAAAAGGCTGTATACTAACTGTATCACTCTAATTATATGCAATTCTAGAAAAGTGAGAAAGTGTAAGAAGTTGCCATGGGTTCAGGAGTGGGGAGAGGGGAGTTGAACGGGTGAAGCACAGGGTTTCCTTAGGGTGTGACACTGTAACAGTAGATACATGACACAATGCATTTGTCAAAACACAGTGAACTTTATAGCACGGTGACCCTCAATGTATGCAGATTTAAAAACATCACTTAGGAGGTGATGGGGGTTGTTCCTAGAATGAAATGCAGAACACAAAAACACTAACTATATTACAACATATTAAACAATCTCCCTGGAGTGAGGTTGCTGACCCGTCACTCTGGAAATCTGTAAAAGAAACTATTCTTAAAAAAAAAAAAGAAACTATTCTTAGCTTGTACACTAGTTGATAAACTTGTTTCCCATGTGGGCAAAGGTTTACAATTCTGCTAGGTCACTGTACATGCAGAGTGGAATTCAACAACTAAGCAAATGGTAGGCAGATGGCAGGGCAAGCTTTCTCAATGATTCAGTGAAATAACAGTCTAGACTGATGATGAGTGCAAGGAGGCTGTTTGAAACCTGTGTTACACGTGTGCCTTGACAGAGTTTTAATGTGCACCAGTGTGTGCTGAGGGGTTTCACTGAGATAACACTGTGATAGACTAAGAAATACACGTTTGGTCTCTATTCCTGGTTCCCAGAACAGAACTCTTTAAAACCCTTAGCATTCCCTGTAGCTGTGGGAGGAGTCTTTTTTAATCAAAACAAGACCCTTTCAACCAAATGTGAGTTTATGCTAATGAGATGACTCTAGAAGGATGGAAGCTGGTTACCAGAGGAACCAACCATATGACTAGAGGGTTGGAACTTTCAGCCCTACCCCAGACCTCCCTCCAGCAGGGGTAGAGAGGCTGAGATTAAGTTCAATCAAAAATGGCCAATGACACCAATTGTTCTGAGACTGGCCATTCTTCTACCACTGATTAAGACTGCGGTGGCAGGTATTGGGCATTATATTTTTTTAAAGGTTTATTTATTCATGAGACACACAGAGAGAGGCAGAGAGAAGCAGGCTCCATGCAGGGAGCCCGACATGGGACTCAATCCGGGGCCACCAGGATTGGGTCCTGGGCTGAAGGCAGTACTAAACTGCTGAGCCACCTGGGCTGCCCAGTTTTTCTGAGTTCTGTGAGCCATTCTAGTAAATTATTGAACCTGAGGAGGGGCTGTAGACACCGCTGATTAGCAGTTGGTCAGAAGTGTAGGCAACCACCTGGGACTTGTGATTGACACTTGAAGTCAGGGCAGGCTTGTGTGACTGAGCCCTTAACCTGGGGGGTCTGCGCTAACTCCAGGTAGTGTCAGAAGTGTTATGAGCAGAATAAACAGGTTTTTCAACATTATACTAGATTCATTCCTGCAACCAGTGCGGTGAGAAACAACTTTACACATATAATCAAGGGACGTTCTGCAAAATAGCTGACCAGTATTCCTCAAAATTGTGTAGGTCATCAAAAAGCAAGTCTGAGGAGTGTCATAGGAAAGAGGAGCGTCATAGGAAAGAGGAGCCTATGCAGGTATGACTAAATATAACAGGACGTTCTGGAACAGAAGATAAAAACGAAGAAAATCTGAATAAAGTATGAGGGGAGATAAGGATTTGAATACAATTCTCCAAAGATATACAAATAGCCAGTAAGCACATGAAAAGATGCCTAACATTAGACATTTGGCAAATGCAAATAAACCACTTCCTTACCCACTAGGATGACAGGTATTAACAAACGTTGGCAGTTAATGCGGAAAAATTGAAATCTCATACATTGCTGGTAGGACGGTAAAATGGTGCACTTTCTGGAGAAGTTTGGCAGTTTTTCAAAAGATTAAACACTATGTGACCCAGCAATTCCACTCTTAGGTATAGATCTAAAATTACAAATATGTCTACACAAATTTTTTTTAATTTTTTTTATTTATTTATGATAGAGAGAGAGAGAGAGAGAGAGAGAGGCAGAGACACAGGCAGAGGGAGAAGCAGGCTCCATGCACCGGGAGCCCGATGTGGGACTCGATCCCGGGTCTCCAGGATCGTGCCCTGGGCCAAAGGTAAGCGCCAAACCGCTGCGCCACCCAGGGATCCCTACACAAAAATTTATACGTGTTCATAGCAGCATTATTCAAATGGAAAAAACCCCAAATGTCCATCAAGTGATGGATGGGTAAACAAACGCCAATAGTGTATTGCTAGCTACACAATAGGTTACTTGGCAATAAAAACGAAGTACTGATGCATTCTATGACAGGGAAAAATCTTGAAAACATACAGCTTAAAGAGAAATGATCAGCTTAAAAAAGGCCAGATGTTGACTCCATTTATTCAAAATGAAACTAAGTGACTGTACACCAGGGGCTGGTGAATGGAAAGGGGAGTGAATGCTAATGGGTTTGGGGTTTTTCTTCTGGGGTGATGAAAATGTTCTGGAATTAGTGGTGATGGTTGCAAACTTAATATACTGGAGACCAATGACTTTCCACCTGTTATTTAATTTTTTTTTTTTTTTTTTTTTATTTATGATAGTCACAGAGAGAGAGAGAGAGGCAGAGACACAGGCAGAGGGAGAAGCAGGCTCCATGCACCGGGAGCCTGATGTGGGATTCGATCCCGGGTCTCCAGGATCGCGCCCTGGGCCAAAGGCAGGCGCCAAACCGCTGCGCCACCCAGGGATCCCTTTTTTTTTTTAATTTTTTTTTTTTATTTTTTGACTTTCCACCTGTTATTAAAAGGTAGATTTAATGGCATAGGAGTTATTGTTTCAATAAAGTTGTTAAAAAAGATTCTTTGTGCTGTTGATACTATATATGCTTATTCTGTATACAGGTGAAATAACAGATCTTAACAAGGTTTTATCCTCTTTCCTTATGGTTTTGCTATGGCCAAAAAGGCTGGGTAGAAGAATTAAAACAAAGACTACACTGAACAACTCTAATGTTTTATAAACCTTTATTGGAAAGGCTACAAACTTTATATTGCCACTTCATTTCTTACCCTTAAAGTGGTTGTGGGGAAGTAATCTTGGATACAAAACTACTATGCTGTTGAATCTTGCCCAGGCTGGTTGTAAAATATTTCTTGTACAATGGAGGTAGAGCGGATAGGGCAATAATTTAAACCTCACAGGCCTTGATTAAAGCCAGGACACTTCCCCCCGCCCCCATTCAGGTTCCGGTAGACCCAGAAAGAAACTACAAGTACTGTGTTTAGGCTCAGGGATGGCATAATACATTTTTAGTTCTCAGTTTCCCCCATTTGTTCTTTTACAAATGTAAAATGTACAACTGATGTCTTTCCCCTAAAATTAAAGTGTGTTCTAAAAATATCTACTCTGGGAATGAAAAGGTAATAGAAGATGGAAAGAAGAGTGACACATCCTCTTCATAGTAGTTTTACCTGATTTTTCTCATACCAGCCTACTAGTCTTACTTTTCTAAAAAACATTAGTAATCAATGCTTCCCCCAATCTCAAATATTCAACTTAATGGAGACAGAGAATCTTTAACTTAACATTTAATGAAAACAGAGCATTTTAACAGGTTCTATGCAGACATGGTTCTAATATTGATTTGCTGTTACCTTATTTTTAAAAGGGGGTAGTTGTGGGGAGATACAGAGGCTAGGTTAACCTGGCCCCAACGCTCAGGATCATAACTTATGAGTTACAGAACTCAGATGTCCTTGACTGTACAAGCATCAATTGAAGCCAATAAAGCCTGTTTCTACCAACATATCAAACTTTCTTTATGCCTTTTAAGACTATAAAATGGGCACATACCTGAGGCATAAGCTTCAGGCCAATGGGTTTTTAAGGGCTGCTTAAGAACCAGAATGAAGGATACATTCTCCAGTTTAAGGATACATTTTACAGTTCAAAGTATGTTCTTCCTTCTAAAAATGTGACACAAAGAATAATTTATACCAACTGCTTTTTATTATCGAGTTTCAGAAACCTTTCACAAGATGGTAAAAAAAAAGGGGGGGGGGGACTTTACAACCACAGCTAATGTTATTTTTTTTTCCATTGTTCCCAGTCAGCTCCAAACCCATTGTGTGCAAAGCCCATTTTTCCATGCATCTAAATGATAGATACAGGCTATGAAATTCTTTATTCTATTTGTAGCAGCTTACGCAGGTGCAGCCAAACACAAAGCTTCAGGACAAATTGTACACAAACTTTACAATGTGGGATTTGGATTTAAAATATGAAACATAAAATCTACACAAAACTGATAAAAATCAAGCACAGATACCAGGACTGAAACTTATAACCCATGTGTGAAAGGGAGTCTTGTTTCCTTTCAAGTGCTTTATTCTGCTACAGAACAGTCAAAATGAAGATGTAAAGCTTTGTGGTTAGTTTAAATTATACACTCTGTAGATACTATACCAATTTTAAAAGTTACACATAGACCAACAAATGTCCATCAGTTCTTCTGGATTGACCAGACACTCCAGCTGGATCGCTGAAAGCAAACTGGGCAAATGTGGAAAAGAAAATCCACCTGTGCAATTTGTTTGCAGTTTACTGATGGGCACATTGCACTCCTGGTCCATGATGGCTGCTGCTTTCTTCATCAGAACTATCATTATAGGCTTCACGCCTCTGACCACCTCCCGAGCCCCGAGTGCTATCAAATTCTTGAAGCTCTACCTCTTCTGTGTCTCCAATTATGTTTGGAACTTCTGGTCTAGATGGCAGAAGATCTTCTAGTTCCTTTATTAAAATCAAAACAAAACAAAACAAGTGAGTTTGTGGGCTATCTTCAATGTTCCTTTGGATACAATCCACGGTATATACTTCTTTGAGAGGTAAAATAGGTAAGTCTAGTGCACTTTAAGCCAGAGATCACAAATTGATGACCCACAGGTCAAATCTGCAGATAATCTTTTGCACAACCCAACTATTGCTTAGGAAACAAAGAAACAATTGCTTTACATCCAGTATGATTTAATTCTTTATGTATTTCCTGCTTGGCACCATGAACATTTACACCAGCAACACTTGTTGTTTTTTTCTTTTTAAAGAGATAAAGAGTGTGGGGGTGGAGGAGAGGGAGACTCTTTTTTTTAATTCAATTTTTAAAAAAAAATTTTAGTATTATTGGGGGGGGGGGAGAGAGAGAGGCAGAGACACAGCCAGAGGGAGAAGCAGGCTCCATGTAGGGAGCCTGATGTGGGACTCAATCCTGGGACTCCAGGATCATGCCCTGGCCTGAAGGTGGCACCAAACTGCTGAGCCACCTGGGCTGCACCCCCGCACCCCCCCCCCCCCGGGTTTTTTGTTTTTGTTGTTTTTTTTTTTTTTTAAGAGAGAGGGGGAAAAAATAAAGAGAGAGGGAGACTCTTAAGCAGGCTTTGGAGCCTCACATAGGACTTGTCTCACCACTTTGAGATCAAGACCTGAGATGAAATAAGAGTTGGATGCTTAACTGACTCAGTCACTCAAGCGACCCAAGCCTCGCCTTTAATAATCATCAGCATGGGGCAGTCCAGGCGGCTCAGTGGTTTAGCACTGCCTTCAGCCCAGGGTGTAATCCTGGAGTCCCAGGATAAAGTCCCACATCGGACGCCCTGCATGGAGCCTGCTTCTTGCTCTGCCTGTGTCTCTGCCTCTCTGTCTCTCTCATGAATAAATAAAATTAAAAAAAAAAAAAAATCACCAGCATGACCCAACTAATGGTAAAAAAGCAAAATTTTCAAAATTACATGTTCAAATCTAAGTACCAAAAATAAATCAAAAGTGACCAAGAAATATTACTATTATTGAACTTTGTTTGCTTATACTTAGAACACTTACAGAAAGCTTGTCTGGGTTGATCCAGTTGTTTTCAGGAAACTGCACATCAAACTTTATGTAAAGATCACCTTTTTCAAAGGGATTACGATACTGTGGCATTCCTTCACCTCGAACTACACGGACACATCCTATTATTTGAGTAAGTAAAAAGAAACTATTAAGAATGTTACCAAAGAAGAAAGGTATTCAGTAGTTCTTTTGAGTCATCTACTATAAAAAATTACAAATTGTAAAAAAAAAAAAAAAAAAAAAAAAAACACACATGGAACCCTGGATCAGACAGAAATCAAGATTTACCTGGTTCAATTACTTTTCCGGGAGGGTATTTCACCACAATCTGACGTCCATCAAGGTGCTTAAATGTGAACTGAAATCCACATAGAGCTTCAACAAGTCCTATCTTATATGTCATGTGCAAATCATTCCCATCTCTCTGGAACACCTACAAATAAAGCACACACACACACAAATTAAAAAATTATGGAGCCATACCCTATTGTGTTGTGTTCCTCAAAATTATTTCAAAGCCTTAATTTTACCATTCATTATAAAAGCCAAACTGTCATCATCCGTAATTCCCTAAATTTATAAAAGGAAACTTAGCTATTCTCACTAATATGCTAGAAATTTCTATCAGAAAAGCATTAGAACTGAGAAAACAATGGTTCATAAGGCATAGTTGAGGCTCAAAAAAACAGAACCAGGTATATTCTCCAATTGGGGCTCATTTCCTGACCCTGCCTCTGAGCAAAAAAAGGTGTAGACAGTCCAGCAGGATTCTGTAGATCAGGTTCACCTTGGGGAGTACTCCTCAGACATGATCCTAACAGGGGAAGGGGAGAGCCCAAGTTCAACTTTTATGTTGAATATTTCTCAACCAGTAATGCTTGGCCACTAAAAGGGCTCACTATCATACTTTACACATTTATGAGTTTTATCTCACCTAAAATTCAAATTTTGAATTTAAATGAATATATCAAGATAGCAAATGCTAACAGTAACTAATTAGCTTATGGACTAGATAATGCAAAGATTATTCAATAAACATCAAGTATGTTTCTAAGCTGATTTCTATTTATCTATTTATTTATTTACTTATTTATTTTTAATTATGATAGGCACACAGTGAGAGAGAGAGAGGCAGAGACACAGGCAGAGGGAGAAGCAGGCTCCATGCACTGGGAGCCCAACGTGGGATTCGATCCCGGGTCTCCAGGATCACGCCCTGGGCCAAAGGCAGGCACTAAACCGCTGCGCCACCCAGGGATCCCCCTGAGCTGATTTCAATGTGCAGGAAAAATACATCCAATTTCACACACACCTGACTTAAAGATGGAAACAGAGAGAGACAAATCACAAGAGACTCAACAATACAGAACAAATTGAGGATTGCTGGAGGCGAGGTGGGTGGAGTAATGCGATAAATGGGGGATGGGCATTAAGCAGGGCACTTGATGGAATGAGCACTGGGTTCTATATGCATCTGATGAATCACTAAAATCTACCCTTGAAACTAATAATACAGTATATGTTAACTACATTGAATTTAAATTAAAAAAATTTTAAATCCTGGCCAGTTCAGTTAGGTAAAAATGAAAATCTGAATTTCACTTGAATTTCCTAAATTTACCAATAAAGGAAAGTTAATCTCAAACCATTATCTTGATCAGTGGTCCTGGACCAACAGCCTCAGCAGCACCAGGAAACTTGTTAGGAATGCACATTCTTGGGCCACACCCCATACCTACTGCATCAGAAACCAAGGAGGTGGGGCCCAGCAATCTGTAGTGATTCTGATTTTAACCCCAGTGATTTTAAAGTGATTCTGATTTTAACCCCAGTGATTTTAAAGTGATTCTGATTTTAACCCCAGTGATTTTAATGTAAGCTAAAGTAGGGAACCACTAAATGTATTACCTCTGTGTATTTACTCAACTGTTTCTCACAGTGGGTGGAAAAATTAAATTCAGTAAGAATTCTTTAACACAAGATGTTTTAAATTTTTTTTAATTAATTTATTTATTCATGAGAGACACAGAGAGGCAAAGACACAGGCTGAGGGAGAAGCAGGCTCCTCAGAAGGAACATGCCCTGAGCCGAAGGCAGACACCCAACCACTGAGCCACCCAGGCATCCCTGTTTTAATGTTTTTCTAACTGTAAAATGCTAGTGTTTCTGAACATCTTTATAATACTATTGTTCTAAGAACCATCTATAACCAAATATCCTTTGGTTAACGCTACATCAGAAGTAGAGAACAAGACACCATATTCTTGGAATTAAAATATACACTAGACCACAGTTCAACTTAAAGTGATTCCATTTAAAGATGGTATCAGGATTGTTTTGGGGGGTACGGGGAACTAACTGGTGGAAGGGTGAGTACACTGGAAAATTTGATGTGAAAATTCGAACAGAGAATAAACAAGCAAGGACATTCAGGGAATCTTTGAAAGATCAGATTAATAAAGAGGGACAACCTAAGAACTAGATAGTGAAAGACTTAAAGATATAATAATTTCTGGAAAACAAAGTATAGAACATTAGAGAAGAGACTAATATCACCAGATATAGTGGTTCTTTGCTGGGCAAATGCACAATGGTGGCTATTATCACCAAAACAGACACACACCTGTACTGAAAGACAAATACCCATTATATATAGCACTCTCAAAATTGAAAATTTTTTTTAATCAGATTTATACTGTTTTAGCTACAGCACCCACCCTGACCTCATGGCCTGACAATTCCTTCAGCACAAGAGTTGGGAGTGGAAAAAAAAAAAAAAAAAAAAAAGCCCCAAACAAAATAGCTACAAGCTTTTTCACGAACTAGTTGAGATTAGCCAAATTTTCTTAGAAGATGAACATTTTCAGGGCACTTGGGTGGCTCAGTCAGTTGAGCATCCAACTCTTAGTTTCGTTCTCAGGTCAGATCATGATCCCAAGGTCATGGGATTGGCTCGCGTTGGGCTCCGTGCTCAACAGGGAGTCTCCTTGAGATTCTCTCTCTCCTTTTCTCCCTCCTGCCCCCACCCCCAAAGCAAGTAAATTCTTAAAAAAACAAAAAGATTAATATTTTCAGTGGTATTAATTAAGATGCCTAAATCTCATCTTGGGCTCCAATTTACTTTACTTGTCATAAAAAACCAAAGTAGTAACCACTTTTGACCTCTCACTAGTTGAACTTCCACTCTAACCTCTACCAGCTCCTATTTTCTACCTTAGACAATTACCTCTATCTGTTGGAAATTCCATGCAATTCCACCAGTTCCAACAAGAGATGGACCTTCTTCCAAAAGCCTCTCCACAGCCCCAAAAAAGAAAAGGAGCTTACTCATGATCTCATCTGATTCTACAATATCCTACCTTTGTATTTAGAAAGCAAAGCCAAGCCCAGGGAGCCCAAAACTAGTAGTTAATGCGGAGTCGGAATTTAAGTCCTTGTCTCCAAATCCAGTAATCTGTATTTTTAAAACCCTAATTTAATTATGTAGCAACACTAAGGCTGAATATATGGATAGAAAAAGGTTTCACCAGTCTGACAAACCAAAAACTCTCCTCCAAATAGCCATTACTTCTTAACTTCTCCGTTACCCTCCTGCTGCTGCATTGCCCAACATCATTTGGTAACTGCCCTCAAACTATTCCAATGATAGATCAACAAAAATACCCAAGTTATCTGTACCATCTCACAATACAGTTTATACTCAAATATACGGTAAACGTCTCAATTACTTGGCTATCTTTCTGCCTTTATGCCTTGCTATGGTGTTGCGCAAGAAAGGCATGATTGCACAAATGAGGAAATGGCTACAATACCAGTTAACAGAGAACCTTTTAGAAGAGTTACAAATACTTCACACCTAAAAGATCCTAAGGCAGAATTCTAAGAATTACTATTTTTTAGCAAGCAAGAAGCCCTTGCTAGTTGTAGTTTGGCAATATCCTAAAAGGGCCTAGATATACATATAGTAATTTACAGCTTTGTTGAGGTAAGAAATTTACCGAGAAACACTCGTGTAAGAAAGCAAGCCACATTCTAGTGAGGGAATTAATCTAATCAAATTCCCAGAATCTGCATCTCAATAATAGCTTTATTCTCTATTAGATTTTTTTAAAGATTTTATTTATTTATTCATGATAGACATAGACAGAGAGAGGCAGAGACACAGGCAGAGGGAGAAGCTGGCTCCATGCTGGGCCAGGGTGCGATCCTGGAGTCCCAGGATCGCACCCTGGGCCAAAGGCAGGCGCTAAACCTCTGAGCCACCCAGGGATCCCCTCTCTATTAGATTCTTTACTTGATTTTCAAAATTTACTTTATTTGTAAAAATCACTATCAAATGGGAGAAAGTTTTATTACAAACTAAAAAGATGATTTGACTTATGATGTAAAGACCTTTAGAGAAACTCAAGTCGGGCAGCCCAGTGCTCAGCAGTTTAGCGCTGCCTTCAGCCCAGGGTGTGATCCTGGAGACCCGGATCGAGTCCCACATCAGGCTCCCTGCCTGGAGCCTGCTTCTTCCTCTGCCTGTGTCTCTGCCTCTCTCTCTGTGTCTCTCATGAATAAAGAAAACCTTTTTTTTTTTTAATTTTTTAATTTATTTATGATAGTCACAGAGAGAGAGAGAGGCAGAGACATAGGCAGAGGGAGAAGCAGGCTCCATGCACCGGGAGCCTGATGTGGGATTCGATCCCGGGTCTCCAGGATCACGCCCTGGGCCAAAGGCAGGCGCCAAACCACTGCGCCACCCAGGGATCCCAAGAAAACCTTTAAAAAAAAAGAAAGAAAGGAAAGAAAGGAAAGAAAGGAAGGAAAGGAAGGAAAGGAAGGAAAGAAAGGAAAGGAAAGGAAAGGAAAGGAAAGGAAAGGAAAGGAAAGGAAAGGAAGGAAGAAAGGAAGAAAGGAAGAAAAGGGAAGAAAGGAAAAGAAAGGGAAAGAAGAAAAGAAAAGAAAAGAAAGAAAAGAAAAGAAAAGAAAAGAAAAGAAAAGAAAAGAAAAGAAAAGAAAAGAACGAAACGAAAAGAAACGAAACGAAACGAAACGAAACTCAGGTCAATGTGATCAAGTATGATGCCAGAACCCTGTCAAAGGCTTCTGTAGTCAAGGATCTGGGTGATTACTAAAGGGGTTTCCTGAATAGCTCCAGATATAGTCTTCAAGAATAAAGGTCCACAGTATATTCTATAGCACTTTAAAAAATATATGTGCAGGGATGCCTGGGTGGCTCAGCGGTTGAGCTTCTGCCTTTGGCTCAGGATGTGATCCCATAGTCCTGGGATCATGTCCTACATCGGATTCTCTGCATGAAGCCTGTTTCTCCCTCTACCTAGGTCTCTGCCTCTCTGTGTCTCTCATGAATAAATCAATAAAATATTAAAAAAAAAGTACGTGCAATGATATAATTAAAATATACACTAGACCACATCGTTGGACCAGTTAATTATGCCTTGTACATGACATACAATATATATCCAAAATTATTTATTTAAAAAAAGATTTTACTGACCACTTTGAGCCTCGGTTTCTGTATGGGGATTAAATGAGATAACAAGTGGAGGGCACAGCTATGCACTCGCCAGAATGGGATATGGAACTAATTTGTCCCTCATCTTCTGAATGTACTGACATCTTGGATGCGGGTGCCGCTCCCTGTCTGATTCACTGTATGAATCTATGGGGCCGTGTGTGCCTGGGGAGGGCAAGGGTCAATTAAAGTTATGGGATATTTTCAAAAAAAAAAAAAAAAAATTAAAAAAAGATTTTATTTATTTGAGAGAGAGAACGTGCAGGCGCACCTATGAGCACAAGCAGAGGGGAGGGGCAGTGGGAGAAGCAATTGAGCAGGTAATCTGATGGGGGCCTTGATCCCAGGATCCCAAGATCATAACCTGAACAACCCAGGTGCCCCCAAGATAATTCTTTTAAGCTGTAGAACCTTTTCTTTCAAGAAAAGCTTACCTGGTTAACCCATTATGTAAAACAAATCAGGAGACCAGCACTGAAGTCCTATCCACCCACCATTCACCACCCATCAAAGGAGTTTCACAATGAAAAATAAGCTGCCTTAGATCATCTGGTCCAATACCCTTATTTTCATAAACAAAGAAACGGGTACAGAGACAACAGGATTATTTAAGATTATAGTGCTAGTCAATGGCTGAGCTGGAACCAAAACTGACTCCTTTTCAGTGCTTTGACTACACCTGCCTTGTTCACCTACTAAACAAGTTAGTTCTTATGAACTCAGCCCAACCACTTAACAATTTATGTTCAATGTTGTTCTACGTATCCAAAAAGATCTAACCTGTATCTTGACCACAAGACCCATTTCTGAATAAAACGAAAATCAAACAAGCAAAAAGGAAATTACCTCATGTTCCTTCTCTTGTAGCAAAAGAACAATGTCTCCTGGTTCCACTCCTGGGGCTTGATCTGCTTCCCCAGTAAATGTAATTCTCTGTCCATGTTTCATGCCTTTGTCTACGTGGACTTCGAGAATCTTGACTTCTTTAATCACCTTCTTCCCTTCACATTTTTTACAGCGGTCCTTTTCATTAATTACCTCTCCTAGAAAGAAAGAGTATTCAAACTTCCAGCAAGTATATTATACTGCATTCTTAAATATATCTTGATAATCTTTTTATTCATTAAATAAATGTTCTGGACTTAACTGCTATCTAAAGTTTTATTTAATGCTATCAATCCTAATAACAGAGATTCACATCTTACTGTGGGCTACCTGAAAGACTCAGCTACCTGGTTCCCTCCATTTCAGAGAAGAAACATATGAAAAATGCAATACATCTTAAACAACACTTTCTTGGCTCCTGACTCTACTTCCTAAAGTTAAAACAAAGACTAAGGATCAAGGAAACAAAATGGGTGGTTTGATGCTAAAACTTCTAGAAGCACTACTTCATTTTTTGTTTTCTTAGTTTCATATAAGTTTAACCCTGCTGACAGAGACCACTGAAATAAAAATTTTAAAATCCTTTATGGCTTGTTACTACATTGTATAGTTGGTACAGGATCTTATTTATTTCCGAGACTAACCTCTGCTCAGGTGTCCTATTATAGATCTTCCTTTATGTAGGTATACTATTACTGAGAAATTTCCAAAACCAATTAAGAAATGGCTAAATTTTAGCTGACACTGAGTATCTCCACATCATGTTTAAGACAACATGGCTTCTTCTCTCTTTGTATTCTTCTGAAACATTTAATTAATGGTATAATAAAGTAAAACTAAAGCTCTACATAGTATATTGTGAAAAAATAGCATTGATTACTTGCATACTTTACTACTGGTTGATTACTACTGGCTGATTACTGGCATACTTTAATGCTTAGGTAACATGTATAATTAATGACTTCAGGGACTATTTCTAGAATGCTGCTTTCAAAAAGTATGTACTGCAAAATACCAATTCCTCATAATGGTAATGGTACAGGGGACAAGATTTCACTAAACTTTGGTTTTCTGATAGCAGGAACTATTAGAGGCTTTAATAAGGTATAGTGCACTGAGACTTTCCAGGAGGGGAATATAATATGCCGTTTCTCCATTATCTCATCACTTCCTGGAGAAATTTGGAAAAAGATGCTCTAGAATTTTGCTGTCCAATATGGTAGCCACCAGCCATCTGTAACTATTTAAAGTTTAAATTAATTAAAATTAAAAATTCAGTTCTTCAGGTACATTAGGTACATTTCAAGTACCGAATAGTGACAGGTGACTAGTGGTTACCATACTTGACACTGCATATACATAACATTTCCATCACTGCAGAAAAATTTTATCAGATAGCACTGCTTTAGAATAAAATCTGGCAAACTAAAACCCATAGGTCAAATAGGGTATGTCCTTGTTTTTCTAAAAAATGTTTAACTGGAAGTTAGTCATGCCCATTTGGTTATATATTGTCTATGGCTATAAAAGCACTACAAGGACAGAGTTGAGGAGTAGTTTCAGAAATCATTCTGAGCCTAAGTATTTCAAAGGTATCCACAGCCTAAAGTATTTACTTCTGTGAGAAATGCTTCAATCCCCATATCTATCCTTAAAAGTTAGCTAAAACTTACAGTAAAATCCTCCACTTATCAGAATGATAACTAAACAATTTGCTGTCTCCCTCTTTATCCAATATAATCTTTAAAAATATAAAGGGACAAAAAACTTTGCCTATCCTTTCATTTCAATGAAATGAAAGGAATGTAATACAAATGTAATACAAATTTACTGCTTGTGTTCTAAGCATAATGGAATAATTATTTTCACATTTTTCTTTTAAAACTCTGTATCTTAAAAAAAATAAAACTCTGTATCTTTTCTTTAATAAGATGAATACAAACATGTATTAGAGAAAAACTGTAAGCCTCTCCAACTCCTTCATTCCCAATCCATTTCCACATAAAAGCAGAAGTAACGGCATGCATACCTTCTCCATTACAGTCAGAACACACAGACTGCATCTGTTGTACCATTCCTGGAGCCAGCTGTCTGATCATGATGCGTACACCTCGACCCCGACAAGCACTACATTTCTGAACAGCTCCAGACTTTCCACCTTGGCTAAAGCAAACAAAAGTATAAATCAGATTTTTTGCTCACAGACCATTCCAATAGGCCATGACAAATAGGAAATGTGCTTTTCACCTTCATCTTTAACCCCCAATGACTAGTATTTAAACTGACTTTCATAGGTATCAGAAAATGTTCTGTATTGGGTGGTTTAAATCATGAACAACTTTTACCTGGTATAGACTAAACATGCCACTGAAAGAACAGATGAAAATTTATCTCGTAAACCAGAACACACACTTACCCACTGCATGCACTACAGAGTACATTCTTGCTAAGTTGTAGTTTGGTTGTCTTGCCATTATACAGATCTTCTAAAGACACTCTGGGGAGAAAAGCATTAGGTTTAATCAAATTTTGCCCAAGTTCTTCTAAATATAATATATAAATAACAGCTAATACAGCAAATTCCACTATAACCTTTTAAAGAATTAAAAATCACCTACATTAAGTCAAATGATGGAAGCTTTATTTTTGGCTCAAATTAGTAGAATTTTATGACTATGGACAGTATATGTGGTGCTCAAAGCCACAACCTACAGGATCAGGCCAACAATTTGCTATGCTGCATTTTCTGATAAAGCTGGTAACTACATAAACTCAAGCATCATAACCTTCCTCTGGACTCAGTCAGGAGTCCTCCAGCTAACCCAATCCTGTGAATGAGGTTAAATTATTATCCTCCTTTTAAAAGACAAAACTGAGCATGGAAAGGTTAAATTGCCTTACTGGATTACATAGGCAGCTTGACTCCAGAACCCATGCTCTACTAAAGGTGCTGCTCCCCTCAAAGGACAATTTTTAGAAAGGTGACAAAGTTATATGACAACTTATGGGAGACAAAGTTATATGACAACTTATGGGAGTTATATGCAACTGCATTGCATATATCCCAAAAACAAAACAAAGAAAGGGACCTTATCAATAGTGTGACAGAGCGGAGGAAAAGAACAGGTTTTCAATACAGAGCCCAGAATTTTAGGCTTCTTAAGGAGGTCTTAAGGACCCACGGACTTATAAGCAAAATTATATATTTGAACAACTTTTACCAAATTTCCAAAGGGGTTTATAATTTAAAAAAAAAGTTTAAAAGCTTATAAAGAATATATAACTGATAAAAGCCAATTCATCTTTATATAGCATATTTGAATGACAGGACCATTCATTTCCAAACTAACTCAAAATCTATGTATATTGGGATCCCTGGGTGGTGCAGCGGTTTGGCGCCTGCCTTTGGCCCAGGGCGCGATCCTGGAGACCCGGGATCGAATCCCACATTGGGCTCCGGGTGCATGGAGCCTGCTTTTCTCTCTGCCTGTGTCTCTGCCTCTCTCTCTCTCTGTCTGTGACTATAATAAATTAAAAAAAAAAAAAAAATCTATGTATATCAAGTCTCAAAAATACTATTCATTTAGGATCTGAAAGTAATGCTTTTAATGTGGTTTTACCCTTCTCATTGTCTTTTCAAGTCTCCTTTAGCAGTGAAGCTTTACTTTAAAACAGAATAACAGGGGCAACCCGGGTGGCTCAGCGGTTTAGCGCCGCCTTCAATCCAGAGCATGATCCTGGAGACCCAGGATCGAGTCCCGCATCGGGCTCCCTGCGTTGAGCCTGTTTCTCCCTCTGCCTGTGTCTCTGCCTCTCTCGCTCTGTGTCTCTCATGAATAAATAAATAAAATCTTAAAAAAAAAAAAAATAGAATAGTTAAGAGTATTTTGAAAAGCACCTATACTATTTATTTCGTGGTATTCAAACTTTCTCAAAATCATTACTTCGAGCTAAAACTGTTATACATTCTAGGCAGTATAAGAATAAAAACGCTTATGGAACATTACCAACACTTCCAAATAATGACATAGCCACAGCTTAATCAGACAAAAGCAATTGGCTGCATCTGTCTTTTATACTCGTAACAATCTTTAACCAAATCCTCTAAAAAAAAAAAAAAACAAACAGGCAGGTCTTTTCCTCCTTATATATTAAATTACATTTAGTATGCAAAACCACTACCCAAGAGACCAGAAAAATATGCACTTCAACAAACATGGCCAATGAAGGAAAAATGTGGGTAATGGTCTGGGCTAAGGCTGGCACTCTCCACCAATGGTGTTAAACTGGTACAATCTTTTTACAAGGCAATTTAGTTGTATTTATCAGCCTCAAAACACTGATGCCTGCCTGGGAATCTCTACCAAGAAAAGACAAAGCTGTATAATAAAGATACTCAAAAACTGCTATTTATTACAGCAAAAAATTGGCAACATCCTCTATAAAAGGTGAATGATTAAATAAATCATGGGATGGAATATTATAAAGCCACCCAAAATGAAATGTTTAACAACAGATAAATTTTAAGTAATGTTAAAAAGAAAACAGCAGTTACAGTATACAATGAAAAAAATTTCAGGTGAATATTAAGAATTTATTAAGGTACAGTAAGTACTCTCTTGATCCTATTTACTTCTTAAATCACTTCTATATCAAAGAAAAAAGAACCCACACTGTACAACTATTACTCTTGAAATAATATCCAAATGATAATTTGAGGATAAATTATTTCAAAATACAAAAAGTTAAAGAATGACATTCAAATAATGTAGTTTATATTTCCTCTAATCTACTCAAAAGTATAAATTAGGTAATATGAAATATTTTAAATAAACACTTGAAACTCAGTCTCCGGCATTTGCTAGTAAAACCATTATTGGTTCACGAAAAAGAAGATAAAATACCTCACAAACTTTGCAAAGTAAAATAGCTATTTTCATACTGTAGAGGGCTCATGGGTTCAGTCTAAGACCAAGGTCAGACACCATTCATATGTTGGCAGGTTAAAGTCAGGCTAGAAGCCAACAAGCTCCATGGAAACCAATTTAGGAGAGTTCACACTGAGGATCAAGTAATGAGTGACTGTAACATGTAAACAAACTAGTCAGTCACTTACTTTGTAAGTTTTTGAATAAAAAGTAACTTGGAAAATTTAAATACTTAAAAGAAAATAATCTTCAAAATTGAAATTTTAAATCATATAGTAACAAGTGGCTTCAGATCAATATTAACAAAACCAGCTGCCTACTCAGTAGAAATATCAACCACCCTTTAAGATCTGTAGCAAAATAACCCAGGTTATCAAATTCAATTTAGTCATCCAATGAGAACAGTAAGGAAATGAAGATTTTTTTTTTCTGACAACGGATGGAACATTTTTGATGCCTTTCTCATTACTAAGCATTACTACTTGAAAAAATTGTACTTAATTAAAAAAAAAGAAAAAGAAAAAAAGATATTCACTTAAGTGGATGCATCATGTCTTCTCCTCTTCTTCTGCCATTTCGACTTCTACTCTGATTGCCCATGAAGCCGAACAATCCTCCACCAAAAATGTGAGAGAAAATATCATCCATGCCACCACCTCCACCGCTACCTTCCCGAAGACCTTGTTCTCCATATCTGTCATATAATTCACGTTTCTCAGGATTTGACAGTACTTCATATGCAAAACTGATTTCTTTGAACTATAAAAAAAAAAAAAAAAAGTAACAAGGAAAACAATTGGGTTTTCAAGTAGAGGAGTGGGGGAAAGGCTACAGGAATCTGGAATTTAGTTATTCTAACAAAAGCTATAAATTACCTTTGGTTTGATTCTGGTCCTACCTCCCACCCACCACTGCCTGGAATGTTAGCATTCCCATTACAAAACCAAAATACTCTTTATGTAAAAATTTGGCTGTATGGGAACAGATGGGACTTTTCTTTACAAAACATTCCTCTTTTTTTCAGGGAGGGCAATTTAAAACTGAAACCTCATGGGGGGGGGAGGGGGAGTCCTCAAATAACTTACTTTGTCACCAGCATTTGGATTCTTATCAGGATGGTATTCCTTGGCTAACTTTCTGTATGCCTTCAATAAAAAATAAAAAACAAACAAAAAAGGTTACATACAAAATCTAATTTAAAGATTTAGGAGTACTAAATATCCCATTTTTCTGAGAGGCAATGTTTTAAAACCATAACTTTCCAAAAACATCTTTTATTCACTGAGATTGACAATCTGAATTCGTAAGCTGAAAAAAATAGCTCGATACTGTTTACTAATTTATCCACCTCAATACTGTTTACTCGCTAACTTGATCCAGAAAAGCAGACAGAAACTATACTAGAACCATGTCAGAGAAAAACAAAATATTGGAAAATTCCCTATTTTCACTATTGTCAAATGCCTTTGAAGGTTAGTAACCAGACGAAAAAGAGAGTCCAATGTAGGCTAAAGAAATGATCCTTAAGTTTGTTAAAACTCCAAAATCAAGCCAAAGTAAGAACCTCTGGTCAGGATGGCTCCTGCCTTCCCTGTAATTGAAACATTAGGACAAAGTCAAGAGAAGCTCCTTTTATTTTTCCATACGGTGGATTAATTGGAGGGGGCTCGGTCCTCGTGAAGTTGCATACATTGAGGTGGCCAGGACGTGCAGCACTTAACTCTTCATTCACAGACACACCAATTATATAATACAGACTAGCATTTCCGGTAAGGTAACAGGAAGTCCATTTTACTCTCAACTCTACCCCGTCCCAGTGCCTAAGGAGCATTCTCGTTTTCTCAGCGTACGAATCTGTACGCTCTCAGCTCCGTGAAGACGGCGTAGCGCTTAATCAGATGCCGCAGGAGCTTTGAAATCCCGAGATCAAAGATTCGCAGCATTGCAGACAGCAATAATCAGACCTTATGTTTATTTTTAGTCGGTGTACACTCAGGTGTTTGGCTGGGACCCACGGCTTGCTTATTCCTGAAGCGGGTACAGAACAGCTAGGTTACCTGCCCACAGAACAATACACCCAAACAGAGAGCCACGGGTCAGTGGGAGGAGGCGGCGGACAGGGAGCTGCTGCTGCGGCACCCGCGAAACATTCCCCAGCCGCCCGGAGGCCTCGGCGGAGGCGGCCGCGACCCTCCCGCCAGGCCCTAACCCCAGCCCGGGCTCGGCTCCGAAGCCCACGACCGCGGCGTGGGCAACTTGTCTCTCCAGCGGCCGGGGATGCGCTGCGCGCCACTGTCCAACCTGTTTTTCCAGGGTGATGACCTCCGCGCGGGGAGGGCCGCGCAGGCTGCAGCCTCCCGGGAGCGCCCGGCCTCCGGCGCCCGCCGGGGGAGGGAGGAAGGAAGCGTTCCCGTCGTGTTTGCGCAGGGGTGGGTTTTATTTGCTGCATTTGCAGGCGGGCGGGGCCGGCGGCCCAAGGTCAGCCGAGGCCGGTCCCGCTGCCGCCGCCGCCGCCCCCCAGCCTGCGCCCGCCGCGGCCGTAGCCGGCTCGTGGGCAGCCCCGTAGCGCGGCCTGGCCGCCTCCGCCGAGCAGGCCCGTGCCCCTCACACCCTGCCCGGCCGTCCCGCTCCCCACTACCTTCTTCAGCTCGTTCTCGCTGGCGCCGGGAGGGACGCCGAGAATGTCGTACAGCTTGGTGTCGGCCACGTTCGCCATGGCGGCCGGCCGGGCAGCGCTCAGGGAGGAAGGCGACCGAGCGGACGGAGCGCAGCCAGGCCCACGGCGGCGTCGGCGGCAGCGCAGGCCGAGGAAGACAGCGAGGGGGAAGAGGGGCGGGGCTGAACTTTGACCCGACGCACGGCGCGCCGTGACGTCGCTGCGCGGAGCCCGCCCCCGAGCCCTCGGCCGCGGCCGTTGGGGGTCGCGGTGGTGAAGCGACCGGATCTGGGCTCGCTTCTCCTCAGGGTCCTGCGGGTGGGGCGAGGTCCGGCGTAGAAGCTGAGAGAACTGTGACGCGCGCTTTCCAAGAGTTCGGCTCTCTGCGAAAGGAGTTTCTGGAGGGTGCGGAGGGGATGAGGAGGCCGCCCCCTCGGCCAGCTTCGGCCCGGCGGGCGAGAAAACCGGGCCGGGTCCCCGCCGTGCTCCGAATCCGAGATGCCGCCGGTGGACCCTCTGCGTCTGGTTCCCTCCGGGCCTAAGATGAAAACAGCACCCGGGTGTGTGTCTGTCTGTCGTGTGTGTGTCTTGTAGTAAGGAATTTTTAAACACTCACCGAAAGCAGTGTGTTGCACCGAAGAGGACAGCTAACTGCTGTTGGCTGTGTTTTACCGGTTTTGTCTCATTTATCTCCTCCCGCCCATACCCCCTAATCTCGGGTGTTTTAAGAGAAACCGTCTTATTCATAAGTATAAGGTATATACCTAACATGACTTTTTAAGGCCAAATCAACATCTAATGAAATTAAATCCGTCATCTAATTCCTAAGGCCATGTTCGGATTCTCACAGTTGCCTTAATGACCTTTCACAGTAGGTTTGTGGCCTCGGAATCCTAATTAAGGCCGACGGGGTTGCGTTTGGATCACGTGTCGATAGCTTTAAAATTAGCCAACACCGGAGCTCTTGAGGGTGTAAGGCAGCCGGGCAGGACACACAGTCACCTGGTGATCGGTCCCCGCTGATTTACGTTCGTTTCAGAAGATGTTTGCAGGGCGCCTACCACGTGCTGTGATGTGCAGACGCTGGGACTGGGGGAGGGGAGTGTTACAAGAGAACAAGCCGAGGGCCTGCCCTCGACTCCCTGACGGGGCGGGGGGAAATGCGGTGTTCTGACCCTTTGGAACCTGAACTGGTAGTAAAGACTGCAGCATAACCATCTCACTCAGAATAGGTCTTCCTTGGCGGCCCTTCCAGCCTGGTTGTGGAGGGCCTTGAGTACCATGCCAAGATGCGTATCCTGAAACCCTGGGAAGTAATCGATGGGAAGTCCTGGTACTCCCGCCACCTAACTCTTCCCTCTCCTTCAAACCCTATCCAAAATGCTGTTTCTTTCAGTAATGTCTTTTTTGATTCCATAACCTGGTGGAAACCATTTTCTCAATTGAGTTTCCACTACCCATTGGGTCGTGCCTCTTCTAGATGTGTCTGACGTTCAATCTGAATAGTAGGTATTATCGGTGTGAGTCTGAACTCCATTAATAGGCGGTAGATTACTCAGAGGGAAATTCATTCTTTTGTATCCCTCAAGATCTGCTTTTGAATGCAGTAAAGGCCTCAGTAATTTTCAATTTCCCCACTTCCTTCTCACATTTTGAGACATTCATAAAAGTCAGTATAAAGTTGTGGTGGACTTAGATCATGGGGGTTGGTAGCCTGGATCTGCCCCTCATTAACATGTGACCTTGAACAAGTTACTTAATTTTTAAAGGCTATTTTCTCACGCGTAAAGTTAGATTTAATAGTATTTATGTCGTTGGCTTGTTTAGAGAACTAAACGAGTTCCTAACATACTTAGGACAGGAGCTAAAGCCGAGTATTAGCACTTGGGTTTTGCCCATGTGTTGCCTATAGGTTGTTTCTATATGTCTGTTCATTGTCTTTATTCATTTAAATATCTGGTTTCCTGAGCGGGATTCCCCAGCTTCCTCCATTGTCTCTATGGAATGCCCCTCAGTCCTTTTTCATGATCTCACCTCTCCACATCTCCCTGCTTGCCAGTTACCATATTTTCTTCTTCATTCATCAGTTACTGCTCCACCTGAGAATGTGAACTGAAAACTGTCTTTATGGCAACCTTTTTGTAGTTTATTTTCATCTTTCTTTCTGCTCATAAAGAGTCAAAAAGAGCTGGACTTTTCGGTTTCTTTCGGTTTTACTCAACTTTCTTTTTTTTTTTTTTTTTAACAAGAGGAAAAAAATTCTCACTTGTTCAATTTTAGCTTCTGATAGTCCATTGAAGAATAGTAGGATAAATTCCCTCCTTAGCTCTAAGTTATTTTTTACCTGTCTCTAAACCAGCACCATAGTTCATATTTTAATTTTGTTTTCATTTATGTATATTTTCTCCCTTTCTGAGTGTTAGTTGCAATCCATATTATTTGCTAGCTTTATAGGTCAATGGGTTATTTTAGAACAGTTCTGTGTGTTTCAGTTGACATATACTCTCTTCCCTGTCATCACATATTGAGTCAAACCTGTGTCAGTGTGAGCACTGTAACACTTCAGCCACTGACTCTTGTTTTTAAGGTAGCTCTTTCATTTTAGCTCCATATTTAGCTAATGCCATGAAGGGAACAAGACCTTTATCTCATTTCATGTCTCAGGCACCATAAAATGCTGAGTCACAGTCATCTGAGGGCTGTTCTCAACAGGCAAATGATTTAAAGTTTGAGCCTGGAGTGATTTCAGATTTCTGCCAGACTTATATTGTTGTTCAATTCCTTTAAAAATTCTTTTAAAATTTGGTGCACTGATGGAATTGTGAGGGATTAAGGTGGGGAGAAGGTGGATAAGGACTAGGAAGGAGATATATGAACTGTAATAGCTTTAAGGCCTTTTATACTGTTCACAACCAACATAGTACAATGTAATCCATTACTTTATAGACAGCCTTGTATATATGGTTTAGTCAGTTCAGACAGTTTTGTTTTTAGCCTTTTAAAAAAATATTTAAGTGAGAGAGTGTGTATGTGCAGGTGTGCATATGTAAGTGGGAGTGGGGTTAGGAGGAGCAGAGGGGGAGGGAGAGGAAAAGAATCTCAAGCAGACTCGGTGCTGATCACGAATCCCGTGGCAGGGCTAGATCTCATGACCCTGAGATCATGACCTGAGCTGACACCAAGAATTTGATGCTTAACTGACTAAGCCACCAAGGTGCCTCTTTCAGCCTTTTATCTAATTAGTTTTGAATGTATAGGGCAGATGATCCCAGTTAAAGTATTTTTCAGGGGATACACAAGAAGGTACTAATGGCTCTTGTCATGAAGATATTCGGACGGGATCCCTGGGTGGCGCAGCGGTTTGGCGCCTGCCTTTGGCCCAGGGCGTGATCCTGGAGACCCGGGATCGAATCCCACGTCGGGCTCCCGGCATGGAGCCTGCTTCTCCCTCTGCCTGTGTCTCTGCCTCTCTCTCTCTCTGTGTGTGACTATCATAAATAAATAAAAATGAAAAAAAAAAAAAAAGAAGAAGATATTCGGACTACAGAATTGGTGATGGTACTCTGGGAAGAAAAAATTGTGAGGTTTAGGTCACTAAATTCCTTGTGGTTCCCAAACTAGATTGTTTAGTGATGGGGCAACTTGGTGGTTTATGATGTATACATATATACATACATACATACAAACATATATACACATATGTGTATATGATTATATAGAGTGTATAGCCCCACTGCTAACTTGTCAAACCCCATCTTGTCAGACCTTTCCATGTCAGCACATTGTAAAAAGTCCAGGTTGCTTATAAATTAAAAGTGGATGTTTAGAGGCACCTGGGTGGCTCAGTCAGTTAAGGGCCTGACTCTTGATTTTGGCTCAGGGTGTGAAATTGAGCCCCACATTGGGCTCCACACTGGGTGCAGTGCCTGCTTAAGATATTCTCTCCCTCTCTCTCTGCCCCTCCCTGCCATTCATCATCAAATATGTATTATGGCCCCATTGTATAACAAACACTATTCAGGGATAGGAATAAATAAAGGCCTGTGCCTATAAATAAAACTAAACCCCTGGGGATGCCTGGGTGGCTCAGTGGTTGAGCGTCTGCCTTTGCCTCAGGGCCTGCTCCCGGGATCCCGGATCGAGCGAGTCCCACATCCGGCTCCCTGCATGGAGCCTGCTTCTCCCTCTGCCTATGTCTCTGCCTCTCTCTCTCTGTATGTATCTCATGAATAAATAAATCTTTAAAAACAAAACAAAATCCCTGCCCTCACAGAACGTATATCTAGTGGGGAAGATAGACAATAACCGGGTATATAGTAGATCAGGTGGTAATATATATTCTGGAGAAAAGGAAAGGGATAAAGAATATAAAAAGTATTGCGATTAGGTACTATTTTTATTTAGGATATTTGGGGAAGACGTAATTGATAAGATGACATTTGAATTTCAGTCCAAAAGAAGTGAGGATAGGGCAGCCCGGGTGGCTCAGCGGTTTAGCGCCGCCTTCAGCCCAGGGCGTGATCCTGGGGACCCGGGATCGAGTCCCACGTTGGGCTCCCTGCATGGAGCCTGCTTCTCCCTCTGCCTGTGTGTCTGCCTCTCTCTCCTTTCTGTGTATTCTAATGAATAAATAAATAAAAAATCTTAAAAAAAAAAAGAAGTGAGGATAATTGAGAAAACTTTCCAGGCAGTGGGCCTGCAAAGCCCTGACTTATTAGAGGAAGGCCAATATAGCTGGGTACAGCAATTTATGAAGATAGTAGAAGGAGAGGTTGTGAAAGGAGAGGTTGTGAAATCACAGAAGTTGTGGGAGACCCAGTCAGGTCCATTATGACTTTGGCTTTTATTCTGTATCCTTAAAAGGTTTTGAGCAGAGGAAAGCCTAAACTAAGTTGCATTTTAAATGTATCACTCTGATAGTAGCTGTGTGGAAAAGCTATTATAATAAAACCCAGGCTGAGAGATGACTTGGGAGAAGGGGGGTTGGTGAGGATTGGTTGGATTCTGGATATATTTTGAACTTGGAGCTGATAGAATTAAAAGTTGGATGGAATGTAAGTGTACAAATAAAAGTTCATGTTAAATTAGATGTGCTTATTAGACATTCAAGGAGCAATGTAAAACAAGCAGTTGAGGTTTTGGGTTTGTTTGTTTTTTTTTAAGATTTTATTTATTCATGAGAGACAGAGAAAGAGGCAGAGAGACACAAGCAGAGGGAGAAGCAGGCTCCACGCAGGGAGCCCAACCTGGGACTTGATCCCGGGACTCCAAGATCACACCGTGGACCAAAGGCAGGCGCTAAACCACTGAGCCACCCAGGGATCCCCAGCAGTTGGGTTTTTAAGAATGGAGTTAGGATAGGTGATGGTCCAGGCTAAAGATGTAAATTTGGAACTCTTTCAACATATTGAGGGTGTATAGAAAGATAAGACTGGAGGGTATGGAGGTAGAGGGAGAAAGAGAATCTTAAGTAGGCTCCATGTCCAGCATGAGTACAAGGCAGAGCTCCATCTCATGACCCCGAGATCATGACCTGAGCCAAAATTAGGAGTCAGAAGCAGAAGCTTAACTGAGCCACCCAGGTGCCCCAAGAGCACTGTATTTTTTTTTTTTAAGATTTTTTATTTTTTATTTATTTGAGCAAGGGGAAGAGCAGAGGGAGAGGGAGAAGCACACTCCATGCTGAACAAGGAGCCTGCCATGGGGCTTGATCCCAGGACCCTGGGATCATGACCTGAGCCAAAGGCAGATGCTTAACTGACTAAGCCACCCAGGCACCCCGAGGACACTTGTATTTTTAAAAATAGTCTAACATGATTATATTTTTTTTACATGATTCTATTTTTTTTTAAAGATTTTTTATTTATTTATGACAGAGACAACAGACACAGAGAGAAAGAGAGAGAGGCAGAGGGAGAAGCAGGCTCCATGCAGGGAGCCTGATGTGGAACTCGATCCCCGGTCTCCAGGATCACACCCTGGGCTGAAGGCAGCGCTAAACCACTAGGCCACCAGGGCTGCCCTGATTGTATTTTTGAACACAGATATTATTTACACTTTTTTTTAAAACAATGTAAACAGTAAATCCTGGAGGTAAGATGGATGATCCTCATTGCTGTTTCCAGATATTTCTGTTTCCTGAATTCTTAAAAACATAAGGCTTTTACTCTCTTGTTATTAGACCATATTATCTACTACCCCATATTGCATTGACAATTTATTGGCCCCTAGAGTCACTCCCCTTATATCTTAAAAATTTTACCTCACCCAACTCTACTAACTATCTTAACTCTTGGCTTGAGGGACACCTGGGTGGCTCAGCGGTTGAGCATCTCCCTTCGGCTCAGGGTGTGATCCTGGAGTCCTGGGAACAAGTTCCCCATTGGGCTTCTGCTTCCTCCCTCTGCCTATGTCTCTCTGCCTCTCTCTCTCTGTCTCTCATGAATAAATAAAAAATAAAATCTAAAAAAAAAAAATTATTGGCTTGAAATTTACATGTAAATGATCCTTCCAACACCCTGGCCTTTCAGTTACTTGAACTCACATCCAGTGATCTTGTCCTCCACTCCTTTGGAACTACTCATTCCCATAGTTTTATAATTTTGTCATTGCCAAACTTAATTCCATTCACTGACTGTCATTCCATTCCTTCTATTACTCTGACTCCAATTATCTTTTAACCACACCAGGATTGGATTTAATAAAGTGGAGACCATAAGTGAGAATGGAACAAGGACTTTGAGAGTATGCGCAGGGAGAGATAATAAATTTTGACAGTGAGATTTTAGCAAGAATGTAGTACTATCAATGGATTATGGATGCTGGCCCTATAGGACTTGCTGAAGGTTTTGATGTGGATATTGAAAAGACAAGATGACTTCTAGATTTTTGACTTGAGGCTAAGCTGGGGGTAGAGTCATTTACAGAGACGAAAAAGACTAAGGGGAGAAGCAGATGTGGTTATGTGAATCAAATATTCTATTTTGGCATAGCTAAATTTGAAATTCTAATTTAACTAGAGATGTAGGCTAAGGAATTACTTGGAACTCGGAAAAAGTCAAAGCTGGGATACTTTTAAGACACAGAGAAAGGCAGAGACAGGCAAAGGGAAGAGAAGCAGTCTCCATGCAGGAGCCTGATGCGGGACTCGATCCTGGAACTCCAGGATCATATCCTGAGCCAAAGCCAGACACTCAACTGCTGAGCCACCCAGGTATCCTGAGAGCTTTTGCCACAGTTGTCCTCTGGCAGCATTCAAAGTCTAGGGACCAAGGGGTAAGGAGGAGAAAACAGCCACAGTTAGAGTGGCCTGTAGGTTTTTATTTGAACAGGAAGGCAAAAGTAAGTTCAGAGAATGGGATGAACTTCTGGGAATTTTGATAGTGAATTCCAGAAGAAGAATTCCAACCTTATGATAATTTTGGACCTAATCCACAGGAATTTAAACTTCTAGTACCAGCCAATATTACTTTGAAACCATTTCAAAGGGGTGTGATATGCTTCATAAACCCTAGGATGATTTATTATAGAACTTTAATTATATTAAAAGATATCAGACATTTTTCCAATTCTAGCCTAATCAAGAGTCCTAATGTTTTCTTTGTTTTGTTTTGTTTTAAGATTTTTATTTATTTATCCATGAGAGACACACACACACACACAGACAAAGAGAGACAGAGCGAGGCAGAGACACAGGCAGAGGGAGAAGCAGGCTCCATGCAGGGAGCCTGACGTGGGAAGAGTCCTAAAGTTTTGAGTTTCTGGATCTGAGGGATTAACTGATTTCTCAAATGAAAAAGGAGAAAACTCAATCTAGCAAAAATTTCATTAAATGACTTTCAGAATCAGCTATTTTTCATTTTTATCTATCTCAACTTGAATATTTTTTAGACATAATGAGTTCATGAATGTAGATATCTTGCTAACAAGGAAATTAAGATTATTTATTTATTTATTTATTTATAAAGATTTTATTCATGAGAGACACACAGAGAGAGAGAGAAAGAGGCAGAGACATAGGCAGAGGGAGAAGCAGGCTCCAATGCAAGGGAGCCCAGTGTGGGACTCGATCCTGGGATTCCAAGATCACGCCCTAAGCTAAAGGCAGGTATTCAACTGCTGAGCCACCTAGGCATCCCAGAAATTAAGATTTAAAATTTTAATACCTTTTTGTAATTCTAAAGTCTAAACTATATAAAAATTATACAAAGAGAAATATTGCTTCCATTCCTGTCCCTTCTATCCCATTTCTCTCACTCTGCATTGCCTGAAATTCTTTGTTTTTCATTGCCTGTAATTCTTAACTTAGCCTTCCATCATGTCTTGATACAAGTCAAATACAAATTTATATTCTATCTCTCCTTTAACTTGAAAAGTAGAATACTATATGCACTGCTCTGCATTGGCTTTGATGACCTAATGAATCCTGAAAATTCTTCTATGTCAGTACATATGGATTTCATTTTTTTCTCATATTTTTGTAGGAACATACATCGTGAAGGCTGTACCATGATTCATTTAATTCTTTGTTAATGGGCACTTGCCTTATTATCTGGTAATTAAGATATGTGTATGTACCACAGATGAAAGTGCCTTAGAAGTTATTCTTTATTTCCCAACTTTTAGAAAAAAAGATCCGATTCTTCAGGGGCATTCTATAAGACTCAATCACGTTTTGAATTTATTTTTGGTAGTTTAATTTTTAAAGGAAGTTGCTTTAATCAAAAGATTTTCAAATTTTCTTTAGAACAGAAAGCATTAATTTCAAATATAGTGGAATTAAAGAGCTCCCAGGGGACTATATAAAGCCATCAGCATCAGCTTTTGCCATTTGAGCTTGAAGTCATTAGCTTTCTCCTATGATTCAGGGAAAGATACCTTGAAATTGAAAGAGCACTAGCTTTGAATTACAGTTTCTAGGTCAACGTAATGGAGACTACTTGAGCTGTGGTTTAGCTGTGAACCTGGCTAGCAGATTTTCCCTACTAAAGAAATAAGCTACTCAGGTCAAACTGGAAAATACGTAGAAGAAATCTAGAGGAAATTGGTCTTGGCAATGGAAGCCCTCTTTTCCTCTAAAAGAAACTATGCTAAAATACTGTTTCCTTGGAAAGAAGAACCCATTCTGAATTTTTATTTCAGCAAACCAAAGATAAGCTATTTAAATGTTTTTTACCAGGCAGCCTGATGCTTTTAGCATCGCCTTCAGTCTAGGGCCTGATCCTGGGGACCCAGGATCAAGTCCCACATTGGGCTCCCTGCATGGAGCCTGCTTCTCCCTCTGCCTCTCTCTCTCTCTGTGTCTCTC
The DNA here is from genome assembly GCF_003254725.2 of Canis lupus dingo. Taxonomy (NCBI): domain Eukaryota; kingdom Metazoa; phylum Chordata; class Mammalia; order Carnivora; family Canidae; genus Canis; species Canis lupus. Next base: position 66,419,257 of record NC_064244.1, on the reverse strand, counting down.
ATGAATAAATAAATTTTAAAAATCTAAAAAAAAAAAAAAAAAAAGTTTATTACCTACCAGATTAGTGAACTAGCAGACTAAGGGTCATGAATGAATAGCCCACCTTATCTAGAAAGCCATCACTTCAATGGTGACCTGGAGTGGAGTGTCACACCCTAACTCCTGCAAGAAATTTCTTAAGAATTCTTTTGTCTCTTTTCTCAGCAAGATTAATGAAGCTCTAAATGTTAGTTGTAACCACTCCCCTAAAAGTTGCTCTGGAAATCACTATAGGTTATGGCTGCTCTCCTTTGCTGAGATGATCATCCGTAATGACAACATTTATTGAATACTCACTCTTGCCAGGTACTGTTGAATGGGCATAGCCTCTTTTCTCAAAGACCATGCCCTAGGAAGCTTCAAGGCTGCCTGTTCTCCAGCAATTGGATTCCTGAATTGGAAGGGCATTGAGAAGTGAATGTGGTTTACCCATTGATATGAAGGATTCCATTGCTTTTTGCAGATGGGAGATAAGCAATCATTGTTAGGTTCCAGAATGCTCTATAAGGATAAGGGAAATGCCGTCTGTAGATATCTGCAGACCAAAGACCATAGTTCTTCTGTTGTGCAATAAATGTTGTTACAGGATTTCTTTTCCTTTAGTGCCCGTGGTTCTTAGTCAACCACTTCGAAGAATGAAGCGGTAGACCAGTTGAAGAGTGGTGGGCAGCAAAGCAAAGTTTATTGAGCAATAGTACAAAGCTCCTGAAAAGGAAGGGGACCCTAGAGGTTTGCCACTGGAGTTTCTAAGTCTAGGGCTTTTCATGGGCTTGTTGGCTGGCTGTCTTAATCTGATTAACCCTCCATGAGCCTGTCATCCAATCAGGTTTTTGTCATTTACCTATCACATGGGAAAGGGTGGTGGGCTCTTTTCAGGGCAATTTAGAACTCTTTTTAAGGGTGGTTTCCTCTCAGGGCAGGGCCCCTTGTCCCTGCTTGCCTTTCTTTTAACTGTTCTCCATTATTCTGAGTGTGAAAGTAATTTAACGATTCCTTCCCATTTTTCTTTAAGTTTCATGGGAGCAAGAATTGTATCTCTCTTGCTTGTCAGCGCTTGATAAGGAAGACTTTTATTTAGGGTGGAGGAAGGGGGCTATTGTGTGTAATAGGTGTAGGGACCACTGAGCTAGAATTTTGCCGTGTGAGAGATTAAGTTCAACTCTGAATAGAGCATGAACAAGTAGGAATTTATAGTCAAGGAGCAGGGTGGGGTCAGTGGAATGAAAATTACTAAGAGGATGCATCTGAGGTCAGGGAAGATTCTGGCTAAACTGATCTAACAGGATTCTTGCTGAAGGCAGGCCAGGATGATCAGACATCATCTGGGGTTTAGTGGAGGATGAGGAACCTGATTACATATTGAGGGTGATCACATATAGAAGATGGGGGATTCTGGTTAACCAATTTATCAGGATTCTTGTTTAAATTGGACAAAACAGGGATCCCTGGGTGGCACAGCGGTTTGGCGCCTGCCTTTGGCCCAGGGCGCGATCCTGGAGACCCGGGATCGAATCCCACGTCGGGCTCCTGGTGCATGGAGCCTGCTTTTCCCACTGCCTGTGTCTCTGCCTCTCTCTCTCTCTCTCTCTCTCTGTGTGACTATCATAAATAAATTAAAAAAAAAAGAAAAAAAAGTAAATTGGACAAAACAGATGAATTAGAAGTAAAAAGTCAGGCCTCATTGAAAAAGAGTTCAGGAGAGACCGAGTTTGCATTGAAATACCGTTCACATGTGTATAAAGCAAAAATATAAAACTCCCTGAAGAAAGGTAATGCATGCCCTAATTTAACATTAGTGTGTGTGCATGCTAGCATTTACTGGATTATGTGCAACTTGTGTCTAACTAGTAGGCTTTAGGCTCTCAATGAGTAGAGTTTGTGGTTTTTGTCTTTTTCTATTTCCTAGCAAAATACCTGGCCTAGAGACTGAATACATGTTTACAGAGTGAATGTGTTTTTCTGAATGTATTATGTTCCCAAGCATTTTCCATAAAGTTTTTGTTTTGTTTTGAAAGAGAGAGTAAGCAAGCGCATGCACAGGAGTTTGGGGGGGTGGGGGGCACAGCGGGAGGTGAGAAGGGGTCCCGCAACCCTGAAATCATGACCTGAGTTGAAATCAAGAGTTAGACGTTAAACACTAAGTTTTTTATGTGTTAAAAAATAAACACATTACAAATGGGACTGGGGCTCTACACAGAAGCATCTATCTACTCTTGTGCTTTTTCTGCGTATGTTACAATTCAATAAAAATTTCTCTAGATTCCTAGTGACTTTGTATTATGAATATGTTCCCTATCAGTTATAAGTTGTGCACTTGAGGATTTACTTTATAATTTTGATTTCTCTTGACAAAGAGCTTTCATGTTCTATTTGTTTTAAGAAGTGTGTAAAGCATAAAAATGGCCCTGAACACGCTCAGCTCTCTACCTCCTTATTGCCCCGGTACTTCCCAGTACCTCATACCTATAAGGCCCTCATCCTTCCAGTTGCTCCCATCACAAACAACTCGATTATTTCACCCTGAACTCCAGTTTTCCATTTCCATCCACTCATGTTATCTAATGCCTCTCTGACTCTTAACCCAGCAGATGAAGTGGCTTCTATTCTACTTTTCAGATCTAACTTGGTGACTGGTTATCAGAGATACCAATTTTGAAGGAAAATAAAATTCAATCTTTCTGGACCTCTTTCATTTCCTGTCTCTCCTACAACACCTGATAATGGAAAGGCAATGGAAGACTTTCCCTCACTGTCCATCCCCAGCAATTATTCAAATTCTCCTACTGAAAGTACTAAACCCTACCTAGCAGATATTTTTCTTTCTAAATATTTCTAATCTTTTGAACTATTTGTCACCTCAGGAAGTAAGTGGAATATTTAAAAAACAGGTTATTCTGAAGAGACATTTAACATGTTACATATATTAATTTTTACAGTATCAGTCATGTTGTAAAGAATATCAACCACTTTATTTTAAAAGGCTAAATAAGAGGGGGACCTGGGTGACTCAGTTGCTTAAGCGTCTGCCTTCAGCTTGGGTCATGATCCCAGGGTTCTGGCTTGAGCCCCACATTGGGCACCCTGCTCAGCTGGGAGCCTGCTTCTCCCTCTGTGACTCCCCCTGCTTGCTCTCTCTGTGTCAGATAAATAAATAATTTTTTTTAAGATTTTATTTATTCATGAGAGACACAGAGAGAGAGAGGCAGAAACACAGGCAGAGGGAGAAGCAGGCTCCATGCAGGGAGCCTGATGTGGGACTCAATCTCCCGTCTCCAGGATCACACCCTGGGCTGAAAGCGGTGCTAAACCACTGAGCCACCAGGCTGCCCTAAATAAAATCTTAAAAAAAAAAAAAAAAGAAAAAAAGGCTAAATAAAACACATGCCCCAAATCACTTAACACGTAGAAGATTCAAATTTGGGCTAAGACCAGAGTTTTTGAGACATTAACATCTCATACCTGTAGACATGGTTGGTGTATATAAGGGTAAAATCAATGCCTGCCAAGCATAGTATCCCTCCTAATGTACAGCCACTTGATTTGCCTTTGTAAGTATCATCTATATAGCACAAGGATTTATCTCAGATGCGTAGGAAGGAGTATGTATGGAGATTTTCTGGCAATTTTGTACAACCCATTTGTGTATTCTTTCAACATCCACAAATTTTTGTTGAGCACTTAGTCTGTGTTAGCCACTGCTGGAATCTAGAGATACGTTTTGTGCTTTCATGAATAAAAAGCAAATTCTTTGCTCTCATAGAGCTTGTATTTCAGTTAGGACTGGGGAAAGAAATACAAAAAACATAGAATATCTAATAGTGTCAAATGCTAAGGAAAAGGCACACTTGGGTGGCTTAGTGGATTAAGCATCTGCCTTTGGCTCAGGTCATGATCCCAGGGTCCTGGAATTGAGCCCCACATTGGGCTCCCTGCTGAGCAGGGAGTCCGCTTCTCACTTTCTCTCTACCCCTCCACTGTGATTTTAGTTAGGGCTCTTTGCGTGGCAAGGAACACTTTGAGTGGCAAAGATCCCTTTGAGGTTACTCAAATAAAGTCTTAATTTAAGGATTTACAAGTTTTGACCCCTGGGATTAGGAACCACTACCAGGAACCATATGTGCAATTAAGGGAGCTGCATGCCTTCATTTCTGGTGTCCTGCTCTGCCTTGCTCTCCTTGCTCACTAGCTTCCTTTACCTATTCTCTAATAAATAGCGGTAACTTACCAATGGCTTTGACTTTTTATTTTGGCTAATTGCTGATTTTGCTTTAATTATTTTTTTTAAAGATTTTATTTGAGAGCACACATGAGCAGTGGGGGGGAGGGGCAGAGGGAGAGAAAGAAGCAGACTCCCCACTGAGCAGAGAGAGCCTACACTAGGCTCCATCCTAGGACCTTGAAATCATGACCTGGGCTGAAGGCCCAGGTGCTTAACCAAATGAGCCACCTAGGCACTCCAATGTTGCTTTTAAAATTAAAGTAATACATTTGGGGCGCCTGAGTAGTTCAGTCATTTGAGTGTCCAACTCTTGATTTTGGCTCAGGTCACCAGATCAGGGTCATGAGATCAAGCCCCAAATCGGGCTCCGTGCTCAGTGTAGAGTCTGCTTAAGATTACCTCTCTCCCTTTCCCTCTGCCCCTCCCCCCACTCATGCTCATTCTTTTTCTCAAATAAAATCTTTAAAATTTTTAAAATTAAAGTAATACATTCATAAGTAAAGAATTCTTTCTTTCTCACTCCAGACCCTTAGCATTCTCACCCAGGAGGCAATTTCTGTTAACAGCCTTTTATGCATCATCTCAGATATTTCCTATGCACAGATAAGTACATATATCCTTATTTTATATACAAATAAAGGTTTAGAATGCAGTTTCCCATTTTTACCAAATTTTAATGAAAATTACACCCAAGTTTTAGTAAAAATTACTAATATAATTTGCTTGGATAAAACAAAGTTCAAGGATGCCTGGGTGGCTCAGAGGTTTGGCACCTACCTTCAGCCCAGGGCATGATTCTGGAGTCCCGGGATCGAGTCCCACTTCGGGCTCCCTGCATGGAGCCTGCTTCTCTCTCTGCCTCTGTGTCTCTCATGAATAAATAAATAAATAAAACTTTTAAAAAATAAAAAATAAAACAAAGTTCGTGTTAGAAAAAATTCAGTGAAACAGTTTCTGCTTTCTCTGTATTCTTACTCATTCTTGAATTTTGCTTCTTATGTTTCCAAATCAGGTGACCTCCCCACCCAGGATCAGATATTAAAGGGTTTAAATTTTAGATCATAAAATAAATCACTCATTCCCAATAAGCAGACAACACCATGTATCATTATTCATTTCAGACACTTTGACCACAGCTGTGTGTGGCCAGGAATGTCTTAAGATTTCAGCTTCGTAGTGCTATAGGCTTTGGCAAAAACCATATCAATTTCCATTTGGTACTGGGCACACAATTGAGGTGTGCAAGAAAAAGAACTTTTTCTTGGTCCTTAGATGATTCAGTTGGTTAAGCATCCCACTCTTGGTTTTAGCTCAGGTCATGATCTCAGGGTTGTGAGATTGAGCCCCCAACTGGTTCCATGCTCAGCTGGTAGTCTGCTTGAGATTCTTTCCCTCTGCTCCTCCTCCTGCTTGCATGCTTTCTATCTCAAACGAATCTTTAAAAGGAAAAAAAAAAAAAACAACCCAACAACTAACTTTTTCTGTTGTTCAATAACTCATTTCTACCAAGACCTCTATTTGACTCAGGTTATGGAAATGTGCAGTTCCTGTGGTTGTATCTAGGCTCTTAGGGGCTTTTGTCATACCAGGAAGTTGAAGTGTGTTGCCTACCAGGTGTCCATGGAGCCATCCTTCCCTGCCATCTGCCTGGTCCTGTTGGTGGTATAATGCAGTCCACACTATTAGTGAATGGTATCAGGCCATTCCGCTGCTGTCCACTGCTGTGCTTGGGCTTAGGAAGTAACTGTGTCTCTCCACAGCCACATCCTCTTAGATGGCTGCTTTACAGGCTTAAATAGCATATAAAGAAAACTCCATTAGAAAGGCTCCACTTGGTCTGCGTTATTCTCTAAAGGGCTCAATTTACTAAAGTTTGGTGATCTTTTTTTTTCTATCTCACTTCATAGGGTTAAAAAGGGCAGGGTACTTTGTAAGCCTGAACCAGAGGGCAGTAGAATCTGTTCTTAGGCAGGAGGCTGAGCTGCTAGGCCCAGAAAGTGGCCACGATCAAGTCTTTGATACCAGGAAATGAATGAATTTGGGGCGGGGAGGTGGTGTGGGCTGTGGAGGGGTGGTGTCTACCTATGTCTCCCCAGGTCATACTGGTTCTCTTTACTTTCTGGACAATTGACTTTTGTGATTTCCTGCCTTCAAACCAACTTTCCAGATACATCTCCACCAACTCCTGCTGACTTTAGACAGAGGGATATAAAAAATCATGAGTCTAATACATAGTGTATATGACTTGATTCAGGGCTCTAAGATGTGGTGGATAATTTTAGAAATACTTAAGACAAAATGAATTTTATTTTAAGTAGAGAAAAAGCAGAATATACATCCTATTAGGCCAAAAACAATCAGTTCCTTTTTTTTTGTTGTATAGTATTGTTATAGATTAAGCTTTCAGAAAAATGTGAAAAAACACACATCATGACAGACATTAAAAGTCTAGTGTCCAAAGGTGCCTGGGTGGCTCAATTAAGCACCTGACTCTTGATTTTGGTTCAAGTCATGATATGATTTCAGAGTTGTGAGATGTCTCTCCCTTTGCCCCTCCTCCCCTCTCTCCCTACCCCTCAAAAAAAAAAGAAAAGGTCAATGTCCACCATCGTCTTAAGAAATTGGGATGAGAATATGCTTTTCTGTTGGTGCTGTTCTGCTTGGGCAGTCTCTGTCTTCTTAGCAGCAAAGTCTCACATCTAACTATGCTGTCACTATGGTGAAGGATGTAGAAAAGTCTTTTTTCCTCTTTCAATGCTGTTGATCATGCTACAACATCTGAAAACTGAGAACTGATATGTTCCAGTCACAATTACACTTCAAAATTAGGAAGACAACTCAGCTTGTAATCTGAAGTCACTAGAACTGCCTAGTATCCCATGGCAACCGCAAAGGTAGGTGCTGATTAGTAAGTGGCCTTACTTCTTGCCATGAGTACCAAGAACCCCAGATTTTGGTTGGCAGCTTCAAGATTATTATTCCAAAGGTAGCATACTTACCCCCAAATGATATTAATTTCTTTATTACTTATTCTAAACATGTGTAGAGTGACAACTTTAAGCTGGTTTTACAGAAGGTTTGCACAAGGTTCATTTTGCTTCATAGCTTAGTTATTTTCTCTTATTGACACTTCAAAGAAAATCATTTAGACCAAGAGAGTATTTGATATTCTAGATCAGGACTTGGAAATTCAATTAGCTGCAGAGAAACATGAATGCGGTAAAGTGAATATATTACAATTCGGATTGTGGCGTTCTGGAGGACCTGTATGTCAACTAGATGAGGAAGCCCCTTTTCAGGTTAGGTTAATTGTAGCCAGATGGAAATGTGAATCCTGAGAATCCCTGGGTGGCTCAGCGGTTTGGCGCCTGCCTTTGGCCCAGGGCATGATCCTGGAGACCTGGGATCGAGTCCCACATCAGGCTCCCTGCATGGAGCCTGCTTCTCCCTCTGCGTGTGTCTCTGCCTCTTTCTCTCTGTGTCTCTCATGAATAAATAATTAAAACCTTAAAAAAAAAAAAAAAGGAAATGTGAATCCCATATTGTCAGAAGTGCTGTTTTAAGAGAATATGAAAATCTAGATTTTCATGTGAAAAAAATTGTTAAGTTATATGGGACCTATCAAAACAACTCTGTGTGGAACATTCTGTCTGTGGGTCACCAGGTTGCAACTTCTATTTTATTTTATTTTATTTTTATTTTTTTAAAGATTTTATTTATTTATTCATGATAGTCACAGAGAGAGAGAGGGGCAGAGACACAGGCAGAGAGAGAAGCAGGCTCCATGCATCGGAAGCCCGATGTGGGATTCGATCCCGGGTCTCCAGGATCGCGCCCTGGGCCAAAGGCAGGCGCCAAACCGCTGCGCCACCCAGGGATCCCGCAACTTCTATTTTAGACTTTCTGGTTTGCACTCCTTTTTTTTTTTTTTTTTTTTTTTTTTGTTTTGTTTTTTTTTGCACTCCTTTTGTTATAAAAACAAAACCATGAGACACTCTAGGCAAGTTTCAGTAGCATATATCAAATCAATACAGACAGCAAAGGAATCATTTTTAATCCAGGAAAGAGTGAGAAAATTCCTTCCAAGGGCACATGAGTGTCTCAGTCTGTTGGGTGTCTACCTTAGGTGGAGGTCCTGATCTTGGAGTCCTGGGATTGAGCCTCATGGCTCCCTGCTCAGCAAGGGGTCTGTTTCTCCCTGTCCCTCTGCCCCTCCCTCTGCTTTCTCTCTCTTTCTCAAATAAATAAGTTCATTAAATAAATTTTAAACTTCCAAATGGTGGCAATATTGACACTTTTCTTTAGAGAATAAGAATAGAGGAAAAATTTTCATTAAAAAAAACCTGCACATCTTTGAGAAATGAACATGACAAAAGCTGCTTAAGGTACTCCTGGAAAATCTGAATGCATTTTAGCCGCTAAATGCAGAGGAAATGTGTTTGAGGATACTAATGGGATTTAAAAATTATTTTTATAATTTCCATTTAACTAAAAAATATCCACTCCAAATCTTAGCAAATTAGCAAATGTAGTATTGATTTATTATTAGTCTTTCCATCAGACCTCAGACTTAGAGTTGCTTTGCATTTCCAGTGTTCTTCAAGAACTGATAAATGAGGGATTATGAGGGATTATGGATTCCACTTTCTGTTTTTTACAAATTAAATAATAAATCAAGTGCCAAAGTCTAGAAGACAATGGGATCATGAATAACCAATATTAGAACTATATGGCGTCAAACCACTTGAGAACAATGATACAGTTTTTTCCATTAGAATTACAAAATATACGTATGAAGGAAAAAGGTATTTGTACCCAAGCACATAATAGATGTTTCAGTTATTTTATGAATTATTTTAATATAACTTGGATAAAAATACAGGGATTGAAAAATGTCTCTAAGGGCATAAGGGCATAAATAGAAAGACACTGATAAATGACAAGTAATGGGAGTTCTTGATCCTGATCAATCCTACCATAGTGTTTGTTAAAGACCTAAATGCTCAAATAAGGTATAGACCATGCTGAGTCTCTAATTGAGCAGAGACCCAGAAGGAAACAAATATTTGGCCATCCTTTTTGGAGGGAAGGTGGGGTTAATAAACTTATTTTAGAATAATTTTAGATTTAGAGAAAAGTTGCAAAGGTAGCACAGGGTTTCCATAAACCCCTCACCCAGTCTTTTTTTTTTTTTTTTTTTTTTTAAGATTTTATCTGTGTCTCATGAGAGACACAGAGAGAGAGACAGAAACACAGGCAGAGGGAGAAGCAGGCTCCATGTAGGGAGCCTGATGCAGGATGTGATCCCTGGGCCCTGGGATCACGCCCTGAGCCAAAGACAGATGCTCAACCACTGAGCCACCCAGGCATCCCTACCCAGTCTTCCCTAAGATCTTACGTTGCCATGGTATATCTGTCAGTTAAGAAACCAACTTGGTACATTACTATTAACTAAACTCCAGATTTTATTCTGATTTTATTTTTCTACTAATGTCCTTTTTCTGTTCCAAAGTAACACCCAGAATATCACATTACATTTAGTTGTCTGACTTCCTTACTCTCCTTTGGTCTATGACAGTTTCTCAATCTTTTCTTGTTTTTCCTGACAGTTTTGAGAATTACTGATTATGTATTTTGTAGATTGCCCCTCAATTTGGATTTGTCTGATGTTTTTCTGAGACACAGAATCATGTGTTTTTAGGAAGAACATCACAGAAGTGAAATACCCTTTTCATCACATTCTATCAGGGACATGCTATCAACATGACTTCTCATTGGTGATGTTAACCTTGATTACCTGGTTCAAGTAGTGTTTGCCAGGTTTCTTCACTGTAAACTTACTCTCCTGTGCCCCCATACTCTATTCTTTGGAAGAAAATCACTAAATGCAGCCCATTCTGGGGGCTCTTAACCCCATGGGGTTTCAGAATATGACATAATGAAAAAAATGTGAACTTCCCTCTTGATGGAAACAGTAGATTAAAATATTTTTTTTAATTTTTTTTTATTTATTTATGATAGGCACACAGTGAAAGAGAGAGAGGCAGAGACACAGGCAGAGGGAGAAGAAGGCTCCATGCACCGGGAGCCCGATGTGGGATTCGATCCCGGGTCTCCAGGATCGCGCCCTGGGCCAAAGGCAGGCGCCAAACCGCTGCGCCACCCAGGGATCCCCCAATTAAAATATTTTTTTAAAAAGTTCAAATCCAAGGCCAAGCTCAAAATAATTTCCCCAAGTGCCAATGATGAAGGAAAACTCATACAAGAGTAGTGCCCATGCAAGTTGGTGCCATGATGGCCCAGGAGACAATGGATCTGGATATTAGCCCAAACACTTTATTGGCTACATTGGGTAGGAGACAAGTCCTCCAGTCACAAGTGGTGAGGCATTGAACCTGACCCCTGGATAAAACCCGAGGTCTGGAATGACTGCATATCTGGGACTAAGGAACCAAAAACATTGCCCACCTACCCAAGCATGGGAGTTTATCTTGTCAGGACTCTGGGTGACAAAAAAAAGACCAACTTGAGAAGTTCAGCCCTCAAATTCCAACAATGGAACCCAAATTTATTCCTGCTTGTTGTAGTAATAGAGTGATACATTAATAAAAAAACTAATCACTGACAGTTGAAATATTTGGGTATTCAGCAGACACAAACTCAGCCCTGCTCAGGGGCAGGGTTTGTTTTCACATGTCAGAGCTCATAGGACACATGCCTATTCACATACACACACACACACACACACACACACACACACACACACACACCTGGAAACGATGAGCTCACAGGGAATTGATACACCTTTAGAGACTATCAGCAGACACAGCATTCAAAGAATGAGTGCTTTGGAGAACTTGAGATAGTTGAGAAATGACCCTGAGGAAAAATAATGGACTTGATGAAATACAATTCCCCAGGTTGAAGAAGGACCCTGGATGCTGAGCAGGATGAACAAACCTGATGCACCCTTGAGGTGTATGCTTTGTCAGCTCAGGTTTCCATAAGTTGAGTGTTCTTAGGGTAAAGCCCACCATACACAGAGTGCCATCTGGAAGGATTTGGGAATGCCTTTGGGCAGCCCTGGAAGAAGAAGCCACCCCTTTCTAGATGCCTAGACAAAGGCTCAGACCACAGAAACTCTTATCACCTGGAGGAATCCTCCATAGCACCCGTCCCCCCAGGGCTTGGCAGATCCCTGGATGCCTGCACAGGACACTGGATTAAACGGTTGTGGGTTGACATAGGAGGAAATGTGAAAAGAACTAAAAATGAGTACTGGGTGCAGTGACATAGCTGAGCTGACCAGACGGCTGCCCACTTAGTCCTGTGCTACATGGAGCAGTCCACTGGGTTAGCAAAGGCAGTCTCAGAAACTGAGGACAGGAAGTTAAGGATGTATTCTTGTAGCATTTTCCTCAAGATGTTTGTAAGGAGAGAAGACTCAACATTACACGGGCTCTATTATATATAATGTAGTGACTGTGTATCAGCTGGTTAATCTGGTCTCTGAGTATGATCTGCCACTTGTTTTCCTTTTATTTATTTATTCATTAGAGACACACAGAGAGAGAGGCAGAGACACAGGCAGAGGGAGAAGCAGGCTCCATGCAGGGAGCCCGATGAGGGACTCAATCCCGGGACCCCAGGATCACACTCTGGGCTGAAGGGAGGCACTAAACCGCTGAGCCACCCAGGTGTCCCTGCCACTTGTTTTCTTATTCATCCTCCAAGACATGGCTGCAAAGTCCCCTCTTGGAGAACCTCTCTGTGCCCCCATCCCAGGTTTGGTTGTGCCCCCTCTTTCATGTGCCTTTGGTTCATGTCCATATAGCGTCTGTAGTAACCCTAACAAAAGGTGTGCAGTGGCTAAATCCTTGGGCTGTGACTTGGCATGACTTTGGCTCATGGGTTCAAGCAATAGGATGTCCAGACAAGCAAGGCTCCCATGCTCCACGCATTATTCACTTGGTACCATACAGGCAGGGGTTAAGTCAGTTGGGCTAATAGAAGTTGATACACATACAGTCCACGCCAATCAGGCAAATTGAATCAATTAAGAATCAATCAAAGTTGGTGGGAAGAGATCAAACAAGTTTCTTACCATGGTAAGAAACAATAACAATAGTTAATCAACGAAGTTCTCTTCATTAACATGTTTTGGCATCACTTAAACTGTTGTAATCATTTTATCTGCCGTTCCCAGCAGGGTTTTTTTTTGTTTGTTTGTTTTTGTTTTTTTTTTTAAGTTGGTTCTGTGGGACATTTTTTGTTTCTTTTCTGGCCAGCTCTGAAGGAAAAAGACAAATCAGGAGAGCTGGCAATTTATTTTTAATGTTTATATACAGCTATGGTATTATTATTATTTTTAACAGAGGATTTAAACATTTATTTTAGCTATTAAGTTAGTTATTGTTCCTAAAGGCTTTCTGTGGATGTTGGTGGAACACAAGAGGGTTATGCTCTTTGCATAGAGATGAATACAGTCTGTATGAAATAAACCACTACTTAAATAGATTTTTTGACTTATTAAAAGTGGTTCTTATTATAGGCCCAAGTTTTGAATTGGGAAAGCCATTTGTTAGAAGCATAATCTGGCATGCTCCAGTGCTGAAATCAGAAGCAGGGCAAGAAATTCATAAAAAATCCATTTATAAGCTCAATGACTTTCCTCTTCATAAGCAGCAGCTTCTCTCCCGAATTGGTTTAGACTCACAGCTCTTAACTGCAGAGATGGTTCTGCTCTAGAAAGTGCCAATAAGATTCCAGTCTATTAATGCCTTGGAGGGCATAGAACTGTATCTCTAATGCTGCTCTTGGTCTCATCTTCCTGCCAGAAAGAAGCCTACAATTCTGCACGAGCCAAAGTGGTTGCTATAAAATTGGAGGACAACAAGGCCATCTTTCCCTAACAAGCCACATGTGCGGGGCTGAGGCACGTGTTAAGCGTCTCTCTGTGCAGATGAGATGATAGATGCTCAATTTCTAGTTTTGGGAGGTGATGATATGAGAGGGAGCACAGGGTTAGAGAGGTCTACAGTGCATGTAGTCACAGAATAAATGCTGTCTTGAGGCAGAGATTTAGTCAATAAACAAAGGACTTTCTAGATTGAGAAGGTAAAAGGTTTAATTTGAAATAAGACAGTCATGGTCTAAAACTCATTTGTTTAAAAGCAAGCAGTGAAATTGGACCAAAGGCTCAAACTGAGGCTTTGGGGGCCATTTTTTATTTTGGATTTGGGGGAGTACGGTATCTCTTTGTACATGATTCTCAAACCTAGCTGATCTTCAGCCACTCAGGATACTTTTAAAATACAAATTCTTAGGCCTGTGCCTAGATTTACTGAATTAAGAGTGGGAGAATGGGGCCCAGGAATCTTGAATTTGGGACACGCTGGACCTTGGAGAAAGAATTCAAGCTTAGGACTAGGCCGATTTCTGATCTGGATTTGAATCTTGCCTGTGTGACCTTGAGCACATTTTGAGTCTTCTAAAGCCTCAGAACCTCTAAAAAGAGCAACTTTGGGGTGAATCCATGAGATGCCAAAGATCTCAGGGGGTTGGCACAGAGGCTGGACTTTATTTAACCGTCAGTCCATTTGGGCCGCCATAACAAAAATACCGTAGACTTAAACAACAAACATTTACTTCTCACAGTTCCAGAGCCTGGGAAGTCCAAGGTCAAGGTGCGGGCAGATTCCTGGTTCATAGATAGCAATCTTCTTGCTGCATCCTCACATGAGCCAAAGCGGCAAGGGAGCTCTCTCTGCAGCCTCTTTTATAAGGGCACTAATCCTGGATGCCTGGGTGGCTCAGCAGCGTCTGCCTTTGGATCAGGATGTGATCTCGTGGTCCCAGTGTCGAGTCCCACATCCGGCTCCCTTCATGGAGCCTGCTTCTCCCTCTGCCTATGTCTCTGCCTCTCTCTCTTTGTTTCTCATGAATAAATGAATAAAATCTTTAAAAAATGAGGGCTCCACCTTTATGACCTAACCATCTCCCAAAGGCCCTGTTTTCTTATACCATCACTTTGGGTCTTAGTATCTAAGCGTATGAATTTTGTGGGGACACATTTAGTCTATAACAGTAACCATGGGCTGCCTTCTTCCTAACTCCAGCACATGACGGCCTTTGGGATTTTCATGGACATGATGATACTCAAAGTGTAATTAGATGACAATATAGTAGGTCAAGAAGCTGGTTGAATCACAAAGAGGAAATGTTTGACATCCCAGTGAGTTATGATAACCTCAGGGTGAACCTGCTTAAATATGTGGCCACCCAGCCAGCTGAGCAGGCTGGCATAAGCCTCAAGGCTTCTGATTCACTGAGGGACATCTGTTGTCTTGGGTTCCCCAAGCATTTGCTGATTGTTCTTCATGCTTATAGACCCTCAATATCACCAAGGTTCACTTGATTCTTACCATAATTGGGTGGAGGGTGGCCTGCAGCTACTATCCCCTCCCACAGCACCTTGCTGGCCAAGGATCTTCTTCAGAGTGTAGAAACTGAAGGAACTCAGGGGTATCTGTAGCCACAGAATAAACATGGCCTCATGCATTGTCAATTTTATTAAAATTCTAGAGAAAGCAGCATTATGTTTATGTTAATAATAGCTGGTGTTTATTGAGTGTTTGCTTTGTGCCAGGCACTTTTGTCCTAATAACAATTTATGAGGAAACCCTGTGTGGGTTATCATTTTCGTTTTAAAGATAAAGAAAAACTGCAAAACAGGTTAAACAGGTTAATAACCAGGCAAAGAAGTATTGAAGTGGAGTGAGGAATATGAAGAGAAAAAGCATTCCTGGCAAAGGGTACTGTATGTGCAAAGGCCCTAAGGCAAAAAAGAAACAGTGCATCTGAGGAAAAGAAAGGCCAGGATAGCTGATGTGTAGAGAACAAGAAAACAAAAGTTGCCGGCTCTGCAGGGCCTTGTAGACCACAGTGATTTTGTTTATCATCATAAAAGCAATGGGAAGCAATTGAGATTTTTTAATTTAACTTTTAATGTGGAAATTTAACAATATAAACAGAAGCAGAAGGAAATAACAGATCCTTAGTGCATCACCTAGCTTCAAGAATTAGCCATATAAATGTTTCAAGTAGGGAAGTCACATGATTAGCTAGCTTTATGTTCAGACCAACCAATGAACCAACCCTCTGGCTACTGTGGAGAAGAAATTGGAGGGAGCAAAATGGACATAGAGAGAATGGTTGGAAGGCTGCCACGGTGGTCCATGCAACAGGGAGGGTTGTGGCAAGGTAAGGATAAACATGGGGCAGCAGACTCAGAAGATATGGGAATGTGAGGGTCATGGGTTGGCTTCCCCCAGAAGCAAATTCTGTTACAAGAATTTGAGTTCATAAAAAAATAAAAAATAAAAAAAAAGAATTTGAGTTCAAGTAGAGTCTTTGAGGGGGTCAGGAAATATAGGGAAGTAGGGAAGAGAGATAGGGAAGGAAGGAAGACAGCCAGCCAGTGCCTTCTCAAGCCAGCCTACCCCTGGACAGGACTAGTGCAACATGAAAATGTGAGGCCTGTTGCTCATAAATCATTAAGAATTTTAAAATGATGGCAGCAGAATATTTGGCCAAGCACAAGCCCTTTTAGCATCAGTGCCCTAGGCGGCTGTACGTGTTGCATACCCATGAAAGCCCACATTCTACCTTTGGGCGTAATTTCACCAGGAAACTGGTGAAATAATATAAAACATACATCTCAGAGAGATGAGGGAGCCATCGGCCATTGCTTGAAGGATACTCCTGGGGAGGTCTAACTTCCTGGCACTTCCAGCCTGCCTTGCCTAGGAAGGGTGGCTTTCCCTGGCTGCTCCATGTAGATCCTGGCAGTTGGAAGATGAGGCCATAGCCACTGAACAGAGGTAGTGAGTCCTAGGGGACACTGGCCAAACACCAACAGCATCTGCTCTGGGGGCTGAGGTTGAAAGGGGTGCCTCTAAAGAGACATGAGGTGACTTCTAGGTTTCTAGCTTCTGCATTGGAAGGTCAGAGGGTCCTTCAGTGAAACAGGGAGCACGAGAAGGGAAGCAGTTGGGGAAAGGTCAGGGAAGCTACTGAATTTGGTTTGAATGTGGTGAGCTTGACTCATTCACATGGAGCTGTCATGAAGACAGTTGGAGTTCTGGCTGTTAAACTCAGAGGCAATGCTGGCTGTGGGTGTGGACAAAAGTGCTGGAGATGCTTGGTATCCGCAGTCCACAGGCCAGCACTGGGGGCACTTAGTTAACTAAAACCAAAATTTACTCCCTCACCCCCTGCTCCTCCGGCCGACCTCTGGGCCCGGGCAGTGATGTGGACACCTACAGTGATGGCCCTCCAGGTCTATGCCACCTCTCCAGGGAGCAGCTGGGGCCACTGCCCTCCCCAGGCTCCTGAAGTAACCTCTTGTCCCAGCTGTGGTAGAAAGAGAAAGCAGATCCTCTAAAACCATCAATGTCAGGCTGACCTTTTGCTGCCCCCCCTTCCCCATACGCACTTCCCAAACCAGGCCAGGGGCGGATGGAGAGGGAGAAGGAAGTTCTAAAATCACCTGTACAAACACTGAGATTGTTCTCCATCCTTATCTCTAGTTTCATGGGTTTTCTCTCCATCCTTATCTCCAGTTTCATGGGTTTTCTCTGTGCAAATAAAACCCTAAGTTTACCAGTGGATATTAAAACAATTTTTCTCCCCAAATGGTGACATTGCACTGGCTGGAGTTTTACAGAATCTAATTATCAGGAGCAGTTAACTATTCAAAACTTAGTGCGTGGGCGTCGAGATGACATAGGTATTCTTGCGTATTTCAGTGTCTATTTAAAGAAAGGGTGCCCAGGCTCCATTTGTGTCAAGAGAAGCTCCTGGAAGCCACTTTATCTCTCACCATTAAAATCAGTCTGGGGCAGCCCGGGTGGCTCAGTGGTTTAGCACTGCCTTCAGCGCAGGGCCTGATCCTGGAGCCCCGGGATCGAGTCCCATGTCCGGCTCCCTGCATGGAGCCTGCTTCTCCCTCTGCCTGTGTCTCTGCCCGCCCCCACCCACCGTCTCTCATGAATAAATAAATAAAATCTTAAAAAATAAATAAAGAAAATAAAATCAATCTGAGTTTCCAAATAAAGAGGAGGATAAATGAATTGGACCTGCCAGGCCCAGGTAGCCCTGGGCTCCTGGACCCAGTAATTGCTTCCTTATTGTTCTTTGTCATTAAAACAAAGGTCAAATCACATCACCCAGTGTTCTCCCTTCTAGGGAAAGAAATCTCTCCAGGGGGTCCTGGGGGTGGTGAGGGACCTAAGGAGCCTGCCTGGGGGGGCGGTGCAGCTCAGGAATAGGCTGGGGCCTCAATCTTGCATGCTTCTCTGGTCTTCCTGGTCACAATCTACTTTTCTTGTGCTTCAAAGACTACAAATAGGAACCTGCCTCTTAGGGTTTGGTGTGGGCCAGTTGAAGTGATTTGAAAAAGAGCCAGAGTGCACATCTACATTGAAACATTAAGATAGAAAGCGCCAAAAATGCAGATGAGTGTATTCTAGTGTTATTGTAGAAAATTAAGCATCTAACTGTTCATGAATTTTTTACTTTTTAATCCAGCTATTTTGGCGTGGCAAAAACACAGCCCAAGAGACTCTTATTTATTATAATTTCATGCCTGTTTTATTCAGGGGTGATATTCAAATCTTGAGCATCAGGTCCAGCATGGATGCCAGCCCATAATTGCCAGTATATGTGTTGGTGTGTGCTGGTCCAACAGCAGTCCCGGGGTCCTGGGTGTGGACAAAAGTGGAAGGTGAGGGTAAAGGAAGTAAAGGGTGAAGAAAGGACATCAAGGCAGGACTTTAGGTGGCATTTCCATTTGTCCTGGTATCTTCTTGTAAACCAGAGGTGGCTTGATGCTGGGGAAAAGACTGAGCATCCCCTGGGAACTCAACTCCTGGAGGCTGGTGTTTGCCTGGCTGCCCGCTCCCAGGGCAGACCTGCCACCTCTGTCTGTCCTCCTGATACCAGAGCAGGAGAACACAGATACCAAGGACTCAGAATCCGAAGATGAATAATCTGTGATATCAAAAATGACACTTTAAATTGGTTCCAAATACAAGGATGTTTCGTAATGGTGCTGGCACTCATTGTCTCCTGCAGCTTCACGCTTCAAATGTTTTTCAGCCAAATAGAGAGGCCTAATAGCCATCAAACTCTTGTCCAGTCTAATTACCATAAATCATTATAAATGGGATCTAATATTGCTAGAAACATTGATGTGCAGCCGTGGTCACGGGGAAATGGGGCCAGGAGATTGTTTCGCTGAGGGAGTATGATACCACATGGTGTTCACTGGGACTAGCCTGAGCCCCTGCTCAGGAAGTGAAGGAAATCTCCCCACAGTGTTTCGTGGTTGTTAACAGGTGCCATTGAATGTGAGAAAGAACTAGAATGTAGTACCATTCCAGGAGAAAAATCAGTGCTAGTAACTTTTCAGTAGGTAGTCTTCCAGCAGTAGTCATAAAGGTAAGAGCTAACATTTCTTGAGCACTGGCTTTGTTGCCAGGCCCCATTCTAGGAACTTTATATCAGTTAACTATCTTATAAGTAGGCATGGCTATTATTCCCATATTAGCAGTGAAGGAATAGCTGGCACCTGGCACAAGTAGGCACCACTGGGTTACAACTTTCTTTAATCCATTTCACAGATATTGACACCTAGATGCCTTGGGGCAAACACAGTAGGAGACCCAATTTCAGCCCTTAGGGATGTCCTGTCTGTGTCCTGCAGACACAAGTTTGAAGGCAATGGATGTAGGGCCCCAGGGAAGACTGGGGACTGGGGATATTTGATCAGAGCCTTGAGAACAGGTAAAGCTATCCTTGTTTTCAACCCCTCATATCCCCATGATGTGGATGTAAATTCAGGTAAAAAAGTGAAGTTTGCATTACTATATTCTCTCTGGATACAAACTGGATTTCCACCAGCTTCTCTGGGACTTGCTTGCCAGGCCTTCCTCACCCCACCCCCTGCCTTGCCCAGATAGGCTTTACTAGAGAGTCAAGAGTGTTGCCAGACTTAGCAAATAAAAATACAGGACATTGGTTAAACTCCAGACAAATTTTAGTTCAGTTATGTACCCTGCAATATTTGGGACATACTTATACTAAAAGAAATTTTCATTTGCTGTTTATCTGACATTCCAGTTGAACTGGGCTGTCCAGTGTTTTCATCTGAGAACCTAATGTCCAGCCTCTGGGAGATCACCCTCAGCACCCTCAGGCCTTGAACTCAGACCCTCCCAGGGACCCCTTCTCTGTCTACCCCAAACTCATTCATCCATTTTTCAGAAATGGCCTGAGCACCCGCCCTGGAGAGAGCCCCATGCCAGCAGTTTGGGGGTGAGCTGAGCTGGCAGGGTCAGTGGGAGAGAGGGGACACAGCCATTTATTTGCAACATGGTTCCAGGTGGGAAGTACCAAGTACAGGGACTGGATTGTGGGCTGTGGGACTGGGGATATGGACGCTTCTGGGAGACGGTGGTCTTGGAGGGGGGCTCTGAGGGAGGGGCTGCACCTGGAGGTCAGAAAGAGTGAGGGCCGGATTCAGGCGCCTTACCACAGCCCGGGGAGCACATTCCAGGGCGCAGTCTCTGCGGGGAAGCTTTTGGGAGTAGAAATAAACACAGTTGGTCCCCAGCTCTGGCCACCAGAGGGCGGGCTGGCTTATGAAATGATTTTCCTCCACCTTCGGGAGGACCACTGATGGAGCTTCGCTGCGCAGAGCTTCCCTTTTTCTTTGCTCTGAAACCACATCAAAGAGGAGAGAAAACCAAGGGTGCAGCTCCTTTTCCTTGACATGGAAGCATGGACTGCACCTTCTCAGGTCAGAGGAGAATCCCAGCACCTAGTACAAGGCCTGCCAATCCGAGGGTGCTCAGGAAATGTGGGAGGAGAGGGAGGAGGAAAGGGAAATAGAGGAAGGGAGGGAGGGAGAGAAGGGAGGGAGAGGGAGACAGAAGAAGGAGGAAGAGGGGAGGAAGAAGGGGAGGGGAGGAACAGAAGGAGGGAGGGAGGGAAGGGAGAAGGATGGGGGGATGGAGGAAGACTTCCCTGCTGGGCCAGGGGAACAATCGCAGGTGATTTAAGTGTCTCCAGCCCAGGACTCATAAACATAAAGGACTCTTGATGAAACTGTGTTTGAAAAAGAGAATGAATGGCCCCTAAGAAGGGAAACAGCACCATTTCCTTCCAAACATTCAGGTATCAGGTGTGGTCAGGAGTGAAACCTGGGAAGAAGTGGAGGGGACAAGAAGGAAGAGGCTGGGTGGTGGAAGAGGGGACAGAATGGTGCTGTGTGGCTTTGCAGAGACTATGTAACTTATTTTAGGCCTCGGTTTCCACATCTGTATAACAGTTATACTTCCCACCTGGAGCCATGGTGCAAATGGCTATGTCCCCTCTCTCCCACTGACCCTGCCAGCTCAGCTCACCCCCAAACTGCTGGCATGGGGCTCTCTCCAGGGCGGGTGCTCAGGCCATTTCTGAAGAATGGATGAATGAGTTTGAGGTAGACCAGAGAAGGGGTCCCTGGGAGGGCCTGGGTGAGGGGCAGGGGCCAAAGGAGGTCTCCCAGAGGCTGCTATTGGCCCAGTTCAGTTAGAATTTAAAGGGTCAAGTGAGAAAATAGATGTGATCATGGGCCAGTGCTTTGTAAACTGTGAAGTGTGTACAAAAATGAGCTGTTGTCAGTGTCACTGTAACTCTCTCTCTTCCCCCTAAGAAATTAGGAACAGAGTCTGTGTCGAATATAAGAGGAAGGAAGGATGGAAGGAAGGAAGGAAGCAAGCAAGGAAGAAAAGGAGGACAGACAGGAGGGAGGAAGGAAAGAGATGAGAAGACAAGAGAGGACACACTTGGCGTGATTCCTCTTCCCTCCTCTTCCCTTGTTAAACATTCTAAAGACCCTCAGGCCTTAATTTTCTTATTTTCAGGAGGGAAGTTTCATTCATTATTCAGCAGGCATTTCCTGAGCCTATGGTCTCTGCCATCCCAGGAGGAATATTCTAGTAGGGCCACAGCATGTACGCCACAGGATTCCCTCCGGAGTCTCTATAGGGCTTCAGAGTTTATAAAGCATTTTAATGGGAACTTTCTTATTTGTCCCCTAGGCAACCGAGGGCAGGTGCAGAGACAGGATTAATTTTTTTTCTGACTTAGAAACAGGAAGCAAGGTCAGAGATCCCACGCGCTGCCCAAGGTGACTCAGTAGTGTGTGTATCCATTTGGCCTCTTTTTCTTTTTTTTAAAGATTTTATTTATTTATTTATTCATAGAGACAGAGAGAGAGAGAGAGAGAGCAGGCAGCATGCAGAGAGCCTGACGTGGGACTCGATCCAGGGTCTCCAGGATCACGCCCTAAGCTGCAGGCGGCGCTAAACCGCTGCACCACCGGGGCTGCCCATTTGGGCTCTTTTTCAAACAAATACTTCAAATGTAGTGCTTTGAAAAAAAAAAAAAACACGAGGAGAAAGTGATCATGTCTGTGGACTAAATGAATGAATGGAGGAAGAGCTGGAAACAAGCTGATGTTGGCTGGGGTGAAGATGCTCGCCACCTCCGGACCACAGAAGGCTGGAGCACTGTTCTCATGGCTTTGTTGGGTTTTGAGATCATCGTAGTGGCTTCCATAATTTGGGGCCCTCGGAGTGCTGGGCACTCTGCCGGACATTAACCCTCACGCAGCATTAGGGGGCAGAACTCGGGGAGATCCCCGACCCTTCCAGGTCTTGCAGCCTGGCAGTGGTGAGTTCCTGTGGCTCAGAGCCCTGCCTTCTCTTGGTCACCACGATGTGTTCGAGGATGAGGATGTTTGTAGGAAGGCAGATGGGTCCTTACCCTGCCTCGTCATCTTACGCTGACTTGTTGAGTGAGCGAGTAAAAGGAGGAAGTTTTTTTTTTTTTTTTTTTTAAAGATTTTTATTTATTTATTCATGATAGTCACAGAGAGAGAGAGAGAGGCAGAGACACAGGCAGAGGGAGAAGCAGGCTCCATGCACCGGGGGCCTGATGTGGGATTCGATCCCGGGTCTCCAGGATTGCGCCCTGGGCCAAAGGCAGGCGCCAAACCGCTGCGCCACCCAGGGATCCCTAAAAGGAGGAAGTTACAGAACACCGCAGACTGATGTGTTGAAAACCGAAATTTCACATGGGCTTATATTTCTGCCTGTGTGAAGAATAACTCCGAGGATACTGACTGAGCTATGGTCAGTGGTCACCTCTGCATCGAGGGGAATTGGAGCGGAGGCCGGAGAAGGATGAATGTCGGACATTGTTCTACGATCTTGGCTACTGTCTGGGTTTCTTATCCTATAAAGACTTTGGAAATGTATTGTCTGTCCTTTTTTTTTTTTAAGATTTATTTATTTATTCATGAATGAGAGAGAGAGAGAGAGAGAGAGAGGCAGAGACACAGGCAGAGGGAGAAGCAGGCTCCATGCCGGGAGCCCCCGATGCGGGACTTGATCCTGCGACTCCAGGATCACACCCTGGGCCAAAGGCAGGCGCCAAACTGCTGAGCCACCCAGGGATCCCCTGTCTTTTTTTTTTTTTTTTTTTTTTCTTTTTAAGGATTTTATGTATTTATTTGTGATAGCCAGAGAGCATGAGCAGGACTGGGGGACAGGGAGAAGCAGGCTCCCCACTGAGCAGGGAGCCAGAAGCAGCACTCCATCCCAGGACCCCGGGATCATGACCTGAGCTGAAAGCAGATGGCCAACTGACTGAGCCACCCAGGCACCCCACATTGTCTGTATTATGAGAGTTTGTAAACATCCTAAATGTCTCCCACCAACCCCATGGGTCCTCCCAGTTCATCTGGTCAGGCTGCCCTTCCAGCTCAGTCTGGGGTGGGATTGAAGGTTGAGGCACATCCGAGGATGGGAATCAGTCCAGATTCCAGGTAAAGGAAAGACAATTTGTGCATGTGGCAGTGCCCCCACAGTGGCTGCTGGGAGTGGCACTGGAAGTCTGGGTGAGTGATGCACACACATATACACCTACACAAACACACACACACACACACAGCCTTTAATCTGAACTCTGCTCCATAATCCAGAGACTTCTCTGTGCCTGAAGGCTATGCCTCCTCCTGGAAGCCTGCTCAGAGCTGGGGATGCACATGCGTTCTCTGCCATGGGCCCCGTCCCCGAGGACTCTCACAGCTAAGCTCTCCTCTGACAGCAGTGGGTTAGCAAAGGGGCCCCAGGATCATCTGGTGTCCTGGAAGATTAAGGCCCATGGCAGCCAGCAATGATCCCAGGTTGGCTCTTGTTCCCTTTCTCAAGGGGGAGAGAAACTGTTTCTCCTCTGGATTCTCCACAGGCCTTCCCTTCTCTGGAGTTATCTGTGAGCATCATCTACATAGGATTCTAGCTTATTGGGAAGGCTGTAGATATACATGCACATATGTGTAGAGAAAACTCTGGGGGGTGTTGCCCAGATGTTCACTGTGGTTATCTCTGGGTGGGGGATTGTGGATGAGCCTCGCTCCTTTCCTTCCTCACTTTTATGGCTCGAATTTGTTTAATTTGTTTTTAAAACTTTGCTCACAGTCCCAGAAATAAAAATCAAGAGAGGAAGAAAGAAAGTAGGAGAGATACACAAAAACCAAGAAGAAGCAATGAAAGGAGGATAAAATAAAATGAGAGAGGGTACAGAAGAGTAAAGAATAAGATTGGGGAGGCAAAGAGCAGAGGACAGTGGTTGGTAGGTGGTCCTCTGGTGCTTTGGGTGCCCAGGGTCTCTGCTGATGACGGAGGCAGCAGATGCTGGGAGGGGCAGAGCAGCTGAGCATAAGGACACAATCCGCCATGGGCCTCTAAAATTTCTGCATATCTCCTGGGCAAGGCACTGACTGCCTTTGTTCTAGACCATCTTTCATAGGATGTTTGTGCAGGTAAACCTTGTTATTTGTGCTTCACTTTATTGCACTTTGTAGATACTGTGTTTTTTTTTTACAAATTGAAGATTTGCGGCAACACTTCGTCAAGCAAGTCTATTGGTACCGTTTTTCCATTAGCATTTGCTCACTTCATGTCTCTGTGTCACATTTTGGTAATTCTTGTAATATTTCAAGCTTTTTCATTATTATTATATTTATTATGGTGATTTGTGATCCGTGATCTTTGATGTTACAACTATAATTGTTTTGGGGCACCACCGACCACTCGCATGTAAGACAGCAAATTTCATCGATAAATGTGTATGTTCTGACTGCTTCACTGACCAGCCATTCCTCCCATCTCTCTCCCTCCCCTCGGGCCTCCCTAGTCCTGAGACACAATTATATTGAAATTAGGCCAATTAATAGCCTACAATGGCCTCTAAGTGTTCAAGAGTGGTTGTGATTTGCATTTCCCTGATGTTGATGTCGAGCATCTTTTATGTGTCTGTTAGTCATCTGTGTGTCTTCTTTAGAAAAATGTCTATTCCGTTCTCTGCATATTTTAATTGGATTGTTTGTGTTTTTTTATATTGAGTTATATGAGTTCTTTATATATTTTGGATATTAACCACTTATTGGATATATCATTTGCGAATATCTTCTCACACTTAGTAGGTTGCTTTTTCATTTTGTTGATGGTTTTCTTTGCTATGCAAAAGCTTTTAGTTTGATGAAGTCTCATTTGTTTATTTTTCCTTCTGTTGTCTAAAGATCAGTGTGAAAGATTTTACTGCCTATGTTTTTTTTTCTAGTAGTTTTATAGTTTCAGGTCTTACAATTAGATCTTTAATCCATTTGGAGTTTGTTTTTATGTACGATGTAAGAAACTGGTCCAGTTTCATTCTTTTACACGTAGCTGTCCAGTTTTCCCAGCACCATTTATTGAGGATACTGTCCTTCCCCCTTGTATATTCTTGACTCCTTTGTCATAGATTAATTGGCCATATAAGTGTAGGTACACCTCTGGATTCTATTCTGTTACCTTATCTGTTTTTGTGCCAGTACCATACTCTTTTGGTCACTATTGCTTTGTATTATGATTTGAAATTGGGATGTGATACCTGCAGCTGTGTTCTTTCTCTAGATTTCTTTGGCTATTTGAGGCCTTTTGTAGATTCATACAAACCTAGGATTATTTGTTCTATTTCTGTGAAAAGTGCCTTTGCTATTTTGATTGGGATTGTGTTGAATCTGTAGATTGTTGGTTAGTATGGAATTTTAACAATGTTACTTCTTCCAATCCATGAGTATAGTATATTTTTCTTTTATTTGTGTTGTCTTCAATTTTTTCATCAATGTTTTAGAGTTTTCAGAATACATGTCTTTCACCTCCTTGGTTAAATTTATTCCTGGGCATTTTATCCTTTTTGATGCAACCGGAAATGGGATGGTTTTCTTAATTTTTCTTTCTGATAATTGGTTATTAGTGTATAGAAACCAACAGATTTTGCATATTGATTTTGCATGCTTTGGCTTTACTGAATTCATTTATTAGTTCAGCAGTTTTGGATGGAGTCTTTAGGATTTTCTCTGTATAATATCATGTCATCTATAAATAGTGTTAGTTTTACTTAATCCTTTCCAATTGAGATGCCTTTTGTTTCTTTTTTCTTGCCTAATTGCTGTGTCTAGGACTTCTAATACTATGTTGAAAAAAAAAAAAAGTGGTGGATTGCCTGGGTGGCTCAGTAGTTGAGCTTCTGCCTTGGGCTCAGGTTGTGATCCCAGAGTCCTGGGATCAAGGCCTGCATTGGGGTCCCCGCAGGGAACCTGCTTCTCCCTCTGCCTATGTCACTGCCTCTCTCTCTGTGTCTCTCATAAATAAATAAATAAATAAAATCTTAAAAAAAAGTGGTGAGAGTGGTATTCTTGTCTTGTTCTTGATCTTAAAGGAAAGCTTTCAGCTTTTCACCACTGAATTTGTAGTTAGCTGTGGGAGAAGATTCTTTTATAAAATGGTTTGGAGGTAGAAGGTAATATCCTGTTTTGGAAGGTGACAATGAAGCAAAGAGATCATTCATTGCTCTATATAAGAAATTCCAGGAGATTTTGGGTGGGGGTGGGGTAGTGTAGAGAAGAAAGGAGGTACTGTGGGCAATATGGGACAAAATGGCAGGAAGCTCATTTCTTGGTAATAATCAGTAACCCTTACACACACTTACAACCTTACACACACTTACTCTGTACTGGTCACCATCCTAAATTCTCTCACAAGTGCACAGACACCCCTTAGAAACTATTTAATCCACATATGGTTATTTGTGATGGGCACTGTAACCCTCCTTTTCCCCCACCTCCATTTCAGTAGAGATTGCCTGGTGAGAGTGTTTGTGGAGGGGCTGAGTTCCATTTTGGGGTCAGCACTTAGCAGAGACAACACAAACAGACCTGGGTGCAGCAAGGCAGGAGTTTCACTCGAACTGCAGATGCAGGAGGGGAAGGAGGCGGCCTTGTGTGCAACCATCTATCTCCAAGGAGTCACAGATTGTGGGAGTAAATATCAGAGTTCTCATTGACAAGAGATCTGAGGCCCCCACAAACAATTTAAATTTCAAAGAATAGCATGGCCTCAACTGGCATCTGGGTTATAGGAAGGCTTTGTGATCCCTATTTTACAGAACAAATTAACCCAGAGAGATTAAGAAACTTGTCCAAGGTCACACAGTGAGTACCATGGGATTTGAACTATTAGGCCTAAAAAACACCTGGAGAAGATTGGTGCCCTAAGAATACAGTGTTTGTCACCTGGATCCCCAGGTTGTTCCAAAGGAAAAGGTTTTAGCCCTTTATCTATAAGCTGCCTAGATCTTTTGGGTAAATTACCTTCTTTGGCCTGGGAAAGCCAAAGTTAGCTTGCCATGAGGTACTATAAGTAACAGATGGCTATGAGCCCTGCCCTGTGCCCAGGCGTGGCCTGGCCTGGGACATGCAGCCCTAGCCCCTGTCCTGGGGGAGCTCATAGTCAGGAGGGGAAGAAGCAGCTGTCCTCAGAAGGAAGCTAATGAGAGGGTGTGGGCATGTGAGCTCCAGTGCCCAAAGCCTCACCCGAGAGCTTCCCCAATGACTGTCATCCTCCAGGAGCTGGGGCAGGAGCAGTGAGGATGGGGGAGGAGGCAAGTGTCCCTCATTTGCAATGATGGGATTTGGATCTATAAATAGTCATCAGAAATAGAGCAGAGAGAAGTCATTTGCAAGCTTACATTAATTCAATAGTGGCCTTTTTCTTCCTTATGAGATAAGCTATTTGATTCTATTCAAACCAAAAAAAAATCTATTCTGCCCCCCTTGATGCCTCTCAGCGTGGGGAGTCACATCTTCTGAGGTCCTTGTCCAGGGGGCGTGTCCAGGCCTACGGCTGAAGGGTGTGGAGGAGGGACCATGAACACCAGGGCTCCTTCCCTCCTTCTCCCTCCGACAAGGCACCAGAAAAAACTAATCAGCATCAGCAGCCAGAGGGGAGAAATTCATTAGCAGATCTGGTTTTGCATAATTTAGTAGTTGGCATTAGCAAATTAAGCCTGCTTGGCTTTCCTTGTTGTAACGGTCATTAGAGAAAACGTGAAGAAAACACAGGCTCATAATCCCAGCAGTTTTCTAGAGATGATAATTAATAACAACAATAATAAACTGCTAATAAGACTTTGCAATTTCCCTTCCACTCATATCCTGCTTGTTCCCCACAGCTGCTGCAGAGGAGAGCGAGTCCGGGTTATTGTCCTGTTTGATGGACAGTGAGACTGAGGCCGGGAGGTGTGTGCAGCTAGGGGGGGCCTCCTTGCCTGCCTCGGGCTTGTCCGGGGGCGTGAAGTCAGGGCCAGGGCGTGGCCTCAGGAGACCCAGACGCAGGCAGGACCAACAGCCTTCTCAGGGGGAGGAACCTCAGTTCTCCCTTGGCCACAGCAAATCCTATTAACAGCAACAGCAGCAATCATAAAGCTGACATTTGTTGAGTACTTCCAGGCGCCCAACACTTTACATACATACTATCTCAACAATAACTCACAGCCACCCACTAGGCGCTGACATCAGCCTCATTCAGGCTGGGGAAAATTGAGGAAATTGTCTCAGAGAGGTGTGACAGGCACCAACTGGAGTGGCTTCCTGGTCTCTAGCGAATCTCCTTCTCCGGGAATGATCTAGACACACAGGTGGCCAGTGGCTCTGCCTTTGTCATGTGGCCCTTGGCAAACCCGAGTGGGCCAGGAGTGGGCAACTGGCCTGAGCTTGGCCAATCAAAGCCAAGCTCTCCGGGACTTGTCAGACTGGCAACAAAGGCAGGGGAAAGGTCCCCTTCTGGTGATGGCTGGCACCATGGCGGCCCCATTCTTCTTCCTGGAAGAAGTCAGGAAGGCAGAGGCAGGGATGGGACAGGGGTAGCGTGGGGCAGGCAGTACTCTGTGGTACAAGGTAACTTTCCCTGAGGCACATGGGTGATAAGGAGCTCCCATGTCCTCCCAGAAGAACCCCTTTTCTTTGAGCTGGCTGGATGTGGGTTTCTGTCTCTTGAAACCACAAGACCTAAGCTAGGACCTTGCTTGGGGTCCCCCAGGAAGTATGTGGTATGGTAGAGATTGCAGTCTTGTTCCCTCTTCACCATGGTGTCCAGGGGCTCCTGGGCCTCCCCTGTGTAGCCACGTCTGGGAGGATGGGGTACAGCAGGGCAGACCTCTCGTTTGATGGCTCCTGGCAGTGGGGCTCTGTGGGTCCCATGCCCTGCTGAGGAACCATAGTGAAGGGAAAGTGCATCGCAGTTGAATCTTCAGCTGAACCCCCAATCAGTGCACTAGTGTGCGTGGGGCTCAGTTGTGCTACCCCTGTGCTCTGGACAGGGTTGGCAGAAATGGCCATTGTAACTTTGAATTTTTGAGAAAGAGGAAGCCATGGCCATCTTGGGTTTGGAGGGAAGGGGAAAGTGAAGGTGTCCCTGAAGCTGCCCCTGGCCTTTGCTCTAGACCCCAGCCTGAGGCCCTGCCTCTGGGGGCTCTGACTCCATGAATCCCCATGAACAGAGTGCCCTGCCTTCTCCCCCTACTCCCAGGCCTCCCTGAATGTCGGGAGTCCAGCAGATGCTCTTCAGGATCTCTCTCCTCCCCACTTCCCAAGTCCTTTGTGAAAAGCTGCTCCCAGACTCCTGCTGGGCCACAGAATCCCCCAGTCCAGCCTCCTGAGTGAGCAGCCCCAGGCGGGTACGCAGGGGGTTGGTCCACAGGGGCTGCCGTTAGGCTGCTGAGACTCAAACTGTGGCTCCGCCATTGCTTGTCTCATGATCTGTAGGTACAGTCTTTGACCCCTCCATGCCTTGGGTTTCCAAATCCAACAAAAAAAGGGCCAGTAATAGGAAGTACCTACCTTACAGAAGGAGTGTTAGGACTCAAAAACCTATTACAGAAAAACCAAAAAACCCATTATAAGTCAAGCTCGGCACTCAGTGGATTCAGTCTGTTGGTTAGTAAAGATGGAGAAACTGAGGTAAAAACAGAGAAAGCGATTCCTCCAAGGTCACATTCAGGTCACAGTCAGGTCAGGGCCGGTGCCAGAAGCCAGTCCCCACCACCAGTTAGCCAACTCCTAGAAAGCTCCAGAGAATGCTGCACTCACCTCCACCCCCCATACCCACCCTGCTCGGTCAGATGCTCTCACTGGGGTTTTCTATTTGGCGACTGTCATGGGGAGGCATGACAGGTAGGGAGTTGTGTTTCTTAGGATTGGAGTTCATGAAGTGACTGGGTCCATCCTGGTGAATCAGGCAGAGATTTGTGATTTATTGATATTTCAGAAAAGGCCGTCGAGCCACCCCGGTCAGCTCCCTTGCTCAGAGGCCCAGCAGCCAGGAGCCCCCAACCCACCTCAATGGCCAGGTGGGAAAACACAGGCAACAGCCCCAGGCACCCAGCAAGTGAGTTCAGACTCATCTTGGGGCCCACAGATGACCAAGGGAGGGTCTGCCGTTCCATGTTGACTTGTGTGCACTCAGTGTGTTCACTGAGGGGTGTGTGCAAGCTGATTTCTGTGAGCGCAACACGGTGGGGGCATGAAGCCAGGAGCTGGCTTGTGGGAGGGTGAGACTGAGGGGCTTTGGGAAGAGAGACCTCTCCCTTTTGTCTTCTGCATCAGAGCTGTTTGAATTTTCTTTAACCAGTTAAAAAAATTTTTTTAACAATAATTTTAAACAATCAATAAAAAAAATTTAACAACAACCTGAGAAGAGGTCTTAAAGGAGAAATAAAAGGATGGGGGGGGGTCCCAAAGCCCTGCCAAGTTGGAGGTCAGGGTGTGGCCACAGAGAGCCTTGGGGGAGCACCTCCTCAGATGGCCGAAGTCTCTCTAGTTCACAAAGTACTGTCAGGCCCCGTGTGTCACCGACCCACACCTGCCAGGTAGGTAGAACAAATGACACTATTAGTCTTATTTTACAGCAGAGAAAACCAAGGCTCTGAGAAGTTGCCATGACTTTCCCGAGCTCAACAGCTGAAGAACAGCAGGGCATTGACTGGGTCTCCCATTAGCCCTCACAGAGCCTTTGGGTGAATTCAGTCCTGGAGTCACCCAGCTGAAAACAGAACCCCACTGGTCAAGTGTTTTGGGGAATGGGGCACACAACCAGGCCCAGCAGCCCTGGCTGGACTTGAGCCACGGCCTCTGACTCCAAAGGCCCTCCCATCCCTGCCACACTGTGCAGAGCAGCCTAGGAACAGTGACCGGACAATGGGAAGAGTTGGGACACTATGATGGGATGTCCTTTGAGTCCTGTGGTACCAGGATCACGTGTTGTCCCAGGTAGTGGGACATTGCTTTTGTACCCTAACTCTATCTATACTCAGCCTGGAGGTTTTAGGGATGGAAAAGGGGATTACTGTGTGCATTTTAAGAGGCTTTTTTTAATATATAGATTTTATTTATTCATGAGAGACACACAGAGAGAGGCAGAGACACAGGCAGAGGGAGAAGCAGGCTCCATGCAGGGGGCCTGATGCGGGACTCGATCCCAGGACCCTGGGATCACGCCCTGAGCTGAAGGCAGGTGCTCAACCACCGAGCCACCCAGGGATCCCAAGAGGCTGCTTTTGATGAGTTTGGTCTTAAGTAAAGCAATGAGTCCTAATAGTGGAGTTTCAGGCACAAGTGGGCACACTTAGCCCTTCTTAGAGCTTCCGAAATCTCAACAGGATTTAGACCTTCTCTCTCACTGGTGGGACCTGGGGCAGACCATTAACCATTTACCCCATCTGAGGCCTCAGTTCCTTTGTCTGTAAGAGGGAATGGCAAACACCAGAACCTACCCGACAGGGTGGTTGTGAGGGCTACATGAGGTGACACGCATCCAGGGCTGAGAACTCAGCCTGGTGCTTGTAAGCCAGGACTCAAGAGACATCAGCTCTTCTTATTATGATGGCATGGCCTGAGTTGACTGGGTAAGGGACATCTCTCTTTGCTTCTCTGGCCCTCTGACTGCCCCTCTATCATTCATTCTTCCCCCTCCTGAACCCTGGCCCATTCCTCAGAAAGTGCGGCACTCCTGAAGGGAAGTGGCCACAGAGGGTTTGGGAATCTCACTTTCTGGGGTGTTGAGGTGGACTCGGGTAGTGATACCCCAGCCCAGAGAAGGCCCCACGTTCTTCTTTTAATTAACTGCAATCTCTGCCTCCTGATGCATTCTTGTCAAGAAAATTGCTCTTAAGGCAGCCCAGGTGGCTCAGCGGTTTAGCGCCGCCTTGCAGCCCAGGGCCGTAATCCTGGAGACCCGGGATCGATTCCCACGTCGGGCTCCCTGCATGGAGCCTGCTTCTCCCTCTGCCTGTGTCTCTGCCTCTCTCTCTCTCTCTGTTTCTCGTGGATAAATAAATAAAATCTTTTTTTAAAAAATTGCTCTTAATCATTTACGGCTATTTTCCTTTCCAAAGAATGTCTAATTCCTGGAATGCTGCTCTAATTGTATTGTGGCCACTGAGGCAGTGATGATGGGCTGGTATGAGGGTGTGTGTGTGTGTGTGTGTGTGTGTGTTTGCTGGAGGCGGTTCTGGAACCAGGAGTGGGTAACTCCTGTTGACTCCTTCTGGGCAGTGCACAGGGTAGAAGCAGGCCCTTCCTGCCCCCTTCATCCCCCTTGGCCTCTGTGCCATGTCTGACGTGGTGCTTGAGAGACCTGGCCGCTCTCCTTGAGCTGCATAAGCTGACCTGAGACATGGGCTGGGAAATAGGCCTGGGGGCCAGGTCACCAGGTGTGGCCAGGATGTGGTAGAGGTGGACTTGAAGAAGAGGTCTTGTTTTCATCAAGTGCCCAGAAAAGGTAGAGTAGGGATGCTCTACCCCTGGGCTCATGCCCAGAAGAGCCACAGGGGCACATCTGGGTTCCACATAGCATTTTCCTTTCTAGTCTCCTGGCCTTTACTCAGCCGTCACAGCCAACTATTGTGGTCTAACCTGAAACAGTGTCTGTGAAACCATGTACTTGAAGAACTAGTTGTATATATGTACATATAAATATAAATTTTTTAAAAATATTTTATTTATTTATTTAAGAGAAGAGAACTTGAAAAAAGAGAACAAAAGCAGTGGGGAGCAGCCGAGGCAGGGGGAGAAGAAGACTCCCTGCTGAGTGGGGCGCCTGATGTGGGGCTGATCCCAGGACCTTGAGATCATGACCTGAGTTGAAGGCAGACGCTTAACCAGCTTAGCCACCCAGGCACCCCAGCTGTATTTTTATATTAAATACATAACTATTGCAACAAAATAGTTCGTGTTGCATTTTACCTAAAATCATCCCATGTCCCACCAATGGTAGCTGCCACTCTTTGAAAAAATCTTAGCTTGAGTTTCAGGTGAGGGAAAAGGGGCAAGAGTTGATGCCACGTGCACTTGCTGAAATCCCCCCTTGCCAGGCTGGGAGCAGGGTGAGGACAGATGCTGTGTCTAGTCCTCTGCTCACATAAGAAGTGCTCATGGGTGTGGGTACAGGAAAGAACACAGCTTTGCATTCGAATCTGGGTTCAAAAACTACCTTGTGCTGTATTTTCTATTCAGGTCAGGGTAAGCTAATTTATTTTGATTTTCCAGTCTGTGCAATGGGGAGAACCTCTGTCTTAGGGTGGTGTTGGCAAGGCCAACTGGGCATCAGATATCCAGTATTCATAGGGAAAACCCTTAACAGATGCTAATTTCCTTCCTCTCTCTCTTCTGATGTTTGATTACTCAGTTTGTACCAAGCTGTTAGTGAGGTAATGTACTTCCTCCTTTCCCAAGGAGTTTGCATTTACCCTCAAGGACAGACCTCTGGCAGTGGGACCACAGGCAGCAGGAGAGCGGACACCAGGATCTCCGTTCTCACACTCAGGCCACAGCTCCTGTGCGCCTGGGAGGCAAGAGTTAAAATGGACAGCGTTGGGGTTGCAATGCCTCTGGGGTTGCAATCTCAAGTCCTTCAGGGACTGGGCAGGTCCCACGTACAGCTGGCAGGTGGTAAAGCTGAGCATGGGACCACACTGGAGAAAGCCTAAGGGCAACAATACTTTCCTGGCCCAATGAAACAGGTTTGACAAATCAAACACAGAAACAAAAGCAGAAACAGACCCATAAATGCAGAGAACAAGCTGATGGCCCCCAGAGGGAATGGGCAAATAGGAGTGAAGGGGAGGCATCCCTGGGTGGCGCAGCCGTTTGGCGCCTGTCTTTGGCCCAGGGCGCGATCCTGGAGACCCGGGATCGAATCCCACATCAGGCTCCCGGTGCATGGAGCCTGCTTCTCCCTCTGCCTATGTCTCTGCCTCTCTCTCTCTGTGACTATCATAAATAAAAATAGAAAAAAAAAAAAAAAAAAAGGAGTGAAGGGGAGTGGGGAGTGGGACATACAGGCTTCCAGATATGGAATAAGACAAAAAATAAACAAGCAAACAAAAAACCCAGGGGGCTAGTTTACAACCTCTCCAAGGGCTAGTCCAGGCAGGAATAATAATCACCATACTTAACCGCCGGAAGGCCTGGTTATGAGACACAAGCAGCTCCCCATTTCAAGCCTGTCCATCCCTACAGCCCTGGGTAGAGGGAGGAATGAACTTCCCTCAAGGCCTGAGCTGCAGCCTCCTGTCAGTCATTTTACACCCAGTCTATAAAGAGTCACTGTCCGCCCGGGCTCTGGCTGGGCTCCTGTTCTGGGCCTCCTCGCCTGGGGGCAGAGCAGCTTGGCACTGGTTGCTTCCAGGCTGTGTGGGATCCTAGGCATGTGTAGGCTGCTCCAGCTGACCCTGGGGGGGCGAGCGGGGGGCTTCCATCCCAAGATAGCCTGGCCTGACTGCAAATCCAGCCCACTCTGCCAGTGGCAATTAGTAGCTGAGTTTCTGGAGCTCAGCGCTGGGGGATCTGAAGCCTCTTTCTTCTTGCCTTCCGGGCTCATACCTCTTACTGAAGGAACATTGAGTTGGGCAGGTGTGGCTGGTTTCTGAGACTTCTCTGAGACTTGGCTTCCCATATCCCAGGGGTGGACTGGATAAGACTCGATCTGCTTCAGACAGTGAAAATCATGAAGGTCAGGTACAGGGGTGTGTGTGGCTTATAGATCCCTTGACCTGGCTGTTGCTGGTCAGTAATGCCCTGTGACTGGTGACTGCCCCAGGTCCAATGACCACATCACGGCAGTTATCTGGTCCCCGTCTGGCCCTCCTGGTGTGAAGAGTCCCTCACACCTTATGTGCTCCAGTTTGCAAAGCATTCTACATCTACACTCCATGAGAGCCTGTTCATTGCCACCAATCTAGGCAGGGCAGGGAACATTATATCTGTGGTTTTGGTATGAGAGGAGAGGTCGGGGGCTAACCTAAAGCCATATAGAAAATCAAGGCTGGAGTCAGGATAAGAGCACAGGTCTGCCTTCAGAGGCTTTCTTCACTATCGTTTACCCCTCTTTCCATGTCCGATGCCCCCTGGATATGGGGTTTGAATGGACACATTCCCCTCTTTTTTTGGAGGGGTAGAGGCAGAGGGAGAAGAGAGAGAATCTTACGCAGGCTCCATTTGATCTCACAACCCCAAGATCATGACCTGATTCAAAATCAAGAGTGGGACACAACCGATTGAGCTGCCCTTGGCTCCAAATGTAATTTAAAGAAGATGCACAATGGTCCAACCATGACCCTTGATTAGATCCAGATTTTAAAGGAAAAAAAAAAATAAAAGAAAGGAAGCCTAGCTCTGGAAGATATGGAGGTATGCCACCCAGACCTCCCCTCAAGACTTGCTGCTCAGCTGCTGAGAGAGTAGCTGGCACACTCCTTTGGACCTGCTTCAGCTGGCGAGCCACTCTGGCCCAGATCATGCCCTTCCAGGGTGGTCCTAGGAAGTGACTGATCCAGCAGGGACCATAAAGCCCATTCTGGCTCCACAGAGGACCTCCCCACGAGCAATTCTTGGTCCAGAGCCATCTCCACTGGGTAGACTGAGGCTTCATCAGGTCTTGTGTGGCAGTTAAATTCTTCCTCTACCCAATCCTGTTTCCTCCTGCTTCCTTACACAGGCATAGATCCCTAATAAACATCTTGCATCCCAAACTCTATCTCAGTGTGTGCATCCAAAGAACCCAACCTGTAACACCAACTATTAAGGACAACATTGGGCAATTGGAAATTTTGACTGAGGGCTGTATGTTAGTTCATAGCATTGTTACCTGAGGGCGCCTGGGTGGTACAGTCAGTTAAGTGTCCCACTCTTGGTTTGGGCTCAGGTCATGATCTTACGGTCATAGGATTGAGACCCGAGTTGGGCTCTGAGCTCAGTGTGGAGTCTGCTTGAGATTCTCTCTCCCTCTTCCTCTGACCCTCCTGCTCATGTTATCCCCCCACCCCTACCCTGCCTCTCTCTTTCAAATAAATATATCTTTAAAAAAGTAGTATTGGGCAGCCCTGGTGGCTCAGTGGGTTTGGCGTCACCTTCAGTCCAGGGTGTGATCCCGGAGACCCGGGATCGAGTCCCACATCGGGCTCCCTGCATGGAGCCTGCTTCTCCCTCTGCCTGTGTCTCTGCATCTCTCTCTCTGTGTCTCTATGAATAAATAAATAAAATGTTTAAAAAAAAAAAGTAGTATTGTTTCCTGCTAACATTGTTGAGTATGGCGGTTGTTTGGTGGTAATGTAAGGTGACTGTCCTTGTTCTTAGGAAATAGCTTAAAGTATTTAGTGGGGAAAGGCCAACTCACTCTCAAATGGTTAGTATTTATCTATGTATCTGTGTCGATGTAGTATCTATACAGTACCTGGATATCGACACAAAGATCTTTACATCTGGCTATAGATGCTTACATAGCCCTATAGGAACCCACACATACTGACGATGGAGAGAGACAGGGACAAAACAAGCGTGGCAAAATGGTACCAGTTCGTGAATCTAGGTGAAGTGTTTCGAGATGCTCCTTGTACTAGTTCTTCAACTTACTGTAGGCTTGAAATTTTTCAAAATAAGAGTTGAGAGGAAAAAAAAATCAATTGCTGTAGTATGACTTCGTTTTGGTAAAAACAGTACCTGTTGTCCTTGACACTCAGAACAGATCGGGAAGGATGTACGTAGGGAGCCTCCGTCATCATCTCTGAGTGCTTGGAAATGTGTTCTTTTCATCTCACTTGCCAGCATTTTCTCATTTTCTGCAATTCCAGGTAATGAACGATTATCAGAATAATTCACCGAGGCCAACAGCAGAGGAAAAGTCGGGCCTCCCTGTGGCCCAGGAGGGCAGTGGTCTGGAAAAGGGGGGCAGCTCCTTCACTCCCTGGCCTCCAGCGCGTGAGGTGAAAACCCCAGTAATGCCACCTCCTCTGCTGGCTGTTCCAGCCTTAGGCTGATGTAGCGCTGGCTTGAGAAAATGAAGTCATGGTGCAGGAGATGACTGGGGAGCGATGGGGCTGGCCCACTGGTGGGGTGCGGGCTGCTCGCTGCTAGGGGCCCAGAGCTCTCTCTAGGGCCACCAGCCGCCCGCTATGTTTGTTTTCCAGCTGTGTTGTGGTGGGAGAAAACTCAAAGTATTCTTCGAGTTATTCTAAAATTGAATTTTTTTAGCCTTCTGGAGTGTCATTTGTGCAACTATCGGTTCTGACTCTTTTTTGAGAGAGAGGGACAGAGCACAAGCAATGTGGGGGGAGGGGAAGAGGGAGGGGGAGAGATTCCTAAGCCCACCCCCAGGGCTCCCCAGGGAGCTTGATCTCATGATCCTGACATCAATGCCTGAGCCGAAACCCAGTCAGACGCTTAACCGACTGCACCACCCAGGTGCCCCTAATCAGTTCTGATATTTTCGTAACCTTTTTAAAATAAACCTTTTCCCCTTCACTACCTTGCTTTCCGTCTAGACAAGTTTTATCAGTGATATGAGTCTAAAGGGAAGATAATATTTAAATGCTCCAGTGAGAGACTTAGCACTGCTGAGGCCCCCCTGGTTGGGGAGCATAGAGGCAGCACCACCCCCAGGGAAGGAAGGACTCAGCGTGGGCTTAGGGCTGGGTCTTTCGTCTAGGGAGCCGGGAGGATGGGGGACACATCAGCCTCCTCCTCAGAGGAGGAAAGGCTGTGCCCTGAGGGAGGGGGGTGGAAAGAAGCAGAGCAAATTGGCGGCTTGAGCCAAAACCAGGCCCCAGGCGGGGGAAGGGCTGGAGGCAGCGAATGTTTGAGCAGATTTCCCCGCCAGGGTTTCCCGGCTTCTTCCCTCACTCAGGCTTCTCACCCTTTCTGTGGCCCCGGGCTGCCTTGGGCTCTCCATCCTGTGTAAAGCCTGCCTCTGTTAAGACACCTTCTTTTTTTTTTTTTAATTTTATTTTTAATTTATTTTTAATTTATTTATGATAGTCACAGAGAGAGAGAGAGAGAGAGAGAGAGAGAGGCAGAGGGTTCGAAGCAGGCTCCATGCACCAGGAGCCCGACGTGGGTTTCGATCCCAGGTCTCCAGGATCGCGCCCTGGGCCAAAGGCAGGCGCCAAACCGCTGCGCCACCCAGGGATCCCCTGTTAAGATACCTTCTGATTTGGGGGGATCCCTGGGTGGCTCAGCGGTTTAGCACCGCTTTCAGCCCAGGGCGTGATCCTGGGGTCCTGGGATCAAGTCCCGCATCAGGCTCCCTGCATGGAGCCTGCGTCTCCCTCTGTCTGTGTCTCTGCCTCTCTCTCTCTCATGAATAAATAAATAAAATCTTAAAAAAAAAAAAAAAAGATACCTTCTGATTTTGTGGTCCAGCCCTGAGAACAAGCATCAATCAGCAAATATTTACCACTCCTTTATTATTTGTGAGGTGCTGGAGGAAGCTTTGACCCCCACTCTGACCTTTCTCTGATACCGGGCCCCACTCACACCACCAAGCCTAGCAAGCCTTTACTGGCCTTTGATAAGGGGCTTCTGTTCAGCAGAGGCCACTGTCATGTCTTTAGCCGGCTTGGAGCATCCAGGATGACAAACTTGTATGTGTCTGTTTCAGGTTCAAGGTGAAAATGTGGATGGGGCTCTCAGGTCTGTTGGGCTGGGATCCCGGGCCCTGGGCTGGGTCTGGGTGGGAGAAGCCCACACAACCCGAAGTGCAGGGCAGTCGCCTGGATGTCTCCGAGGTTCTGCAAACTCACAATGTGCTGCCTTGAAGTCATCATATGTTCAAAGTCACTTCTGTGCATGGAGGCCTTTCCCAAGCTCTAGACTAGGCTTAGGACCTGGCCTGGGCTCCTGCTGGTCCTTCTAATTCCTCTTCATCACTCATCACATTTTAAAAAATTGCTTGTTTAACATCAGCCTTCTCTAAGAGCTTCTATGTTCACGAGGACAGGGACCTTGTCTGTCTAATTTATGCCTGGCACTTGGCAACTCAATATTTGTTGAATGATGGCAGAATGAAAATTCGAGTCACCGGTGGAGAGGAAGCCAGAAGGCCGCCCAGGAAGAGCAGCAGCCTCAAGCACAGGTATGAGATCAAAAGCCAGACAGAAAATGAGGGACAGGGAGCCACAGTCAGGTACAGGATGGGAGGTGGTCCCAGAAAACTATGGTTTGGGCCCTAAACTGTGGCCCAGCCAGGATGCTGGGATGTGACCATAGCAGGGACGGGACAAGGTAAGCTGACCAGCTTAGTCTGGGACTCTTGCTGGATTGGGTGTTAGCTTCCCTGTTGTCAGGCACCCCGTCGGACACCCGGGAGCTACTCGATACTGGATCCCAGGTCTGACTCTGCACCTACGGATATTCTCTCTTGATATGTGTGGAAGGGCTCAGCACAGATCTTGGCACTTAGTGGGACTCAGTAAATGATTATCCACCCTAAAATTGGCAAAGTTAAATCATCCACACAAAGAGAGACAGCTGCATCTATTAGAGTTCTCTGGCCACGAGCAAGGGAAAGTGACCTTGGCTGACTTACACAAACACTTAACTGGAGGGGAAGGGGAAGAAGCAGTCTTTGGGCCTGACAGGAACTGATACAGCTTTGGGAACGTGACATCAGAAACAGTGAGGTGTCCTGGTAAGGATTTGCTTCATTTGTCCTCAGTTCTCCTAACACCCAGCCCAGGAGAGATGGGCTCCTGGACAGTCCCATCAAGTCTGTGTGCAGTGGGAAGGGGGTTCCCCAAATGAAAGGGGTGTCCGTGTTCACACTCTCAGCCTCTGTATTGACTCCTTGGGCGTCTCTCCAGGCACTGGCTGAGTTATCTTGCCTGGCCTCTTGTCACCTCAAGAGGGATCAACATCGGGTTGTTGCCCTTTCCCCATGCATTGGACTATATACCTGAAACTTTTTGGTTTCCTGAGCTCCCCGGACCTGATTTTCCCTTGTGTTACATTTTGTATCCGTGGGTCCAGCCTTCCAACCCTGAGTTCCAGAGACTGATCCCCTCCCTTGCCTGGAAGGGGAGATCAGACAAATTCCCAGCAACCATAGATGAGACCTGATAGTTGGGGGCCTCCAGGGAGGGGGGGGGGGGAAGAAATGCTGTCAATGTCAATGAATGACTTTAGGGAAGATTCACAGCCATGGCCTAGGCTTCTCTGTTTCCCGGACAATACATTTTTGTTTTTAATTATAGAAGTAACATATGTTCATGAAAGAAAATCTAGAAAGTATCTGAAAGTGAAAAGTACCCACCCCAATACACCCACCCGTTTATATTTTAGATCCAAGCCTTTCGCCATCTAGCTTAGCTGGGGAGGCAATGCAGCCAACTGTTTGAGAGAAGCTCTGGGGCTGCAGCCCTGCCAGCTGCGAGCTCTGTGACCTTTCAACATTGATCAGCCTCCCTAAACGTCACCTAGTGTGAAGAAAAGGCAGAGTGATGTTTGTTATATAGTAAGTACTTAATAAATCTTGGTAAGTGCTCAATAAACCTTTAATTTTATTAACATTTTATGCCACGTCTGTGCTGCCATGCTGCCTGGCCCAATTATTTCCCTGAATTCCTTAGGCAACTCAGTCTCAATCCTGGCCTTCCAGGGTACCAACCATTTGTCTTGGGGAATAATTTTTTTAAAGCCACTCCATGGCCTAAAAGCAAAGCTAGCACCCAGGAGATCATATGGAGCTATTTGGTCAGGAAGCGTGGGGAAGATAAAGGCCAAGTGCATGGAAGAGCCAACTGAGCGTTATGTTGGCCCACAGCAGCTCTCCCTGTCTTACCCCTCCCCCCTCCCGTTCCTTCAGGGAAGTCTTCTCCCACTCTAGGTGCTCTGAAGGGAGCTGGATCACATTTTCTGGTCTTACCTCTCCCAACCCATAGGGTTGGCAAAGGATCCAGGCCCGGTCAAACAGAGGATTCCAATCCACTGCCTTCAGGAAGTGCTTCAGTAATTGTCAAGTGATCTCAGTCAGGCCCATTAGCTTCTTCTTGGGACTTTGTCTTTGGAATCAAGGTGCTAGAAGGATATAAACATGCACTTGCCAAGTGAAGGGAGCCTGCTTGCAGGGAGAGAGAATGGGATCAATACCAAGAAATGTAGATGCATAGATGAAATTCAGGTTCCAGTCCCTGAATCCCTGGTTCTTACAGAACTTTGGAATTATGGGAGTTTTCCCAGGATTCATCTCAGCCATGTGAGCCATGTAAATTCCACCTCCCCCTTTTTTTTCCTTAACTGATTTTTTTTGCTTAACTGACTTGTATTAGGTTGTTGTTATTTCCAAGTCAAAGACTCCTAATACAAATGCTTTGTTTGTAAAGGTGGGAAAGGGATTGTGTAATCATTTGTAATTTTTCCCACTGCCTCCAGTGAGAAGAAACATTCTCCCTAAGTGAGTAGCACTCCCAGCACACTGACCAAGATCAAGAGAACCCCAATCTTTTGGGACTCGGGCTTGTTGATTACTTATTCAAGGCTCTCTGGAGTTGCACTATGTCTTATTGATTGCTGATGGGCTCTGCAGCATTCACTCCATCAAGCGGAATTTGAGTCTCTCAAGTCTTTGGAGTTATTTGAAGAAACTGTGATCCTTTCATCTCTTCTGGTTTCCTTGGAGCTTGTTCTATTCCCTTTCATCTCCAGCTCAGCA
The DNA here is from genome assembly GCF_003254725.2 of Canis lupus dingo. Classification (NCBI taxonomy): domain Eukaryota; kingdom Metazoa; phylum Chordata; class Mammalia; order Carnivora; family Canidae; genus Canis; species Canis lupus. The sequence goes on along the minus strand of NC_064244.1, from coordinate 66,377,530 downwards.
TTATGAAAAGGTGTAATGGTGAGATCCTGGAGTCTGGATGTGAATGAAAGCATATAGGCATATTCTGAGCAATCAGAATTAATAATGTGGCATCCATATCTTACTTGCTTTATCATCACAGGCTTCTTCTTCTTTTTTTTTTTTTTTAAAGCATGCCTGGGTGAATGGGACACCCCAGGGGAGGCTTGTGTAGTCCTCCCTGTCTGGTGGAGGTGCAGGAGCAGGGCTAGTCACATGTAATCAGGGACAACGGGCTCCCAGTTTATTGCCAGTTTGAGGATTCCCCTGCAGTCTGAGTCTGTCTTCTCATTGTCTGGGAAGTCTGCCCACCTTCTCATCAGGTTGTTCCTCTTCTTCTTCAGGAAAGTGTTCAGAACACTTCAGAAAGCCGTCTGGCTTAATTCCTTTCAGCGCCAGTAAATCCAGCATTTGTTGTTTTTTACATGTGCTTTTTAATTTCTTTGAGTCTTCGATATATTACTCAGGGACAAGAACAGAGTATCCTTAGATTTCTTTTAAGAACATCATAGAAAAAACAAGGGATAAGGGACTTAAGGCCAGTTTAATGGGTTCTGGGGTATGTCTAGATTCCACCATCGAGCTGAGGATATAGGACTGGAAGGAATATACTAAGTGCTGTTGTATTTTCTGGGATAGAAATGCTGAGAGCTGTGACCAATTTAGGGTTTTAAGTTTCATAAAATTCATAAGAATAAAAAGGATATTGTTCCCACTCTCTATTGCATTTATCTCTGCTTTAACCTTTATTATTTTCTTTTTGCTAACTTTGGGTTTAGTTTGTTCTTTTCCTAGTTCCTTGAAATGTGAAGTTAGGTACTTGATTTAAGATCTTTCCTTTTTAAAAAAATTTTTTTAAAAAAGATTTTATTTATGTACTCATGAGAGGCACAGAGAGAGGCAGAGACATAGGCAGAGAGAGAAGCAAGCTCCATGCAGGGAGCCTGATGTGGGACTCCATTCTGGGACTCCAGGATTATGACGTGGGCTGAAGGCAGATGCCCAACCGCTGAGCCACCCAGGCATCCCTGAAATCTTCTTTTTTATTTTTTATTTTATTTTTTAAATTATTTTTTTTAGATCTTCTTTTTTTAATGTAAGCATTTATAGCTATAAACTTTTCTCTTTGCACTGCTTTCACTGAAGTCTGTAAGGTTTGGTGGGTTGTGTTCACTTCCATTTTACAATTTCCTTTGTGAGTTCTTCTTTGACCCGTAGTTGCTTGTATGTTGTTTAATTTCCCATTTCTCTGGATTTTCTAGTTTTCCTGCCGCTATTCATTTTAGCTTCATTCTGTTGTGGTTGAAAAAGATTGTGTGATTTCAGTCTTCTTAAATTTGTCAGGAACTGTTTTATGGCTAACACGTGGCCTGTCCTGGGGAGTGCTTCATTGCACTTGAGAAGAGGTATGTTCTGTTGCTCTGGGTGACAGTCTATCTTCTCAACTAATCTGTAGTCGGTTCCTCTCAGGTTGCTAGGCCTTAACCTTTAGTGGTTGTCCTCCCTGGGACTGCCTCACCCAGTTGTAGCAATAATCTTGTGAAGCCAGTTTAGAGAGAATCTCCCCACACTTGACATCTGATCACCTTCAATCTCTGATCAACTCCTTCCTCCCCTTCATCACCCGCAAGGGAGGTCTGATCACCTGGCCTTCACTACGAGTCCTGTTTCAGTCTGTTTACTGGACTCTCTCCTTCCTTCTGATGTGTTGTCTTAGTAGTTTTCCATCCTCTGACCTCTGCCCTGCTCCTTGGCTATAGATTTTCACTTGCCTATGCTGTATTTGGAGTCAAACCCCATTCAATACTGAAGTCTCTTCTCCTTGATCTCAACGGTACATGAGTAAAATTTGTTTTTACTTCTTTAGCCATTGGTAGGCTTTGTTTTCCTTTAACATTGGGAAGGGGATTTTTTGAATATTCACATAGACACATATAAATGTGCAAGTGACATTTTGGCTTGATTTGTCAGCATTTGCAAATATAAACTCCACTGTGATAACTTCATTGCAACCAGTCAACCAGTCATTTCTGAACAAAAAAGCAACTACAACTTCCAACCAATGCTCTACTGGGCCTCTCTAGAGTTCTAAGAGGTCAGCAGAAGTTGTGGACGCCATCAGGATGCAGTGATAAAGCGATAAAGAGAAAATCTTAAAAGCAGTCAGAAAAAGAGGCTCATTATATATAGAAACAACAAATGGCCATAGACTTCCTGCCAGAAATGATGCAAGCCAGAAGACAATAATAATCCATCTTTAAAATGCTGAAAGACAAGAAAAATCTGTCACCTTAGAATTATATAACCAGCAAATATATTTTCCAAAAATACTTTTCAGACAAACCCCATGAGACCTATACTACAACTTATACAGGAAGTTCTTCAGACAGAAGAAAATGATACCACATAGACACTTGAAACTTCACAAAGAAAGAGTGCAGGAAATAGTAAATATGTGGGTAAAAGTAAGAAATCTCCTTTCATTAATATTTTAAAAAAGATAATTAAATACCTAAAGCAAGTAGTCACAATATATTGTGGGCTTTTAGCCTAGGTAGAAGTAATATGTATAATGATAGTGGAAAGGGTGGAAGGGAGAAAAGGAATGTTACGGTATAAGGTTCATATATTACATGTGAAGGGAAATAAAATTATTTGAAGGTAGATAGTATAAGTTAAAAATGTGTATTGAGGGCAGCCCAGGTGGCCCAGCAGTTTGGCACCGCCTTTGGCCCGGGGTGTGATCCTGGAGAGCCCGGATCGAGCCCGACATCAGGCTCCCTGCGTGGAGCCTGCTTGCTTCTCTCTCTTCCTGTGTCTCTGCCTCTCTCTCTCTCTGTCTGTCATGAATAAATAAATAAAAGCTTTTTTTAAAATAAAGATTTTATTTATTTATTCATGAGAGACACACAGAGAGAGAGAGAGAGAGAGAGAGAGAGGCAGACACACAGGCAGAGGGAGGAGCAGGCTCCTCGCAGGGAGCCCGACGTGGGACTCGATCCGGATCCTGGGTCTCTAGGATCACGCCCTGGGCTGAAGGCAGGCGCCAAACTGCTGAGCCACCCGGGCATCCCTAATAAAAGCTTTAAAAAAAAATTTTTTTTAATGTGTATTGAAAACCTTAGAACTACTATTTAAAAAAAGAAAACTATAATAATAATAAGCCCTTAAGTGAAAATAAAATGGAAAAATGAAAAAAAAAAGTCTAATACAAAAGAAGGCAGAAAAAGAAAAAAGAATAAAGAGCAGATGGGACAGATGGAATGCATAGAAAATGGATAGGAAGATTGTAAATTAAAACCTAACCATATCAACAATTACATTAAATGTAAATGGTTTGAATTGTCAGGGTTTCAATGTGCAGGTCTATAATCATTACATTGTCAAGGATAAAATGGATAATTTCATAATGATAAAGGGGTCAATTCAAGAACAAGGTAATCTTATATGAGTTATGCATATAACAACACTTCAAAATACATGAAATAGAAACGGACAGAAGTGAAAGAAAAAACAGGCAAATGTACAGTTATAGGTTGAGATTTCAAAACACTTCCTTAATAATTGACTAAAAAGCAATAGCTATAAGAGCACCTGGGTGGCTTGGTTGGTTAAATGACTGACTCTGGATTTTGATCTCAGGGTCATGATCTCAGGGTCATGAAATTGAGCCCAGCATTGGGCTCCATGCTCAACAGGAAGTTTGTTCCAGATTCTCTCTCCCTTTGCTCTTCCCCCCACCTCAAATAAATAAATATATCTTTTTAAAAAAGCAATAGATATATAGAAAATTGAAATAATGCAATGAAAACTATTAATCTACTATACTAAATAATATTTATAGAACACTACACTCAATAACTACAGAACACACATTCTTTTTTTTTTTTTTTTTAGAGATTTTACTTATTTATTCATTAGAGACACACACACAGAGAGGCAGAGACATAGGCAGAGGGAGCAGCAAGCTCCATGCAGGGAGCCCGATGTGGGACTTGATCCCTGGACTCCAGGATCACGCCCTGGGCCAAAGGCAGGCACTCAACTGCTGAGTCACCCGGACATCCTGAACACACATTCTTTTAAATTTCAAATGAAATGTTTACCAAGAGAGACCATATGCTGGGCTATAAAATGAATTTTATTTTTATTTTATTTATTTATTTAATTTGTTTATTATTTTTAAAAGATTTTATTTATTCATTAGAGACAGAGAGAGAGAGAGAGAGAGAGTTAGAGACACAGGCAGAAGGAGAAGCAGGCTCCATGCAGGGAGCCGGACGTGAGACTTGATCCCAGGACTCCAGAATCATGCCCTGGGCTGAAGGCGGCACTAAACCACTGAGCCACCCAGGGATCCCTATAAAATGCACTTTAATAAGTTAAAATAACAGAGATCATACAAAGTATGTTTTTTAACACACAAGAATTAAACTAGAAATCAGTAATGGAAACATTGCTAATAACAGAAAAGTCTAAAGCCAATGATCAAAGCTTCCACCCTAAGAAACTAGAACAATAAGAAATTAAACTGAAATCAAGAAGAAATAAGAGGGACACCAGGGTGGCTCTGTGGTTGGATGTCTGTCTTTTTGTGTCATGATTCCAGGGTCCTGGGATTGGGTCCCACATCAGGCTCCCACAGGGATATTGCTTCTTGCTCTGCCTAGGTCTTTGCCTCTCTCTGCGTCTCTCATGAGTACATAAAATCTTTAAAAAGAAGAAAGAAGAAAAAAACTATAAGAGTGGAAATCAAGAAATAGAAAATAGACAATAGAGAAAATCAATTAAATCAAAGGCTGGACCTTGGTTAAAAATCAATAAAGTTGCAAACTAGCATGGACTGATAAAGAAAAAAGGAGAGAAGATACAAATTGCTAATATCAAGAACAAAGGAGGAATCAACAAAATTAAAGATTTTTTTTTATTATTCATTCATGAGATATAGAGAGAGGCAGAGACACAGGCAGAGGGAGAAGCAGGCCCCATGCAAGGAGCCCACGCGGGACCCAATCCCTGGACCCAAGGATTATGCCCCGGGCAGAAGGCAGGCGCCAAACCGCTGAGCCACCAGGAATCAACAAAATTAAAAGGCAAAATATACTGAATTGGAGAAGATATTTGCAAATGGGATACCTGATAAAGGGTTAGTTTCCAAAATATATAAAGAACTGACTGATACAACTCAGTACTCAAAAAACAAATAATCCTTGGGACGCCTGGGTGCTCAGCAGTTGAGCGTTTTGGCCCAGGGCGTGATCCTGGAGACCCGATATTGAGTCCCGCATCCAGCTTTCTGCCTGGAGCCTGCTTCTCTCTCTGCTTCTCTCTCTCTGTATCTCTCATGAATAAATAAATAAAATCTTTTAAAAAAACAAACAGGGCAGCCATGGTGGCTTAGCGGTTTAACGCTGCCTTCCTTCAGCCCAGGGCATGATCCTGGAGACATGGGATCGGGTCCCACATCGGGCTCCCTGCATGGAGCCTGCTTGTGTCTCTGCCTCTCTCTCTCTCTCTCTCTGTCTGTCTCCATGAATAAATAAATAAAATCTTAAAAAAAACAAAGAAACAAATAATCCAATTTAAAAATGGGCAGAAGACAAAATCAGACATTTCTCTAAAGAAAACATCTAGATAGCCAACAGATACAGGAAAAGATGCTCAATATCACTTCCATCAGGGACATGCAAATCAAAACTACAATGAGATGTCACCTCACATCTGTCAGAATGGTCAAAATTATTATTTTTTTTAATTTTTATTTATTTATGATAGTCAGAGAGAGAGAGAGAGAGAGGCAGAGACACAGGCAGAGGGAGAAGCAGGATCCATGCACCTGGAGCCCGACGTGGGACTTGATCCCAGGTCTCCAGGATCCCGCCCTGGGCCAAAGGCAGGCGCTAAACCACTGCGCCACCCAGGGATCCCAGAATGGTCAAAATTTAAAAAAAAAAAAAAAAAAAGAAGAAACAACAAGTGTTGATGAGGATGTGGAGAAAAAGGGCCCTCTTTCACTGTTAGTGGGAATGCAAACTGGTACAGCCACTGTGGAAAACAGTGTTGAGTTTCCTCAAAAAATGAAGACCAGAACTACTCTATGGGTATCTACCCCAAAATAGAAAAACATGAATTCAAAGGACTACATGCCCCCCTATATTTATACCAGCAATATTTACAATAGCCAAATTATAGGAGCAGCTCAGTGTCCATCAATAGATGAATGGATAAAGAAGGTGTGGTATATATACACAACGTAATATTATCCGGCCATTAAAAAGAATGAAATCTTGCCATTCCTACATGAATGTAGCAAGAGAGTAGAATGCAAAGCAAAATAAGTCTGTGAGGAAAGACAAATACCATATGATTTGAGTCATATGTGGCGTTTAAGAAACAAAACAAACGAGCAAAAGAAAATAGAGAGACAAACCAAGAAACAGATTCTTGACTATAGAGAACAAACTAACAGTTACCAGAGAGGAGATGGTGCAGGAATGGGTGAAATAGGTGATGGGGCTTACGGAGAGCCCTTGTCGTGATGAACGCTGGGTAATGTATAGAATTGTTGAGTCACATATTGTACACCTGAAAGTAGCATAACACTGTATGTTAACTTTACTGATATTAAAAAAAAAAAAGAACAAAGGAAGAGTGCTTGCTTTGGCAGCGCATTACATTAAGAACAAAAGAGAGCTACAGAAATCTAAAGGGTAAAAAAGATATATTATGACTAACTTCATGCCAATAAAATAAAAAACTTAAATGAAATGCCCAAATTTTTTGAATTCCAGAACAAACCCAGAAAGAAAGACACAAACAAACAAAAAAGAATTTCCTATTAAAAGTCTTTGAATAAAAAAAAAAATAAATAAAAAAAATAAAAGTCTTTGAATAGGTTTAGTCATGGCTTCACTGGTGAATTTTATCAAATATTTAAGGATGAAATAATACCAATTCTACACAAAATCAGAAAATGCAGGAGGAAGTAAAATACTTCCCAACTCATTTCATGAGGCTAGCATCTCCCTTACATCAAAATCAAAGATATCACAAAAAAACTTATAATCCAATATTCCTCATCAACATAGATGCAAAAAAATCCTTAACAAAATATTAGAAGTCAAATCTAGCAGTATATACAAAATATAATACACTATGACAAATGAATTCATCCCAGGAATGCAAGTTTGGTTTAACATTTGAAAAATCAATCTATGTAATTTACTATATAAAACAGGAAAACCATATGATCATCTCAATAGATGCCAGGAAAGCACTGGATGAAATTCAACACCTCCGTGTAATAAAATATCTTAGTAAACTAGGAATAGAAAGGAACTTCCTCAACCTGAGAGAAAGCATCATGAAAAATGTATATCGAAATACTACTAAATGGTGAAAGACTGAATGCTTTCCCTCCAAGATCATTAAAAGGATATGCACTCTCACCGTTTCTAATCAAATCTTACTGAGAGTCCTAGCCAGTGTAAAAGGCAAGAAAAAGAGATAAAATGCATATATAACATAGAACTGCTTTTACTAACAGATGTTATGTTGTATATATAGAAAATCTAAAGGAATCTATAAAATGCTACTAGAATAAGCGAGTTTAGCAAGCTTGTGTATCAAGTCAGTATATAAAAATCAACTGCATTTCTATGTATCAGCAACAAAGAATTGGAAATTTAGATGACGAATTGTTGAACATAGAATGTGATTATATTTCAATGCTTAGGGATGCCTGGGTGGAGCATGCCAGCAGTGGAGCACCTGCCTTTGGCTCAGGGTGTGATCCCGCAGTCCCAGGATCGAGTCCCACATCGGGCCTCTCGTGGGGAGTCTGCTTCTCCCTCTGCCTGTGTGTCTGCCTCTCTCTCTGTGTCTCTCATGAGACACAATATTTATTTAGTCATGAGAGACACAGAGAAAGGCAGACACACAGGCAGAGAGAGAAGCAGGCTCCTCGAGGCAGCCTGATGTGGGACCCAATCCCAGGACCCTGAGACCATGCCCTGAGCTGAAGGCAGACGCTCTGCCGCTGAGCCACCCAGGCATCCCTGAATAAATAAATAAAATCTTTAAAAAAAATGTTTAAAGAACAAAAAGAGAATAAAACCCAGGAAAAGCTCACAATGTATATATCTAAGATTTGTATTCAGTATACATATATTATTGCACCATAATAAGAACACAACCCAATCTAAAAAAATTTGGCAAAATATTTATATAAAAGCCTGACCAAAGAAGATATATAAATACATGTAAAGAAGTGCAACATCACTAGTCATTGGAGAAACACAAATTAAAACAATGTGGTGTCATACTCATTAGCATAGTTAAAATAAAAAGACTAATCATACTAAGTATCCTTGTGCAGTAGAACAATTAGAATTCTCATACATTGCTGGTGGAGTTGTAAAATGGTACAACAACTCTGGGAATTTCTTACAATGTTCAACATGTACTTATACATGATCTAGCAATCCTACTCTTTGATATTGATATGAGATACAAACATACATAAGTCCACAGAAAGACTTGTATGTGAATATACATGGAAACATTCTTCATAATAGGCAAAAATTGAAAACATGCCATATGTTCAACAAAAGAATAAATTGGGGCATACTCAACTATGGAATATTATGCAATCAAAAGTTACACACTCTTGATACACTCAATAACATAGATTAATGGGAACATTATCTTTAAATCTTTTTTTTTTAATTTTTATTTATTTATGATAGGCACACAGTGAGAGAGAGAGAGGCAGAGACACAGGCAGAGAGAGAAGCAGGCTCCATGCACCGGGAGCCTGACGTGGGATTCGATCCCGGATCTCCAGGATCACGCCCTGGGCCAAAGGCAGGCGCTAAACCGCTGCGCCACCCAGGGATCCCGGGAACATTATCTTGAGTGAAAAAGCCAGACACAAAAGAGTACATAACATACAATTCTATTTACATAAAACTCTTGGAAATAAGAATCTATACTATGGTGACAGAAAGCAAATAAGTGGTGCTAGGAGTTAGGGGGTTAGGTGCTCAAGGGAATCTTTTGTGGGTGATGAAAAGGTTTTATATTTTGATTGGTATGGTGCCTAGATGTACATATAATTATCAAACCTCATCCCACTAGACCCTTAAATTACATGCATTTATTATATCTAATTTCAATTATAAGTTTAATAAAATTAATATGGAATTTCATAATACTTGTGGTTTTTTAAAATCCCAATATGAGAAATTAATCTAAAGTTATCCTGGGTTGAAAGTACCCTGGAGGCATCACACAGAAGCAAATAACAAATCCTTTGGGGAGGGAGTATACTCACACCAGGCATCATCAGATTCCCACAGATATAAAGCCTTTTCACAGATGCATTCACAATAACAAGAAAGTTAGTAGACAAGCCACCCACGAAAACCAACTACCATGTGTGTAAATCAACAGAAAGAAAAAAATAACTACAACCCTCAAGAAATTTTGGTAATGAAATTATGGAGTACAGAATATAAAACATGTGTAAAACTGTTTAAAACAGAATAAAAACACAAGACAATAAAAAGATATGTAGAAAGAAGATCAGGGATCCATGGGTGGCTCAGCGGTTTAGCGCCTGCCTTCGGCCCAGGGCACGATCCTGGAGCCTCAGATCAAGTCCCTCGTCGGGCTCCTGCGTGGAGCCTGCTTCTCCCTCTGCCTGTGTCTCTGCCTCTCTCTCTCTCTCTCTCTATCATGAATAAATAAATAAAATCTTTAAAAAAATAAAAAGTCTTTAGGTAAAGTAAAAAAAAAAAAAAGAAGATCAGATAGATTTGGAAAAGAACTAAATAGAATTTCCAGAAATAGCCAATATAATCGTTCAAGATAAGTACTCATTGGAATCCAAGAAAATCAACTACCATGAGATAAACAGAAGTTAGATATAGCTAAAGAGAGTATGTAGCACATGGAAAATATGAAGAGATGGAAATACTGAGAGATTAAGAGATATAAAAGAATTTTCTACAATTGAAGCATATGGAACCATAAGATATATCCATATGTAGACATATTATAGTGAAATGACACAATAGCAAAGAATATTGTGCAGTCATTAAAGGGGAAAAGAGATTCTAAATAAAGGAATTTAGATTTACTTTTATTTTTTTTAAAGATTTTATTTTTTTATTCATGAGAGACACACAGAGAGGCAGAGATACAGGCAGAGGGAGAAGCAGGCTCCCTGTGGGGAGCCCAGTGTGGGACTTGATCCCAAGACCCCAGGATCATGACCTGAGCCATGCACTCAACCACTGAGCCACTCAGGCACCCAGGAATTTAGATTCATAAAAGAAGTCAGATCATCTTGAAATAAACACTGAGAGAAAATAACTGTCAATATGACTTTTATAACCCAGATAACCTATCATGCAATAATGAGGAAGAAATAAAGTTTCAGAAAAGCAAGACTTGGACAGATCACTAGGTAGAGTGTCCATAAATAGCCGCCAAACAAAGGGAGAAGGAAAGTGAGCCAGATGTAAGGTCTGGGAGTCAAGAATATATGAAGAGCAAATGAACTGAAAAACAGAGAAAAGTCTAAATATTCACCATATTGACCATTTGCTGGAGATATATATATGTATACAACAAATCAGAACTAAAGTAATATGTAAGATGGAAGGGGGGTGACTGGAAATAAGGCCTTATATGATTCTTGTTCTGTTCAGAAAAAAAGCATGTTAATTTTAGACTTGATGCATGCATGAGAAAACATGAAGATCAGCCACAAAAGTAAGAAGTAGATATATAACTTCTAACCAATATAGACATGGGAATGATGAAAACCAAATTTGGGACCCCTGAGGGGTGAGGCTGGAAGGATGGGGATGAAATTGGGAGATCTGGGTATGTGGGTGCTCACTCTTCTTTATACCTTTCCAGAAGTCTGAAGTATTTCTTTGAAATAGAATTTAACAGCTTCTGGTTATTATTTGTTAAATCCTTTAAACTCTCTCAGTGGTGGTTCTCAGCCAAAGTTGATTTGAGCCCTCCACACGTGGCTATATCTGGAGGCATTTTTGGTTTTCACAAATGGGGGTATGCTCCTGGGAGCCAGTGGGCAGAGGCCAGGAATGCTAGTCAACATCTGATAGTGCACAGAACATTCCCCCTCATAACCAATAATTATTTGGCCCCAAATGTTAATGCTGCCAGGTTTAAGAGCTACCATTGTTGGGCACCTGGGTGGCTCAGTGGTTGAGTGTCTGCCTTCGGCTCAGGTCATGATCCCAGGGTCCTGGGATCGAGTCCCACATCAGGCTTCTTACAGGGAGCCTGCTTTTCCCTCTACCTATGTCTCTGCCTCTCTCTGTGTGTCTCTCATGAATAAATAATACAATCTTAGAAAAAAAAAAAAGAAATACCATTCTTTTAGGATAAGAAATTTTCTCCCTCTCCCTTCTATTTAAAAGGAAATAAAGCTCCATTTTGAAAATCATACAAAGCAGATATAAGATGGTGACTCCATTCACAATACATTTCATGTACATAATTATTTTCAGAGAGTAAAAATGTTTGATAAAGTCTTCAGGAAAAACATGAACTTTGTAACTAGGCAGTGTTAAAAAAAATTTTTTTTTGGCAGTGTTAAAAATTAATTTACCTTTGGTTGATTGATAAAGTGCCACGACCACAGCAATAACTACTATGGGTTGCTTTTGACTGGAATTTATGAGATTTCTTTTTTAAAGATTTTATTTATTTATTCATGAGAGACACACACACACACACACACACAGAGTAGAGACACAGGCAGAGGGAAAAGCAGGTTCCATGCAGGGAGCCCGACTGTGGGACTCGATCCCGGTCTCTGGGATCACACCTTGGGCCGAAGGCGGTGCTAAAACTTTGAGCCACTGGGGCTGCCTTAAGATGGGATTTCTATGAAATAGTTAATTGCTTTCATTTTCTCCATCACCAAGAAAGGGACAAAAGGTAACTGAGAAAGAAGCTGTTTGTTCTTTTGTTTTCTTGGTAGTGGCACATTAGTATTCGACAGTGGTACTCTACTAAATTCTGGGGCTGCTACTGAAATGTCGTCGTTAAATTCTGACTTTACACATCTGGCATGCTGCCTAAATGCAGCTCAGTGTGTTAAAGTGTAGATTACAGTCCAACAAATCAATGCTCTTGAATTGTGGGTTTATGTAAACCTACAATTAAAAACAGTGTGCAATCACTTTCTTTGCCTACCTGATGAGGGGAAGAGAAGCAAGCTATTTTTCCAGGGTGAAGAGGTGAGAATGCCAGCTTAAAATAGAAGCATTCTCTTGCACATCCTTTAAGACATGGTTTTTGATAGAGGCAGTTTCTCTGTATACTTCGTCTACTACTACCCATACCATACTGTTTAGGGAAGTTCCTTTCTTTTCACTGACAGACTTGGGAGTTTCTTTAGAGAACCTGGTTTGGTGTGTTAGTATTTCCTTAAAAAAAAAAATCTGTGTGCATTTGTGGGTAACAAAACAAGAGCTGTGAGGCTCCTAGTAGAAAGGTAGGTACTTCAAATCCCACAGAAAATGAAAAGCTTCAAGCAACGTAGTCCCTAGCTACCATCTAGCAATTAAAAATGGCAGGATGGGGATCACCAAGATTCATCTGATGCTTCTTTTGCAGAGATCAGAGTACAAGGAACAGGTACTATCCTATTTCAAGAGGCTAAGGTTTCATGGATTCATATTAGAAGGTTTTAGGACACAATTATACCCACAGGGCAAAACAATGTCAGTAATAGCTGGCTTCAAATTCAAACAAAAAGTTTATACATGGATACAATGAAAGATACAGTTTTATCTTTATAGCAGGTAGTGGTGGCTGACAGCCAGCTATTGAAAACTATTTCAGAAAGAAAAACTTTCTAGGATTGGTTTTTCAATCATTTTGACTAAAACAAAGGAAAAAAAAAGATCATTCTTATAGGAAATCTCTTTTTACACAGGAAAATCTCTATATAGAAATGTTTTTGCCACATTTCATATTTTGAGAGTAGGGACGTTCAGGACGTGAAAGGCTTGTACTTCTTTTCTCAGTGACCGTTCCCTCCTTTTTTTGGAGGGGCAGGGGTTCCATTCCTTTCTAAATCAGTTGTCCCAAGAATCACCTTTTCATGTAATAATAGAATTGTAACCAGCCCTGCTGTCTAGAAACTGTTAATGTGATTGGAAATGTGAAAGATGTTGACTAAATTATGGGAATACCATATAGAATCTGAATAGAATTTTATCCTTTATTCATTTTTAGATAATTTCATTTTACTCAAAGGAGACTTGATGAGTCAGGGGCACTATTGAAGAGTTAGCATTTAATTTGATTTTCATTTCAAATATAGAATAAAATTTCAGTATTTTGCCGTATTTAGGAGAGATGGGTCAAAGATAGGTGTTTTTATGTGTGGCTAAGGAAACTAATTGGCTGATAGGTATTCATGTTGGAGGAAGACGCTCTTTCTTTATTCCCTTCTGCTAGATTTAAGACGATATGACCATTGCTTTGAGATTTTTTTCAAACCAAAACATCATGTTAAATTTCATCAACAACTCTCCCCCCCAAGGGGTTAAGTTGGGATATGCCATTGTCCTTTTCTAGCTTTGCATTAGTTAGTTATCAATGGTTGTGTAACATATTATCCCCAAATCCAGCAACTCGAAATAGCACATATCTTGAATTTCTGCCATCAGTGATCTCAGTGGTACTCAAGGTCTTTCCCAAGATGCAATTCATCAGGTATTGTGTGTGGTCATCTCAAGGCTCTAGCGTGGGGGGATCCTCTTCTAGGCATGTTGCTGGCAGGACTCAGTTCTTTGCAGGAGGTTGTCTTGATGGCCTCTGTGCTGTTGGCTCAAAACCCCCATTTCCTGTCATGTGGGCCTCTCCATAGAGCATCTCAGCACATGGCACTTGGCTTCCATCTGAACAGGAAATCACAAAACTAAATGGGTGAGCAAGACAGAAGCCAGCCTGTCACCGAATCTCAGAAGTGACATGGCATTATTGGCATGTTCACTGGAAGCAGGTGCCCAGGTCCAACTCACACTCAAGAAAGAGCAGGGAATGATACAAGATTGTGAACAGCAGGAGGCAGGGATCACTGGGAGTCGTCCTAGAAGCCTCCTATCACAAGCTTTATTCGTTTTTTTTTTTACAAATAAATGACCAAGGAAGCATGATTGCCTTTAGACTATGAATGTAAGAAACAGAGGCAGTTGCAGCAAGTTCACTACTGTTACTCGTGCACATTTTCAGAGCTGAACTGTCTTCTCAGGGTCTAGCAAGAACTTCCCTACAATTCATGCAGCAATTTTTTGGTTCAAAAGTTGTGAATACTTCTCTGAAACACTGCTTAATACAATAGGACAAAGTCATCAGTGGAAGAATAGAGCATTTGAAAAGCATGGTTCAATACCTAGACTTCTGATGAAAATTCCTTTAGCAATCAGCAGTTACTCATAATGTTTCAATAAAGTATGTACCGGCTCAGTGGCCCGCTGGCACCAGATGTTACAGAGTATGACAAAACTTGGCAGGTAAGAGCACTTTCAGATAAAAGCTGTTTCTTGATCCTAAATAACACAGAAAATAAAATTTCTCTGTGACTATTGGCAGAGACAGACCAGTGGTAACTACCTTTCTTTCGTCTTTCTTCACTCCTTGATCTAGGTCTGTATGATTGTAAAGCTGTTTTTGCCTTTCTTTGCTTTCTCTTCATTGTGCGCCTTTTGTGAAATCTACTCATGCATCCTTGCTAAGCTGTGGCTGTGACTGATGCATTCTGTGCCTCAAAAGGACAGCGTGCTCTGACAACCCACTCTGAAAGTCCTCACTTTAGTGACTGGATGTCGCACACTGGATCTGCAGGCAATCTAACACTAAATTCACCTTTAAACATTTTTTTGGTTAATTTTACTTGAAGATTAATTTGAAAACTCATGGTGTAATAGCCTGAGCTTTTTTCCTTTCTTTTTATCCTAAGATTATTTTACTTTGGAAGCTATTGGGTAGGAAATGCCAACTTCGTCCTGCAAAGACGTAAATATTCTTTGCCCCTTCTGGAGATGTGGTCATTGAGACAGGCAAGGAAATTAACACACAAGTTTTATTTCCAGTTCAAGGATCATATTCCTTACTGTGAAGTGTCAATCAGGATTAAACATATAAGACTTCTTGTGTGGTCTGGACATTCATCTCTAAAAATTCATTGGTTTAAAAAAAACATTTACTCAAGGGGTGCCTTGGTGACTCAGTTGGTTAAGCATCTGACTCTTGGTTTTGGCTCAGGCCATGATCTCAGGGTGTGAGATCAAGCCCTGCGTTGGGCACCACGCTCCGCATGGAGTCTGCTTGAGATTTTCCCTCTCCCTTTCACTCAGACCTTCCCCTCTCTGAAATAAAATCTTAAAAAAAATGTACTCAAGACAGTACCCACTAAACATGCACCCGAGTCATGAGCTTCTTGGGCTTTTGTAGTCATTAAACCAATCACAGAAATATATGAAAAAATTACTAAAAAAAGCAAATTCAGAATTTTTAATTTGTTGAGGCATATAAAACATGGAAAATTGATTTTGTAGGGACCTAAAAAAGATATCTGAGGTCAACTTGTCATCATGGCTCAGAACTCAAATCATTCTCAAAACTCAAGAGATATAGCACACAAATCTTTAATTTCTAGAGTACACATTGTTTCCGTTAGATTTTAAAAAGATCACAAAACCAAAACACCAAAGCTCTTTTTATCTAATGCCAAGCCTATAAATTGTTAACATTGTTTATTAAGAATTCACAGTAATTGTCTTGCAGTTTGCAGATGCCAAGAAGTCATGGCAATAAAATTGTAGAATAGCATTACATAGATTTAAAAAAAAAAGGTAAAGTGCTTTGAAAAAAATTATTATAGTATAAATTACATTTTAAATCAGAATGACTGACAAGCTTACATGGAACATCTGGGCTTCTGTTTAGAACTGCTTGACCTTTAAAACTTCTAGCCAGCGAAGGCAAGGAAAAAACAGCAGAGACCAGCCAAGAGCATGGGACTGGTTCTGAGATGCGAGTACTCACTCCTTTTCTCTGGGCCTCAGAATTCTCATTAATGAAGTTAGAACAGATCATCTTTCTTGGATCTTAAAAAGCCCCCAAACTCATGGTCCCTTCTAATCATGAACAACACAGCCGACACCATTTTGTGAGAGGGCATAACCCCCTTTGAAATTACTCCTGGAATCACAACGAGGCCTTCCTTCTGTCTTGTCTCATCAAGAGACAAGGTGACACACCCCTGAAACCAGAAAGCGCACTGCTCATCAGATAATAGCAGAACTATAAAAATGTTCAGAAGCAGACATTTAGGAGGTTCTTTTAATGCCTAATAATTACATGAAACATGACAAAGACAGACATAAAAGCTGTTAACAAGTCAAAGGAGACTTTTAAATCTTTTGTGATGTGAAACGTGGAAAATCTTTTGCTTTTTGTCAAAACTTTAGGTTGAACATTTCCCCCCCATAAAAGGTACATCACACTTTATTTGTACATACTTTAGATGTTGGGATTCATAGGTTTCCTGCAATCCGTGGGCACTTGAGTGTTGATATCTTGTGGCTGAACTTGGGCTCGCAGGTGAGAGGTCACGACAGTATTGCAGAGGTGTCCTAGGCGCTGCTCCTGACTTGCAGATACTCTTACCTCCACATTTGCATTTTCTACTCTGTTTAACAACTGGCTTCAACATTCTCTGTGAAGGGTGTAATAGCTTCCACAAGATGGCTAAAGTTCATCTTCCATTACTAAAATTTATTATGGCTTTTACTTTAGTAAACAACTTGTAAAGTTTCCACTAAGCTCAAAGATGAAAGACTCTACCTACAGCAATTAGCATTTTGACGGTAATAATGCCTGAAAAATAGTTCCATCCTCTTCCCATAGTGTACTGCCAAGTAAGTGTTTGACTAAAAAACAAATGAGGCCTAATACCCATCTAAACTTCAGTGAAGGCATACAGTATATGGCAGTTGAAGGCTGGCTTAACTAATACTGATCATCTGACTCTTTAGTTCTACCCCTGCAGAGACTGATCAAAAACCGATGATCCTAGACCATACTGAGACGTGCCTTCACTAGATAAAGATTTACCATTCTGACTTTTCTCTGCATTTTGCAACTTTTTTAAATTCTGAGGAAATGTTCTATATAAAGATCCTCTTTCTTTAGTTGAAGAGAAAACTAGCCTCTGCAGATAAGTTTGGGTTCTCGACTGTGAAAAACAAAAACTATTTCATTCGTTTTAGCAGCCTCAACATTTAGAACCAAATTTGTTGTCCAAGCTTCACTTGCTATGTGGAGTTGCCTGAAGCTACGTAGTTCTGTGCTGTTTTAATGTTAAACGTCTTCTCTAAAGGCTCTATTTTGTAGGCCTCTTCATGCCCTTTTAAAAGAATATAGAATACAAATTTCAAAAACAAAAATATAGTTACAAGTGATTATAGTTAATGTAGTTAAGCATACTGTATTAGTTTCTACTATAATGTAGGTGTTAAAGATGGATTTAACAGCTGTTTTTATAACGGATATAATTTTACATAGAAAATATGCTATTTTCCTTCACCATCATGAAGAATGAGATCACAGTTATTATATTAAATATTTACTATGCTGTTCAAGTGTTGGCTGGCTACTAACTACTAGAAAGCCTATTCAACATAGCTACTGAAAGAATGTCTATCTAATCTGGCTCTTATTCTTTAGTTCAATGAATACTACATTCATTAAGTCTTTCTACCTTCCAAATTGTATTTTTAAAATAGGAAATTATGCTGACTTTAAAAAAAATTAAATCATGAATATACTATCTACAGGTTTACATATCTCCTGGATATTATATACTTTAAAAAAATAAAAAATGTGATATAAGAAACATTTTGAAGGGGTAATTTTATATGTTTCATATTTAAAGGTCTCAGTTTTCACTAACCTGAGAAAACCCATAGATGTGAGATCTTAAAAAAAAAAAATCAATGAAATTCAGTGAAACTTCAATTTCTAATTTCATGAGAATTTACTACAAAAAATCAGAATGAGAATTTATCTCTTTTTAAATGGCATGTCTGTATTAGTTTTAATTTGTTAAACAGATTCCTTTCCATATATATCTTAAGTTCCAAAAGCTCAGTGCAATAACATGATTGAAGAATCATGTAACAATGTATATTTTAATATAAGACTTGTGTAGTGATTTAGAACAATAAATAACACATAGTGAAAAATTCATCATAAACTAAATGCAACAACAAAAGGAAACAAAAGCTTAAGTACACATTACCAAGGTCTTTACAATAAGTTATAATGCGTAGTTCCATCACAGCATATTTGTATACAAAGCCACTAAGGTGAACACTGAAAGAAATCTGTCATGTAGGTCTTTAATTTTGATTTAATAAAGTTTGTACAGTATCAAATAATATCAAAAGTCTAAAAAAACACAATGAGTTTTCATATCATGTTTATAAATTATTGTTTATATACCATAAAAAAAACATAAGGTCAAAAGTGCAGTTTAAAAAAAAGTGGAAGTTGTTATTCTTGGTAAGAACTAGAAAAATGTATTGTCCCAAGTAAGAAGCAATCTGAGGGCTTTTACAGTTTCTTAGGAATTCTTCTTTAACTCTCATACAACCTTGGCTACCATATGCCATAACATAAACCAATACAAAGGGAGCAAAATCATCTTCTTATAAAAATAACAGGAAACACAAATCTGGTGATGAGAAATGCTGTAAAGAAACAGGCCTCCCCCAAAGTGAATGAATGGGCTACCACTACATCTGACCAAATTTGGGAAATTTCAAAGGATTTCTAGAAGTTCTAATATTTTTCAAGTTTTTAGTCATAACTGGCAAGGGTGCATACATCCTAGGATTATGAAATCTTCTAGTATAAGACAAAATATGACTTAAAGGTGATAAATCATATCATCCACTGTTCACAAAAAATAAAGACTAAGGATCCAGTAATTAAAAGGCAGCAGTATAGAAATTAGTCAAGAAGAAACAGATGGGTGAAACAGAACTCTGGGTCTTCACTGGCACGTACCACAGTAATGAGTTATATTTTGACAAATCCTAGAACAAACGCCTGTATTGAAATATGTGTGGTACATTAACCATTTATATTTATGTAAGAAACCAAAATGGTAAAATCACGGACTTATAAAACAAATTAAATTTAGAGAAAAGAAAAACAAAAGGAATGCGGAGACAAATCTTATTTTTAAACTTGTGGGATCAAAATGTTGACAAGCTGTATGAATCCAGAGCAGTATTCGTTGCTAAGCCTAACAGGCAGCCTGCGCCTGGCTCAGCACCAGCACGCCCCTCTTCAAATGCTCTTTCACTGGAACTCTGTGTGTGTGACACCAAGCAATAAGTGACTATTATTTTGTTCGTGGACTGGAGTAGGTCCCTTGGTTGGTTTAACATACAGGCTGCCTGAGACAATAAAAGCGTCACCATTACAGTAGGTTAGTGGGAATGAAGGTCTTCCTGGTTCTGACAGAAGAGTATGGGTGCTCTGTAGGCTGCGTACGTACACACTTAGTAATTCATGTCCCCTCTAGTAGAAGATTAAAAATCGATGGATATGGATGCTTGTGCAGAATCCTCTCGCCCCCTGACGTAAATTTCACAAGGAATCTCCTCCATTACTCTGTCTTCTAGGGCCTGTTCGGGGCACTCGTGTGCCTGTTTGAAAGTGTAGCTACTCTTTTTGAAGGTGCTGTTAAACGTTTTCATTGGCTGTGGTTGTGCAAAGTCATTTCGGAAAGGCAGTTCCATGGAACTCAGGTTGGTCCTGCTCTGTTTGACACTGGATGCTTGCGACCCACAGTGATGGTCGTGAATGCACCGGGAGGCAGTGGAAGAGCGCCGCATCTTCTGGTAGCTGTCCAGTTCTTCTGACAAGTCGGCTAGGTCTGCAGAAATCTCTTTGTCCCTTAGTGAGAACAGTTCATAATGAGGAGGATCAAACACTTCCTGAAATCCAGTTTTATTAAACGCAGTTTTGCAAGCCATAACCTTTTTTCGAGGCTGTTTCACTTGTACTAAAATAGAAATAATGAGAAGGACCAAGACAATCCCTGATGTGATGCCAATAATTGTTCCATGGGTTTTAGTGACTTGTTCAAACAGTCCTGCTTTTTTCTTTTCTGCAGAAAGAGAAACAACAAGGCTTTCAAAATTCATTAATGAGTCCTGTCATGAATTGGTAAGGGATTTTTAGGTAAAGCAGGACACGTGGGTCAAATACACTACAGATGATACCATTAAAAATGTGGGGTTTTTTTTAAGATTTTATTTATTTATTCATGAGAGACACAGAGAGACAGAGACATAGGCAGAGGGAGAAGCAGGCTCCCTGCAGGGAGCTCGACACAGGACTTGATCCCAGGACCCCAGAATCATGACCTGAACCAAAGGCAGATGCTCAACCAATGAGCCACCCAGGTGTCCCAAAAATTCGGTTTTTATTATTTATTTATTTATCTATTTTTAAAGATTTTTATTTATTTATTAATGAGAGACAGAGAGAGAGAGAGAGAGGCAGAGATACAAGCAGAGGGAGAGGCAGGCTGCATGCAGGGACGTGGGACTCAATCCTGGGACTCCAGGATCAGGCCCTGGGCTGAAGGCGATGCTAAACCACTGAGCCACCCGGGCTGCCCAAAAATTCAGTTTTTAAACAAATAAAACAATCCTATGATGATTTCCAGTTTAACTAACCAATCACAATATAGTTAGATTACATAAAAGAAAAAAGACTTGGTTCTTTACTCAGAAGGTACATGAAGGCCTACAATTTGCAAACCAAACTAAAAACACGAATCTAGGAGTGCCTGGGTGGCTCAGTCAGTTAAGCGTCTGCCTTCAGCTCAGGTCATGACCTCAGGGTCCTGGGATGGAGCCCCACGTCGGGCTCCCTGCTCGGTGGGGAGTCTGCTTGTTCCCCTCCTTTTGACCCTCCACTCACTCATGCTTACTCACTCTTTCAAATAGGCAAAATCTTATAAAAAATAAAAACAAAATAAAAACATGAATGTAAAGAAAATGCTAAAAGAAACACTTTTGTTCTAACAAGTTAGCTTTCTGCTCTGTGGTATGTTTGGCCACCTTTAAGTATATCCACGGTATTTCTACTGATGGCCGTCAGCAAGAGGGGACTAATGTAATCAGGCTAACCCATCGAGGTATTCATTGCAATCTACCATTTGAATGATTACCTGAAAATACTTCATGTCAAGTACTTAAGACAGTTCTATCAGATCACATTAATTTTTCATAGTAAGATATTTACTCAACTCTCAGGGAATAGAAGGCAGGTAAACTGTAGGACTGAGACAGTGATTTGATAATGTCTGTAGATATTCAACTATTACCACAAGTCATATTTACCTTAGACAGACACTGGAAATATAGTAGAGGAAATTTTATAAAATTAAACAAAGCCGTTCTTTTTTTTTTTTTTAAGATTTTAATTATTTATTCATGAGAGACACAGAGAGAGGTAGAGACACAGGCAGAGGGAGAGGCAGGCTCCCTATGGGGAGCCCAATGTGGGACTTGATCCTGGGACTCCAGGATCACGCCCTGAGCCACCTAGGCATCCCAGCAGTTCTTTTAAGTCTGCTTTTACTGCTTTTTAAGATTGAATCCATCAATGTTTATTAAATATTATTTCTATATAATTTTTAAAATACTACTCTAGGTTACTTTCTAAATTATTCTGAGAAGGGGGCGCCTGGGTGGCTCAGCGGTTGAGCGTCTGCCTTTGGCTCAGGGTGTGTGATCCTGGAGTCCCAGGATTGAGTCCCACATCAGGATCCTTGTATGGAGCCTGTTTCTCCCTCTGCTTGTGTCTCTGCCTCTCTCTCTGTCATGAATAAATAAATAAAATCTTTAAAAAAAATTATTCTGAGAATAAAATATCTTTACAATATGAATAAGAAAATAATGCAGGAAATACTACGGCAGACTTTTGAACAATTTAAGATAAAAAACATAGTTTGTAAAAAAAAAAGAATGCATTCATTGAGAATAAGTATTTTTCCTTGCATTCACCACATTCTAGAAGTCTATGATCCATTTAAAAGAACATTTATATTATGTGTTTCCATTTCTGCCGAAGCAGCTATGCTGAGCACAGTTACAGAAAAGGATATTTTAAGTCTTTCTTAATGAAGGGCAATGGCCACTCTTCTCTCAGAAAGGTTGGCCTTTGCCAGCGCACTTACCTTTACAGTGATTTTCATCCCAAGGGTATGCACAGTTCTGAACACCATTACAGACTAAAGAATTATTGATGCACATGTTGCTGTGGCAAAAGAAAGTGCTACCTGTGCAGGGAGCTGCAGGAAAGAAGAAAAGTTTGTCACTAAGAACTCATTCCAGTGCATTTATGTTTAAACTTGTTCCACAAATACACCCCATACTGTAGAAATAGTAAGACAAAGGCCAAAGCTGTCTGATATGGTCTCATGTGAAAATTTTTTTTTTATCGTGTAAAAACTTGACTTAAGCTGGGTGCCAAATGTCATTTCTAATATAATGAGAATATGAATATAGTTACCATGGTGCTTATGGAGCTAGTACATAGCCTGGTAAATTTTTTTCAACATGTTAAAAGAGAATGTTGGGGAGGGTGTGGAGACACTGGGACCCTTGGTGCACTGCTGGGGGAAATGTCAAATGAATGGTACAGCTGCTCTGGTAAACAGTACAGAGTTTCCTCAGAAATGTACACAGATTACCATATGTTTCAGCACTTCCCCTTCTAGGTTCATACCCAAACAATTGGAAGCAGGAACTCAAACACTTAGTACACCAATGTTCATGGCAGCATTATTCAGAGCTCACAGCATCATTATTCCACCAAAAGGTGGAGACAACCTAAATAAATATCGTTGATGGATGAATGGATAACCTTTGATATGTATATACTTCACTGTGGTATATACATATCAAACGGAATATTATTCAGGGTTAAAATTCAGAAGGAAATTCTGACAAATGCTACAACAAGGAAGAATCTTGAAGACAGTATGCTTGAAAGCAGCCAGACACAAAAGAACAAATATTCTATGATTTCAGGTATATGAGGTACCTGAAGCAGTCAAATCATTGAGAGAAAAAAGAGAACAATAACTACCAGGAGGGATCCCTGGGTGGCGCAGTGGTTTAGCGCCTGCCTTTGGCCCAGGGCGCGATCCTGGAGACCCGGGATCGAATCCCACGTCGGGCTCCCGGTGCATGGAGCCTGCTTCTCCCTCTGCCTGTGTCTCTGCCTCTCTCTCTCTCTCTGTGTGACTATCATAAATAAATAAAAATTAAAAAAAAAAATAACTACCAGGGCCCTGTGGGAGAGGGGAGTGGGGGTGTCTAATGGGACAGAGTTTCAGTCAGGGATGATAAAAAAGTTCTGGAGATGGATAGTGGTGATGGTTACACAAAGATATGAATGTACACAATGCCACTGAACTATGCACTTAAAATTGGTTAAAATGGCAAATTTCATGTTATGTAGATTTTACCAGAAAAAAAAAAATCACTTCCTACGATTTCAAAATTGAAAGTTTTTAAAACAATAAAGATATATGGAATGTATACCATGTAACTTTGTATTTTGTATAAACTGTTCTTTCAGCCTGAAATGTCTCTTCCTTTCCCTTCCCCGGTCAACATTTGGTCATCTTTCAAGATCATCCAAAATGCGGCCCTCTGACTCCTGTGTTCCTGTCATAAGCACATACAAAGATGTGCTTCTTTGTAACACCTCTCCTTGTATATGTAAATATTTGTTACACTAGATTATGACTTGGTGTGTTTACTTCTGTTAAGAAGTAAAGTCCTAGACTGGATATAAAAGTACCAACATAGTAATAATACGTATTTCGTGGTAAAGATACACACACAAGAATCTGAAAGTCAAGAAACATGACAGCTTTTCTCTCACATTGACAGAAGCACCTAAAAAAATCAACTAATCATGTGACTTCCAAAAATATAATCGAGCAAAATGTACTTCCTGTCTAAAATATTCTACATTTAAGATACATGTCTCATCAAGGAAGGAAAACTGAGTGCCACTCTCTACTATACTAACAGACCTCAAATATTTTTTATATTTTCTTTTTAAAAGTTTCTTTTCAAGATGAAAAGAAAAATCTAAAATTTTACAGGACTAATAACTGGATTTTCTCTTCTAAATATTATCTTTAAAAAATAAACATACAATGAATCTTATCAAATCAATTAATTTAGTATTTTTTTTCCCTTTAAAGAGAAAGCTCTCTCTTGAGGTTACAATCACAGGAAGCTTTAGAATACCTAACCACACTGTCCAATTGCATTATCAGTAATAAAACTGACAGTTTGGTCAACAAACAGTTTAGTATCCACTTGTTTGACCCCCTTTGTCTATTTCTCAATTTGGCTCTGAAAATGGGCTGTAAAAATAGGTGTTTACTGGGACCCCAGGAAACCCTAAAACACAATGTGATATTTATCAAATATTTATTAGTCTTATAATATAGGTCAATGGACAACATGCACAATACCACTGGTCATCAGGGAAATGCAAATCAAAACCACAATGAGGTATCACTTTACCTGTCAGAATGGCTATTATCAAAAGGACAAGAAATAAGTGTCAGTGGAGACACGGAAAAAAGAGAACCCTTGTGCACTGTTGGTGGGAATGCAAACTGGTGCAGCTACTGTGGAAATATTATGGAGGTTCCTTAAAAAGTTAAAAATAGAATTACCATATAATTCAGCAATTTCACTCTTTACTCGAAGAAAATGAAAACACTAATTAAAAAGATATACACACCCCTCTGTTCATTACAGCATTATTTACAATAGCCAAGATAAGCTAGCAGCCTAAGTGTTCGTCTGTGGATGAATGGATAAAGATGTGGCACATATGTAAAATGGAATATTACTGAGCCACAAAAATGAATGAAATCTTGCCATTTGCGACAACATGGATGGACCTAAGGTGTGCTGTTAGGTGAAATAAGGTAGAGAAAGACAAATATGTATGATTTCACTTATATATGGAATCTAAAAACAAAACAAATGTACAAACAAAACAGAAAGACTCACAGATACAGAGAATAAACTGATGGTTGCCAGAGGGAAGGGGGTGGGGAGACCGGACAAAGTAGGGGAAGGGGAGTAAGAGGAACAGTCTTCCAGTTATAAAATAGATAAGTCATTGGGATGTAGCGTACAGCACAGGGAATATAGTCGACAATATTGTAACAACTCTGGATAGTGACAGATAGAACCTAGACTTACTGTGGTGGTCATTTCATAATATATGTAAATATCAAATCACTAAAACTAATACCATACTGAATATCAATTATTCTTCAATTACAACAACAACAACAACAAAAAAATCCAAGATTGCTTTGCAATGAGAGAGCAAACGTAATCTTTCCTTAAGGCAGAATCCCCAAAAAGTAATATTCACCTGAGTTCCAGTTCAGTAGGCTAATAACCTGTGGTCAATCACTATGAACTAGGATTTGTCCATCCCTTCTTCCTCCCTACTGTAAACTGAGTTCAGGCATGAGTTTTTTTCTATATACAATTAAATATTCTCTGCACAAAACTTTTAGGCTTGCTAATTTGCTGATTACTTAACCCACTCCAGTTCAAGTATAATAACCCCTAGGTGGCTCTCATGACTCAAGAATCTAAAATAAAATAGCTAAGAACTGTAACTTGGGAAATAGTGCTATGAAGCAGAGAGAAGAAAAAAAAAAAAAAGGACTATAATTAATAAAAATTGTTTTTGTTATTGGTTAACCTTCTACTTTAAGGTTTTAACTAACTTCCTGGGTCTCTACTTCCTCTTTTTAAACGAATGGGATGGACTACAGGGTACTTCAGACTTCTTCTAAAATCAACGAGACTATGAAATTAGTGGTCTCAATCATGTTGATGCTTCTATTCTCAGAAGAATCAAGTATATAACCAGTAAGGAATTTACCCAGAGACTGAGCCCCTTATGTGGTATCATTTAAACCATTAAGTATTTCATGGTTCTTAAGAAATGCTTGATGGTTTCAAAGCTTATTGTAAGGACGAAAGGTATCAGTTACATAAAGAAGCTGTCAGGTTGAGGACAGAAAAGCCAATGAAAAGGTATGGTGGTATCTTATTTAAGTATAAAATTAGCTAGTGTATCCACCTCAGTTTTGTCAGACAGATCATAAAATTCTATCACCCCCCTGTGTGCACTATAATAGAACCAATGGCCTAGAGAACACACAGCATTCTTTAATTCTTCACTTTTGAAAACTGGAGTTTCCTCTTTGGTTTACATATTACAGCATGGTTCTATCATATCCTCTATCATATTACCTGTTGGCCTCTAATTTGAGCAGTCCTATCCAGTTCACAGATGAGGAGACAGGGAACAGAAGCTATTTTCACGGCAGGCTGGGTGAAGTTTTAAGCAGCGCTGTGGCTTCTAGGTATTCGGATTTTGAGTCGAACTATCATTAGCTCTTAAGTTCATCTACAGAACATTGTGTGACCACATTCTGATGTCTCTTTATGGCTTCAAAGGGGCAAAAAAGACAGGTTTTTCTGGCAAGTTTTTCACTGATTGAACAGTGAATAGAAAGCAGCCTCAGTTTTTATTACAGAATTCTTTACAACTGCTCACCACCTTGTTTAAGGCAATCAGAAAGCAGCACTGAGGGATCCCTGGGTGGCTCAGTGGTTTGGCGCCTGCCTTTGGCCCAGGGTGTGATCCTGGAGTTCCGGGATTGAGTCCCGCGTCAGGCTCCCTGCATGGAGCCTGCTTCTCCCTCTGCCTGTCTCTTTGCCTCTCTCTCTCTCTGTGTCTCTCATGAATAAATAAATAAAATCTTAAAAAAAAAAAAAAGCAACACTGACAAAGTCAGATACTGTTTTGTAGAAATGTATGATATTCATAATTACAGTTGTATTAAGCTCTATGGATTTTTAGTGGATAAGCACAGTTGTTTATAAAGAGAATCCAAGTATCAGTTACTGACATGGGATATTAATGACATACTTCAGTTAAAAACTATAAAAATGGCTGAATTATAGGAATTTATAAGTAAAGGACAAAGAGTATTGCAAAGATAGTGCCAGTTATGAACTGTTTTCTACTTAAAGCCTGAGGATTTTCTACTTTCCCCCTTTCCTCCCTGCTGGGTCATAGCATGAGAAAGAAGGAGGATTAGGATTTCAGTTTCCCTCCCCTTCTCATGAGATATGGCAATGATGCTGAAAGATGGCCTATTCTTCAACGAGGCCTGCAGGGGCCCCGTAGGCAGTGTGTCACTGAGAATCACATTATGGATTTATTCTAACAAAAATAACTTCTGCTGCTTTCACAGCTGTAGTCCTAGAAATTATTTTCCTAAAACCATATCCTGTCTTAAAGAGTGAGACATATACTAGTACTCAGTGCTTGGGAAGAAGGCAAACAAACTGACTGCTATTCTAGATCATTCATTTTAGCCAACTTACGTTATTTTAGTTCTGGCATCTATGATGGGTAGGTATTAAGTGAGTGTCTCACGCAGAATTAGTCCACCTTTATAAGTCTTTTCTAAAATCAACTCACGGTTGATTGTTTTCATGAATGGATCATAACAGTTACAAATCATTAATACCTTAGAGAAAAACAAAAGAGTTTCAATAGTTTGATTTAATGATGAGCATGTAAAAACGTACTGTTTGGAGCTCTCTAATGTGCCTATTACAAGGAGACTTCCAAACTGGGACTTTTGTTTCATAAAAACTTACAAAATCCTTTATTTTGATCATATACATGTGTATATATGTATATATATATATGTGTATACACACATATATGACATATATATACACACACATATACACACAGATATATGACTTTTTATTTGGAAGGATGGTTTTCTTGTTCTTTGTGGATAATAAAGCTAAATTAAGGATATGGAGCTAAGTCTACTGCAAGCTTTTAACTCAGTCTTGTATTTAGTGATTATTGTAAAGACATCACTTGAGGGAGGGCTTTTCATCTGTTTACTTCTCATATCTGTACTGATGGAGAAATCATTAATGTATATAGAGAAATACCTTAACTAAGACACATTAGAGAAGAATTTTGCATTTAAGGTTTAGATCAGTGCTGCCCAAAATAAATATAATGTGAGCCAAAATGTGAGGAAGTAGATGCATTAAAAAGCAACAGGAGGAATTAATTTTACTAATAGCTTATTTAACCCAATATATCTGTGCAGAGAAGTGTTACTATAGCAGGACTGAGGTCGCTCCCTTTAGAAGGGTCTGTGTGCAAGGTCTGCCTTAGCTTTGGCAACTGGGAACTTGGCTTTCCTCCATTCCCAGATGATAAGGTTCACAGGGCCTAGAGTTTGCGTGAACAATGTCATTTATGTCAAATACCTTCTTTCCTGCTATGAGTCTACAATTTTGGTACAGGCAAGGCTGAGAGTGCCTATGTGACTGGCTCCCAATAAAAATCTTGGGTGCTGAGCTCTAACGGGCTTCTCTCCACAAAACGGCTGTGCATGCTACTGCATTTTTTCGTTGTTGGAGAAATGCACATGCATAGTGTGCTCTTCATGGGAGGGAGGGAGTGTTAAGGAAGCCCAAGCGAGGATTTCTCCAGAATCAGACAGTAATTCTCCTTTGTTGATCCCATATCCTTTCAGTCTCAAAAATCTTAGCATAAGTAAGTATTCAAATACATGCTGATTCCTGTGACTCTTTCTAAGAAGTCACCTAACATTTGGTTGGTGTTCAGGAGCCTTGAAACAATACCCAAAATATTCTCATTTAACACATATGAAACATTATTCATGAGATATTTTACATTATTTCATTCCACTTCTTTCAAACCCAGGATCTATCTTTATAATTATTGCACATGTCAGTTGAGATGGGCCACATTATGAGTGTTCAGCAGCTACCCGTGGCTGATGGGCACTCCTGGAAAGCACAGATGTAAGATGCTGGGAAGAAGTAAACCAAGGAGAAAGGAAGACAGCTGAAACGCTTTCTTGCTAACCGAAACTCTATCTTTGTATCAAGCACTGCTTTGTAGTCATTTGAAATAGTGAAGCAGCCTTACATAGCTGTTTTAAGTGTGAAAAGTTGATAAAATCTTTTTTGAAACTGCTTAGATTCATAGGGCAACAAGAAGTAGCAACACAGTTTACTCACGGTAAATATCACTGCTGAGCTCTTGACATTTCCAGCTACTTGAGAAACTCACTAAATCCAAAATAACTGGATTAAAAATCCAAATAACTTTTCCCTCTTATCTCTCCAATTTTCATTTTCCAAGTCAGACGGCAGCTATAGGTATCTTTGACCCATTCTGTTACTTTTGTCTGCTCAGTCACCAAATCCTGTTGATGCTACGTCCACAAGTCTCTCTTCTGTCACTGCTTCGGTTCAGACTGTCCTGGTCCCCCCATACCCCCAGGGCTCCCCACTATGGAAGTCAGCCTCCCTCCTACAAAGCCTCTACACCACAACCGAAGCATGGCTCTGATTGTCATTCTGTAGTATGAAACCCTTCAAAACTCCCCAATGCCTTTAATATGAACTCTAATTTTAGCCTTTAATTTAAAGGCCTTCTAACTCTAGTTTTAATCTTTCTTGACTCATTTTTCTCTCTTCTTTCTTCTACTACTTCTTGTGATCCAGATAAGCCTGGGCTCTGCATTTTATTCCCTCTGTAGCCTCTGTTCGGAATAATAACTTCAATTATTCAACATTTCTACCTTCTAAAACCTACCTGTCCTCAAGAATAAACCCAAGTCCCTACCTTAACTACTTGCTCCATAATCAATGCTGCCTGCTAGAAGTAACCTGCATATTTAATCAGGAAGCACTTCATTTTCTGTCTCAGTCTTTGTCATAGTCATTCCTGCAACTGCCTCATTTGCATATAAGTTACCTCACCTAAGTGACTATAATAAGATCTTTTAGAGCAGGGACTGTTTCATCCATTTTTGTGTCTTCATAGCAAATACAATATCTTGTAAGATAAATGTTAAATAAATGAATGGAAGGCAGGTAGGAAGGGTGGTTGGTTTCATAACCCAGCTAGCCATTTGGCAATTCATCAAGTCTTTTAAAATTATAGATAGGGATCCCTGGGTGGCGCAGCGGTTTGGTGCCTGCCTTTGGCCCAGGGCGCGATCCGGGAGACTCTGGATCGAATCCCACGTCGGGCTCCCAGTGCATGGAGCCTGCTTCTCCCTCTGCCTGTGTCTCTGCCTCTCTCTCTCTCTCTCTCTCTCTCTCTGTGACTATCATAAATAAATAAAAAAAAAGAAAAGAAAATGTTTAAAAAAAATTAAAAAAAAATAAATAAAATTATAGATAGAAGAGTTGAGCTATAGCAAAAGCTTGTATAGGTCACATACCATTCATGAATTTAACATAGAATCCATGGAATAGTAATATAATATCTTGAAATTATAAGTAAAGGGAAAAATTGCTAATTCCTAAATTTCTTTTTTAATTTAATTTTATTTTTTTTTAAGATTTTATTTTTTATTTATTCATGAAAGACACAGAGCGAGAGAGAGAGAGAGGCAGAGACACAGGCAGAGGGAGAAGCAGGCACAGGCAGAGGGAGAAGCAGGCCCCATGTAGGGAGCCCGATGTGGGACTCGATCCTGGAGATCCCAGGATCACACCCGGCCTGCAGGCGGCACTAAACCGCTGCGTCACCAAGGCTGCCCCTAAATTTATTTATTTATTTTTTATTTTTATTTTTTTAAAAAAATATTTTATTTATTTATTCATGAGAGATACAGAGAGACATAGGCAGAGGGAGAAACAGGCTCCATGCAGGGAGCACGATGTGCTCCCGGGTCTCCAGGATCACACCCTAGGCTGAAGGTGGTGCTAAACCACTGAGCCACCTGGGCTGCCCCTAAGTCCTAAATTTCTTAAGAAAAATATCTGATAGTACCTTACTCTTACACCTTTATATTTACAAATTTTGCTTTGCAAAAATCATATTTTACCATGTTACTGTATTCATTAGTCAGTTTATAAAAGTGAAAATATTTCCTTCTGAGGATAATGTAGAAGATCTACCATTTATTTTTAAAATATATGTGATATGAACATATACCTTCAACTACACTGGGGCAGTTTGGATGAGTCTTTAAATGGTAATTTTCTTTGAACAGAAGTGGCCATGAGGAAAGGGACTAGTTGAGAGAGACTAATCATTCAGCACTATCCAAATGCAGATTAAAATTAAATCAAGCCAAAAACATGATGGTATTTTTGAAGGCCATTTTTAAAAAAATCAAAGCTAATGTAATATGATTTGCACTTATGACAAAATCAACAAAACAGTCATTTGGACTTTTATAGGAGATAGGCAATAGAACCAATTTTTTCCTAGAATTTGTTCATGTGAATTATCAGAAGTTTAAGGGAAGGATCCTAAAATCTGTCCTCAAGAGTGTCTCCACTTTTAAGCTAGGTCAGGATCTATACATGAGCTACCCCATTCTTTAATATGAAAAGGTTCTCACATGCCCACAAAATAGTAAAAATGACTTTTATTTTTTTAGTTTTAATTTTTAAAAGATTTTATTTATTCACAAGAGAGAGAGAGGCAGAGACACAGGCAGAGGGAGAAGTAGGCTCCATGGAGGGAGCCCAATGTGGAACTCGATCCTGGGACTCCGGCAGAAGGGAGGTGCTCAGCCACTAAGCCACCCAGGCATCCTGTAAAGATGACTTTTAAAGACATAACTAACTCATAAAAAGACAAAACCCCATTATAACCACAAAGAAAATATCTAAAGAATATACACAAATGGAAATTCAAATGTGTTGCCACAAAAAATCGATTAACCACAAAAGAAAGTAATAATGAAGGAAATGAGGGACAAAAAGCTTTAAGACATTTAGAAAACAAACAGCCAAAGGGCAGAAGTCCTTCCTTCTTACTAATTACTAAAAATCTAAATGAGTTAAACCCTCTATTCAAAAAGCAGAGATTGACAGAATAGATCATAAAACCCTCCTACAAGGTCCAATTATATACTGTTCTATAAAAGACTCACTTTAGATCTAAAGATAAAAATTGGTTGAAAAGGGCAGCCCTGGTGGCGCAGCGGTTTAGCACCGCCTGAAGCCCGGGGTGTGATCCTGGAGATCCCGGATCGAGTCCCACGTCAGGCTCCCTGCATGGAGCCTGCTTCTCCCTCTGCCTGTGTCTCTGCCTCTCTCTCGCTCTCTCTGAATAAATAAATAAATAAATCTTTAAAAAAAAAAAATTGGTTGAAAATGAATAAATGGAGAAAGATGTTCCATGCAAATAGTTACCAAAAAGACAGCTGGGCTGGCTATACAAATACTGACAAAAGTAGACTTTAAATCAAAACTGTTGCAAATGACAATGAGGGACACTGTTATTGGTAAAAGAGATTCATCAAGAAGATACAACAATTATAAAAAAATATAAACCAAAAATCAGAGTCCTAAAGTATAGGAAGCAAACACTATTAGAATTTAAGGGAGAAATTAGATACTCTACAAAAATGGTTGGAGACTTCAATATTCCACTTTCAATAATGGGTAAAACAGCCATACAGAAGATAAATAAGCAAATACAAGACTAATACTATAAACCAACTGGACCTAATAGATACATACATAAAGTTCCACCCCAAAACAGAGAAATACACATTTTTCTCACGTGTATATAGAGCTTTCTCCAGGATGGACCAAATGTTCTGCCACAGACACATAAAAATCTTAAAAGACTGACATGATACAAAGTATCTTTTGTATCTTTTTCAAATAAACTGGAAAATTCATAAATATGTGGAAATTAGGGATGCCTGGGTGGCTCAGCAGTTGAGCGCCTGCTTTCGGCTCAGGGCGTGATCCTGGAGTCCTGGGATTGAATCCGACATCAGGCTCCCTGCATGGAGCCTGCTTCTCCCTCTGCCTGTGTCTCTGCCTCTCATTCTCATTCTCTCTCTCTCTCTCTCTCTCTGTCTCATGAATAAATAAATAAAATCTTAAAAAAAAAAAGAAAATTTGAATAGATCTCTAACTAGCAAGAAGACTGAATCAGTAATCAAACTATCTCCCAACAAAGAAAGGCCCTGAACTGGATGGTTTCACTGGTGAATTCTACCAAATGTTTATAGAATGTCAATTCTCAAGCTTTTCCAAAAAGTTGAAGAGAAGGGGTCACTTCTTACTCATTCTAAAGACCAGCATAACCATCTACTAAAGCCAGAAAGATACTATTAGAAAACTACAGACCAATTCTCCTCATGCATATTGATGCAAAAATCCTCAACAAAATACTAGCACTGAATTCAGCAACATATTAAAAGGATTATACACCATGACAAAGTGGGACTTATTCCTGGAACAGAAAAATGGTTCTACACACAAAAATCAATGTAATATACATTAACAGAATGAAAGGGGAAAAAATGACATGATCATTTCCATTGAACCAGAATTTGACAAAATTCAACATCCTTTCATGATGAAAACACTCAATAAACTAGGACCAGATGAAAACTTCCTCAACGTGATAAAAGCCATATATGAAAACCCCACAGCTAACACCTATTCAACAGTGAAAGGCTGAAAGCTTTTCTCCGAAGATCAGACACAAGACATGGGTGTCCCTTTTCATTTCTATTCAGTATAGTACTAGAAGTTCTAGCAAGAACAATGAGACGAGAACAGGAAATGAAAAATAAAATAGCATCCAATATTGGAAAAGTACCTGTTCGCAGACAACATAATCTTATATGTAGAAAACGCTAACAAGATTACACACTAATAAACTAATTCAGCAATGCTGCAGGATACAAACAGCAAACAAAAATCAGGTGCATTTCTACATACTAACAATGTAGACTTGTATACAGAACAAAACCTTTTTTTAGAAGATTCTATTTATTCATGAGAGAATACACAGAGAGAGGCAGAGACATAGGCAGCCGTCTCTGGGGACCCCGATATGGGACTCTAGTCCTGGAACTCCAGGATCATGCCCTGAGCCAAAGGCAGATGCTCAACTGCCGAGCCACTCAGGCATCTCCAGAATAAAACATTCTTGAAAAAAAATAAAAACCACAAACAAACTGGGAGACATTTTGGGTTCATACACTGGAAGACTTAATATTAAGATGACACTACTATTTAAAAGCAATCTATGGATTCATTATGATTCCTATAAAAAAAAACCCTGTAAGCGTTTTTAGCAGTGTTTTCTGAGGAGAAGAAAAGGGCTTCTTGGAAATATGGTTGGGTCTACGGCCATACCACCCTGAATGCGTCCGATCTCGTCTGATCTCGGAAGCTAAGCAGGGTCGGGCCTGGTTAGTACTTGGATGGAAATATGGTTGGTTCTAGGGCTGGGCCAGGGAAAACACAATCAGGCGTGGGCTATCTTGTGGTGATAGAAAGAAAGTGATTTAAACACCCCCCCCCCCCGCCAAAACAAGAAAAAACAAAGGATAAAAGAGACAAGTTGAAGGAGCTCCCAATGGCCAAAGCTGGGACTTTGAGCAACAAAATAATGTTAGTATTATACTAATTGTATGTTATATATAATTTTATATGTATAATAATAATGGCATAAAATAAAAATCCATAAACTCATACTGATATAAATCACCAAAAGATAAATGAGGGGAAAAACAGTTCTTCCTCACAAAAGAATTACAATTAATAAGTGTAGAAGGAATAATGGAGACAGTAAACTACCATTAGGTAAACACTATGGTATCACCTATTACAGATGAAAACCATTAACAGACACTATAATTATGAGCAAAGGGATATGCATAGTCTCAAAGAGCATTATTAACTAGAAATGAAAAAATTAGTAACATTATAGTGGAGAATCTTGACAGAGAGCTCCCCAAGGAAGTGAGGGAAGTTAACGAGGGACAAATCTGCATTACACACATCCACCTCACCGGTGTGATGTGCGGGAAAAGGTGTAATGTCCTCTCTGTGATACTGACAGAAATATATAACCTCAAATGAATCCATGAGAAAACATCAGAGAAACTCAAATGGACAACATTCTACCAAATAAATGGCCAGTGCTCTTCAAATGTATCAAGGTCACCAAAGAATGAGGCACCATCACAGACTGAGGAGACTAAAGGAGAGATGACAAGTAGATAGATGCAACGTGGATCCTGCATCAGAAAAAGACATTAATGGGAAAACCAGTGATGTGTGGATATGGTCTATGTATCAGTCAATAATACTGTATCAGTGTTCATTTTCAGTTTTACTATACTATTAGGGGAATCTGAGTAAAGGACATATGAAAATTCTGTCCTATTTAAAAAATTTTAGATCAGCTTAAAATTATTTAAAAAGAAAAAACAGCCTACCTAAATTTTGATGAGCATGGTTTGGCAGGCTCATAATGATTCACCAAGCTGAATTAATACTACTTTTTTTTTTTAAATTAATACTACTGATAATTATTTTTAAATTTGAAAATCTTGAAGTTTCCATTCTGCATTTCCTGTCATATGTTTACACCTTTGTAATAAGGCAGTGTTGCAATGTATGTATTAATGTGGTTTTTCACCTAGAACAGATAATTCTTTGAGAACAGTGACTAAAACTTAGTTATTTCTGCCTTCTCTTTGACTTGCAGTCTTTGTCAAGAGGAAATGCACCATAATTGAATTCTGAATGAATGAAAATTGTGTAAAAAGATCTCAGTGTTGTAGTATTTACTTACGCTCCACAAAGGAAGTAAAGAGCATTCTGAATCTGCTCAGCCGACTGCCCTCATCGGCCCACATTCGGATCACTCCAACTCCTGTTTTCAGCATTACGTCATTGGCCACGGTGCTGCAAAACTTGGCCTTCAGATTTTCAATAGAACTGCTTCCATCATAAACTGCAACAAAGTTTCTCTTGCATTCATTTGAGTGCTCCATTTGATAATCTAGGAACCTCAAATAAATCTGTAACATTAAAACAAAGAAAAACCCTGCTTTTGAAAAGATAAATTTGAATGTTGTAGTTTCACTATCTTGTCAACATGGTAGATATGACAGCTGACAGAAACCCAACAGCTAGAAGGCTGGCATCGAAGGAGTTAAAAGAACTAAGGCTGCCGGTCTCCTTTGGTTCTTAGTGGAACTAAGCATTAAGAAACTGAAAGTTAGTGTTTTGTCTATAAAGAAACCTTTTGCTCCATGAGGCTCACTGGCTCTATTACATGTTTCTTTCTTTTTTTTTTTTTTTTTTTTTATGATGGCACCGACCAATTGGGAAAATGAATCAATCACTCAGCAACTGTTGGGATTTTTTTTCCCCCAGTTTTTTAAGTTTAAACCCAAGTTTAATTGTAACATATATATATATCCTGTAACACATCAAAACCATTTTTATCTTATCTATACTCTTCATAACCATACACGTCCCCCATGATCTCCTGTCATTTATCCCCTATTCTATATTGCACATTTATGTAGTTTTAAGGCTTCACCCCATAAATAACAATTTCTACATTTTCAATCAGGAAGATATAAATTGCAGTATCAAAATAAGCACTATCTATTTTGTTTAGCATTCTCTTTTTTGAAATTTTATAGGCAGCTTGCTACCTGGCACTAAGTTCTTAAAATACAGTTGGCCCACTTTTGTTTGAAGATTTCCTTTAGATCATAGGCTTAGAAAGACTGGGAGCATTCATGTTCAGGTTGTGGGCTTAGAAACACATCATGCATAGCTCTAAAGAAGTGAATGCAGTAGCTATTATTCCTTACAGGCAGGGAGAAAATTAAGGTTCAGATGATTAAGAATTTGCCCAAGGTTACTCAGA
Organism: Canis lupus dingo; assembly: GCF_003254725.2. Classification (NCBI taxonomy): domain Eukaryota; kingdom Metazoa; phylum Chordata; class Mammalia; order Carnivora; family Canidae; genus Canis; species Canis lupus. Next base: position 66,340,552 of record NC_064244.1, on the reverse strand, counting down.
GTGATGTGACCTAGGTTGGCCTGGCTCAAACACTTGTGTTCTCTCCACTCCCTGGGATGTCTTTTATGCGCACACACACACACAGTTCACTTTTTGCTCTAGTTGCCCCTATGTGACTCTATAATTAAAATTTTAGTGAGCAGAGAATAAAGATTTCCTTTGTCATTAAACACATATAATAAGTATTCATTCTGGTTTCTATCTCTGAGGTAGCAGTATGATGCCACCTCCATCTATTTATTTATTTATTTATTTATTTATTTATTTATTTATTTTTAATTTTTATTTATTTATGATAGTCACAGAGAGAGAGAGAGAGGCAGAGACACAGGCAGAGGGAGAAGCAGGCTCCATGCACCGGGAGCCCGACGTGGGATTCGATCCCGGGTCTCCAGGATCGCGCCCTGGGCCAAAGGCAGGCGCCAAACCGCTGCGCCACCCAGGGATCCCTCCATCTATTTATTTAAAGATTTTATTTTTAAGTAATCTCTATGCACAGCATGAGCTTGAATGCACAACCATAAGATCAGGAGTCACCTGCTCTACTGATTGAGCCAGCCAGTCACATCCTGCCTCTTAATTTAAAAGACTTTATATAAAAACAATGTAATGTCAGGTATCTCTTCCCGCTAAAATACCTTGATGGCACAAACTAAGAGCAAAAAATTAAAAAATACACCTCAAAGGGATATATATTGACCAAGTAATTTTCATTTGGAATGATCATTTATTTGAAATGATCATTGGTTACTTACTTCCATGAAAATGGTAGAGAATCAGAATTAAATAGGATTACCATTTCAAAACTTCACAAAATCTTCACAAATATATTACATAGAAACAACAGGTTTCCTTAAATATAACACTAGTTCTCAATTTCTCCATTGTTTACATAATCGAAACATTTTGTCCATGGTTCTGTGGTAGTGAGCAAGTATCACTAATACCGTAATTCTCTTCTCTAGTATACTGTGAGGCCTTCCAATGAGAACCATGTGTTAATTATATCTAGTGTAATTCTTGCTCATAGCAAGTAATGAATACATGACTAGGTTTATAAAACCATGAACTGGTAGATCTAAGAAAAATAATCAAGAAGTCTGAAGTATCTGCTCTCTGCTTTTTTTTTTAATCCAAAGAAACATGGTACTGTACAGGCCATAGTTAATGCTCCTTAAAGATATATTTTTTAAGTCATATGATCATGACATTCTTTTCTGTTATGAATGCAGCTGAATATTGAAATGGTTTAGTTCAACTAATTTTCAGGAAATATTTCTTAACAAAGGGTGCGTGGGTGGCTCAGCTAGTTAGGCATCTGACTTTGACCTAGGTCATGACCTCAGGGGTCCTGTGATCCAGCCCTACCTCCCTGTCCAGCTCCCCTTTCAGTGGGGAGTCTGTTTCTTTGCCTTTTGTCCCTTCCCCTGCTCATCTTCAATCTAATAAACAAATCATCTTAAAAAAAAATTCTAACAATAAAAACCTGACAAATTGAAATGGCGGGGGGTGGGGGTGGGGGCACAAACTACTTCTCTTTCTCCCAGGCTGTATGACAGGTCTGCTAATGCTCCTGGTCTCTTATTCCACTCCTACACCCTCCTCAGGGAAGTGGAGTGAGTTACCTTGAGGATATGGAGTCTGGTCTCTTTTTCCTGCCTTCTTTCTTTCCCTGGACTGGTGAGTAGGAAGCAGTGACCTGAATAAGTGGGTTTTCTCTGCAGATGCAAACTTTCCTGGGGCTGGACTGGTCTAGACTTAGGTGGGTGGTAGAACTGATGGGTAGAGAATTAGCAAGTCTAATACAACTCTCTCACTAAGCTGCTTCCTCTAGCCTTTGCTGTAATAAAGGAGCTATTTTGAATCTCCATATTCTCAATGTGAAAGGAAAAAGGAATGCTGTCTATTGGTGCCTCAGAAGACAGCTCCCACCAATGCAATGAAATCTTCTATGGACAATGAAAGGAACTACGGACATTATCTTGGAGGTACTGGGTGTTTCCTTCCAGACAAGGAAGGGAATACTGCAATATATAGTGAGTCAAATTAAGTTTTTGGTTTCCCAGTGCATAAAACAGTTAGCTTGTACTGTGGTCTGTTAAGCATGCAATAGCATTGTTTACAAAATGTACATTCCTTAATTCAAAAATTCTTATTGCTAAAAAAAAAATGCTAACCAGCATCTAAGTTTTCAGCAAATCATAATCCTTCTGCTGGTGGATGGTCTTGCCTCAATGTGGATGGCTGCTGACTGATCAAGGTGGTGGCTGCTGAAGGCTGTGACAATTTCTTTTTTTTTTTTTTTTTAAGATTTTATTTATTTATTCATGAGACACACACACAGAGAGAGAGAGAGAGAGAGAGAGAGAGGCAGAGACACAGGCAGAGGGAGAAGCAGGCTCCATGCAAGAAGCCTGATATGGGACTCGATCCCCAGTCTCCAGGATCACAACCTGGCTGCAGGCGGCGCTAAACTGCTGCGCCACTGGGGCTGCCCTGTGACAATTTCTTAAAAAATGAAGTTTGCTGCACTGATTTGACTCTTCTTTCACAAATAACTTCTCTGCAGACTGTGATGCTGTTTAGTAGCATTTTAACCACAGAATTTATTTTAAAATGGAATCAATCCTCTTAAGCCCTACAGCTGTTTTATCAACTAAACTCATGTAATATTCTGAATCCTCTGTTGTCATTTCAACAGTCTTCACCAGGAGCAGATTCCATCTGAAGAAATCACTTCGTGCTTATCAAAAAGAGCAACTCTCATATGATGTAACGAGCATTGGGTATTATATAAGACTGATGAATCACTGAACTCTACCTCTGAAACTAATAATATATTATGTTAATTGAATTTAAATAAAAAAATAAACATCCATTCTAACCCCAAATAAAAAAAAGGAGCAACTCCTCATCAGTTCACATTTGATCATGAGATTGCAGTGATTCAGTCACATCTCCAGGTTCCAGTTCTAATTCTAGTTCTCTTGCTGTTTCATCACATCTGCAGAAGTGAAGTCTTGAATCTTTAATTTGTAAAACATGCAGTATTTGTGAAGCACAGAAAAAGGAGGAATGCCTGTATAGCATTCCAGATCAAAAGGAGACACACAATAATTGGCACTGCAACGGACTACTGACATTAGATCCCTGTCTTACAGGACAGAAAATCAATTCTTAAATGTAAAAACTAATGCATACACATAAAATATAGAAGTATAGTTCTATAACCTTTGGTTAGGAAAGTATTAAAAACAAACACAGAAGACACAAGATATAAAGACAAAACTAATCAATTATGTAAAATAAACTTAACTTCTAGAACCAGCCAAGATTAAATACAGTATGGCTTACTTCTCCTATTACAACTAAAAACTGAGGATAAAATATGAAAAGCAACTACATGAGAATTCTGGAAAGTAAAAGATGGGTGTAGGTGGGAAGTCAAACTTGAATGACCCATAAAGAGGGTGAGGTTCAGTTTTTTTTTCTTTGTCTCCTGAGCTGATTCAAGAACTCACGGCAAAAACAGATGCCAGAGACTCCGGGAACTTAGAGAGAGCCCCAGCCAGAAGACTGGCAAGAGGGCCCCCTTTCCAAGCTGAAGAGTGGGGTGAAGCAGGGATATCTGGTTTGTTCTTTCCACTCTATCAGCTCTGCCCTGGGTCAGCACCAGTTGGTTTTTTTTTTTTTTTTTTTTAAATTTTTATTTATTTGTGATAGTCACAGAGAGAGAGAGAGAATGAGGCAGAGACACAGGCAGAGGGAGAAGCAGGCTCCATGCACCGGGAGGCCGACGTGGGATTCGATCCCGGGTCTCCAGGATCGCGCCCTGGGCCAAAGGCAGGCGCCAAACCGCTGCGCCACCCAGGGATCCCCCAGCACCAGTTGTAAAGATCTGTGTGCAGCAGCTATAGCAGCATCTAAACCCCCAAGAGAAATCCCATCTCTCTAACTAGCAGGATTGAGAAAAGGATATGATGTTGGGGGAGTATGGAGGGAATTCCTATTATTTTTTTCCCTTCTCTCTTAGATACTCAAAACTCACAACAGGTTAGGAGGCAGAAATTGAAGGAAACAACTTTCTGGCCACTAGAGGAAATGGGAAAAGGAAACCATGCTATCTGGAAAATGTGAAGGAGGTCTTGGACAAGAACACGGAGCTAAAGAAAAAGCACTAATTCTGGTTTACCACTCCCCGCACCCCCAGCTGTGTATTCATCAAACAGAACCAAAGAAATATGACAAAGGTGTTGAGAATGAAACTATAGTACAAGCCACTGTCCAAATCCCTGAGTGGCACATGCCCTGGGCAAGACCACAAAGACCCAACCACCACCCACATAAAGTGACATGGCACATGCAATCTGAATCTAACTGGGTAGATTGCCTGACAAAAATAAAACGAGTAACAAAAATCAACATTTTCCAGGTATTTCTAACAGGGTTCACAGTGTCATATATTCAAACTGTCCAGGACATAAGAAAAAATTACTCACATATAAAGAACCAGGAAATGTGAATTCTGAAAAGAAAAAAAAAAGAGTCAAGAGATCCCAGTCCTAATGAGACCCAGATATTGGAATTGCCAAAGACTTTAAAGACTTTTTGTTTTGTTTCTTAAGAGAGAGAAAGAGAGAGAGAGTGCACACATGAAAGAGGCAAAGGAAGACAGAGACTTTTAAGCAGTTTTCATGACCAGTGATGAGCCTGACATGGAACTCGATCCCATGACCTTGAGATCATGACCTGAGCTGAAGTCAAGAGTTGGATGCTTAATGGACTGAGTTACCCAGGTGCCTCAGAACTGTCAGAGACTCTGAAGCAACAATATAAACATATTCCATAAGGTAAAGGCAAACACTGAGGGAGTAGAAAAATCACAGTAGAGAAATATAAATTATGAAAAAGAACCAAATGGAAACTTTAGAACTGAAAATGAAAAATACCTGAAACAAAAAATTTGCTGTATGGGCCCAAGAATGGGGAGGATAGAGGAAAGTCAACCAACTAGAAGATGACTCAGGAGAAACTATCTAATATGAGATACTGAGAAAAAAGGATTGAGGACAAATGAATAAAGCCTCAGGGACCTGTGGGACAATTTCAAAAGGCTTAACACATCACTTAAGTTTCAGAAGGAGAAGAGACTCCTACAAAAAAAAATTTTTTTGAAGAAATAATTGTTAAAAATGTCCCAAGTTTGGTGAAAGGCAAAAATTTACAGATTCAAAAAGTTCAGCAAACACCAAACAGGATAAGAACAAACAGAAACAAGGGCCACACACTTCAAAATTGAACTACTTGAAATTGAAGATTTAAAGTCTTGAGATCTGAAAGAGGAAAATGATGTATTCTGTAGAAGCAAACTACCTGAATGACTGTGGATTGCTCTTCAGAAATCATCAAAGCCAAAGACAGTGCATCAAAAATTTTAAGCCCTGAAAAAGAGAACTTGGGAACATTAGAATTTTATATCCAGCAAATATATTCTTTCAGGAATGAGGGCAACATAAATAAAAACCTTGGTAAAGACTTAAGAGACTTAGAGTTTGTTGTATACAGATCTGCTATGAAAGAAATGCCTAAACAAATTCTTTAGATAAAAGAGAAAGGATACTGGGGCACCTGGGTGGCTTAGTGGTTGAGGGACAGGTCATGATCCCAGGGTCCTGGGATTGAGTCCTGTGTGGGGCTCCCCATAGGGAGCCTGTTTTTCCTTCTGCCAATGTCTCTGCCTCTTTCTGTGTGTCCCTCATGAATAAATAAATAAAATCGTAAAAAAAAAAAAGGGGGGGGGGAGAGAAAGGACATTAGAATGAATCTTGGAACTTCATAAATGAAACAGAAATGATAAATACCTGAATAAATAAACCATCAAGAATAAAAAAGGAGGGCATCACTACAGACCTTACATTAAGAATAAAAAGGGGGCATTTGGCTGGCTCGGTCAGTGGGATGTACAATTCTTGATCTTGGGGTTGTAAGTTGAGCCCCATGTTGGGTGTAGAGACTACTTAAAAATAAACTCTTAAAACAAGAAGAATAAAAAAAATACAGTGAACAGCTCTATGACCCCAAATCAGATGACTCAGATGAAATGGACAAATTCCTTAAAAGGAACAAATTGCCCAAACACTTCTAACAAGAAATATGAGGCATTTTTTGGAAATCCCTTAAAAATATGGGCTGGTTACTAGGGGAAACAACTATGAGTTTAAGGTTTAAACTTTCAGTTCCACCACAATTTCTGGGGAGGGGCAGGGGTGTGGCTGAAGGTTAAATCAAGCACCAATGGTCAATGATTTAATCAACCATGCCACAGAAAAAAGCCTTCATAAAAACTCAAAAGGTTTGAAAGCTTCCAAGTTGGTGAAACAGAATTTTTCCATTCTGCCATTGTGCTAGGCTCCACACTCCACGGGGATAGGAGTTTCTTTGTTCAGGACCTCCTCACCTATGTTTTTTCATCTAGCTGTTGATTAAAAAAAAAAAATTTATTTATTTATTCATTGGGGGGGGGGCAGAGACATAGGCAGAGGGAGAAGCAGTCTCCATGAAGGGAGCCCGATGTGGGACTCAATCCGGGATCCCGGGATCACGCCCAGAGTCGAAGGCAGATGCTCAACCACTGAGCCACCCAGGCACCCCTGATTTTTATCCTTTAATATGCTCTTACTTAAAATTTAAGTAAGTAAATTGGCTTCCTGAGTTCTCTAAGCCTCTCTAGCAAATTAATCAAACTCAAGGAGGGGCTCATAGAAACCTGATTTATAGCCAATTGGTCAGAAGCACAGGTGACAACCTGGACATGAGACTGGCATCTTAAGTGGAGGCCAGACTTGTGAGACTGAGCCCCTAATTCTTGGAATCTGATGCCATCTCCAGGTAGATCAGAACTGAGCTGAATTGTAGGACACCCAGCTAGTGTCTGAGAACTGCTTGGTCTTAAAAAACAAAAACAAAACCAACAAACAAACAAAAACAAAAACAAAGGAAAAACAAAAAACTCTACAAATTGGAAATGGTATCAGAATCATCACCCCAGGGCAGCCCGGCTGGCTCAGTGGTTTAGCACCGCCTTCAGCCCACGGCCTGATCCTGGAGACCTGGGATTGAGTTCCATGTCAGGCTCCCTGCATGGAGCCTGCTTCTCCCTCTGCCTGTGTCTCTGCCTCTCTCTCTCTCTCATGAATAAATAAAATCTTAAAAAAAAAAAAAAATCACCCCAGAAAATAGATGCAAAAATCCTCAACAAAATATCAGCCAATCTAATCTAGCAACATATGTAAAAAGTATAATACTTTCATATAATCACAACTAAATGTGGTTTATCCTAGGAATGCAAGGCTGGTTTAAATTTTGAAGAGTAAATGTAATCCACTATTATAAATAGACTAAAAAAGAAAAGCTACATGATCAATTTGTTAAACAATCAACATCCATTTAATGAAAATCTCAGAGAAACAGATCAGAACTTCTGTAACCTGGTAAACGGCATCTATAAAAACCCAGAGCTGACACCATACTTAATGGTGAAAACCTGAATGCTTTCCCCCTCAAAATCAATAACAAGATAATTCCTATTCAGCACCACATTGGAAGCTGTAGAGTGCACAAGTGTAGACTTTAAAGCTCCAATAAACAAGACAATGTGGCACTGACAAAAGGACAGACATCCACAAAACAGAACCGAGCCCAGAAATAGATTCTTACAAATAAAGCTATTCTTATTATTTTTAACAGAGATACAAAGGCAATTCAATGGAGAAAGAAGTCTTCAACAAATGGTGCTAGAAAAATCAGACATCCATAGCCAAAAATAAAAAGAGACAAAGAATAAGAATCTTTTTTTTTTTTTTTTAGAGTGTGGATTGTATTCTTTTTTTTTTTTTAATTTTTTTTTTTAATTTATTTATGATAGTCACAGAGAGAGAGAGAGAGAGAGGCAGAGACAGGCAGAGGGAGAAGCAGGCCCCATGCACCGGGAGCCTGATGTGGGATTCGATCCCAGGTCTCCAGGATCGCGCCCTGGGCCAAAGGCAGGCGCCAAACCGCTGCGCCACCCAGGGATCCCAAGAATAAGAATCTTGAGCTATACCTAATACCTTATACAAAAATTAACGCAAAATGGGTCATAAACCTAAGTATAAAATTGTAAAAGTTTCAGAAGGAAATGTAGGAACAAATTCTTAGGACTTTGGGTCAAAGAGCTCTTAGATACATCATAGGAAAATTCATTTAAAAACTCTAACTTGACTGCATGAAAATTAAACTTTTTCTCTGTGAAAGACACTGTTGAATGAAAAGCCACCAACTGGGAGAAAATGTTTGCAAATCACTTGCCAAAAGTCTTAATTCAGAACTCGAAACTGAACAGTAAGAAAACTACCTAATCTTAAAATGGCCATGGCAGACACTTCATCAAAGATTTAGACATTATAAATCTGCAAGTTAAAACTTACAGCATATACCTTCGAGTAACTATAATTAAAAAAAGAACAACTGATAATACCAAGTGCTGAGAACTATGTAGAGCAATTGAAAATTTGATAACACCCCTTGTTCCAATGCCAAACAATATAAGCACTTTGGAAAACAGCTTGGTGGTTTCTTATAAAGCTATCATGTGAATCAGTAGTCTCAGGGATGGATATCCAGAAAAATTAAAAACATGTTTATACAAAACAACCTGTACAGAAATGTAACAGTTTTATCCATAATAACCAAAAATTGGAAACAGTCCAAATGTTGTTTAGCTGGTAAGAGTAAACTACAGTAAGCATATCTATATAATAAAATATGTTCAGCAATAAAACAGATAAACTATTGGTACATGCACTAACAATAATCTCAAATGCATCATCTAAATGAAAGAATTCAGACTCACACAAACTGTGATTCTATTTATATGAAGTTTTGGAAACTGCAAAACTATAGAATAGCAAAAGATCATTAGTTGCTAAGAGTCAAGATTGAAGATTGGTTTTGACTGTAGAGGAACAGCATGAGATAATTTCTTGGGGGTGATGGATTTTTTTTATAAAGATTTGATTTATTAATGAGAGACAGAGAGAGAGAGAGAGAGAGGCAGAGACACAGGCAGAGGGAGAAGCAGGCTCCATGCAGGGAGCCTGATGTGGGACTCGATCCCGGGTCTCCAGGATCAGGCCCTGGGCTGAAGGCGGCTCTAAACTGCTGAGCCACCCAGGCCACCCAGACTGTTCTGGATTATGGTAGCTGTCATAGGACTATGCATTGCAAAAAATTTTACTATATGTTACTTGACATGACCAAGTATCCTGACACAACCAAGTGCCAGCAAGGATTGAATAATGAAAATGCTCTTAACTTGCTTTATTATTTTTTTTAAAATTTTTATTTATTTATGATAGAGAGAGAGAGAGAGAGAGAGAGAGGGAGGGAGGCAGAGACATAGGCAGAGGGAGAAGCAGGCTCCATGCAGGCTCCATGCACCGGGAGCCTGATGTGGGATTCGATCCCGGATCTCCAGGATTGCGCCCTGGGCCAAAGGCAGGCGCCAAACCGCTGCGCCACCCAGGGATCCCTCTTACTTGCTTTAAAAGAATAAACTGCCACAAACACTTTGTAAAGCCTTTGGCATGCTCTGGTAAAGCTGAAAATGGTCATGTCCTACAATACAAAAACTACACTTCTGGATATATTACTAAACAAAATCATCACACATAGGCATAATAAAAATACAAAAATGTTTAGAGCAGCATTATATTTAATATGTTAAAATGTGAAAGCAGGGGTGCCTGGGTGTCTCAGTCGGTTGAGCGACTGACTCTTGATTTCAGCACAGGTCATGATCTCAGTGTTGTGAGCTCAAGCCTCACAGTGGGCTCTGCACTTAGCAGGGAGTCAGCTTGAGATTCTTTCTCTCCCTCTCTCCTTGCCTTAAATAAATAAACTTAAAAAAAAAAGCGGAAGCAAATTAAATGTCTAAAAGAATGGATAGTGATTTATTTCCACAATTGATACAAATTTTAAAAATATACAGAATAGTATATATTTGCATAGTGCATAAATATGAAGATACAAAACTGTATATAGGAATTATAAAACTCAAACTCATGATAGGGTACGTAGAAAAGATAATGGGAACATGGATTTCCTCTATACCTATAATATTAATAGTTTTTCCTTTCTTATTTGATAATATTTACTTATCTAAGTGTTAACGAAATTATTCTTAGTTCTTGCTCTCTTTCTGAAATACTTCTTGGAGAAATTCTATATTCATAAATTTTTAGAAGTGTTGTTTGTAATATTGAACACTGGAAAATGTAACTTTAATCACTAAATTTTAAAAATTAAAAACCCAAAATATTATACACAATTGACATGGGAATTGGATCAAATTTTTAAAACTGTGTTTAACTAGGGATCCCTGGGTGGCGCAGCGGTTTGGCGCCTGCCTTTGGCCTAGGGCGTGATCCTGGAGATCTGGGATCAAATCCCACGTCAGGCTCCCGGTGCATGGAGCCTGCTTCTCCCTCTGCCTGTGTCTCTGCCTCTCTCTCTCTCTCACTGCGTGCCTATCATGAATAAATAAAAATTAAAAAACAAAAACAAAAACAAAACTGTGTTTAACTAAATGGGCAACCAGATTTAAGAAATTTGAAGGAGGGACGCCTGGGTGGCTCAGTGGTTGAGCATCTGCCTTTGGCTCAGGGCATGATCCTGGGGATCAAGTCCCACATCGGGCTCCCTGCGTAGAGCCTGCTTCTGCCTCTCTGTGTCTCTCATGAATAAATAAATAAAATCTTTAAAAAAAAAAAAAGAAATTCAAAGGAAAAAATGTTAAAGATTAAACACTCTAACCAGTTAATAGTCAAAATGGGATAAAGCAGTTAATGGGTGATGTTTCAGAAAAATCTACTTATGTATAAAAAAGAAGTCACTGGTGTTTGAGTATGCAAGTAGTTTTCCAGTCCATTGTTCTCGGTGGCCCTTCTATAAAAATACAGGCATACCTTGTTTTTTGTGCTTCTCAGATACTGCATTTTTTACATATTGAAAGTCTGTGGCAACACTGTATCCAGCAAATCTATCAGAGCCAGTTTTCCAACAGAATTTGCTCATTTTGTGTCTCTGGGTCACATTTGGTAATTTTCCCAATATTTCAAACTGAAATTAATAGATTTGAATTGCAACAATCTCATGATAAAACTTTAACAGAAGAGGACTTTCTCATGGGTGAGCAAAGAAAGTGATTCTTCAGATGGAAGGTACTCCCGGTGAAGATGGTGTGAAGACTGCTGAAATGACAACAGAGAATTCAGGATATCACATGAACTCAGTTGATAAAGCAGCCACAGGGTTTAAGAGGATTGACTCCATTTTAAAAGTTGTTCTGTGGGTAAAATCTACCAAACAGCATCATACGGCGCAGAGAAATCATTTGTGAAAGAAGAGTCCATTGATGAGGCAAACTTGATTATTCTCTTATTTTAAGAAATCGTCACAGCCACCCCAGCCTTCAGCAGCCACCACCCTGATTGACAGCAGACATTCACACTGAGGCAGCAAAAAGATTACAGGACTTGCGAAAAGCTCAGATGCTGATTAGCATTTTTTTTTTTTTTTTTTAGCAATAAAGCATTTTTGAATTAAAGGTATGTACATTATTTTTTAGACATAATGCTATTGCACCCTTAACAGACTACAGTACAGTATGAACATAACTGTTATATGCGCTACAAAACAAAAAAAATTCATTTGACTCCCTTTATTGCTGTATTCACTTTGTTGTGGTCTGGAACTGAACTGGTAGCATTTCCAAGGTATACCTGTACATTTGTCATATACCAAGTTTCCATACATGTGTAGTTTTCTTTTTACTTTTAAAAAGTTGAAATATAGTTCATAGTGTTATATTAATTTCAGGAGTACAACACAGTGATTCAACAATCCTACACATTACTCAGTGCTCACCATGGTAAGTGTAGTCACCAAACAACATTATTACAGTATTATTGACTAAATTCCCCATGCTATACTTTTCATGCCTGTGGCTTATTTATTTTATAACTGGAAGTCTATACCTCTTAATTCCCCTTATCTACTTCACCTATCCCCTCACCCACCTGCCCTTTGGCAACCACCATACATGTGTAGTTTTAGATACTTTATTCAATTTTATTAGTTTACATATCCTGCTGACAACTGCATTCCATCCAATGACCACAACTTTATCTTGGAGGATTGTTTTTACTCAAAATTGTTATGGTTCTTCTGAACATTTTCCTCTTCTGTGTGAATTAGCCTGCCAACTTCCCTGGAAAGCTCTCTTGGGATCTGGACTGGAATTACTTTAAATTGATAAATTAGAGAACAATGAACATTTCTGTGATACTGAATCTTCCCATCCATGAAAATGATCTCTCTCTCCCCATTTCTATAGGCTTTCTTTTATGCATTTCCATATAACTTTAACATTTGCTTCCTGGTACTTTCTGATTTCTTAATGTAAACGGTGCTTTAAAAAGTTTTATTTTCCAACTGACTTTGGCTCTAATAAAGAAAAGCAGCTGATTTCTACAACTGATGAACTGTTCTTTCTTTCCCTCATTCTGTTGCACTGACCAGGATTTCAAAATACTACCAAATAAAACACTGACAACAGACATTCTTGACTTGTCCTGAGCTTAAAGGAAATGCTTTTAAGGTTTAACCATTAGTTATGTTTGAATTAGGATTTTAGTAGATACTCTTCATCATGGTTAAGATGCATTCTCCTGTGATGGAATTTCTAATTTTTATCAAGTTTCACTGAGTATTGTTTCTGCATCTACTGATATATCTGGATTTTTTCCTTTAATCTGTTAATATGGAAAACTATATCATTTGATTTTCTAATATTAAACTGTCCAAGAATTTAATTTCTAGGTCATGATTTCTAAAAAAAAGTTTATTAGGTTTAGTTATTGCTTAGTTTTTTTGGTCTCCCTCCCCCCTCCTATAAATGATCCTGGTTTATTTATTTATTTTTTTTTAAATTTATTTTTTATTGGTGTTCAATTTACTAACATACAGAATAACCCCCAGTGCCCGTCACCCATTCACTCCCACCCCCCAGATCCTGGTTTATATATAACTCTCTCTCATGCTGTTTAGTTTTGATAGAATTGGCTAGGGAATGTTTTTTTCCTTCAATTTTCTGAAACTTTATATAACCTGTTCCCTGAGTACTTGGTAAAATCCAGTCTGATCAACTTTTCTATTTACATAGTTAAGTACAAAATCAATTTTGTTAATTTGGTAAGATTTATTCAGGTTTTCTATTTCTGATTTAGTTTTTGTAAACTTTATATATGTATGCAAATATGTATGTACACACATACACTGTATATTTCAGGAAATGTCCATTTAGACTGTTTACGAATTTATCAGCAAAAAATTACTGTTAGTATTTTCTCTAATAGTTGAAATAGTTTGGTTACGGAAAATTTCAAATGTGCAAAAGGAGACAAAGTAATATCCTGAACATCCTGTTCCCATCCTAGCCTTACCAGTTATCAACATCCCTCCCACATCTGCCTCTCACATACTGACACAGATCCCAGAGACTTCACAGGTCAACAGTTCTATGTGTATTGCCAAAAAATGCTTAAAAAATTATCTCATACTATTATCAAACTAATCTCTTATCAAATACCAGTGTTCAGACTCTGGTCTTGTAATGTTTCCTACTTTTATAGTTTGAATCCACAAGTTCATTTCATTTTTGTTTTAATCTACAGATGTCACTTTTTCCCCCTTTGTCATTTATTTATTGAAGGAACCCCCAGGTTTTTTTCTTTTGTTCAACAGGTTTTCTTCAGTTTTGAGAGTTCTAAAAATCTCTGCTATTGTTGATTCATGACCTTTTCCATTTCTTTTTTAAGATCTGAGAGTGCATGCCCCTAAGAGCACAAACAAGGGGAGAGGCAGAGGGAAAAGGAGAGGCCGACACTGCTGAGCAGGGAGCCCAACACAGGGCTGGATCCCAGGACCCAGGGACCCGGAGATCACAACCCGAGCCCAAGGCAGCCGCTTAACCAACTGAGCCACCTAGGTAAACTCATGACCTTTTCCAATTTTAAGTATTATTTAGGTCTTTTATGCTAAATCAACCATGGCAGAAGTAGGCCTATAGTTATATTTTACAAAGGGCCAGCTTTTCGCTTTGCTGATTCTTTTTAAAATATAATTTATTTCTCCTTTCGTTATTACCCTTTCTTTGGATTTCTTTGGTTATTCTTTTAACTTCTTCAGTTGAAACTTAGTTCATTAAATCTTTTTCTTCCTCTAAAAGAAACATATAAAAACTCCCTTGTAGTACTTTTAGCTGCATCCTACATATTTTGAGGTATAGTATTTTCAATATCATTAAGTATGTTCAAATTTCTATCATGAGTTCTTCTGTGACCTTTAATTGCTAAGTGGTATATATTAAATTACCAAACATATGGGTTTTAAAGTTATCTTTTGGTTGTTCGTTCCTGATTTAATTGTATTTTTGTCAGAGGATGTTCTACATAATACTAAGCATATTTGACTTGTTTTTAGTCTAGAGTATGGATCAGATTTTATAAATGTTTCGTGCATGCTTGTAGAGAATGCATATCTTCTGGATATTGGGAGTAAGACACCATGTTTCATCAGGCATAATGTGTTGTTTAAATCTTCTGAGCCTTACTATTTTTTTTGGTATGCTTAATTACTGAGAGGTGAAATTAATTACCCACTGTAATTGTGGATTTGTCAGTATTCCTCAGCAACTGTCAATTCATATTTTGTACATTTTGAGACTATATTAATACATAAAACTGAAAACTGCATCTCATGAATTTGTGACATTTTTATTTCAATAGCTATATTAGATCTCTTTTGGTATTTGTCTGTTATATCCTTCCTGTTTTATTTTCAAATTTTCCCATAGTTATCTTAAAACAGAATATACTTGGATTTTAAATGTAGCATTTGGTCCATTTATTATCTTTTCCCAGAAAGATCTTAATTTTGCCCACATTCTAAAATGACAGTTGAGTGCTGATTTTTAGATTGGCAGTTATTTTTTTTTCTCAGCACTCTGAAGACATTATTCTATTGTCTTCTGGCTCCAATTTTATTATTAATGATTCTCATAGCTTTTTTCTCTAGTTGCTTTAAAGATTTCCTCATTGCCTGTTGTGGCCAATGTAGCAAGATGTCAATTAGAACTTTTTTCTTGCTTTGGGAGTCACTTTGTGTCAATGCTTTTTGTCAGCTTGAATGTTTTGATAAACTGTCAATACCTACCCCACCACCACCACTTCCTGAGCTACATTGTGGGTTATTTTCTCAGGTCTATATCCTTTAATAACTATACCTCTTACCTGAGGAAGTTCTACTTGGTTATTTTTAAAGGGTACCTGGTCATTTCTTTTTTGTCTTTTTGATTCCTTCTTGTAAGATATCTAAAACACTTAATTTCTTAGGGATTTAACTTCTTGCTGTTTTGTCTGCTAATTCACTCCTGGTGGGTTGTTTGCTTAAATGTTTTCTAATTTTGAGTTGTGAGCTTACCTTCAGCAGGGTTTTACTGATGGCAATCCTGCAGCCTCCGTGGTTATTTTGTATTTATTTCTGCCAGGTGTCTAAAAAATTTTTTTGAGGCCAGGACCATTTTGTTAATTCTAAACAAAAATTGTTTCCTGGATTGGGCATGGCATGTAAATTACATACATCCCAAACTCTAATAAAAACAGGTCTCTAGATTAAAGTTTTAGGGGAAACAACAGAGGCTTATACTGAGACTGAGCCCAGAAAGATAAGCTTCTTCATTATTAACCTGTATTAGTAGAAGATGCGTCTAATCTACCATTTCACAGCAATTATATCTCCCTTTGAGGGTTCCAGTTTTATATGAGGGATCTCACAAAGGTCATGTGAGCCCCAAGCCTTTTCCATCTCACTGTGGATATTAACACCAAGCTCCTGGCAGGTCTGTTGGTAAGTAGTGGGGAGTGGGAGTGGGGAGATAAAATTGGCAAGAGGCACTTTTGCCATCAATTTCAGTTTTCAGTTTATTGCTCTGGTTTATAGTTCTCTCTTCATTTCTAGCCCATAAGAATTACCTTTTTTTTTTTTTTTAAGACTTTTTTTATTCATGAGAGACACAGGGAGAGAGAGGCAGAGACACAAGCAGAGGGTGAAGTAGGCTCCATGCAGGGAGCCTGATGTGGGATTCAAACCCGGGACTCCAGGATCACGCCCTGGGCCGAAGGCAGACGCCCAACCTCTGAGCCACCCAGGCGTCCCAAGAATTACCTTCTTTTTAAAAGAAAATCTTACCTATGCTTTTAAAAGGGTATCTGTTATCTTTTACCCAATGTTTCCAGGTGTTTTGTAAGTCAGATTTTCATGTTATCTAATCCATCCTATTACCATAACTCTAAATTTGATTTTCATAATTCTTTAAAGGTTTGTTCTCTTATCCTCACTTTCTCTTTTCACATATATCCACATTAAATATATTTTTCACTGTGAATATTCCTAGAAGTATAAATTAAAAGCAAAAAGCAAAAGTAGTTAGCAACCAATCTCAATCTGTCAGAGTTATTTAAAAACATCCTTCCCTGTGGTACTTTCCAATAAAAGCTCTACATCGTTAGCAGAGGACAGCGTGGAAAGAACACAGAACCAAGGCTCACTAGATTAATGTTTTGTTTTAGATTTCTAAGTTTTGGTTTTGACACTGCCATGACCAACTAGAGAACTCTGACAAGACACTTCAATCTCTTGTAGTCTATTTTTCCCTCTCATAAAGTTTTTTTATGAATTGATGATATGGATCAATACTTGCACTCTCGATTCAGGAATACACAGATTTTAAGAATCTCCATGTTTGTATGCTATTCCTGAAACTATACTGTAGTTAACTATAACAATGCTGAGATCTTAGGTGCCCAATCTGATTGAAATAAAATTTTTATTTTATTATTTTTTTTAAATAAAATTTTTAAAAAGTTGTAACAGCTGTTTGTATAACAGTAACTATTAAAATAATACATTATGCTCATCACTGTCTTATGTTCTTCTCTAAAGTGACTCAATACATAATAATACCTTGGCTTTTGGAGTAGCTTTAATTGTCCATATACAATCAACTGCTTGGCCAGGTTTTGTTTTTTCTTCTTGTTCTACCTGACTAGAACGCACTATTCCATCAGCTCCCGAGAGCTCAAACTGGCAATCTAGAAAGAATAGATGAATGATGTTCAAAGGAAAATAAGATTGATCAAAATGCCATGAGGAAAAAGAGGTGATATACTAAACCTGGGATGGGATTTAAAATACCTCCTAGGTATGTAAAGTCTGGATCTGTAATAGAAAAAAGAAGAAAGTAATTGGCATTGAGATAGTTAAGATTTCATGTCTTAAGTTATGTCTAATGCTTCATTTAACAGCAAAGCAAAAGAAAGATTTCATTGGTGTAGACTACAGATCACTTTTTTTTTTTCCCCTGGGCATGAAAATAGTTTATAGGTTCTTGTTTACAGGAACAATGTTTTTTAAAATGGTAATGTTTATACTTTTGATCCCATCATGAGTAACTTATTTATGCCACCTGGATACATGTAGCCTTCTGTCAATAGCAACAGTTAGTCAACTGATGGATGAATAAAGAAAATGTAGTATACATAACACAATGAAATACTATTCAGCCTAACAAAGAAAATTCTGTTACATGGTACAACATAGATAAACCCTGAAACATAACACTAAGTGAAATAAAGTCAGACACTTAAGGACAAATATTAATATTGTACAATTCCATTTACTGAGGTTTCTAGGTTGATCAAATTCATAGACAGTACCAGAAGCTGCAGGAAAGGGGGGAATGGGTAGTTTGTGTTTAGTGGACACAGGTTTTAGCTTGTGTTAACAAAAAAGTTCTGGGAATGAATAGTGGTAATGATTGGGCAACACTGTAAAAAGGTACTTCACAAGTACTTGTACACTTAAAAAGGATTAAAATTGTGACTTTTATGTTATTTGTAATTCACTACACACATACAAGGTAGTAGCTAGTGAGGAGTGTTTTCAAAATGGCAGGGAAAAAATGATGAGGCGATATACAGAATACTCTGCTCTGTGAAGTAGTTTATAGAAGATTAAGAACCAACAGCACATATCACAATAACTGATTTCAGTAAATTGATTTGATTTTTATGAACTAAATCAATTAACTGAAATAATGACACTTTAGTATCAAAAAGATTTTTAAAAATCTTATATATGAATCAGCTCAGACTACTTATAGACATCAAAAACAATGTTCTTAATTAAATACTGTTTTTAAGTATTAAAAATCAGGCTTTTTAATACATAAAAAGTCTTACTTGAAGAAAAGGAGCTCTTTTTCTATTAGTTTATGTATCATAAGAGCAACTTTATATGGATTATAGTTAAAATATAGACAAATTATAATAAAACACTTAAGATTTCTAAACTACATTTCCATTTTATAGTACTTGAGAGTCTCTACATACATCATGCTTAGTATCAGGCTAATGATAGCAATACCAGGAAAACTATGTAATATCCCATTTTGTAGATGAGGAAACTGAATGAGAGATTATGATTTTCTTAGACTATATTTATAATGGCAAAACTAAGGCTGAGCTGCAATTCTCCAGGCAATTTTTCTTACCCTACCATATTGCCTTTATAATGTGGGTGAAGATTCCATAGTTTTACCACTGAAAGAAAAAAATATCAAAATAAGTAGGTAATGCATAATTAGCTAATTATGACTGTGTTTAGTTATTTCAAGTCATACTTATAAATTTGTCTAGGGATCAGTAAATCTAGAAGACTACTACTACTGAGAAATTAGTGTATTTTAAAGATTTTATTTATATATCTACCTATTTGTGAGAGAGTGTACATGCCCAAGGGAGGAGGCAGAGAGTTAGAGAATCTTAAGCAGACTCCATGCTGAGCATGCAGCCCAATGTGGGGTTCGATTTCAGGATCGAGATCGTGACCTGAGCCAAAATCAAGAGTTGGACACTTAGCTGAGACACCCAGGCACCCCAAGAAATTAGTATATTTTAAATGAAATTCTCTAAGTTATTGGTGGTATCTATTGAGGATAGAGGACTCTTACAGGACTGCTACTTCCTGGAAGTAATGGATAATTTTGGAAATTTTAATGCAAGAGTGACAACATCCTAGAATTATTGCCTACACATGAAGAAATTCTGATTCATTTGGCAGGTAGCTCCTATGACTTTTTACTCCATTGCTGTTTATTTATTTATTTTTTTAAAGATTTTATTTATTTATTCATGAGAGACAGACAGAGAGAGAGAGAGAGAGAGAGAGGCAGAGACACAGGCAGAGGGAGAGGCAGGCTCCATGCAGGAGCCTGATGTGGGACTCAGTCCCAGGACTCCAGGATCATACCCTGGGCTGAAGGCAGTGCTAAACCGCTGGGCCACTGGGGCTGCCCTCCATTGCATTTAATTAAACTTGTCTTTGACATTTCTCCACAAAAGAACTGAAATGTTGTTATCCCCTTTCAGCAAAGTTGGATTTGGTTTATTAGGTTAAAAAAGGAAGTCTCTGAGATGTATTTTCAATTAAGCTAAAAATTTCCCCCCTACTTTTTTTTTTTTTTTAAATAGAACTATGCAGAAAGTATCTGGAATTAAAAACAGTTTTAACAAGAATTGAGCAGACAGTTAAATACAATAAACTGTGTATTGAAATAGGTTTTGCAGGCTATTTAAAGATACTGAAATATTTTTTTTTTTTCTGAAATATTTTAAACTAGCAATTTTTTCATTCTGGCAATTTGGTGTATATAAGTCCCATTTGAACTTTCACATTGTTTTGATAATTTGGTAATTAAAAAATTTTATTTTAATAAAAAATATAACGTACATATACAACCACTATCCACTTAAGCAAAAATTAAAAACAAATTATTCTAGGATTCAGCAATTGTGTTCCTTGGTATTTATCCAAATTAGTTACAAACCTGGCAAGAAAAATTCTGCATATAGATGATTATAGCAAGTTTATTTGTAATTGCTAAAACTTGGAAGCAACCAAGATACCCTTCAATAGAAGGGATATACTATTGTACATACAAAAATGAAATATTATTTAACACTAAAGAAATGAGTTGTCAAACCATGAAAAAACAGAGAGGAAACTTAAATATATATTACTATGTAAAAGAAGCCAGTCTGAAAAGGTTACATACTGTATGATTCCAACTATGTAACATGGAAAAAGCAAAACTACAGAGATGGCAGTATCAGTGCTTGCCAAGAATTAGGGGAGAGATAAATAGGTGGAGTACAGAGGATTTTTAGGGCAGTGGAAATACTTGGTATGATACTGTATAGTGGACACATGTCATCATACGTTTGCCCAAATACACAGAACACACAACACCAACAATGAACCCTCAGGTGAACTACGGGGATGGGAGCTTTGGGTGACGATGTGTCAGCGTGGGTTCATTCACTTTAACAAATGTACCACACTCTGGAGCAGGAGGCTGATTCTGGAAGGCAGCTATGTTTGGAGATCTATGGTGGTAACTCTCTTTTTTCTGCTTAGTTTTATTGGAAACCTAAAACTGTACTAAAAAATAAAGTCTATTAGATAAACTTTACTTCCTAAGATGTTATCCTTTGGCATTGACAACATAAATACTGAAACAATACCTAAAAATTGCCACGTTTAGTGACAAGAAAAAAATGTTGATTATCTTGTTTAGGCAAATAGCAGGTAATATATGTGTATGCTGTCAGTTACATAAAACTAATAGATACAGAAAAACATCTGAAGGGATACACACCAAACTGTTAACAGTGGTTTTTTATATGTAGAATGGTAAGATTATGGGTATTTTCTTTTCATTTAGATATATATATGTTTTAAATTAAGAAACTTCTTACATGAAAACAAATATATGCAAAGAGATGAAATAATTGGTATACTGAGTTACTTTTTCACCTCGTTAGTCTTTAAGTTGTTTGAAGACAGCGGCAATAACTTGTGTATCTTTGTGTTTCCGAGTTAGGGATATGCATGGTTTTATACCAGAGAGGCTTTGCAGTTCTCCAACTGTTTGCACGTACCACAGGGTAGGGTAAAATAGGTAGAGGGGGCTGAATGAAGACCCTAATCCTAATCCTCGGAACCTGTATTACTTTATATGGTACAAAAGAGTGAATATTACAACACAAGATGGTATGAAGGGCAGGATTTGGAGAAGAAAGGGCAATGTGAAGATGGAGGCAGGGATGGGAGTGATGTGGCCACAGATCCAGGAATGCTGGGCTAGAAGCCATGAGCAATATGGATCCTTCCCTAGACTTCCCAGAAAAAATGTGGCCCTGCTGGGTTTTCTGCCCTCAAAAACTCTGAGAGAATTTGTGTTTTCAGCTGCTAAATTTGTACTTAGCTAATTAAGGCAGCTTCAGGAAAATAATACATCAGGCATTCCCATTTTACCAATAGCAACCCTCAGGTTCTACTGCGCTGAGTAATCTCATAGCTGTCAGGGAGCAGGGAAAGGATTCAAACCCAAATCTTTTGCCTCCAAATGCAGAGCAGTATTTTTTCTATTGCTCAATATTTTCTAGAGATTATTCTTTTTTTTGAGATTACTTATTCAAATGAGTAGTTAATTGTCATTCCAATGGAAAAACCTGACAAAATTTTATTAAGGATTATGAAAAGATAATTTGCTGAATTATCTTTTAAAATATATTTATCTTGATGTTTCTAGCCTTGATATACATTATAAAACAAAGAAATCTAAGAAAAATGTGATACCATCGATGAAATGCTTCAAAATTCAAGTGATACAGTTCTATTTCCAATTTTTGGTTTTATTTATTTTCCTTTTGGTCCTGCTCATTTCTTTAACATTTTGGTTTGTATAACTTGACTAAATTCTCTTTTTCTAGACATAAGATTCTAAAACCATAGTGAGACCCACTGAAAAACACAACTTCATTACCTGGAATAAATGAATACTTTGCTCGAAATCCCAGTCCTTCAAGTTCTTCATCAGAACTAAACTTAATCCACATGAATCTCCCTGTTGATCTAATTAGTGGAGGGCTTTTCACACCACAGTAACGATCTATAAGTGGAGAGAAACCAAATGGCCCATCTCGAACCTCCAAGTGGTCAAACCGACATTCAAATGATGGTTCTATATAATAATGTTCATCAAAGGTCAACTCTATTCTTTGACGTGGCGCCGCTAGAAAATAAGAGCAAGCAAATCAGGGCAACACAAACAAAGGAAAGTATAAACATCCTACACAAGTGGGAAAAGCAAAACAACTGCTCTGTTATTGTTGCACAGAAGACAATCATAATGAGGATTGTTATATATAAAACTCATAATTAATGTTGCACTATATATCACTAATAACAATGCTGCTTTGGAGAACTATAGTGATTTTTCCCTTTGGAATAGGTTATTAAATTAGTTAAATGTACTTAATTAAAATTAGAGTAGAAGAGCTAACAGTTCATGAGATACAATGAATAGAAAAACAAAAAATGACAAGAACTAATGTAACTTTGGACATAAATTTGCATAAAGCATAAGAGATGCTAATAAGTTTGAGTTTCTTTTTTTAAAGGTTCTTACTAGAGAAGTTTCTCATATATACTGATATATTTAGCTGAATTATATTTTAGGGGATTCAAAATTCCTATAAAATTTCAACTATTATTTTGTTAATGTGTTCAATATTCAGAAATATTTATAATTACTAGGGTTTAATTCAAATACATGCTTACATTTTGTTCAAACTGGCTTAAACTGGGCATCTTACCAATGTACTTAGTTTTACAATAAAGTTAAAATTCATCCATTAAAAGAAATTGGTCAAATACCTTCCAAAATGTAGATACACTCCTTGTTTGGCGGATAAGAGTCAGGATAATTTGGTGAAGCAAAATGACCTCCATTGCTAGTTCGAACCCAAATGCCACACTGGGTTGCAGGAATATGCTTGATTCCAATATTTTGTCCATCTTAGGGAAAAATGGCATTAAAATACAAATTATAGCAAAAGAGAATAGCATTCTGCTCTTTTCCCCACAATTTAGCCAAACAATTGCCCACTCTATGTTACACATATAGTGTATATAATTTTGCAAGAGCCACTGCCAAGTTTAGCACAACAAATTGAATACAGCAGAAATGAGAGAAAGGTAAAATTGTATGCTGTGCTGGTGGGAAGAACTTGCTGCCAGAGGACAAGTTTGCCCTGTAGGAGAGTGGGGTAATAAAATGCTTAGATTTTACAAGGGCAAAATCATGTGGAAGAATCTGATAAATCGGTGCAACTCTATAAAATTCAGTTGTGACATAAAAATAAAAGGATCCCAGGGGTTTATCTCTGATGTGGTACCTCTATAATTAGTTTCACACAAAAAAACCAAATAGGATCCAAATATTATAAAGAGATTTTAGTTAAAGATTGTAGATTGAACACATGCATTTAGTTCTCTTTCCTTAAACTTTGGTAACAGTACCGGAAGTTTTTTAAGGGCATAAACAAACTCTTAGAGAGGCACAACGAGGTAGGTACAATCACAAAAACTGGTAGTACTTGGTGTACTATCCTGCAAGCAGGATAAGGCATGACAGGTGGTGGTGAAACTGTGCTTCCTAAAAACATGAGGCCTGGCTAAAAGTCTATTTAGAATCAATCTGATTTCTAATACCCTCTCCTCTACAAATCTAGGTACCTGCTGTTCTGTCATCCTACCAGAAAATGAGATTATTCCTCTGCAGAAGAAGATAAAGCAGGGCTACTAGACTAGGAGACACCAGGCACAGCTGAGGGTGACAGTACCAACCCGCAAACAAGGAGACCAGTGAATGGCATTTCTGGCTTCTTCCCCCACCCAACTTCTTTCAAGGCTCTCGGTGAGATGCAGAACCTCTAAGCAGAAAATGGAAAGCTTCCTCTCTGGGGACTCTAAACAGTCCAAAGAAAAAGACCCACCAGTGTAGGTTCAGGGATTCCCCACTGTGGGTCACTCACCAGTGTGAGCCATAGTAAACAAATCCCTTCTACACTTGGAGATAGCTAATCATCAGATTTTAGTGCTCCTCTCATAAATAAGAGTAGAATTCAAGGGTCACCAGATAATTGAGGAAAGCTTCTAATATGAACAATGAACAATGAATAAAAACAAGAAGAAAGCAAATCTGAGGAAACAAAGATGATGTAAAAAAAAAAATCACACACACACACACACACAAAACAAACAAACAAAAAACAACCTAAACAAAACTGTCATTTAATCTCCTTAGAGAAAATGAGAGTATATCTATAAAATAAGAACAAGGGGAAAAAAAAAAAAAAAGAACAAGGATACTTTAAGAATATTCAGAAAATAAAAATTTTCTAAAAATAGAAGAAATGAAAAATTAGTAGAAAGTTTACAAATTGTAGCCCTGGGCCAAATCTGGCCTGTGGCCTGTTACTGTAAATATAAAGTTTACAATGGAACACATCCATGTCCATTCATGTGCCCGCGATCCACAGCTGGTTTCTTTTTTTTGTTTGTTTGTTTGTTTTTTTTTTTTTTTCACAGCTGGTTTCATACCACAACAGCAAAAGTGAGTAGTTGCTCCTGAAACTGTAAGGCCTGCAAAAATCTTAAATATTTACTGTCTGGCCCTTTACAGAAAAAGTTTTCCAATTCTTGGTAAAATTGGGGAAGTCTCAATAAAGACTGAGAATAAAACAGTAAAAGACAGTTGGAAAATAGAAAAAAAAACAATAAAATACTCCATACCCAAATAAAAGTTTCTTAAAGATAGGAACAGAAATAGAGAAAGGGGAATTTAAAAAATTAAGCAAAGAAAAAAGGAAATAAAAATTTCATAAACTGAAAGACAAAATTTTCATGTGGAAAAAGCTCTATGAGTGACTTAATGTAAATTCTGAATACAGATGTGATCAGAATTATGACAGAAACAGGTGGTATAGAGGGAAAGTACCAATATATAGTCAGGGATGGGAAGTGGGTACAGGAAAGGGCTAAATGCTCATCTTCCATGGTGGGAAATCATTCTCTAATACAGTAAAACTGAAATAATTAAGAAGGAACAGTATAACATATTATTTAGAAATAGGAAGGGAAATACCAAAAGATTCAGCTAAAATTCTGGTTACCTCCATGGGGGAGTCACAGAGGGTGGAAAACTGCTTTTTCATAATTAACTTTTAGAATGCTTTGATTTTTGTCATTTGTATGTAGAACTCAGATGAAAATAAAAAGTGAATCGGGAGATGTACTAAGCTCTGACATGAAAATCTTGTTCAAAAAGCAAACTAGTTAATCTTCTTTCATAAACAAGGACAATCAGAACAGGTCCACGGGGCTCTGAATAAGATACTGATGGAAATATTTCATTTGTCTACATTGAAAAAAGGGATTTTTATTTTTGCTGAATGATAAAGCACGAATCTCATTTAATTTTTGGACATAATCCATAATGTGCTAGGAGCTACTAGTGATGCCAATTTAAAGAATTTATCAGGGCAAGACTTTATGTTGACAATTTACTCCAGTTAACTGCAGTGGAACCCAGTAAAATTGAGGCTGATAGGTTGACAGAAAGCCTTAGGTCACTGCAACACCCTAGAGGGATTATGGAAATAGTATCCAAAAGCTGCAATCCTTTCCAATAAGGCATCCCACTGTCCTGAATATGTGGTAAGTTATCACTGGAAATACTTTACCTTGGGTCTTTTGGGCCACAGCAATCCCTTCGACTACAAGTACTGTTATTAACAACACTAGAGAAATAATAGAAAAGAAAAGTTAAAAAAATAGAATCTATATTACATTTTACTAAATCTATAAGGAAAATCAGATGATAAAGAAAAGATTAATTAAAGCTATTTCTTACTAATGTTCACTCTCAAGATTTTTAAGGGTTAAATGTTATGTTCTGCTTTACCATTTGGCACTTAAGACAACCCAAGAAAAAAATACAATTGATGCTGTACAAGCACTAACAGCATGTGGCATATAAAATATTTTTCAACTTATGATATATTAAAAACACAGTTTTTTTGCAACAAACTTAGTTGACCTCAGTCATCCTATATTTACTGTACTCCATCTCAAAGACTTTACATGCATTATTTGGGTAGCTCTACAATGTATTATGCCAGTAAAAGTTCAATTAGATTATCTGACTTGTGAGAGCATTTATAATAAAGACAGAAGTAAGGGGGCAGCAGTCTCCCAGAAATAAATTCAAGACGTTTAATAGTTGTGCAGTACTATGGTGTCCTGCATTACAAAAGCCAGCATGTTTAGAAAATGAAGCTTTTCCCCCAAGTTGAACATTTCGGAGACCCAGTCAACAATATATTGAATTGTTTTGTGTATGTATTTTGATGATTCTTTTAAACATTTTATTTTTATGAATGGTGCACTGATATCTTTCACCCTCCCTTTCAATGGAAATCACAGTGCCTCAAAGTCCTGTGTGAACTGGAGTTTTTATTATTCATTCAGTCAATAAGCACTTACAGAGTGCCTACTGTACCAAGGGATAGTAGGCACCAAGGATACACAGATGTTTTGGGGTGGGGGGGATACAGCAAAATAGTTAAGATTATGGACTTTATGAGTTAGGTAGATCTAAGTTGGGGTTCGAGTTTTGCTGTGTACCAGCTGTGAGGCCTTTTTAACTCAGTTTACTTATTTATAAAATGAAGACATTGCCCTAGTAGCACCAACCTCATAAGGCTGTAGAGAAGATTAAATAAGATGATGCACATAGCAAGGGTTATAAGCTAGGCATTCTGTGAAATAAAGGATGGGAAACTACCATCCTTAAGAAGTCAATCTATTGTCAAAGAGAATTTACAATACAAGGTGAAAATAAGTTTAATAGGAGTTATACAGAAAGCATAATGGAAGCAGAGACAGGAACCATTCATTCTGCTGGGGCTTAAGAGGAACAGAGTGAAGATAATTTCAGAAATAAAAGGTATATTCTCTTTGGATATTACAGGCTTCAACCCAGGATACAGAGAAAGAAACAGCTTGGACAAAAACACGGAGGAGCACTGATCTATGGAGGGTCAGCACAAGGAGGGGAAATAGAGGTATACCAGGTGAGACAGAATGAGGCCTGATCATAAAAAGCTGTCACACTAAAGAGTTTGGACTTTTGACCCTAATGAGAAGTCATTTTGTATTTTTATTTCCAAAAATTTTAATTATTTATCTATTAAGAAGGGGGAGGGGCAGAGGGAGAGAGAATCTTAAGCAGGCTCTTAAAACCCCTAAGATTGTGACCTGAGCCCAAATCAAGAGTAGGACACTTAACCGACTGAGCCACCCAGGTGCCTCTCATTTTGAGTTTTTAAACTAGAGAATGACATATTACATCTGTCTTTTAGACCAATAATCTGATGGTTTCATGGAGTCTAAACTGTTAAAAGAGAGACCATTCAGGAAACAAAAATGGTAAGGTCTTGAAGCAGGGCAGTGGTACTGGAAATTGAAAGGAGAGACTTATAACATGATTCAGATGTAGAGTAGTTGCAGATGATTTACAGGATGAAAGCAGTGAGAGAGATGAGGGTGGTTGAGGTTGTGAGAGAGCTGAGGTAGTGAGAAATGAGGTTGAAGAGGTTGCTAGTTAAGTGACTGCTGGATGGTCATACCATTGTTCATGCAATAGCATGTACTGAGTATCTACTACCCAAATCACCAAAGTAAAAAGTAAATTCTTGCCAGTTGTTTACATTTTATAATCTAGTCATTGACATCTTCATCTTTAGTTTCCTGTATCCTTGCTGACCTTTGTCTCCTCTGTTTTCTCTCAACACCTTTCACTTCCCCTTCCCTTTCTCTGGTTGCTAGTAGTCCTGAAGACCTCATTGTCATACAAGAACAATTCTCCTTTCAAAATCTTCACAACTTTGCACTGGATCAGAGTTTGAGGAATGGAGAACTGAAACATTTTTTTATTTTTTAAAGTTTTTCTCTATTCATGAGACACAGAGAGAGAGAGAGAGAGAGAGAGAGAGAGAGAGAGAGACAGGCAGAGGGAGAAGCAGGCTTCATGTAGGAGCCTGATGTGAGACTCGATCCCAGGACTCGAGGATCACACCCTGGGCTGAAGATAGGTGCTCAACCGTTGAGCCACCCAGGGTCCCCATTTTTTTTTTTTTTAAACAGAGTATTTATGATAAAAAAAACAAAAAAACAAAAAAACTAGAGTAATATTAGGTATCTGGCAATTCAGCAAATAACACATCCGTTCGTATCAATTTATCTTGTTAGAGGACACTATTTCCCAAGGAATATCATTTGGATGATACATAACTGATCAAAATTTTGTGCTCAGTATACTTTTCATCCTGAATCACGGGCATAACAATTTACTAGTTTTCAAATTTATAATTCACAGTATAGAAGTTAACACAAAGACCGACAGGGCAAGTAACAAATCAACAAACTGAAACCAGGAGAGCAATGGCAGAACTATGGCAAAAGGGTGAACCGTGCCAATAAAATTACATAATGATCAATAAAATTTGGCTATGTAATATATCTGACTTATGAAATTTACAGAGTGTGACTGTGGTAGATCATTTTATTTTTTAATATTTTATTTATTTCTTCATGAGAGACAGAGAGAGAGAGAGAGAGAGAGAGAGAGAGGCAGAGACACAGGCAGAGGGAGAAGCAGGCCCCACGCAGGGAGCCCGATGTGGGACTCGATCTTGGGTCTCCAGGATCACGCCCTGGGCTGAAGGTGGCGCCAAACTGCTAAGCCACCGGGGCTGCCCTGGTAAATCATTTTAAAAATAAAATTGTAAGCCCAAATAAACCTATTATTCTTTTCTACTTTACTTAGAGGGTTGCTCACAATTTTCTTTTTCCCCAAATGTTAAAAAAACTATTCACAACTAAATCAACCAAATGAGCAGTGCTACTGAATATAAAAGTGTTATATAAAGAATGGGGTGAATCTGCATGACAATTAGGGATACAAATATTTAGTGATACAGGTGTGACTATTAATCATTCTAAATTCTATATCATAATAAACATAGTTTCCTCCTAGTTGTATAAAATAGGATCTTTGCAAACTGCTTGTTGTAACCAGACTGGGATAATAAAACAAACTCCATTAATGTCAAACACTGGAATTCTTCTGTGTTTAGTTCCAACCACATGTCACTATTCCCTTCTTCCTCTTACCAAAAGGACCAATAATTACTCAAATCCAGAAATACCATACATTTCGAATTCAAAGATAATGTATCCAAGAAGGCCCTTCTTCTTTTCTTTTCTTTTTTTTAAGATTTTCTTCATTTCTTCATGAGAG
Source organism: Canis lupus dingo (assembly GCF_003254725.2). NCBI lineage: Eukaryota > Metazoa > Chordata > Mammalia > Carnivora > Canidae > Canis > Canis lupus. The sequence goes on along the minus strand of NC_064244.1, from coordinate 66,311,124 downwards.
ACACACAGAGAGAGGCAGAGACATAGGCAGAAGCACATTTCCTGCGGGAAGCCCAATATGGGACTTGATCACAGGACCCCATTGATCATGACCCGAGTCATAGGTGGATACTCAACACTGAGCCACCCAGGTATCCCATGAAGGCACTAATTCTGCAAGGTAGATCCATGACAAAATAAAAATTCTAAACTCTATAAACATACCACTTAGTTATATAGAGAACTGCTTGTGATTTGATGCTTAAAGTGGGAGTGCCCACCATTTCTGCTCATACACCTGGTTCTGGAGTTTAGTCCAGGCCTTGTAATAATGTGTATAGCTGGGTGGCTCAGTCAGTTAAAAGTCAACTCCTGTCAGCTCAGGTCATGAACTCAGGGTCAGGAGACTGAATCTGACCATGAGCCCCATGTCAAGCTCCACATTGAGCTTCACCCTGGACTCTCTCTCCTGCTCCTGCTCCCTCTGTCTTCCCTCCACCCCTTCCCCTCTCTTAAAAATTTTTTTTAATGAAGACTTACATGATACAGAGAGACTCTGTGGAAGGTGCTATATACAAGTCCTCAATGCTGCTACTTTTACCTTAAATCACTGTCATATTCGCTTCTTTCTCCCCAGGCCTTCTAGTTTAAAGGCCTTACCTTCCACTGGAAAAGTCAAGATCAAGTTTATTCTTTCTATTGTTACTTAATAATGGAAACTGGCCAATGTAGTAAATACTGGAAAAGAGATAAATTATTATTTATAGATAATGTTACTCAATGCCTAGAAGTCCCAAGAGAATTACTTGGAAAATTATTACCCTTAGTAAGAGAAGAGAATAAGACTAAAATAAATTAAATAAACAAGTCAATAAATTTAATACAATGGAGAAACAGTAGGTTTTGGATAATAAAACAATGTAAAGGTAACAATTCTTCCAAGTCATGTATTTAAATATATTTGAATCAAAATCTTAGTTTTCTGGGGGACTAAAAACGTTGCTGATGATCATCTTGAAGACTTTTTTATATTGGCCAAGGAAAATTAGAAATAAAGACATAAAATACTTAAAAATAATATATACTTATCATAAAGCTGTAGTAATTCAAAATGTAGCAACAGTATAGAAAGAAACAGATGATTTGTCAACAAACATATCCAGCCCCCACTGTGTGACAAGCCAGTCCTTGAGGCTAAAGCAATGAACCAAGCAGCCTTGGTTCTTATTCTCAAGGAGCTTAAAGACAGAAAAAAAAGAAAAAGTTTAAGCAACAGACACATAACATATATTTCAAAATTTATTTTATGTATGGTATTTGAAACTCTCAGTAAAAGGATAGGTTTAATAAATGATTCTCAGATAACTTAATAATTATTTGAAAAAAAAGAAAGCAGATCCTACTTCTAAGCTAAACAGAAAAATAAATACCAATACCAGATTGAAAAAACAAAAAGGTAAATTATGTATGTATCCTTCTGTGTAGAGAACACCTTCATTTATTCAAGACAAAAACTACAAAAAACTGAAAAAAAAAAGATTATGCCACTAGGAAAATGTGCCAATAATCGAAACAATACATAAATTTAGACTAATATTTAAATAAAGATACCCTGTTGGTCAAGACAGGAAGCTGACATACATTGTCACTGGACTGCAAAGTGACATAACTTTTTGGAGGTTAACTGGTAATATATACTGGTGTTCAAAAGTGTACAAATCCCTCTGGGCAAAGTCTACATGCAGGTGGGAGAACTGGATCAATCACTGGGACAGTAGTGTGCACCACAATTACTCAGAGAGCTTACTAAAATACAGATTTTGGTGGATGGGGGTTACTTCCCGAGATTTTGACCTAGTAGGTTTGGGGTAGGGCTTGAGAACTTGCATTTCCCTAGTGATGCTAAAGCTGCTGGGGGGGGCCCACTTCACAGGCCAACTGCTACAATAAAAGAATGAAAATATACTGCAAGAAATGCAAAGAGGCTGCCCCTTGTCTCCACTGGTGATGGCAGGGGCAAGTTTGGGCCTAGATGGATGGGGCAGGGTAGAGGGCAGGCAGATGAGTTGGTTTTGGAAATATTGGTGAATGCTCTGCTCTGGTACCTAATCTCATAATGTTTCTACAAATATTTCTTATTTCTGAACATCTGTACTTGCCGTGGATCTCCCTTTGCTTTCACCAAATTACCTCGGCACTGTCTAAAACCTGCCTTTTCTAGGCACTTTCAAAATTAATTTTATTTGATAGCATTCAGATTTTTCACTTCTATGACTATTAATGGTTCTGTCTGGGTTTGTTTTTTACTTTAGCCTTTACTTTTACGCAGTTTATATCAGATAGAATATATTTGTGTCAAATATATTCTTACTGTGGAAAGTAGTAGTCAAGAGGCTAGAGTGAAGGCTATCATTCCTAGGAACCTAACTTCTTATTGTTCAGCTGTATACGACTTTCCTTCTAAGTTCATCTTAAAGGTCCAACATGGATCTACCATGCCTGTGTTAGAGTCAGCAAGAATGAAGAAATGATAGAGGACATTCTTCCTTTTTTTTTTTTTTTTTGAGGACATTCTTCCTTTAAAAACATTTGCCCTGCCCGGCTGGCTCAGTGGTTTAGCGCCGCCTTCAGCCCAGGGCCTGATCCTGGAGACCCAGGATCGAGTCCCATGTCAGGTTCCCTGCATGGAGCCTGCTTCTCCCACCTCCTGTGTCTCTGCCCCCCTCTCTCTCTCTCTCTGATGAATAATAAAATCTTTAAAAAAATAAATAAAATAAAAAAATTTGCCCAGAATCTATAATGATCTCAAAATAAAAATTTTAACTGAACAAAAAACACTACCACTTTCCCAAAGTTGCACACACATCTAATTAGCTAGACTCACTTAGTCACATGATCATACCTAATCCTAAGGAAAGCTGGAAAATCTACTCTTTCTGTTGGGTGGTCATGGGCTTAATTAAAATTCAGAGAATTACTGAAGTGTAAAATGGATGTTGGGAGACAACTGGGTATTTCTGCCATAGTCCCCTACAGTCTATTCTGTACTCAGCAGTCAGTGATCCTTTCAAGACATAAACCAGATCATATCACAGCCTTTCATAAAATCTTCTAATACAGTCCCATTACATTTAGAGTAAATCCATACCCCTTACTCGGACTTCAGATGTCCTTAGTGATTTAGCATCTAACCACTTCTCTGACCTCCCAGTTGCTACCTATTGCTACACGGGCCTTCTTCCCATTACTTCAATATACCAAGCTAATTCTTGCCTTAGGGACTAGCTTATTCTTTTTGCCTAGAATCTTTCTGCATGGCTGGTTCCTCCTGTCATTCAGGTCTTGTGAGGCCTTTCTGACTTCTAAAAAAGCTCTACATTTTCTCCTTCATCCTTCTTTATTATATAAATACTGTAATTATTATTTATATCGCTCGATATTTTCTTGCTCATTATTTGTCAATACCTACCAGAAAGAGGAACCTTGTCTGATTCACTGATGCATCTCTAGGGACTAGAAGACTGCCTGGCCCACAATATCATTCAATAAAAGCTAGATGAATAAGCATGACTAAGCATGACCGTGATTAGGTCTTTTTTGTAACTACAACATACAGTGCAGAGTCCATCCTGCATTAACAAATTAAGAAGCACGCATCTTGGTTAACAGTAGTCACACAGATGATCCCGCTTCTTTTATCTAAGCATAAATCAAGGGATAAATCAAAGAATTGATTTTTATTTTTCTTTCCAGATATCTAGCCACTCCTCTTACTTTTCTCAAGCTGGCTCAATTTACCTCTGTTAGTAATTAAATGTGCCTCTTTCTAATAAGCCTTCCTGTTTTAAGCACCAAACCATTAAATGTAAAGTTTGTAGAATCTATCACGAGGTGCCAGGGTGCAACCACCGCCTAACTGGTCTCCAGCTCTCCACTCTTTGGTATAATGAAAGCAGACTGGAGTTCCATGAGAGTCCACGTACTACTTGAGGTAGTAGTAACTTGTTTTCAGTAAACTATGTTCCACAGAACAGAGTACTCAAATTTAATCAAACTCACTTTTACTTATTGGTTAAGAAAGAAGATGGACTTGGCAAACTTTGGGATCATTCCAGTCTACATATGCTAATCAGACTGCTAACCATTTTAAGAAAGAGTAACCATAGCAGAAGCACTTTCCTTCCTGCAGAATGTGACAATCTCCTTGCTGGCCAAATGCTCTTAAGAGGGCAATTTTGGATGTTCTCACTTTACAGGAGTCTTCTTTAGACATCGACATCCACAGGAACAAATTTAAAGTGACCAGGTCACATTTTAAAGAGTGTGTGGTATCTTCTCACCCACTAGTGCTGCAATTTCCAACATATTTCTCTAGGCATATTTAAACCAACATGTTTTAATGTCATTTTGCCTAGGAAGAATTGAACTTTCAGATTAGTACACTGCAATTTTGTGAGGGATACAACACACATGTTCAAAAATATCAGTTTTTTGGGGAGGGCTGCTCTGATGAGCCTTTGAGATGGTGAGATTGCTCACCAACTAGAACCATCTAGTTCTTATCATCTTGGTTTAGGTTTTTGAGTACCCCCTGAGAAGGGTTCCTTTTGAGGAAGTTCTACTGTTAAGGAAAATTTGGAAACCAATGGACCAGATAACATTTTAGGGTTCCCCTTTCCAACTCAGAGAAAGTAATAACTGGAATCTCATAGTGACTCAGGGAGACAGACATTTTTTTAAATCATCAACAATTACTCTGCAGGAGCATAAATTTAAAAATGAGACTGAAAAAAAAACTACAGGAGACTGTACTAAATGGATAGTAATTTATTGTGTAATGGATAGTAACCAAGAACGGAATTTGAGATTACTTTAAAACTTTAGATATGATTTTTATTTATAGTTTATCTTTTTTTCTTATTTCAAAAATGAAAGTGATTTGAACACACATGGGTGTGTATTACAGGGCTGCATGTTTTTTCTAACAGGTGAACTTGGTTTCAAAACACAGATGAACTAGATTCTAGTTTAAGGATTTACTATAATAAAACCAGTGTTTAGCCGGACTTCAGTTTTCAGCATTAAAACATTTCCTCCAAATTCTGGGGGAAAAAGCCAAAAAGTTAATTTTTAACAAGACTGTGCTTAAGAACTTCACTATTAAAGAGCTAGCTTTCTAGTACTGTACTTATTTTTGTATAGTTTACTGATTTTTGAATGAGGTGTGAGAATGAAAGACAGGAGTTAATTTTTGTCAGTCTCGCATAAGATTTTAAAAATATAGTGCTGAGGGATATTCGCGCTGTTACACAATAAATTTAACAAGAGTTTATACAGATTTAAATATAACTGAGTCTAATACGATTCTCCGAAAATGTGCAGATGAATAAAACAGTAAAAAATGGGCTCATAATACTGATGCAATATTTTCGTGTGACTATGATGCTTACTTAACTTTGACAGAAAGTTAAATTTTATAAGACCTGGAGGGATCATAAACAGTTAGAAGTGAATTTTTCCATTTTAACAACGTATGAAAGATTTAAAAACCTAGTAGAATTATCCTTTTGTTCTCACTGCTGAGTAAAACAAAAAGAATCAATGGCATCTTTTTTTTTTTTTTTTTGTGAATCAATGGCATCTTAAAGAAAATTACCTATTACTTAAAATCTCACACATTCATTATGGATGATTTGTTTTAGTAGAAACTGACCATAATACTGCAAACAAGGCTTTTGGTAGGTAATATCCATAATTATGCAAATATTAAATAACTGCTTCTGATAAGAACCTCTTCAGTGTTGAAGCAATTCACCTCACAGGACACTTAAGGGCTGTTTTTCTTGCCTTGACGCACACAATGAATGGAAACACTAGGAAAATCCAGTGTTTTACCAAAAGATAATTTTTAAAATTAAAAATAACAATTTTTGTATAGGTAACACACATTTGGTAAAAAAAAAAAAAAAAAATCAAGTGCTACAAATGAGGGTGCAGTGAAAGAGAAGTCTTCCCTTCGCTCTGTCCTCTCCCAGATTCCCTTCTCAGAATCAAGTTTTGTTAATTTCTTGAATCTCCCCAGACCAATTCCCCATATTTACAAGCACACAAACTTTAGAAGTCTTAATAGTCTTTCATCTCTAGCTAGCCTACAACTGTAAGTTAGCTTGACCCTTAAAACACTCTAGCATGTAAAACTACTGTAAGATTTACTGTACATTAAAAAGAAAAGCCAGATACTACACTGTTTTCACTGTTGGCTCTGCCATCAGCACAGAATCTTTTCCTGAAAGGTGCAACAGCTCAGTGCTTTACCACAGTGGCCAGAGAGGGCAGTGTGCACCAACGACCAAGGCAGAGGCAGAGAAGCTGCAAAAAACCCCTTCATTCAGGAGGATCAGGGAATCTGTCCTATCCAGCTCAGTTCCCTGAAGTTGGGCAGGTAGGGCTCTAGAACAGGGCTGCCCGGATGGACTGTCATGATGTTGATGACCTTAAAGCGATCAGGACAATGAGGCACATTCGGATAATGGAGCACCATCAGAAGAAACTACTGTGCACACACGATTTATTTTGAGAGAATAAGACAATCTTAATTTCCACGGAATGGCTATATAAATCAGATTTATATATAGGAAAACTATATGAAATTAACACCCGAGTTTTAAATTTTAATGTAATGAAGAAACCACTAGGAATTCATGGATGAGTGAAGTGTGCACTAGGTAACTGGGTTACCTTGATACAAACTGTAAGTGTCCAGTGGGTAAACATTTTAAGTTGAACTGCTAAAAGCTCAGGAAAATCTGGAAAGCAGGTAATTTGTCCAGTTAAAATTAAAAGCAAAATTACACTGAATTTTCTAATGAATCTGAAAAAAAAAAAAAGTGTTAATCCGGAATGGGGGAAAAAAACACCCACCATTTGTCACTGTGCGAATACCGGGCTACAATAAGCTCCATGTAACGCTGCTAATACAAAACCTTAACTCCTGACCCAATATAAAAGAACACATGTCACAGCCTGAGCAACGTAGCTCTTCAGTTTTCAATTTCAATCAGCGGGGGGGAGAGGGGGAAGCCCCGTTTCGGTGGCGGTTTTCCTCTGACGACCGAGCAAAGGATTTATGCCACCCGAGTTTCGGAAGCAACTTTGTATCACAGTCTTAATTATCTACGTCAATATATTTCTATCTAGAATAACACCTCCAGGGAGAGGCGAAGCCGTTGAGCACGTTCGGGAGCTTCGTGCACTTGGCGAGCCGCCGTGTTAGTTCCCGGTTCGGGAGGCAGAGCGAACCCGGCAGGCGGCCGCGGCGCGGCGCTCCGAGGTCCCGGGAGGCGGCGGGCCGGGCCGGGCCGGGCCGGGTCGCGGCGCCCGCAGTGGTGCCGCAGCCTCCGCGGCCGCAGCAGGTGGGACCCGGCCCGGCGCACAGGCCCTTCGGCCGCCCGCCGCCCGCCGCCCGCCCCCCGCCGGCGCGGGGCTTTCCGAGAGCTGCTCCGCGGCGCCTCGGCGGGGGCTTTTGTTGTCCGCGGGGAATGACTTTCTGTCATCAAAGGCCGAGGGAGAACGGCCTCGGCCCCACTTGCACGAACCCCACAACTTTGCAAAGCCATGAGCGGAATTGCAAGGAAGGGGCGCGAACGGCTCGGAGGGCCCCGCCGCGCCGCTGCTCCCCGGCCCCCCCGCGCGCCCCGGAGCGCCCCGGAGCCTGCCGGCCCGCAGGAGGCTGGGGCAGCCGCGCGGGCGGGCAGGTGCACCCGGCGACCCGCGCGGACCAGACAAAGAGGCGCGCGGGCGCCCGGGAGGGACGCGGGGACGCCGGCCTCCGCCCGCAGGGGGCGCCGTCCGGGCCCCGCGCTTACCTTTGAGGACCGCGCACAGCTGCTCCAGGGCCATGTTCCCGGGCGGCCCGGCGCCTCGCGAGGGGCCCAAGCGGCGGCGGCCAGCGGCGCTCACGGCCCGGCCCCCATCGCCGGCCCGCAGGCTGCCTCCCCGCGGGGCAGGGCTCAGGTCCGGCCGCCCGCCATGCCCGAGCCCCGCGGCGGGCTCCCGCGCTGCCCGAGCCCCCCGACGGGCGCCGCCTCCAGCTCCGCGGCGCTCCGTCCCATCGGCCGCCCGCGAGCCCAGGCGCGCTGGCGCGAGGGGCAGCGCCCGCACGGGCAGCTCCGAAGTGGCGGGCGCGGGCAGCCCAGGCTCATTTAAGCCGGGAGCGCGAGCGCCGCGTGCCGGCCGCGCCGCCTGCGCGCATGTGCCCGCCCCCGCCCCGCCCGCCAGCCCGCCCGCGTGCCCCCCGCGCCCTCCCCGCGCCCTCCCCGCGCCCTCCCCGCGCCCTCCCCGCGCCCTCCCCGCGCCCGCCCGGCCAATCGCCAGGAGGGCCCGCCCGCGGCCTCGCGCCCCCGGGGGGCTGCGCGCCCGCGCCCGTTGGGCCGGGGCCGGGGCCGGGGCCGGGGCCGGGGCCGGGGCGGGGCCGCGAGGGGCGGGGGCGGGGGGCGCTGCTCCGGGCCGCGGGCGGCGGGGAGGGCCGAGCCGGCCCCTCCCCCGCCGGGGGCGCCCTGGGGCGCCGGCGGAGCCCTCGAGGCCTCCCGCCCGCGCCGCCCCCGCGTGGCCCGCCAGCCCGTCTCCTCTGCCCCCGCCGGCGGACGGGGGACCTGACCCCTCAGCCCCAGGGACCCCAGGTCAAGGTCAGAGCTCTGCCCGGCTGGCCCCTGCTCACAACCTGCCGCGGGGGGAGGGGCGGGGGGGCTCGCCTCCCTCGGCGCCAGGTGAGTTAACCGAGGCCCTGGGGATCCCGCTGCTTCCGGGGGGCTTCCCTCGGCGGCCCGCACGGCTCCCAGTACTTTGCGCTCCGCATCGCCTCTCTCTAACCCTCACACCCACCCCGTGCGGTCGGTACTGTTAGAGGATGGGGGTGTCGAGGCCAGACAGGTTAAGTAATTGGTCCAGAGACTCCCGGCGAGGGAGGAGGCCGGGTTGTGAATCCGGGAAATCTGCCTCCAGAGACTGGCATCTTGTCCACTAAGCCGTGCTCATGGGGTCGCTTGACTCTGCTGATTAAAAAACGACAAAAAACCCCAATGAGCCCAAACTGGCAAACTGCATAATGTTAATTATCCCGTCTTATTTTTCTCACAGTAATGATCATGCTCTGAAATCACCTGGCTCATCTTATTTGTTCGTCACCTATATCCCATTTACCCCTACACCGCTAAAATAAGAGCTGCTTGACAGCAGGAGGCTACATTCATATAGTCGCTCAACACGTACTGAGTGCTAACTATGTGCAGAAAACAGCAATAGGTGCTGGTGAATTAAGACTGTGATTAAGGCTCTACCATAATGGAACGTTTGTGCCTGTATCTGACCCGTAATAGGAACTCCATAAATACTTGTTAACGAGTTATATAGTTAAGGACAATGTTAGGCAACTGAACAAATTCTAGGGATGTCAACCTCTTCCCTCTTTCCTTCTGTCCCTCTAAGAAAGGCACAAAAGTATTCACAACGTTTGAAAGTGAAAACATACTTAACAGCAATTAAATAGCAAGATATTTAGCCCTTCATCATGTGCTATGGGCGGTGTAAAAGACGTGCATATGCTGGTTCCCAAGACAAATCACCTACAAATCACAAGTCGCTTGTGAGATTGCACACAAAAACCAGCTGCTAAATAAAACATTTAAGATCCTTTCCCACAAATATAAAGTGACATATGGGAAGAGTAGGACAGTAGTAAGAGTGTTAAATGTAAGTCACAGATAATGTGGACAGAAAGAATTAGGAGGAAGGAGCCCTCTCAACTTCTGGAACAGAATAGGTTCTTAATGCATAATTGTTGACTGAAGAATCAGAGTGTGATGTCATCAGGGAATGCTTCATGAAGGAGGAGACAGAATGAAAAGTCTGTGGATGGTGAATGTAGAGGAGAGAAGGAAGGAGCACTTTCAAGTCAGGCAAGAAGCAAGGGTTGGCATTGCATTCGGGGCAAGTGTTCTGTCTGGCGGTAAAGATAAAATAGAATATGGTGGGCTTTGATTGTGGAGATTCTTGTTCAAATGCTAAGCAGAGGGGTTTGGGCTTGATTCGGGAGGCCAGAGGCATAGTTTTTAATAGTGGAGTAATGCAGCTCTGGGAAGACCAATCTGGCAGTTCAGTTGAGGATATAGTGAAGGGGGTGCGGGTGTTTAGAGCCATTAATTTAAAAAGTATATACACAGGACTCATTTGGCCTAGTAGCTCTTACTGGTAGAACCATTTTGATGAAGCCTAAAAAGGTTTTTTTCCTCTAGGTTCTTGGCTGAGATGTAGATTCCCAAGGAGTAGATTGGGAATGCTCAGTTTTTGCTTCCTTTTAAGACACCTGTCTTTTGGCCGTGCTAGTGTAATTGTCGGTGGTGGATTTTTTCAAGGAACGTGATAAAGCACAGATCATAGCTGGGACTACTGTGTGGCCATATGTTAACTAAATCAAAATGAAAGCACTTTGCATATCTCTCAGTTGGAGAGTTCTGTATTTGAATTATTATTTCCCTGGAAGACCACCCAGTAGTGCTCAAGTCTGTTCCCAGATTACCTTCCAGTTCCCAGGTGATTGGAACTCTGCTTTCATTGCATCCCTCCTGAGTGTTCAAGGCATAGGAATAGCCTCTCCACCTCCTCACAGAATCATAGTTTAAACTTGCTTTTCTCCGACTAAATCCCTTCTAGCACTTGAATGGTATGTAGCATTTACTTACTATGAAATGAGTCATTTAAAACATATAGCATTTTATCTCAATGCTTATATACCGAACAGCTTTTTGTTGTCTCTCTTTTCCACTAGAGTTTGGGAGCTCTAACATTTTATTAAATGATAGCCTAGGAAGGCAGGTTGTTATGTTTAGAGATTTTTATGAACTGAATGTTTGTTTCCCTTACAATCCATGCATTGAAATCCTAACCTCCAATGACTATTTGGAGATGTGACCTCTAAGGTTAAATGAGGGTGGGGCACTGATCTAATGGGATTAGTGTCCTGATAAAAAGAGATACCAGAGAGAGCTCCCCTCTCCTTGACACTCCAGCACAAAGGAAATGCCCTGGGTGGACATAGTGAGAAGGTAGCAATCTGTAAGCCAGGAAGAGTTCTCACCAGAAGCTGGAGCCTTGATGTGGGACTTCCAGCCTTCAGAACTGTGACAAAAGAAATGTTGCTTAAGCCACACAGTCTATGGCATTTTTAATGGAAGCCTGAGCAGACTAATGCAAAGCTATAATGATTAAGGAAGACAGAGGAATTTACATAACCTAGCTGATGTACAGAAAAATCTATTTTTACTGTTATGACAGGGGGGTCTCACACCACTTTTCTTACAGTGTATGGATATGGCAAGGGTGATGGCAAAATATGGTGAAAAGTGATACATTGTTATTATATATCTGTAGGGCTTTTTTAGGGAAAGAAAGGAGGAAAAGAAAAAAAAAATTTTTTTTAAGATTTTATGAGAGAGAGAGAGAGAGAGAGAGAGAGAAACAGACACAGGCAGAGGGAGAAGCAGGCTCCATGAGGGAGCCTGATGTGGGACTCCATCCCGGGTCTCCAGGATCACCCCCTGGGCTGAAGGTGGCACTAAACCGCTGAGCCACCCAGGCTGCCCAGGAAAGAATTTTAAGTCATATTATTCTTCTTGGGCTACCATAACAAAATACTACAGACTTAGTGGCTTAAACAATAGAGATGTTATTTTCTCACAGTTTGGGAGGCTGGAAGTCCAGAATCAAGGTGCACGTGGGCTTAGTTTCTGGTGAGACTTCTCTTCCTGGCCTGCAGACTGCAGCCTTCTTGCTTTCTCTTACATGGCCCTTCCTTTGTGCACTGCCAACTCTTCATTTCTATTCCTTTAATAAGGACACCACTCAGATTGCATTAAGGTCCTACCCTTATGACCTCATTTGACCTTAATTATATGCTCAGAAGCCCAGTCTCCACATTCAGTCACATTGAGGATTAGAGCTTCAATATATGAATGTAGGGCATGGGGGACACAATTTAGTCCATATATTCATACAGTCATGAACCAAAACTATTTGTGTTGATGACTTTGAAGAGCTGCTTCCAGGATGTCAACATGAGTTCTTTCAGTAACACTGTCACCTCTACTTGTTTCCAAATTTCTGCTTAGTGTAATTGCAAAGCAAGAAGTTTTTATTTTTTTTAAGCTTTTATTTATTTATTGGGACACAGAGAGAGAGGCAGAGACACAGGCAGAGGGAGAAGCAGGCTCCACGCTGGGAGCCCGACGTGGGACCCGATCCCAGGTCTCCAGGATCACACCCCTGGCTGGAGGTGGCGCTAAACCGCTGTGCCACCGGGGCTGCCCCGTATCTCAGCTTTATCAAGAGAATTTCTGATCAGGTACTTTCATTTGATCGTAAAAAACCAAGAAAGATCCTAATGATATTTCTTAGAACAATATTGCTAACATATATGTATCATTTTCTTTTTCTTTTTTTTCGAAGTGGGGGGGGTGCAGAGAGAGAGAGAGAGAGAGAGAGAGAATGTGTATGTGTCTTAAGCAGGCTCCACACCCAGCACGCAGCCCAACTCAGGGCTTTGATCTCATGACCCTGACTGAGATCATGACCTGAACTGCAATCAAGATTCAGCACTTAACCAACTGAGCCACCCAGGCGCCCCTGGTGTCATTTTCTTAAAAGCCAAAATCCCATTTTGAAATATCTGTTTACTTTATGCTTAAACCTGGTTACTGCAAACTGAAATGAATGCTTTTTTTATTCATAAAACATGAAACCATATATTAAACTGTAAAATTCTTCATATAGTTATTTGGTAATGTTTGCTAGATAGAGTAACTCTCATATGTTCAACTTAAGGCCTTGATGCACTGAATATTTGTGCTGCTTGCTATGTACTCCTATGCTATTAATGCTGGTGTGATTAGAATGCAAATATATTTAACTATATATTGGTGTTATTCAATTTTCATTTTTAAAGGAAGTTGTGTCTAAATTATTGCAATTATTAGCAACAAATCTCTATTTTTTATGATTTATATATAAGGTTTGTAATGAAATACTTTCTAGATATGTGATCTATGAAAGATTCTTTGGGAAACTTTTTAAGATTTTTAAAAAATTGTGGAATACAATACATGGAAAAGTATCTAAAACAAACATGTATGTACAGTTTAATTATAAAGCTAAGTGCCATGTAAACAACACCCAGATCAAGAAATAAAACTTCAGGATGCCTGGGTGGCTCAGCAGTTGAGCATCTGCTTTCCATGCTCCTGCATGGAGCCTGCTTCTCCTTCTGCCTGTGTCTCTGCCTCTCTCTCTGTGTGTGTCTCTATGAATAAATAAATAAAATCTTTTAAAAAATAAAAAAATAAAAAAATGAACATGAATGCAAATTTACCAGCTTTTAGTATTTAATAACTAAAAACACATAAATAACTTCATGATCCTGAGGTAGGGATGGGTTTCTTATTCAAGTCAATAAAAACACTATATGGCAAATTCTTTATGTACAGGAGCACATTAAAATTAACAACTTCTATTCATCACAGACACTATTAAAAGGATGAAGACAAGCCATAAAATGAAAGGAAATATTTCAACACATATAACTGACTAATTATCCAAAATAGAGAAAGTCTACAAAATTATTTGAAAAGACAGCCCAGTAAAAAATTGCACAAAAGTTTTGAAAAGGTCATTCACTAAAAAAAGGAAATCCGAGTAGCCAAGAAACATGTAAAAAGGTGTTCAAGTTTGGGAAATGGAAATTAAGTAAACAAATCATCAGATACAGACTCATAAATATAGAGAACAAATTGGTGGTTCCCAGAGAGGAGTGAAGGGATGGGCAAAATAGGTAAAGGGGATTAAGAAGTACAAAATCTCGGTTCCACAATAAATATGTCACAAGATGAAAAGTACAGCAGAGGGAATATAGTAAGAGTGTAAACTTCATACGGCAACAGAGGGTAACTACATTTACCGTGGTAAACATTTTGTAATGCGTACAATTGCCAAATCATTATGTTGTACACCTGTAATGAATAGAAGATTGTATGTCAACTATACTTCATTTTTCAAAAAGAGAAAAATAGTTATGTTCCTTGAGGAAGAACAAAAAGAAAACTAAAGGAAGGAAATGATAATAGTGATAAACTAAGAAATTGGGAGAAGATTATAATCAGGCACAAGCACATGGGGAGCTTCAGGGTATAAGTGAAGTTTTATTTCTTTTGTGTGTGTGTGTGTGTGTGTGTGTTTTAAGATTTATTTATTCATTAGAGAGAGAGACACACAGAGACACACGCAGAGAGAGAAGCAGGCTCCTCCTAGGGAGCCTGATGTGGGACTCGATCCTGGGTCTCCAGGATCACACCCTGGGCTGCAGGTGGCGCTAAATCGCTGCGCCACAGGGACTGCCCTGCATTCATGTTTAGGTCTGGAATCCATGTCTCTTCACTAATACTATACTGTATTAATCATTATAACTTTATATTAAGTTTAGATATCTGACGAATCAAGTTCTTTGTTCTTTTTCAGGATTCTCCGGGCTATTTTTGGCCCTTTGTATTTCCACATGCATTTTAGAAACAACTTGTCAAGTTTAGCAGCAGCACCAATAACAACAATGCATTGGGTTCTTGACTAGAGTTTGGGATGATTTGACATCTTTATGATACTTTGTCTTCCTGTCTATGAATATGGTATAGATGTACTTTTATTGAAGACTCCTTTAATGTTTCTGAAGAAAGTTTTATCATTAACCCCATAGAGATGTGATACATCTTGTGTTATTGATTCAAGGATAGTTGACTTTGATGCTTTTGTCAATGTTACCTGTTTTAAAATCCACTTTGTTTCTGATTTGCTCATATATAAAAGTGCAGTTGACTTTAGAAACCATCTCAAAAAAAAAAAAAAAAAAAAAAAAAACCATCTCCAGAGAGTGCTGTATTCTGATCAGGAATATGAGAATTCTAGTTGATACAGTTGTTCCTCATCCATGTCAGCACTTAGAATTCAAATATTTTTTTTGTTTTAGCTGTTATGTGTGTAATGGTATCTTTTCATGATTTTAATATTCATTTACCTAGCAGCTAATGATGTGGGGTATCTTTTCATGTGATTAGTTGCCAATTGTGTACCTTTTTTTAGTGACATATCCAAGTTCTTGCCCACTTTTAAATTGGATTATGTATTGTTGACATTTAAGGGTTCTGGATACATTCTGCATATAAGCCCATTGTTGGATATGTGATTTGCAAAAATTTTCTTCCCGTGTGCAGCTTGTCTATTCATAGTCTTTTTAAAAAAGATTTTATGATTTATTTGAGAGAGAGGGCACAAACTGGGGGTAGAGGCAAAGGGAGGAGCAGACTGTGCTGAGCAACAAGCCCCTGTGGGGCTTAATCCCAGGACCCTGGGATCATGGCTTGAGCTGAAGGCAGATGCTTAAACCACTGAGCCACCCAACACCCCAATCGTCTATTCATAGTCTTGAAGCTGGTTTTGGCAAAGAAAATGTCTTTAATTTAGAAGTCAAATTTATCAATACTTTCTTTTATGGATCATACTTTTGGTGTCATTCTTAAGGACTTTTTGCCTAACTCCAGTTTGTGAAGATATTCTGTTTTCTTCTAAAAGCCTATAGTTTTATGTTTTACATTTATGATCCATTTTTAAGATTGATTGATTGATTGTGAGAGTGAGAGAGCTTGGGGAGGAGGGACAGAGGAAGAAGGAGAGAGTCTTAAGTTCCACATTTTCATAACTCTGAGATCATGACCTGAGCCAAAACCAAGGATTGGATGCTTAACTGACCTCACCACTCAGGTGCTGCAGTTTATGAACCATTCTGAGTTAATTATCATAGAAGGTGTGAGGTTTAGGTTAAGTTCTTTTTCTTTGCTGTTGTTTGACCAATTGTTCTAACACTATCTGTTGAAAAGACTGCCTTCCATTGAATCACTTTTACACTCTTGTCAAAAATCAAATAGCTATATTTGTGTAAGTTTCTTTCTGGACCCTTTGTTTTGTTCCATTGCTCTGTGTGTCCATCTTTTTGTCAATACCACACTCTCTCAGTTACTAACTTTATTACAAGATTTTTAAAAAAGATTTTATTTATTTATTCATGAATGACAGAAAGAGAGAGAGAGAGAGAGAGAGAGGCAGAGAAATAGGCAGGAGGAGAAGCAGACTCCATGCAGGGAGCCCGATGTGGGACTTGATCCTGGGACTCTAGGACCACACCTTGGGCTGAAGGCAGGCGCTAAACCGCTGAGCCATCCAGGGATCCCCTATTATAAGATTTAACGGAAGTCTTAAAATCAGATAGTTTGATTCCTCCATTTTTACCTTCTTTTTCAAAATTATTTTAAGCTGTTCTAGTTCCTTCTTTTATATAAAGTTTATAATGTATAGTTAAAAAAAATACTGCTAGGATTTTGATAAGGATAGTATCAAATCTATAGATCATTTTGGGGAATGTTCATTCGCATCTTTAATAGGTTGAATCTTCCAATCCATGAACAGTGTCTTTACTTTCAAATCTTCCTTGATTTCTTTCATTAGCATTTTGTAGTTTTCTGCATACAAATCCCATGAATGCTTTGTTATAGGTCTACATAAGAATTTCAGGGGCACCTGGGTGGCTCAGCTGGTTAAACATCCAACTTTTGATTTTGGCTCAGGTCATGGATCTCAGGGTTTTGGGATTGAGCCCAGCATTGGGCTCCCTGCTCAGCAGGGAGTCTGCTGGTATTCCATTCCTTCTGCTCATGTGCTCTAAGTAAATACATCTTTTAAAAAGAATTTCATTATTGTATCTGTTTTAAATAGTACTTAAAAAAATGTCAACTTCCAATTGCTCATTGTCTTCATATATAAATGATTGATTGTGTGTTGACCTTGTGTCCTGCTGAACTTGCTAAATTCACTTAGTTCTAGGAGGTTTTGTGTATGTGTGTGCGTGTGTGTGTGTATAGATTCCTGGGAATATTCTGGATACTCATGTCATCTACTAATAGGAATAGTTTTATTTCTTCCTTTCCAATCTGTATGCCTTTTATTTCCTTTTCTTTATTACTTTCATTAAGATTTCTAGTACTATGTGGAAAAGTATCAATGGGAGAGGACATCCTTGCCTTGTACCTAATCATTGGCAGAAGGCATTCAATCTCACCATGAAGTAGACTGTTAGCTGCATATTTTAAAAAAAAGCCCTTTAAATTTAAGGAAGTTCTTTCTATTCATAGTTTGCCTAGATTAAAGAAAATCAGGAATGGATGTTAGATTTGTTAAGTTTTCTCTGAGAAAATAAAGAGGGTTTTTCTAATTTACTAATATGGTGAGTTATACTGCTTTTTCCTCCCTCAAATAGTGAAATTAGTTTTTCATTTTGGATGTAATCCACTTGGTCATTATATATGTACTCGGTTTTGGCATTAGGGAAATATTGACCTTATTAAGGGAGTTGTGAAGTATTCCTTCCTCTTTTCTTTTTTTCTCTTTAACATTTTCTTTGCTTATAACATACTCCTCATAGATCCTGACTCCAAGTGAGTTTTAAAACTCATGCTGTATCAATCGAGAGATACTTAGCTCAGTAGTCTTTAGGAGAGTGTGGAATTGTGCCTTGCAGTGTTGTTGTCGAGTACTGTAGTCAGGTGATTCCTGTCTTGCATGAACTCACAAGGAGGCAATAGGTGAGTCACTTTACCTCTGTCTTATGGTCCAGATAAATGATTTAGACTTTATACTTAAAAAATACTTACAAACTCATCAAAAATACTTTGTTTCAATACACAGTATTTATTAAGGAGACACATTAACATGCTTAGATACACAAAGTAAACCACTTATACACATGCCATTGTCAATGAACTGTAAAGAAAAAAATAACATGAAGAACAAAATTATTGTTTTTAGATGGGTTTTTGTGTTTTATAGCCATCACATGTCCACTGCATATTAGAAAATTAATAGCATTGATATATAAACTTTTCCCAGTCTTAGGTGTAAGTCTTAAAGTAATATTTTGGTGAAGTGAAGTTCATAAAAATTTGCATTGAAGTCTGAATGTAAATTAGAGATTCCAATATGCTTTTGAGAATAAAAATGTGGTTGAATATTTGCATTCTTAGATGCTATCTACAGCAGTTCCTTTCAAGAAATCAGACATTCCTCATTATCACATGATAAGGATCAGTGTTGAAATGAAAATTTTTAGTGCACATTAATTCTCGGAGGGTACTATAATTTTTAGTTCATATGAGCAAATACTAAATTGTTATGTAATGCCAACTACTAAGAATTTAGGTCTTCCAAAGAATATGATTTTCTCATGCCTGAAAATAACATTCTATTGAGTCTAAATATTTTGATAATTGTAGAAATCTGTAAAAAAAAAAAACAAAACCTAAAAATAATAATCACGACAACTACCACTTATTGAGCAGTTAACTAATTTTGTGCTAGGCACCAAGCTAAGCACTCCACATACATCATCCCATCTGATGTTTATAAACCCAAGTGAGTAGTATTACTAGCCCCATTTGTAAACAAGAAAACAAGGCTCACAGAGGTTAACAATTAGCCAAATTCAAACAGCTTGTAAGTGGTGGAACCAGGAATTTAAGGCAAGTCTGTTGGACTGCAATTCCAAAGCCAGAGTACCCTAGCTGTATCCTGTGTGCTATCACCTGCTATGACAAAGGTGAAAAAACTTTATCTGTGATACATTCGCAAAGGTATAATTCGTATTGTTAGAATAAGAAGCAAGACCCATTCAAGTGGAACACAAAATCTCTGCTCATTTTTTTAATTTATACATGTCTTTTTCCATCATCATTATTCTAGTAAGATTATAAATACATAAACACCTGAGTACATGCAACACATTCCACAAAGGAACAAAAATGTACAGCACATTTAAATAACCCAAATTATTGTATACAAAGTGCTTTAAAAAAAGAGCTTGTGACATGTTCAGACCATATTTATTTGAATACTTTTCAATAATTACCAAAGGATACATCATTTATAAATAATATTCAAAGTCCCTTAATTTCTTCTATCAGCCAAATTTAGTGTTCCAGTTAATCAAGTGAGTAGCCGTTCCATTATGTAATATTAAAGGCAAGTCACATAGCATCAAAATGAAACCGATGGGCTTCTTGTCGTTTTTCTCTATCATCTGCTTTCTGAAAAAGAATTTTAGACTAGTTTATAAATGATAGGAAAAGGTCAAGAGAAGACTTATTTCTGAAATAAAAAGTAACGAAAAAAAAACAAATCTCTAAGCAAATAGATAAAGGATATGATTTTATTATGTAATCATCTTATAACATTTTTATAGTTTACAGTACCTATTTTATAATTAATAACCCAGTAATTGAATTTAAAAACAATAAGAAATGTTCCTAAAATATTAGTTTGTTATCATTTCTTATTTATTTGAAAGTAGTAGTAAATATTAGAATCTACAATGGTGGAATGACCTATTATACTTTTCCCATTCTTAATACTGATGTTAATAAATGAATCTAAGTAACTTAATTATTTTGGCATTAACCTATTGATTTAGCATATATTCATTGACCTCCACTCCCAGCAAAGTACTGTGCTTGGTATTTTGAGGGATTAAAAAAAATTCGGAGTTTTGTATCGTGTTCTCAAGAAACTTAAAGAAAAAAGTGAAACATATTGAATAACTATTTCAGGGAAAAAAAGAAAAATATCACTAATATTCTGGGAGAGAGATTACTTGTAGGTTGGAGTGAGGAAAGGGAGAGCTTTGGAAAGAAAATATTTATGGAAAATAGAGGAGAAGAGGCATTCCTTCCAAGCTTGGAGTAGAATAGGTGCGCTCACGGGAACTTGGGCAGGAGCAGGGAATATGTGAAACAAACATGGTTGGAAACGTATATGATGGAGTCACAGGGAAGTTCTATGAAGGCTAGGTTAAGGAGTTGACACATTTTAGGCAGGGATTTTTGAGCCGAGGAGTGATATCATTAAGGCTAAACTTGATGAGTTATAAAGACAGCAGTGTGATCAATGGAGTGAAAAGGGAGAGAATAGATTCAGGGAGACTAGGCAGGACTGAACAGGACAAAGCCCTGAGAGTAAGAATGTAGAAGTGGAGTCAGCTACAGAGATTGTTATGGAAGCAGAATCAGTAGGGCAACTGATCAAATCTTACAAGTAGGTGGGAAAGAAGAGAGACAAAGCTTTAAAGTATTTGTTTTAAGTGGTCTAGGTAGAGATGTCATGGATACAGCTGGAAATGGGCTAAGAGAACTTTAGGAACAGATGAGTGTTAGGGATATTTGAGGTGATAGTTTGAGCTATGGTTTTGGATAAAATTGGCAGGAAAAGTGTAGAAAGAGGATGGCTTAGGGCAGACACTGTGTTTAGGAATGGGTAGAAAAGGAGCACCCAGCTAGGTGAATGAGAAGTGGTCAAAGAGGTAGAGATGAAGCACAGTACCATAGGAGAGTATACATGGCCAAATCTACATCTGTATTTAAAACTTCAATTTTTTGCCACTGTATCATTATTACTATGTTTATACTATAATCAGGTGATCTGAGAAATTAATGAAATTATTTTTCTTCCTTTTATAGGTCTAGAGCTATGTTCTTCAGACTATGTTCTGACACTTCTGGTCAAAAGTATGTAGAATTACCCTTTATTTTATGTCTTCAGTTGCAATCTTAAAAGTACATGAATGTATAAGTTTCTTTTATCCTTTTTAAAGTGTAATGGAGTACTTTTTTAGGAAGAGACAAACCTATGAACATTTATCAGAACAATTAAGATCTCTTCTCCCTAAGTTCCCAACAGCTACAGCACATGGTAAATTTAGTTTACAAAAAATGATTATGATGGGCATGACATTCAAAACAGAGAAGGTACAAAAAACAGAAACACTTTTATGACATGAAGAAATCTTTTTTGGGAAACACTGTTGGAACCTGCTAGTTACATACTTTAACATATATTCATATTAATTCATGTATAATTCATATCCACATTTTCATAGAAATTAGCTTTTTCAATTTATATCTAAACTGCTAGTAAATTTATGTGATAGTCTCCTTTTTCCTCCTCATAAACACTGTATAAAAAATCTACACTTTTTAAAAAAAGATTTTATTTATTTACTCATGAGAGACAGAGAGAGAGAGAGAAAGAGAGAGAGAAGCAGAGACATAGGCAGAGGGAGAAGCAGGCTCCATGCAGGGAGCCCGACATGGGACTCCATCCTGGGTCTCCAGGATCAGGCCCTGGGCTGAAGGCAGTGCTAAACCGCTGAGCCACCCAGGCTGCCCAGGACTGTTGTTTTTAAATATTATTTAACCATTATTCTAAAAAATAGGAAAATGTTTAGTTTAGTGCAAAGAATATTTTATAGATGGAAAAGACGTTTATCACTTTAGTTGTTACTTCACACCCATACCTGAGAAAATCATTTAACCTCTCTGTGTTCTAATTCTTTATATAGGCATAGCCATTATTCCTGGAAAAAAGTGTTCGTGGCTCTAACAGTAGATAATAAACACAGGCCAGTTAAAAAATGATTATTATTTTTTGGGCCTTTATGACATTATTTCTAATTAAGTTTTTCTATATACCTGGGAATTGTGGGGTGATCATTTTATTACTATTGTATAGCACTGAAGTTTTAAAATAATTTTCTGTGATTTGTATGAGTTGCTAAGAGACACCAGTAACTTAAGGGGATGAAAGAAATTATAATTAAAAAGAGGACATTATGGATAGAATGTGAAAAATCACAAAATCTTAGTCTTTTGAAAAAAGTCTATACTATTTAGTATTTTTAGAGAGCAATATATTACAATATTTTAGAGAGCAATATATTTTTAGAGAGCAATATATTTTAGAGAGCAATATATTACAATATACTATAATATATTAATAGTAATATATTAATGTTAATTAATTCACTTAAATGAACAATGTTAATGTTTCACTTAAATGAACAAACCTTTTCCTGCCAATGTAAAATGCCAATTATTGCCAAGATGAAAACACAGACACCGATGAGAGCTATAGCAGTAAGTAGAACAATGTTACTTGGTGTAAGATACAGCTTGGCACTCCAGCTGCAGATAAAACAGAATCATTAAAATTACACATTTTACTGAAAAATAACAAAATTCTACTGAGTCCCAAAAGCAAATAGCTATTAATTAATGAATCAGATGATTCATCCATTAATTCATTCTCCCATCTATCCATTCACTAGACATAAAACAACAGCAATAAATTTAGATAGGGTTTTAAGAATATTGATGATCCTACAGAGTTCAGATTTTACTCAGAGAACTGGAAAAGAACAGAATTTCTGATGAGATGCTTCATTATTTTTCTTTGATCCTATGAGAATTATTCTTACGTAAACTTATTAAGGGTACTTAGAACAATTGGAGACTTTTTTTTACATCTCGATTTACTTGCTGAATCTGAAACCTAATTTTGATAAGATCTTGTATCACCTTATTTTTTTTTATCTCTGTTCACATATGTATTATGGGCAACTAAACCAGCCATATATCTAAGGGGGTGAGAATAGATGGCTTGTGTAAAAACACTTCAATCATTTCTGTAACATGTTGGAGGGTTTATATTACTATAATGATGTTGAGACTTCTTAGAAAATCACTTTTAGTCCCTTAGTGTTAATGGCAATATGTAGACCATAGTATAAATAGAACTAGTTCTTTCTTCTAAAACAGTCCACATAATACAGTACTTGCAAACTCCGAAAAGCTTAAAACTGAGGTCTATATCATCAACATTGTAGGTGGTTATGTACATTTGTTGTCTCTGAAAATAGGTAATGCATAAATTTCATTTTAAAGTCACTATTATTGTATTACTGTCGGTTTCTTCCTTTAGGTCTGTTAATAGTTGCTTTATATATGTAGGTGATCCTGTGTTGGGCACCTAAATATTTCCAATTGTTACACCCTGTTGTTGGATTGACTCCTATAATATTTTATAATGCCCTTCTTTGTCTTTTATCAGTCTTTGTTTTAAAGTCTGTTTTGTCTGACATAAATATAGCTACCCAGCTTCTTTTGGTTCCCACTTGCGTGAAACATCTTTCCTCTCCTTTCACCTTCAGTCTGTGTCTTTATTTCTGAGGTGAATCTCTTGTAGGTAGCATAGAGATGGGGCTTGTTTTCTAATCCATTCAGCCTATTTTCATTTTAAAAGTTTAATGAAAGTAAGATCATTCTGATGAATAGCAAGTACGATTGACTTATTTTGGGATAATTAAAATTTATTGATCTGTAAGTTAGCCTCTAGTCAATAAATCTCAAAATACACCTCAAACTAAAATCAATTCAGTTTTTATTATGTACATAAATTTGAAAAGAACAGTTCTTCAGAAAGAGCAAGGGAAACATGAAAAATGTTGAGATTATAAAAGAAAACTATAAAAGAATTTTCCAGAAACTCAAAAGTAAGAAAACTAGGAAAACGATTATTGTTAGTTGAGGTTAGCTATTTTCAGTAGCTTACCTCATACTTAAAAAAAGGAAAAAGTTCTTTCATGAGACTTTTTTTGGGTAGTTCTTAAGCAGACTTAAAACCATGAAAATAGGAATCTTGGTAAAAAATTGGACAAAAGGCTAGTCCTTAATTTCTTACTCAGAAGCAGTCATTCTTAACAGTTTTTTGCATATCCTTCCAGAGATATTCTATACAGATAAAGACATATATGCACAGATACCTTTTTCAAATCACAAATGGTTAATTACATACTCTAAATACATTTTTCTTTTATTGTCTTTTGCTTACCACTCTATTTTAAGAAACTGTTCTATGTGATGATATTATACCATATAGAAATATCAAAACCTTTTCCTACTCATGGTACAGATTTTTTAGTTTTGTTATAAATTTCACGTATAGAAAAATAACAAACACATAATACAGATTCATTAAAAAATATTTGAATGCAGATTAGAACTGTTTCTAGTGATATTATTTTTTTTAAGATTTTATTTATTTATTCATGAGAGACACAGAAAGAGAGGCAGAGATGTAGGCAGAGGGAGAAGCAGGCTCCATGCAGGAAGCCCGATGTGGGACTCGATCCCGTGGGATCACACCCTGAGCCAAAGGCAGGCGCTCGCTCAAACGCTGAGTCACCCAGGCATCCCATCTTTTTTATTTGTTAAGATTTTATTTTTAAGTAATCTCTGTATCCTACATGGGGCTCGAACCCATAACCCTGAAATCAAGAGTCATGTGCTCCACTGTCTGAGCCCGTCAGGTGCCCTTCTAGTGATGTTATCTTATTTCAAGCATAATGTTGTAATAAAGTTATTTTCTTAAGTAGTTTGGTTCTAAAGCCCTTTAACCCACATAAGATACATCCTGTGGTATGCTGGTAAACGGGCTCTCTGGGATGGGGAAAAAGCCCTGATTGGCAGTTGTCAATTTTCATGTTGTAAATACTCCCATCATAGCTGACGTGTGACCTCACTGAACAGGGTGGGAAAAACATGCATATAATCAGTTCATGGGGTGGCATGAACTGGTACTAGCAAACCACTGAATATACTCCACCTAAAAATTTAATAAAGAACAATATATATACACTGCATTTCGAGAAGGAATGTAACAAAGCCAGACCTTGTTGGTTACATATTCATAGATACATTACACCCTTCCTCCTTGGTTATTTTTTTCTTTTCTTTTTTAAAGATTTTAATTTACTTATTCATAAGAGACACAGAGAAAGGCAGAGACAGGAGAAGCAGGCTCCATGCAAGGAGCCTGATATGGGACTCGATCCCCGAACTCCAGATCACACCCTGGGCCGAAAGCAGATGCTCAACTGCTGAGCCACCCAGGCATCCCTGGTTATTTTTCTTCCTAGTGAAATTTAAGTGTTAGTGAATATCTTTATCATCTACTTTTAAAAAACAGGGGGGTTTAGATTTAAATGCTATTCCTATATGAGGAATATATTCTTTTTCTTTTTAAGGAATATATTCTGCTAATAAGATAAAAATACCTTTCACTGAAAACTTAATCTATGCTGGGCACTATCGGAAACATATTTTGTCTACATCCTTTTATGGTAGAAAAAGGTGCAGAGATTGACCCTCAGCAGTGGATCTTAGTTTCCAGCCTAGGTCTGTTTGACTCTAAAACTTGTGCCTAACCACTGTGGGATATATACCACTTCCCAAGCATTTATTAGAAAGATCAGTGCTTGTTATAAAAAAAATTCAGCATTCTGGGACGCCTGGGTGGCTCAGCGGCTGGGCGCTTGCCTTTGGCTCAGGTCATGATCCTGGGATCTGGGATCGAGTCCCACATCAGGCTCCTCACAGGGAGCCTGCTTCTCTCTCTGACTGTGTCTCTGCCTCTCTCTCTTTCTCTCTCTCTCTGTCTGTGTCTCTCATGAATAAATAAATAAATCATTAAAAAAATTCAGCATTCTGAAATTTTAGGATTTACAGCTAGTAAACTGAAGATCAGTTTATTTAAGCAGCATATGTATAAATCCCTAATTAGTTAACTGGCTGTTTTTCTAATAAGGCTTAATTTGTTCTTTATAAAAAAAGTCAGAGACCTTTTGTGTAGGAATGTTTAGTCATTTAACGTTTGCTGTAAGCAAATTAAATGATGGCACTCATGGGAACACAGTAGAACAGAGAGAGTTTTTACAAGATGTAACTGTACCTATGATTCTGAGTTGACAGCATTTTTACCAAAATCAGTTCAAGCAAGGACATTACCTTCGAGGAACATTGTGAGGATATGGAATGACAATTAGCTGGGAATTTGGAATGATTGCAGTCCACTCTTGTTTTCGTATAGACTGGAAAAAGAATTTAAGAACATTTAACATCTAGTATACTTTAAAAACAGAATTATTATTAAATAAGTAAGGAAAAAGCTCAAGTGCTCCTTAATTAATTGAAATTCTAGGTATGGAGTAAGCTAAATTTATATATATATATTAAGCCCCAAACAAGGCTCTGGTGCCCTTTTGGCCAATTTTTTAGATCTTTTCAGGGAAGGATTTTCTTTCCGTCTTATGGATTCATTAATTTACTTGAACAGTGTAGCAGACACTGTTCAAAGTGCTATGTACAAGTGCTGCTTGAAGTTAAAATTCGAGTGGAGGCGAAGTATGACAAGAAACAAAATAAAGTATTACTTTAGATATTGAAGATGAAGTTAAAAGCAGGAAAGAGGGAAAGGAGGTCATGAGGTTTATGAGCAGTGGTAGAAACAATATCTTTAAGTTATGATGTGTTCTATGTAAGATAAGCTTAGATGGGTCACTTTCTTTTCCTACATTCTTTTTAAAAAGTTTCAATTATTCGAATTCAAATTCGATTAAATTCAAATTGTTAAATTCAGATATTTGAATAGTGTATATTATGACACAGATTAATTGTAAGCAAAATAAATTTTTACTCACCTTCTCTCCAGATGGACGGGGAATGCCAACATAAAGATGATCAAGGAAATTTGCACTTCGACCTAAACCAAGTACATTGTATGGTAGTTGGAGGGCTAAATGTGCTGATTGGCTGAGTTGTCCAGCTAAATTTATTAAAAAAAAAAAAAAAAGGCATCTTTGTAAACACTGCTCTCATCAAATATTAAAATGATAAAATGTTAACAATTCAGGTGCCAAAACTTAATTCTTTAAGGATAAAAATGTTAAATGAAATGTCTGGTTCATTACCATCAATGATTCACTTTTCAAAGAAAGCAGCTTTATTGAGATACAATTCACATACCATAGGCGTCACCCATTTAAAATGTACAATTAGTGGTTTTGAGTATATTAAAAAAGTTTTTTTTTAAATTTTTATTTATTTATGATAGTCACACACAGAGAGAGAGAGAGAGAGAGAGAGGCAGAGACACAGGCAGAGGTAGAAGCAGGCTCCATGCACTGGGAGCCCGACGTGGGATTCGATCCCGGGTCTCCAGGATCACGCCCTGGGCCAAAGGCAGGTGCCAAACCACTGCACCACCCAGGGATCCCTTAAAAAAGTTTTTGAGCCATTACCATGGTCAAATTTTAGAATGTTTTCATCACCCAAAAAAAGAAACCCCATTCTCATTAGTAGTTATTCTATTTCTAACCCTTACTCTTTCAGCTATGGGCAACCACAAATCTACTTTATAGAGTTGCTTCTTCTGGAGATTCATATAATCATACAATGTGTGGTCTTTTTATGAAAAATGCTGCTGTGCACATTCACATACAAGTATTTGTGTCAACTTATGTTTTCCAAAATGGTTGCACCATTCTGTATTCCCACCATTATGTATGAAGATTCTAAGTTTTCCACGTCTTTGCTAACACTTTATCTGTTGTGGTTGTTGTTTCGTTTTTTTATCATAGCCATTCCAGTAGTTGTGAAGTGGTATCTCATTGTGGCTTTTTTTGCATTTCCCTAATGACTTATGATGCTGAGTGCCTTTTCAAATGTTATTGGCTATATGTACCTGTAGTTACCTTTTTATTTCTGTGAAGGGTGGTAGTAGAATCTTATTTTATTTTGGATTTTAGTAATATGAGTCTTTTCTTTTGCTTGTTTTGGTTTTAGTTTGCTAGTTTAGTTGGCTATCTTTTAAGGTGGTTATCAATTTGAGATTGTTCCTATTCCTTAATATAGGCACTTAAAGTACTAAATTTCCTTCCAAAAACCACTTTAGATGCATCCTATATATTGTGGTATGTTGTGTTTTTGCTCTCTTGCATCTCAAATATTTTCTAGTTTCCCTTGTGATTTCTTATTTGACCCATAGATTTTTTAGGAGTGTGTTAATTACCATATATTTGTGAATGTTCAAATATTAATGATTTCTAATATCATCCCATTATAGTTGGGGAATGTACTTGGGATGATTTCAATCATTTTCCATTACTGAGGCTTGTTTTGTGACCTAGTATATGGTCTACTTTGGAGAACTTTCCAGTTGTGCTTGAGAAGAATGCATACCCTGCTCCGGTTGGGTGGAGTGTTCTATAAATGTCAGGTTTTGTTGGTTTACAGCGTCATTTTCTCTTTCTTTTTAGATATTATGCCTCATTTGATCCACTGCTAGAAGTACGGTATTAAAGTCTCCAATAATTTATTTTTGAATTATTGATTTCTCTCCTCAATTCTTCGTGTATTTGAGATGCTCTGTTATTAGGTGCCAATATCTTTATAGTTTCCTTATGGACTGCCGTTTTTATTATCATTATGAAGTGTCCTTCTTTGTCTCTAGTAACATTTTTTTATCTTAAAGTCTAGTTTAATCTGATATTAGAATGGCAATTCCAGCTTTCTTTTGGTTACTCTTTGCATGGCATAATTTTCCCTATCTTTTTAATTTCAACTTATTTATGTCTTTTTAAAAAAGATTTTATTTTTTTAAAGTAATCTCTATACCCAATGTAGGGCTTGAATTTACAATTCTTAGGTGAAGAGTCACATGCTCCATTGAATGAGCCAGCCAGGCACCCCTCAATTTTTTTGTATCTTTGCGCTTAAAGCGTCTCAAAGATACATAATTGTAGATGGCACATAATTGGGTCATATTATAATTATCCATTGTACCAATCTCTGTCTTTTGATAGGAGTGTTTATTCCAATTACATTTGATGTAATAACTGATAAGGTAGGATTTATGTCTCCCATTTACTTCTGGTTTTGTACAGGTCTTTTTTTTTAATTTATTATTTTTTTTAATTTTAATTTTTATTTATGATAGTCACAGAGAGAGAGAGAGGGGCGCAGAGACACAGGCAGAGGGAGAAGCAGGCTCCATACACTGGGAGCCCGACGTGGGATTCGATCCCGGGTCTCCAGGATCGCGCCCTGGGCCAAAGGCAGGCGCCAAACCGCTGCGCCACCCAGGGATCCCTGTACAGGTCTTATGTCTTTTAAATTCTATTTCTTCATTGATGCTTTGTTAAATGTTTTCTAGTATACCATTTTAATTCTCTACTTTCTTTTCTCTTTTTTGAATTATGGTTTTCGTGGTTGCCATGGGGATTACAATTAGCATATTAACTAAAAAATCAACTTTAATTCCTTTTTTTTTTTTCAACTTTAATTCCTAGTGCATATAACAACTTTGCTCCAAAATAGCTATTGTCTTCCTCCTTCCTTGCTCTTATTATACAAATTATATTTTTATGCATTATCAACCCATCAACACAGATTTATTTATTTATTTATTAATTAAAAGATTTTATTTATTCATGAAAGACAGAGAGAGAGAGAGGCAGAGACACAAGCAGAGGGAGAAGCAGGCTCCATGCAGAGAGCCCGGTGTGGGACTTGATCCCAGGTCTCCAGGATCACGCCATGGGCTGAAGGCAGGTGCTAAACTGATGAGCCACCCAGGGATCCCCTCAACACAGATTTATAATGATCATTTTATGCAGTTGTCTTTTAAGACAGATAGGAAATGAGGCATTACCATATTTTATGTTTATCTATAGTCTTATTGGTGTTTTCAACTTAATTGTGTGGATTTGAGTTACTGTCCAGTTGCCCTCTCAGTTTAGCATTTCTTGTAGGGTTGGTCTATTGGAGGTGAATTATCTGTTTTGTTTACCTAAGAATATCTGAATGTCTAAATTTCTTCATTTTTGAAGGATAGCATTGCCACATGCAGAACTCCTTTTTTTTTTTTAAGATTTTATTTATTTATTCAGAGAGAGAGAGAGAGAGAGAGAGAGAGAGGTAGAGACACAGGCAGAGGGAGAAGTAGGCTCCATGCAGGGAGCTTGTCGTGGGACTCGATCCCGGGTCTCCAGGATCATGCTGAAGCAGATTCTGGGCTGAAGGCGGCACTAAGCCACTGAGCTACCCAGGCTGCCCATACATGCAGAATAGCACTTTGAGTATACTATCCCCTTCTGGCTTCTGTGGTTTTTGGTGAGAAGTCAGCTGTTAATCTTTTTTTTTTTTTTTAAGATTTTATTTATTTATTTATTCATGAGAATACACAGAGAGGAGAGAGAGAGAGAGAGGCAGAGACACAGGCAGAGGGAGAAGCAGGCTCCATGCAGGGAGCCCAATGTGGGACTCGATTCTGGGACTCCAGGATCACGCCCTGGGCTGAAGGTGGTGCTAAACTGCTGAGCCACCAGGGTTGCCCCTCAGCTGTTAATCTTATTGAGGCTTCTTGTATGTATTAAGTAGCAGCTCTCTTTGTTTTTTGACAGTTTGACTATGTGTGGATCTCTCTGAATTTATTCTCCTTGGAATTTGCTGAGGTTCTTAGATGTGGTGATTAATGTTCTTCATCAAATTTCTCCCATTATTGCTTCATATATTTATTTTGCCCCCTTTCCTTTTTTTCCTTCTAAGAATTCCCTTCTACATATGTTAGTGTGCTTGATGGAAGATACATAGGTCTCTGAGGTTTTATGTTTTTAAAAAATATTTATTTTTTATTTTACAAAGAGAGAGAGAGAGAAAGGGGAGGGGCTCAACCTCACAACCCTGAAATCATGACCTGAGCTGAAACCAAGAGTTGGACACTTAACTGACTGAACCAACCAGGCACCTCTCTCAGGTTTTTCCTGTAACACAGGTTGTATACTTTCTCTATACAAAGATTTGTATTCAAGTTTGTTTATTCTTTTGTCAACTCAAATCTGTTGTTGAGCCTCTACTGAATTTTTCATTTCAGTTACTATATTTTCCACCTCCAGAATTTCTATTTGATTTTTAAAAATGATCTTTATCTCTTTATTTCCATTTTCTATTTAATAAGACATAGTTGTCATACTTAACCCTTATTCTTCTATCCTGGCTTCTTTTAGTTCTTTGAACATATTTATAATAGCTGATTTATAGTTTCTGTCAACTAAGTCCAGTATCTTTGGGCACATTTTATGTTGTTTGCTTTTATTTTTTTAAAATGTATTTGTGGCACACATTCCTGTTTCTTTGCATATCTTATAATTTGTTGTTGCAAGTGGACTTCTTAGATACTATAACAACTATAGTATCAACCATCTCCCTTCAGGGCTTTGTCGGTTTTTCTTTGTTGTTGGTGGTGCTCATTTGTTTAATGACTTTCCTGGATGAATTCTATAGATTCTGCATTCCCCGCCACAAAGTTATTTATTTTCTTATTTTTAAAGTGTTTGTCTTAAGCCTGGCTTTCTAGGGGGCATACTTGAGTCATTATAACCAATGACTGGTACACAGGATTTCCTTAAAAATCTTGTCTATATGTGTTCCACACTTTGGGGGAAGTATGTGTGGAAGCATGCCTTCAAACTTCAGGCATTTACAGGACAGCTTTAGCTTTCATTTCTTGCTTGAGCAGGGCCTCAAGGTAGTATACTCAAGCTGACTTTTTTTTTTTTTTTTTAAGATTTAAAAAATTTATTTATGAGAGACACAGAGAGAGAGGCAGAGACACAGGCAGAGGGAGAAGCAGGCAGGGAGCCCGACATGGGACTTGATCCCAGGTCTCCAGGATCACACCCCAGGCTGAAGGCGGCGCTAAACCACTGAGCCAGGGCTGTCCTCAAGCTGACTTTTGAATGAAGGAGTTTCCTTTCTAGGCATCTTCACAGCCTTCTAGATCCCCATGAATATACTGCAAAGTTGTCTATGGTCACCTAGTTCCTCAGGACTTCCTTTTATACTTTGGCCAGGCTCTTGTTTCACTATCCCTGAAATCATAGGCTTAGGTTGCTTACATTTTGCCGACAGAGGATTGTTGTTTTGGTAATGCCCTGGGGGATAGGGCTTTTTTTTTTTTTTTTTAAATTTTATTTTTTTACTGTTGGGCTGAACTCCAACTCAGATCAAATAGCCCCAACATCCTGAGAATGGGGATTTTTCCAGGGGGTTGCTAGTTTAGATAAAATTTTGACACTGCTATGGGGATGGGAATTTTAATTCAGTCAGTCCTGTCTACTGTGAGCTACTGGCTTTTCACAGCGCTGCACTGCCACACCACTCAGTACTTGAGAAGGGAGCTTGGGTGGTAATAGTCCCAAATTAAAGCGCTATAGACCCTGCTACCTTACTGAGGGTTAGTAGTTCCTCTTGGATAGACAAATAGTCCATTCTTTGGCTTTAGTTAATTTCTAGAGTTCTGAAATGGTTGATATTAGTTGTTTGGCCAGTATTTTTTTTTCCTTTTTGGGGAGAGTAGGTTCACGTAGTCCTCACACTGGCATTCTAAAAGTCAATCTCTCCCTATGTGTGTATTTGTTAGGTATTTGCTACATAATTAAACTGAATGTTTAAAGGATAAGACTAATTAATATCTAAATATTTTAATATTCATTGGTACTCTGCTAACATCACCAGAGATATGAAATCATTTGAAAGTATACATGGTTTTTTAATATAGTTCTTATGTTAGAAATAGGTGTATATAATGGAAAGAAACAGCGAACTTAGGGGTAGGTATTTAAACAATGTAGTAAAACTATAAAGCAATACAGTGAATTGCAAATTAGTAGAATTAGTCTGCCTTATGGAGTTATGCTGATTGAATGATAATGCTTAAACTTGAGTATCTTGTCCCGCACAGTAAATAATAAGTGTTAGCTGTATTTGTTATCATAAAATTTATTAATACATAGTGAAGTAAAAATAAAATATATACTGATTACATTACACTACCAGCAAAGACTGACTTGAGACATTAAACTAGACATACAAATTATTTTCCTATGATTACCTTACTGTAAAGAACCAAAATAAGAATATTTATCAGTAATACTGTATTAAGACCATACAATATAAATTTCAAATTAAAATAGTATGTTGAATAAGAAAACTTAAAAACTATTAAAAATAAGGAAAATAAAATTATCCAAAATCTCAAAATGAAGACACAAGTATTATATTTTAGCATACTTTTAATCATGTAACTTTCCCTAGGCATGTGCAGGCACAAACACATTAGCATAGTTTAGTTTTATTGCTTCTCAATTAGTATTATGAGTATTTCTCATGTTATTAAATTCTTTAAAAACAGGTAGGCAGAGAGAAAGATTATTGCAACACTGAAACTCCATTAAGAGAAAACCAAAATAACAGTTAAAAGACATTTATGATTACATATGCCTTTAAAATTATTTTTCTTTTTTTTAAAATTATTTTTCTAAAATCTACACAGACATTATCAAAACAATTTTATTGCCTACATTAATCCTCTTATATCATCATCAAAAAAATCTATTGTTGGAGGTGATGGATTTCTTCCTATTTTTCACTATTATATTAAACTGATAAGAACAGATACTATACTTAGCCGAAAGGCCAAGAAGTGATTAATCTTTCACCATTTTAAATAATGCTTTGGTGAACATCTCTGCCCATCAGTATTTGTCTGTATCCAGATTAGTTTTTTACATCCTAGATATGGAATACTAGGTTATGAAGTAGAACATTCGCTGGATAAAAAAAAAAAAAGTCTCTTAAACAAATTGTGCTGGAACACCTGGATAATGATATAGAAAAGAAAACCTGATTTCTAAAAAGAGGTTGTACTACTTTACATTTCTACTAGTTTTCAATGAAAGCACCTATTACATTCCATTTCCTTATTTTTTTTAGGTGTGAAATTCACATAATGTACAGTTAACTATTTTAAAGTATAAAAATTAGGTGGCCTTTAAGTGTATTCAGAATGTTGTGCAACCACTAGCTCTCTCTAGTTTCCAAATATTTCATCACCCCATAAATATACCCATTAAGTAATTATTCCCCCTTCCCTTCTCCCCGGTAACCTCTAACTTGCTCTTAGTTTCTATGAATTTATCTATTCTACCTTTATTCTACATGTAAAAGGAATCATACAAACATGTGGCCACTTGTGTCTGGATTCTTTCACTTAGTATAACATTTTCAAGGTCTATATAAATTATTGCAGTTATCGTAAGTACTTCACTCCTTTAATGGCTGAATAATATTCAAAGTATGTATATACTTTGATTTGTTTAGCCATTCATTCATTTATAGACATTGGGGCTGATTCCACCTTTTGGTTTTTATGAGTAATGTTGCTATGAACATGGATGTACAGATATCACTTTGAGACTCTGCTTTCAATTCTTTTGGGTTATATACACAGAAATAGAACTCATCTCAGTTATGCAACTCAATCTTTCTACTTGCTTGGGCCAGTAACCTTGTAGTTATAGTACTTTCCCCTCCTCATGCCCTATACACAGTCTGCCAAGAGATGAAAGATATGTCCACAATCCAAACACATTTCTACCTTCACTGCTATCATCTTGATCCAAGCCACCATTATCTCTAGCTGAATTATTTTAATGGGTTTCCCTGCTTCAACTGTTGTTCTTCCTATTGTCTGTTGCTTCACTAGGAATAAAAATTTGTCCTACTTAGTTTATATTCCTCAACCCTCATTTAACTCAGTTTCATTTTTAACTCCTTAATTTCCCTTTTGTCTTCTCTAAGACACTGGCTCTTCACTCTTTCTTGAAAATTACACAAATTCTGATACCTTCCAGCCTTGGCAGTGGCTTTCTCCTTTGCCAAGAATATTCTTCAAAAGATAACCATGTGTCCAATTCTCTTACTTCCTTCAAATCTTTATTCAAATGACACTTTCTCAGGAAGACCTGCTTTGAACACTCTACAGAAAATTGATGACTATCCACCTGCCCCACAGTTCTTAGCACTTGCTGACAACAAAATAATATTAAATAATTATGTTTATTGCCTCTTTCCCCCCTACTAGAACGTTATCTCTATGAGGGCTAAGATTTAGGTTAGTTTTATTTACTTCTATATTATAAGAGCCTAGAACAGGCCTGGCATATATTAGGCACTCAGTACATATTTGCTAAACAAATGCATGAATAAAGAAATTTTACCCTCCAAATGAATCAAACCTGAGTCTTGTAACATATTACCAACTTAAAAATACTGTAGCAATTTATACTACATAGATGGCAATATAGAAAGATAGTCTACCTACAATATAGAAAGATAGTCTACCTAAAGATAAATACATAAAAGGCATTTGTGATACCCCAATTACCAGATTCAAATGCCTGTATGTTCTTTTATGACTATCATAATCTGATTTTCCAATATAGTTCAAATACACATTTATGTAATTAAAAAAATAACATTTTTAAAAGTTGATTCATTCTTATTCTCCAGGAGAATGTTACACTGATATATAATTCTAACTACTTAAAGCCATTGTAAAATAGGTTATGCTGTAATTTAAAAGTCTAAGTTAATTAAGAAGGCAGGACAGGAGATAAATCCCACTTAAATAATTCCCGTGCCCTCTATTTTGAGGTAAGATATGGAAGTCAACTTTATTAAGAATATTGGATATGGGGATCCCTGGGTGGCGCAGCGGTTTAGCGCCTGCCTTTGGCCCAGGGCGTGATCCTGGAGACCTGGGATCGAATCCCACATCGGGCTCCTGGTGCATGGAGCCTGCTTCTCCTTCTGCCTATGTCTCTGCCTCTCTCTCTCTCTGTGACTATCATAAATAAATAAAAATTAAAAAAAAAGAATACTGGATATGAATTTTATCATAACTGTAGCTCTGATATCTATTTGTCAAAAATAAAACTTAAATAATGTATATATGCTGATGTAAGAGGAGGAAGAGTGGAAAGGAAAAATCACTAATTAAAGGGAAAACACTGAAATTTTATCTTCCTTGGTACGTGGATATGTGTGTGCGTGTGTGTTATTTTGAGTCAAAAGGACATTGAAATTTATCTCCCTGCAAGGGTTTAAGCGACCGGGAATTTGCATCTAACAATAATGTCTGTAAGTCCTCTGGCACTGCCCTGGCTTGAGGAAAAATAGCATCTCTATAAAAATGAGATAAAAGAACACATTCAAACAACCAATATTTTATGCAACTTTAGAGAAAAACATGCCTCTTCTTGGGAGAGAAGACTGTTCTGAGAAGTATTCATTATTCCAAAATGGACAACTCTGAAACAAGAGTACATTGACATCAATTAAAGTGGAGATGAAGAACAGCAAGAGAGGACAAAGTATAAAAATTAAAGAAAATACTCTCTGTAAGCAATATGAATTAACAGCTATTAATTGTGTATGATGTGCCAAAAACTACGGCAAGTGCTTCTTGTGTCTTAGTTCAGTTGTTAATAATAATTACATGTGTCTAGGTACTATTACTATCTCCACTTGATTATGCGGAAAGTAAGAGGTTAAGCAATTTGACAAAAAACCTACAGCTAATAAATATTGGAGCTGGGGCTTTAATTTGGCAGCCTAATTCCAAATCCGACACCCTTCATCATCACCTGTGATCTTACTCTGAATTGAAAAAGAAGTGTGATGTTTGTCTTACCGTTCTATAAAAAGGACTTCTAATGACATTGAATAACCCCATTCAATGGCATTTTATCTTCTACTGTTTGGATCTGTATAGTATTTGTGGTGTCCGAGGATATGATCTGGGAATAACATTTTATATGCAGCCATTCCAGTTAACATGGCTTTTCTTAATTTTTGTAAATCCAGGCTGTGGCTCCTGGGCTTTGTGATATCCTCTTCTATACCTAAAGCCTAGGCTATTTAAGCAGTTCTGGGAGATGAGACTGGTATACGTTGTTGATCTTCTACAACAGGCACCAACTTGCTGAGGAAGAGTTTAATCCAATTATATCCACACAGGATTTGATTATGAAAAAGACTGTGTACTCTGGATATGGACTAGTCTTTGATCTACACTAGAATAGGGTCAGGTTCTCTGGCTCATTCAAGATAGTTAAAAGAGCAGGGTGAAAATTTTGGGACTATTTTCACTGCCCATAGGGGGATTTTTTTTAAAAAAATATTTTATTTACTTATTCATGAGAGACACACACACACAGAGGCAGAGGCACAGGCAGAGGGAGAAGCAGGCTCCATGCAGGAAGCCTGATGTGGGACTTGATCTGGCACTCTGGGATCATGCCTTGAGCCAAAGGCAGACACTCAACTGCTAAGCCACCCAGGCATCCCACTACTCGTGTATTTTAATTGCTTACAGAGCAGGTTTTTGATACAGCTAATAAAATCTTTGTAGCTGTAACAATTATCATGTCCCTTGTACCTAAATGCCAACCTGAGGTAAAATAATTTGTGGTATTTCATCTAATAAGTTTCATTGTAAATATTTACCAAATCAGATTTCCTAGCCAGAAAATCTAGCAGTTAAACTGGATTTTCTGGTGTATTCTGATAATATAATCCTTTCTCTCATATTTTAAAATGATTTTTAAAAAGCGTTCCAAGTTTCAAACAGCTTACATGCAAAGTTTATAGAAAATGAGTATGACAGATGCTTCATATACCTATTTTAATTATGTGGAAATCAATAAAAAAAATCTAAGGTGGCATTGGTGGCTTCTTATCAAAATATTTGATCTAAGACCCCAATGTCCTGAATATTCTGGATAATATAGAATATCAAAGCTATTTTAGTAGGATGATTTCTGGTAATATATAACCACTTTTTAAAGAAATTATCAACTAAGAATAATAGCCAAAGACAGCAAGTGATAAAATGGATTAACACACTGATGATTTTTTAATTACTTCTTTGAATCTTTTATTCTTTTTTTAAAAGTTCCAGTATAATTATTTTAGTTTCAGGTTTATAATATAATGATCCAGCACTTCCATATAACATCCTGTGCATCATGATAACTGTACTTTTAGTCGTCATCACCTATTTTTTTTTTTAATTAGTCTTTTTTTTTATTTTTTTATTTATTTATGATAGTCACAGAGAGAGAGAGAGGCAGAGACACAGGCAGAGGGAGAAGCAGGCCCCATGCACCGGGAGCCCGACATGGGATTCGATCCTGGGTCTCCAGGATCACGCCCTGGGCCAAAGGCAGGCGCCAAACCGCTGCGCCACCCAGGGATCCCCTCATCACCTATTTGACTAATCTCCCTACCCACTGCCCTATGGATATGTCCTCTATAATTAAGAGTCAAAACAGTGATGATTTTTAACATTTAAATTTGTTGGTGAAGGGTTTAGCCAGCTACCGGGGGTGGGGAAGAAAGACAGCTAATTCCTAAATATAGAATACAGTTAGTTACAAAAAGGTTACTTGTCAACAGGCTACATTCACCTGTATTTCTTTATACCATATTGTAATCTGACACCAGAATTCAATGTGGTAAAAGAAGAAGACATAATAGATTTGGAAGGTGAGAAGAAATTTTGGAAAGAATTTTGACTGAGAATAATAAAAGTATTGATACTTCATTTTAAAATTTGGATACAGGGCAGCCCCTGTGGCCCAGCAGTTTAGCGCCGCCTTCGGCCTGGGGTGTGCTCCTGGAGACCTGGGATTGAGTCCCACGTCGGGCTCCCTGCATGAAGCCTGCTTCTCCCTCTGCCTGCATCTCTGCCTCTCTCTCTGTGTCTCTCAAGAATAAATAACTAAAATTAAAATAAAATAAAATTTGGATACAGCTTAGCCTATTCAAAAAATTTACTAAATTGGAGCTTCCTCTTATTTTGTTTTAAATTTCACTTGATTTTAATGAAATGAAGGAGTTGTTCTTTTCTTGATGGCAAAATCTACTGGCTTATATGAGTAAAGCACATTATTTTACTTGGACTTTGGGAAAATCTAGTTTCCAGTGTAAGTGGATTCTCAATAATCACT
Source organism: Canis lupus dingo (assembly GCF_003254725.2). Classification (NCBI taxonomy): domain Eukaryota; kingdom Metazoa; phylum Chordata; class Mammalia; order Carnivora; family Canidae; genus Canis; species Canis lupus. The sequence continues at coordinate 66,272,430 of NC_064244.1, read as the reverse complement.
AAATATGCGATTAATAAGTTTGTTTGTTCTACAGATGTGAAGCACCTGCTATATATATCAGGCACTGTTGACTGGAGGAGCATCTTAATCAATCTATGATCAAATTACAAATGTAAGACGTGTTAATTTAATGTCACTGTATGAATACTCTTGTTTTTTAATAGTCCTTAGTAATCAGGTCAAGAGCAAGAAATAGCCCATCTTCATAGGAAGGCATAAATCCAAGCAGAGAAAGTTGTTAATAACCTTTTAAGAGTATGTGATGTTACTAGTAGCTCTAGAATGTGGATCCAGAAGAGAGATCCTGCATTATCGTAAGAGAACAGTATATGAAGAATTTGTGAGGTTACATGCTCAAATGCTAAATTCCTGGGTTTCAGAATTTAGAAGTATAGCTATTTATGGAAAATTTCTTAAAACAATTGTTGGCCTCTTTTCCTGGTAGTTGATGAGTGACTTATAGTGGAGAGTGAAGGAATCCACTCAGATTTGACTGTCATTCCTTTACAGTATTTTGAGTCATATCTGAACTTTGCTTGTAGATAACTGACAAGGATAAAGTGATAAAATATGTGGGAGAACCTCCTACAATTAGATTGAAAATAGCTCCATGAAAGGAGGGCTTAGGTGCTTCCAGTCCAGTGATATATTCCTTTTTATGACCTATTTCTAGGGTATAGCACAGTGGCTGATACCTAATGGGCACTTGGTAAATATTTGATGTATTAACCACAAGATTGGTAGTAAGTAACAAAGTCTAATTTGTGTAATTGTTTAACTTTAGTTTTTCCTGAGGTCTTATATATAATATGCCATATCAATAATTACTGTGGAAGACAACTGTTTTATGCCATATCAATAATTACCGTTGAAGACATCCATTTTAATAATAACTTGACATCAACTTAGACTGGAACTTGAACAAATGTATTTCCTAACACAGGAGACTTTTGATGTGGTATTATGGAAAGCACACAGGATACGAACACCAAAGACGGTATTTTAACACTGCTTTGTTTGATTTTTAGAAAGTCCCTTGTCTTCCCTAAGCCTTAATTTGTCTATTTATTCACTTAAACATATATTTAATGTGTATTATATATGCCTTTTACACAGAGATGAAAAAGAGACAAACTGACTTGGAAATGCTTAAAGAAATAACAGAAAAATAGAACATGAAAGTTTCCTCATCCTTAAAAATAGAACTACAATACTAGTTATTGCATGGATTTTGTGAGGCAATCCCACACTGGTATTTAATTTTCAATGGTATATAGAAGTGCTTTTTTTTTTTTTTTTAAAGATTTTATTTATTTATTCATGAGAGAGAGAGAAAGAGAGAGAGGCAGAGTCACAGCCAGAGGGAGAAGCAGGCTGCAGGGAGCCTGATGTGGACCTTGATCCTGGGACTCTGGAATCTGGCCCGGGGCTGAAGGCGGCGCTAAAAAGCTGAGCCACCGGGGCTGCCCTATAGAAGTGCTTTGAAAACTGCAAAGCATTAGACAAATGTTAGTTAGTTTGATTATTATATAATCATTCTTCATATTTTTTTTAGGTTGAATTTCAACTTCATATTCTTGAAAAATAGTGTTAACACCAATTTTTCATGGAAATTTTTCTTTCTCTTTTGTAATAAATCAGGAAGCTTGGAACTCTGGTTCAACTTCATCTGTCACCCTGCTTCCCATTTATAAATTTGGAACATAGTTTTAAATTTCATTTTTGTTGATATAATTCACATGCCACCATGTCTACCATTTGAAGGTATAGCATTTGGTGGTTCTCAGTATAATCATAAGGTTGTGTAACTGTCACCTCTAATTCTAGAACATTTTCACCAAGCCAACAAAGGAACCTGTAACTATTAGCAGTCATTTCCTATTTCTTCCTTCTGCCAGTCTCTGGTAACCCTCAGTCCCTTTCTATCTCTAATATTTGCCTACTCTAGACATTTTATATAAGTGGAATTGTATAATATGCAGTGTTTTGTGATTGACTTCTTTCACTTAGAATGTTTTACAAGGTTCATCCATGTTATAGTATGTTTTATGCTTTTATGGCTGGATAATGTTCCACTATATTGATATGCCACATTTTGTTTATCCATTTATGGATAAACATGGGCAGTTAGTTCATTTATACTTTTTAGCTATGATGAATAATGCTGCTATATATAAGTTTTTGTGTGACATATTTTCAATTCTCTTGGGAATATTATCCCTAGGAGTGGAACTAATAGTTCAAATGGTAACTCTATATTTAACTGTTTTTGGAACTGAGTAGTTTGATTTTGATAACTGGTTTTTCTTTATCAAAGATTTTATTTATTTTGAGAGAGAGAGTGAGAGAGCAAGAGAACACATGTGGTGGGAGGGGCAGAGGGAGGAGGGAGAGAATCTCATGCAGACTCCATTGTGAACATGGAGCCCAAAAGGGAGCTCAATCTCACGACCATGAGATCATGCATGACCTAAGCTGAAATCAACAGATGCTTAACCGACTGAGCCACCCAGGTGCCCTTGATAATTGTTTTTCTACAGCTTAATGGTCAAAGCATCTAATGAAGGCATGATAAAAACCACTGCCAATGCATGTAAAAAATAACGCGAAGGGAAACAATAAAATAAATCCACAACTTTCATAAAGCCAAATTGTACTGGGCATTCATTACTGACTGTGAATGTCTGTCTAATTTAATGGTCAATGCTCCTTTACAAAGTTGCATTAGGGAGGTAAACTTTTCTGAGGTTGTGTATAATTATGTTTCAGCTGTCATTCTCTGGATTAGCAAGATAAACTCTGGTTTCCAAAGTGGACACTGTGATATAAATGAGCTAAATGGGAAAGCATGGCTTATGCTTTAGTGCACTTTATTTTTCATGTTGGAGACCTCTGAGAGGCAAACCATTTAGCGATGGCATTTCAGTCAAAACTGTGCTTTTTTTATAGCGACAAAAAGCACACGGGAGTAAGACTGCTTAGTTCTAAAATAGAGATAAAAGATACATAGCTTCTTAATAAACCAAAGGTGAGAAGTTGTTTTTAGTCCCACATTGCAAGTAAGGTTTTTCACTAAAACATGTGATTTAAAAATGTTCATTAGACTAGGTAGCTATTATATGTTAGTCAACTGGAGAGACTTAGAGACATTAATTGGCTCTGATACACATACACACAAAAATACCTTACATTTTTTCCTTTACCAAAGTCATTTCTTTTCACATGCACCTTCTTCCTGGAGAACATGATTAAAATTGTGACTGTCAAGAAACATATTCTCTTAAACTCTTCTAAGTTTTCACCTTCTGCTTCTGTATATTTCTTTCCCTTTCCTGTCGACTAAACTCTGCACTTCCCAAACACACCTTTTTATTAAAGTTGACAGATCCATCTCTATAAATGTTCACATATGGCTCTTTAGGAAAGCAGAATACACTTCTTTTTGCAATTATTTATTGTTCTGTAACGAACCAACCCGAAGTTTAGTGGCTTATAGCTATAACCATTTTCTCATGACTGTGTAGGTTGGCTGGGCAGTTTCTGCTGGTTTTAACTGGGCTCACTCTTGTGGCTGCAATTCAGCTGGAAGGTCAGCTGGGATGGCTGAATAGGCCTCTCTTCTTTTAGACTTTCATTCTCAAGGAGACTGGACTGGGTTTCTTTACATGCAGTCTCAGGACAGCATCCCAAGAGGGCAAGCATCAAGTATAAGATCTCAAGGTTCTAGTTGTGTCATGTTTGCTGATGTCCCCTTGGTTAAGCACAGTCAATAGGGGAAGGGATATATTATGAGTTATTGGGGGCCATTGGTGTAGCAGATTACACCTCAATGGTCATTAAGCTAAACTCTATTTTTTCTTTTTCTCTTTGATTTTTAGTTTGGGAAGTTTCTTTTTAAAGATTTATTTATTTATTCATGATTATATATATATATATATATATATATATATATATATATATCTAGAGAGAGAGAGAGACAGAGAGAGAGACAGAGACACAGGAGGAGGGAGAAGCAGGCTCCATGCAGGGAGCCCGATGCGGGACTCGATCCTGGGACTCCAGGATCACGCCCTGGGCCAAAGGCAGGCGCCAAACCACTTCCCAGTTTGGGAAGTTTCTATTGACATCTTCAAACTTACTGATTCTTTCCTTAGCCATGTCCAAGCTGTTGATGAGCCCATCAAAGGCATTCTTCATTCCTATTATGGTGCTTTTGGTTTCTAGCATTTCCTTTTTTCTGTTTGAGCCCTCAGAATATTAATCATAGTTATTTTAAATTCCCAGTCTTACAATTTCAAATTCTCTGTCATAACGGATTCTGATGCTTGCTTTGTCTATTCATATTGCCTTTTTGCATGCCTTGTAATTTTTTGTTGAAAGCTGGTATGGTATGAGGCTTTAGGTTTACCTGACTGGGAATTAGGCTGCATTTATTGATTGCTGTAGCTGTGAGTGTCAGAGGCTAAAATTTCCTCTAGTGTCCTTGTTTTTGTCTCTTTTGTTATCTCCTTAGAGATTCCTTTTTAAAAGGGCTTAGTCCTTGCTCACCTGTAATCTCCTGTTATGCAGGAGACTGATTAATATAGTGTTAAGTTGTTGGTAGAAGGGTAAGTATTCTATAGTTCTACAATTAGGTGTCATTTTTTAGTGAGTCTATGACCCTGGGCTGTGACCTTTACATGTGCTTCTCAGGTCCTTTCTCCTCAATCCTCATCCATTCCTGATGGTGAGACAGGAAGACTAGAGGGGACTAGAGTTGGATATTTCACTTCCCTCAAATCAGTTAAGCTCTAAAACCGAAGTTGGTTAGGCTGTTGTAAAATAATTTCCCTTGAGATCAGGCCTTTGTTAAAGTGAACAGTAGCTCTGGGAGTCTTTTAAAATGTTCAGTTTTCCCTTCCTCCAACAGAAGCACAACAGGATTTTTTTCAGATCTCGACTCTGAGAACCTAATGTGGCTCCTACATGTGAAACTCATAAAACTGCAGGGTCCCCTAAGTCTGGGCCTCCAGGAGGTTTTAAATCTCTTAAACTAGTCTCAAACTCAGTCTCCAGCAATTAGTCAGTTACCCTTTAAGTGTTCTTGCTGGCCCCACTGTGATTTCTGCTCTGTTACACTGTGATTCTATGTATTTGCCTCTTTTTCAGTTTTGGGGGTAGTGGTTTGCCTTGTGTACTCAATTCTCTAATGGGTCTAAGAGGAGTTGTCCACCTTTTTGGGGGGTGAGGATAGGAGTATGAATTCTAAGCCAAGCTCTTTACCTGTTGAACTGGAAACAAAGTCCTAAAGACTGAACTTGGTAAAAGGAGATTTTTCATTCATTTTATTTTAAAATTCATTTCAAGAACTGGGCAACCAGGCCTATTTTAAGATTGTTTATTGATTAAAAAACAACATAAAATCTTGAAATAAATTAAGTAGAACTGATATTCCCAATTATTACTTATTGTGACTGTGCATAATTAAGTAACATGTATCATAATGGTTAGTAAACTCTCTAAATTAAACTTAGAGCTAACAAATATTTTGTGTAAAGAACAGTAACTGTTCTAAATTCCAGGCCACTTACCAAGTTATGCAAAGATACTAGAGCAACTAAATGAAATCAACTGGAACATTTATCCAGAATACTAGAGATATTCCTCAATGTACTTAAGAAAGTAAAAAGAAAATATTCATAGGTATTCCAACTTTTGTGTGTATATAGATTTCAAAAACCAGAACAAGACTTTATTGATTGTCAAATTATTTCCTTTTTGTGTTGCTCCTAATAAAGTCACATTTCTCATATTTTGATTTTTTTTAAAAAAGATTTTATTTATTCAGGAGAGACACAGAGATACAGGCAGAGCGAGAAGCAGGCTCCCTGCAGGGCGCCTGATGTGGCACTTGATCCCAGGACCCCAGGATCATGCCCTGAGCCAAAGGCAGATGCTCAACCACTGAGCTACCCAAGCGTCCCTCTCATAGTTTGATTTTGATAATGCGGCCTATACCTTTTTTCTTGTTCATTTTTTTCTGATACATACTGTACCAGTTCTTCAAATGAAGACTTCCTTCACAAAGTGTTACCTGTCAATCACTCCACAACAGTCTCCTTTCTTTCAAGTGTTATAGCATTTACTGTTGCCACTCATTTGACACTTACTTATTGCTTTGTAATTATTATTTATGAAGATATTTAAAATATATATATTTAACTTTATATTTCATATAAAGTTCCTCATGGCAGCAACTGCATCTTAATATTTTTACACATTTATAGCACCTGGCAAACTGTCCTGCTCAATTATCCAGACAAATAAGGCCAAGGGCATCAAATTTCTAGTAAGTCATAAGTAACGATATGAATCCTAGTCTTTCTTAGGACTTTACTCTAGATACCTAAATCTCATAGAAGAAGTCATCACCTTCCAGAAAGGTATTAGTTTTCTGATAAATCCTTCATTGGTGGCTTGTTATGTTAGAGCAGCATAATCAACAATAGCCAAATTACAGAAAGACCCCAATGTCCATTGACTGATGAGTGGATAAAGAAGATGTGGTATGTTACTCAGTCATTAAAAAAGGATGAAATCTCTTGCAATTTGCAATGACAGGGATGGAGCTAAGAGAATATTATGCTAAGCAAAATATGTCAGAGAAAGGCAAACACCATATGATTTAATTCATATGTGGAATTTAAGAAACCGAATGAATGATCATAGGGTAAACAAAGAGAGGAAAACCAGGAAAATGACTCTTGACTATAGAGAACAAATTGATGGGTTAGCAGAGGGAAGGTGGATGGGGGGGATAGGTAGAATGGGTGATGGGGATTAAGTAGGGCACTTGTGATGAGTACTGAGTGCTCTGTATGTAACTGCTGAACCACTAAATTGTACACCTGAAACTAATATTACACTGTAGGTTAACTGCAATTTAGATAAAAACTAAAAAAAATCATGTTTTTTTTCTTGTTATCTCTCTAAATAAACTGTAGATTTTTTGAGGATAATGAATATGTTATTTTTTTTAAAGATTTTATTTCTTTAAAGTAATCTCTACACCCCACATGGGGCTTGAACTTAGAATCCTGAGATCAAGAGTCACATGCTTTATGTACTGAGCCAGCCAGGCACTCCTATTTCATACTTCTTAACGTACCTAGGATTATACTTTTACTTAGGTGTTCAATAAGCATTTTTTGAATAATAATAAAATAAATCTTCACAGAGCAAACTATCATTGTGTAGTTTACTATCTAAATGTACAGTCCCAACTCTGAGACAACTCTCATGTTAGAAATCATTGTCAGCTCTTGAACTTTTTACTTGTTAATTTTCAGTTACTCTCTTAGCAGTTTCTATTCTCTTGCTTTTTCCCTTTTTTTCTTGCTCATACTTATTTTACAGATTTGTCCTTCTGCATGTCCTTCTGATTTACTGTTCCTTACCTTTTATTAACTTCATGAGTCAAACATAATTTTGGGGGGAGGGTGTTACAAAGTCACTCATCTTTTTAATTTTTTATTTTTTTAAAGATTTTATTTATTTATTCATGAGAAACAGAGAGAGGCAGAGGCACAGGCAGAGGGAGAAGCAGGCTCCATGCAGGGAGCCTGACGTGGGATTTGATCCCGGGTCTCCAGGATCACGCCCTGGGCTGAAGGCAGCGCTAAACCGCTGAGCCACCCAGGCTGCCCTGTCACTCATCTTTAAAGAAACAGTATATTTAAATTTTATAGCCTACTGTTGTTTCACTGAAAGATTATCACACAAAGTTAGTGATAAGGAGGGGCTCCTGATTGCCATTTCCAGGAAAGGGCCAATTTGAATAAACAACAGAGTATTCCCAATTCCTCCCACCCATTTCTTATGGTATTGCTGTCATTGGTATTGGTTATCTATATGCTATAACCACCCAGTACATTGTTACTATTATTACTTTAAAAAGTTAATTTTTTAGATCAGCTGAGAAAAATAGGTCTTATTTTATCTTCATTTATTGCTCCTCTGATATTATTCCTTTCTTAGGCAGATATGACTTTATGACCTATCATATTCCTTTTCCTTGAAGAATTTTTTTTTAACATATCTTGTGGGAGAGATCAGCTGCTGGTTATGAATTCCCTCAGTTTTTGTTTGTCTGATAAAGTGTTTATTTCTTCTTCATATTTAAAGGATAATTTTGCTGGATATAGAATTCTAGGTTGGTAGTTTTTTCTTTCAACATTTCAACACTTTAAATATTTTGCTCTCTTCTTGCTTGTATTGCTTTCTGAAAAGAAGTTGGCTGTAATTCTTATCTTTATTCTGCTATAGGGAAGGTAAAGTATTTTTTCCCTCTGGCTTATTTCAAGATCTTCTCTTTGTCTTTTGGATTTCTGCAGTTTGATTATGATATGCCTAGGTGTAGATTTCATATTTATCCTGCATTGTGTTCTCTGAGCTTCCTGGATCTGTGGTTTGGTGTGTCATTAAACTTGGAAATTCCTGGCCATTATTATTTCATTATTTCTTCAGTTCTGTTCTTCTGATATTCCAACTGTACACATATTTCACACTCTGAAATTGTCCTACAGTTCTGGGATGCTTTGTTGTGTTTTTCTTCTCTATTCTTATTTCGTCTTTGCATTTCAATTTGGGGAATTACTACTGACATGTCCTTTAGGCTGAGTCTTTCCTTGTCCATGTCCATTCTCATCAAAATCTGTCACGTTTCTGGGCCTGGTTCTGATGTTTGCTTTGTCTACTTAGACTGTATTTTCTTGCCAAGTAATTTTTCACTGGGTGCCAGATATGATATACTTGATATGGGATGTTATAGACCTGAGATTTTTAGTGTAATACAGGAAGGTTGGAGGGACCGGTGTCAAGTAAATGCCATTCCCTCATAAGGTCTTTTTCCTTGAAGAGTAGGAAAAAGACTTTTCCTCAGAGAGTAGGAAAAAGAACATTCTCTTTTGTTACAGAGAATGTTCTTGGCCTGAGGGGTCATTTCTGGCTCTTCATCATGAGAACCTAGTGAAATTCCTGAAAACCCAGGAAGATGTGGGGCCAGTTTTAATAAGTACTTAAAATTATTTTCTCTGATTTTACTACAGTATATTTGCTCCATTGATTTTCTACTTTGAGGTAGGGAAAGTCAAGATGTAATAAACTCTGTAGTATAATTTTTTATTGAAAAGCTTTGAGATTATATTTTGGAAGGTAGTAGAATCAGAATGTTGTTACTGATTTAACTTTAAGAAAACAAAATATTGGTTCTGTCATATGAATCAAGTCTTATAAAGAAAATAGCAAAGTTTTTCAGTCATTAACCATAAAACTGTCTCATGTTTTCTATACGTTTACTTGAAATAGTTACAGGATGAGTAACTTTGAGCTAAAATACTTGTTTTTCAAATTTATCAGTGTATTAGAATGCCACATTGAATTACCTAAAAGTTTTACATTTACCATACAAAAAAATTTAAGTGGTATTTCAACCTCAGAGGGGCCATGCTAATTATTCACTTGCATATTTCTACACAATAGAGATTACATATTAGAAACAAGTAATCTAGGATGGTTTTTCTCTAGGAAAATGCCTTAAACATCATTCTTGTATCTACAAGAATGATGATAATTGTTAGTAACAATGTAAATTTATTTCCTATGTTGTCTTCTTAAATGTCATTACACTTGATATAAAAACTCCCAATTGTGGGGATATGAAGAAGCTGAACGAGTTATTATAGATCATTTTTTTTTTTTAATTTATGATAGTCACACACAGAGAGAGAGAGAGGTAGAGACACAGGCAGAGGGAGAAGCAGGCTCCATGCACCGGGAGCCCGACGTGGGATTCGATCCCGGGTCTCCAGGATCACGCCCTGGGCCAAAGGCAGGCGCTAAACCGCTGCGCCACCCAGGGATCCCTATTATAGATCATTTAGGTCCCTTAATACCTACTAAATAAACATCTTACCAGAGAAAAAGAGAAAATACAAACTTACACATCAATCTTTGGGAATATTCTTTTTTTTTTTTTTAAATTTTTATTTATTTATGATAGTCACACAGAGAGAGAGAGAGAGAGAGAGGCAGAGACACAGGCAGAGGGAGAAGCAGGCTCCATGCACCGGGAGCCTGACGTGGGATTTGATCCTGGGTCTCCAGGATCGCGCCCTGGGCCAAAGGCAGGCGCCAAACCACTGCGCCACCCAGGGATCCCTTTGGGAATATTCTTAATTGTAAATCTCTTATTAATAGTTCTCGGAATGTAGTACTTGGATACTGGGTCACCCACTGGGGACCTGTCAGACATATGAATTCTCTGGTTCTATAACAGTTCTACTGAATTGAAACTTCAGTGGTGGAGCTTAGCAATTTGTGATTTATTTTTTTATTTAGTTATTTATTTTTTAGAGAATGTGAGCATGTGCACAAGTGGAGGGGGAAAAGGAGAATCTTAAGCAGGCACCATGCTGTGTGTGGAGCCTAATGTGGGGCTCAATTTCAGGACCTTGAGAACATGACCTGAGCCAAAATCAAGAGTTGGATGCTTAACATACTGAGCAATCCAGGTGCCCCTTAATTAGTTTTCTAGATAACTTGATGTATGAGAACCATTGCTCTAATCAAAACCAAATACATATAAAAGTGCAATATATACATTAAAAATAAAATATCTATTGAATATGTGACTAGTTTATTAAATTCTTTGCTCATATCCCCCTATAATATGCTTTAAAAGCCCTATGAGATAGTAGTAATGGACACTGAGATTTTTAAGAGAAGCAAAGTTTGGAAACCACTGCAATAGGGAGACTATTTTTTCTATTTTTAATGACATCTGTACAAGATACTGGATAGTGGGACTCCAAGACTTATTTTCAAAATAAATATATCATCTTTCCTAAAATTAATAAAATTTTATGAGAATAGAACTCACACTTCAGAATAAATTTCCATTTGCATACTACTTCAATCTAGGAATATTCTTACTGAATTTATCTTTGTATCAAATCCTTAGTCTCACAGTTTATTGATAGTAAAACAACATGAATACAGAGCCAAACCCACCATGGTGGAATAAGCTGAGGACCTGTGAAATACTCTATCAGTCAAGCTATAAATCAGAAAAAAAAAAAAAAAAAAAAAATCCTCTGCATTTATTTCACAGGGGTGCTCAATATATTTTTAAAGTAATCTACACCCAAAGTGGGGCTTAGATCCACAACCCTAAGATCAAGAGTTGCATGCTCTACCACATGAGCCAGCCAGGTGCCTCAAGGGTGCTCAATATATTTTAATTCGTCTTATAAGTGATCGTGTTATTATCTTTTCTGACATGATCACTAGCTCTTCTGTTGTTTACTTTTGCATCCTCATCAAGGGGCTTGGCACAATACTTTGAATGCAATTTTAGTAAGTAAAAATATATACAAAACTGAGAAATCGGGATCCCTGGGTGGCGCAGCGGTTTGGCGCCTGCCTTTGGCCCAGGGCGCGATCCTGGAGATCCGGGATCGAATCCCACGTCAGGCTCCCGGTGCATGGAGCCTGCTTCTCCCTCTGCCTGTGTCTCTGCCTCTCTCTCTCACTGTGTGCCTATCATGAAAAAAAAAAAAAAAAAAACAACTGAGAAATCAACCCGAAGACTGACAGAACAAACTTCACAACTAAAGGGAGAAAAGAGGCCACAATCAAAGAAGGTAGAAAGTGTGGAGATATTTTTTTTTTTTAGATTTTATTTATTTATTCATGAGATACACACAAAGAGAGGCAGAGAAGGCAGAGAGAGAAGCAGGCTCCATGCAGGGAGCCCAACATGGGACTTGATCTTGGGACTCTAGGATTACACCCTGGGCTGAAGGCAAATGCTTAACCGCTGACCCACCCAGGCATCCCTTCTACCCATTTTTAAATTGGATTATTATTATTATTCTTTGCAAGTTCAGTTGTTTAAGGTTTTTACGTATTTTGGACACTCTCTTTATTGGAGTAGTCATTTGCAAATATCTTCTCCCATTCAGTAGGTTGTCTTTCAGTTTTATTGATTGTTTCCTTTGCTGTGCAGCTTTTTATTTTGATATAGTCCCAACAGTTTATTTTTGCTTTTGTTTCCTTTGCCTCAAGGGAGAGAGCCAGACCAGCTGTCTGCCCCCAGCCCACTGCTGGGGCTGCAGTTGGACTGGTGTGTGTGGTTATCTTTCTTCCCAGGGGTAGGAGTCACTTTAAGATTTATTTATTTATGTTAGAGAGAGAGAGACAGAGAGAGTACATGAGCAGGGGGAGGGACAGAGGAAATGTATCTAAAGCAGATTTTGTAGTAAGTGCATAGGCTCCATGTGGGGCTTAATCCCATAACCCTGAGATCATAACTTGAGCCAAAACCAAGAGTCAAATGTCAACCAACTGAGCCACCCAGGCATCCACTTCCTTTTTAAGATTTACTTAGTTATTTTGGTATGCCTGGGTGGCTCAGCGGTTGAGCGCCTGCCTTTGGCTTGGGGCGTGATCCTGGAGTTCTGGGATCGAGTCCCACACTGAGACCCTCGCATGGAGCCTGCTTCTCCCTCTGCCCATGTCTCTGCCTCTCTCTCTGTGTCTCTCATGAATAAATAAATAAAATCTTTTAAAAAATTTACTTATTTATTTTAGAGAGGAATACAAGGCGTAGGAGCCACTTTAGAGTGGTGCTGGCTCCTGTTGTGGCTGCTTGCACACTGCCAGACTTGTGGCATCACTTTGGATGGATTCTGTGCAAGGGTGTATTGGAGGGGGTGGGTCCACAGGAGAACTTTGGGATGGGGCATGCTTTTAACAATCTAAGTGCAGTATGTTGGTACTTCGCTGTTTGCATGGATGTCCATGTATCTAGGCTGGGGAAATGGTGTCCACCAGCTCTTGTCCCTGGAGGAGTCTCCCATCTCCCAATGACCCCTGCCCCTCCAGCTCAAGCTCTGAGATTAGTAAACCTCCCTCCCATTTACCCAAACTTTCTTCTATGATATATGTCCTTGGAGTGTTTGTACTCTCTCTTCAAGGGAGACTTAATTTCCCATCACCCTTCTGGCTCTCCTAGAGCTGAACTGGCTGATTTTTAAATTTCCAGATGTTAAGTCCTGCTGACTATAAGAATTTGTGAAATTATGCCCCTCTGGTTTTCAAAGCCTTATGTTATGGGGATTACTCTTCCCTGTGTGGGTTCACCATGCCTGGGGCGCTCGGTTTGAGGGTCTCTTTCCTTACTGTCTCCAACAGACAGTCTGGCAGTTCTGCTCAGCTCCTGATCATATCTCTGTCCTTCCTGCCCTCTTCAATGTGACGACTTCTTTACATTTATCTGTGGAGAGTCTGTTCTGCCTGTCTTAGGTTATCTTTTGGGTTATTTGCTCTGATGTGGGGGTTATCTAGTTGTATCCTTAGGAGGTGTAGAGCCTAGGATCCCCCTTTTCTGCCATTTTCCTCAGAATTCTCCTTCTCTGTGAATGGACACGTGGGTCCTGCTACCTTTTGGCTACTGTGAACATGGATTTAGAAATATATTTTGGTGGGGGATCCCTGGGTGGTGCAGCGGTTTAGCGCTTGCCTTTGGCCCAGAGGCGCGATCCTGGAGTCCCAGGATTGAATCCCACGTTGGGCTCCCGGTGCATGGAGCCTGCTTCTCCCTCTGCCTGTGTCTCTGCCTCTCTCTCTGCCTCTCTCTCTCTCTGTGTGTGACTATCATAAATTAAAAAAAAAAAAAAAAAAAAGAAACCACCTGAAGCTGTTGTAGTTTAAAAAAAAAAAAAAGAAATATATTTTGGAGACCTTACTTTAAATTCTTTTGGGTATATACTGAGAAGTGAGACTGCTGGATCACATAGTAAATTCTATTTAATTTTATGAGAACTGTCTTCTGCTTCACATAGCGGCTGTACCATTTACATAACTGCCGTGTATTAGTCTGCTCAGACTGCTATAACAAAACACCATAGGCTGGGTAGCCCATAAACAACAGGAATTTATTTCTTACCATTCTGGAGGCAAGGAAGCCCCAGATTAAGAAGTTTTTTTTTTTATTTTAAATATTGTAAAGAAAGGGTTTTATCACAGTATTTAATGCAGATGTGCAGCAATGTTAATACAAAATTCTTTCTCAAGCCCATTGACAGACCTTAAGCCCATTTTCCCCCTTCAAGTTCAGGAAGACACAAGTAAAACATTTTTGGAGGCACAAAAGACAAGAAGTTTCTTGTGAGGGTTATTAGTAGCCCTGGAATCTGTAGCACCCCTTTGGAGGTTATATGACTAAGGCACCAGGCAAGGAGGAGGGACCACACTTCCACAAAGTTTACTCCATGGAGAAGGTGACCAAGAATTTATCATGCAAATCACGACATGGTTGAGAGTGAGATGTTGTGTTCTGGTGAGATACTGCTTCCTGGTTTAGGCCAGAGCTTTCTTGCTGTGTCCTCACATAGAGGGAAGGGGGGAGGGAACTCTCCAGGGCCTTTTTTATAAAGGGCACAAATCCCATTCATGAAGACTCTGCCCTCATGAGTTAATCATGTTCCAGAGGCTCCACCTTCTAATACGTTGGACATCAGGAATTCAATTTAGGAGTTTGGGGGGAATATAAATGTTCAGCCTATAGTACATCAGTAGTATACAGGGTTCTAATTTCTCTGTATCCTTGAAAACACTTGTTACTTTTTTTTTTTAACTAGTTAGTAGCCATCCCACTAAGTGTGAGTTAGAATCTCATTGTGGTTTTTATTTTTTTTCTGTAGTGATTAGTGATACTGAACATTTTTTCATGTATTTTTAAAAAAATATTTATCTGAGACAGAGTGCGTGTTTGAATCGGGGGGTGGGGAAACAGAGGGAAAGAAAGAGAGAATCTCAAGCAGACTCTGCACTGAGCAGGAAGCCTGATGTGGGGCTCACTCTCATGACCTGAGCTGAAACCAAGAGTTGTATGCTTAACCGACTGAGCTACTCAGGTGCTCCTTTTTCATGTATTATACTAATCATTGGTATATCTTTTTTTGAGAATTATCTATACTAGTTTTAGTCCATTTTTGAATTGTTTTTGTTTCTGTTGTTGAGTACTGCCACATGATTTAAGATTTCTGCCTGGGGCAATACCTGTATCTAAGTGCTTTCCTATTATATTTCATTTAATAGTTGCAACTGCATAACAGCCTTTGAAATAAGTACTCACTCACAGGGTAGAGTGTGAGAAGAATTAATGCTAGAAGAACATTAAAGAATATCAATTAGCTTGTGAAGCAATACCAGACATTACAAAAAAATCATTACAATGTTTGAATCTGTATCCTTTTTTGTTCTTAATATTTCATTCTTGAATCTGAGAACTAAGCCTGAATCTGCCAATGTTATGGAATGATTTTCTTTCTGTTTTCAATTCTAAAAAGTCCTTAAGACCATAAGCGTCTCCTTCCTGAAAGTACTTGAGTGTATTAAATGATACCTTCTGAAGTGAAAAAGATAATTTAACCTTTAATAATGAACACCCATTCCATCTCATCTATTAAATTATTCAGGTGCCACAAAAAGAAATTCTAAACTATTTATTGATTAAAGAATAAGCACTTCCCCTTACCTACTTTATTATAAAGGAATAACAATAGCCACATAAAAACATTTGGCAGGGCATACTATTTGGTTCTTAGTGTTCAGCCCATGAGTGAGTGTTATGTTTCTAAAGTTCGAATATAACTAAACTGTTATTTCTACTTTGTACAATAAAACTGCCCTTACTATGTATTACTGGAAAACTTTTAAAAGTATTTCTGCTTAAATGGAAAAGATTTAAGAATACCAGGATGCTTGGATGGCTCAGCGGTTGCATGTGTGCCTTCGGCCCAGGGCGTGATCCTGGGGTCCCAGGATTGAGTCCCACATTGGGCTCCCTGCATGGAGCCTACTTTTCCTCTGCCTGTGTTTCTGCCTCTCTCTCTCTCTCTGTATCTCTCATGAATAAATGAAATCTTAAAAAAAATATTTAAGGATACCAAAAGTAATATAGTCAAAATGATACATTTAATAAAATAATCTGTTCATACATTTTAATTACTTAATTAAAATACTTCAATTTAATTGTAGTCTTAACTGTTCAAAATGTAATTTCTTTGGTCTTAAATGAAGAATGTTAGACTAGAAGTTTTAGGGTATATCTATTATTTTCTTCTGAATATCTCAGGAAAATGGAAATCTATGTTCATTAAATCATGGAAAAAAGAAATGCAAGAGTAGAATACCAGGATCATAATTTTTCCTTGCTTTACTAAGAAATTTCCTCTGCTTTATGTATCATTATATGTACTATTATAATAGTAGAGTGCTTTTTAAATCCTCATGTATTTAAATTTCAAAAACTTTATGCAATATGTACAGCTGACAGGAAATTTTACACCTAATATTATAAATGAGGACATCCATGTACATACAATACTCTGCACAGTGCCTGACCAGAGTAAGTACTGATCACTGTTGGCTATTATTATTACTTAGGAGTACCCTCAAGTCCTAAGGACAAAAAAAGAGAATGACGATGTCCCTCAGGAACAAATACCGTGTGTTAGAACCACTGGGTCAGTAGAATCTTTTCCTATCACTCAACTAGAGAATAAAGAAAGGGGATCAGCAACCTCCCAGAAAGCCAAGGGATGTACCCATTATCCAAATGCTGTTTTTGAAATCACTACCAAAAAAAAAAAAAAAAAAAAAATCATTAAGTACAAAAGTCTTAAACCTAAAGGAATAAAAAAGAAAAATTTTATTTTATTTTATTTATTTATTTATTTTTTTTTAAATTTTATTTATTTATGATAGTCACAGAGAGAGAGAGAGAGAGAGAGAGAGAGAGGCAGAGACACAGGCAGAGGGAGAAGCAGGCTCCATGCACCGGGAGCCTGATGTGGGATTCGATCCCAGGTCTCCAGGATCGCGCCCCAGGCCAAAGGCAGGCGCCAAACCACTGCGCCACCCAGGGATCCCAAAAAGAAAAATTTTAAAACAACAATTTGTTAAGTTTAGTCATCATTTCACTTTACACAGGTACCATGTTTTAAATAGAAATGAAACAAGAATTGTTAGGAATAATTTCCTCTTTTTAGGATACCCTAAGCTTTTTAAACATAGGGCATTTAAAGATGACATTTAAACATAGGGTAGTACTATTAAGAATGTATAGGTTTTAGGGGTGCCTGGCTGGCTCAGTTGGAATAGCACAAAGGCTCTTGATCTCAGGGTTTTGAGTTTGAGCCTCATGTTGGTGTAGAGATTATATAAATAAACTTAAAAAAAAAGAATGTGTAGGTTTTGTAGTTAGAGAGTGTTCTTGAGTTTAAGTTCAGGTCTACAGTTAATAGCTGACTGACATAGCTAAATTACTTGAGCTTTCAGAGCCTTAGTATCTTCTGGTGTAGAATAAGAGCTGCCATTCAAGGGTATTGTGAAATTCAATGAGATAACATGCAGTGAGTCTACAAAAGTGCCCAGCACAAAGCAGGGGCTTTATAATAATAAACATCCACAGACTTATTATTTTTAATTCAGTTATTATGAAGTTTATACTACTTTATATTAGATTAAGAAATCTGTTTACAACCAGTTATGAACTGTCACCATGATCTACTTTTGGTTAGGCTTTTTTGTCTTGATTCTTTTTTTTTTTTTTTTTTTTAAAGAAATAGAAATCCTTATTACTGGTCTTAGTAATCATTTCAATCAACACTTGGGTGTCCTAGGATGGACAAAGTACATAAAGACAAAAACTAGATAAAGAACCAGTCCTCAATGAGTCTGTTGTTTCAAGGAGATAAAACAAGAGATATAACTATTGCTACAAGGTAGAGTGTGGTAGGTATCATAAGAGAGGTATACAATAAAGTTCTACTGACATTTGGTGGGAAGAAAGTTTATTTCCAGTTTTTGAAGTAGGGTTAGTGAAAGTCTGATGGGACAGTGTCTAAAATATGGAGAAGAGGTGAAGACTGAAAGAGCGAACAAAGGCATTGATATTAGAAGTGGAAAAAGCTATATACTGGACACCAAGCTGAATATGTGTAGGATACATAAAGGGGATAGGGGAAAGAGAAGGCTGGTAGGTAATTTAAGGTTCAGTTATGGAAGTCCTTGATTCTCAGGCAGTAGGAAGGTATTTAGGGATATAAAAAGACTTCTGCTTTAGAAAGATGAATTTCTGTAAGATTTCTTAAGAGATTTCAACATTCTATAGAAGTTAATCTCTGATGTTATTGAGAACAAACTGTTCAGATAAGTGTAATCTAAATTTGCAGTGAGTAATGTCAGAGGTTATGGAAAGATGAGAAAATACGAATCCATGACTTAGGTCTTTGTGGGAGTAGTATGGGGAGCTATGAGGTATTATGTTAAGTAGGTACAATCTAATTATTGTTCTTTATCACATATTTGTTTTTTTGTAGCCTCTAATTCTCCTATTGTTTTCATGGTCTAGAAAGTCCAGGTTAATAACAGAAAAAGCACACGACAGAATAACATTTTAGAATTTGTGTCAGATGGAGCTAGTGTAAGGAAGCAAATACCTATGAGTAAATTGCTCTATTTGTAATTAAGTCGGTTCATCTCGTCTTTAAGTTCCCTTAGTTGATTTTACCTGATACTGTATTTCTAATGAATTTAAGAAATGGTGAAAAATTAAGGAGATGCAGAATCTAGTGTTTTTCAAATGGTACTGTATTATAATTTTAGACTCAACTTATAGTAAATAATGCCTTGCATTGGCAATGTTTTATTTAAGCATGCATAAGAAAATCATGTCAAGAATTTTGTTTCATTGAGTTTAATGTGTACTGTTGCCTATATTATGGGCATTGTGTATATAATATATTTGTGAATTTCAACCTTTATTGCAGTACATAGTAGCTTTCTGTGGTTTATACTATGCACAACTGAGGTGGAGGAAAACATGGGTAATGAAAATGGTCAAGTCCTTAAGTAAGACTGAGGCAATGAGGGGCATCTGGGTGGCTCAGTGGTTGAGTGTCTGGCTTTGGCTTAGGGTGTGATCCCAGGGTCCTGGGATTGAGTCCTCATTGGGCTTCCCACAGGGAGCTCGCTTCTCCCTCTGCCTGTGTTTCTGCCTCTCTCTCTCTCTCATGAGTAAATAAAATCTTAAAAAAAAAAAAATAGCTGAGGCAATGAGAAAGGAATACATCAATGGTATTACTGAGTAATGAATGAGATTTTTTTTTAAAGATTTATTTATTCATTCAGAGAGAGCGAGAGAGATGCAGAGACACAGGCAGAGGGAGAAGCAGGCTCCATGCAGGAAGCCCGATGTGGGATGCGATCCAGGGTCTCCAGATCACTCCCTGGGCTGCAGGCGGGGAAACCACTGCGCCACAGGGGCTGTCCATGAATGAGATTTTGATCAAATTCCTTTACAACAACTTGTGGAATGGCAAAACATTTGCTAGCAAAGACCACAGAAGAGATGAATTATATTCCTTCTCCCACTTTCTGTTTCTAAAACTATTATGTGTTTTTTCCCTTGGTATTAGAATCTGTATTGACTATAATACTGTACTAGAAATCAGTTTGAGAATAGAATTTCAGGAGGCAAATCTTTTGTTTTGTTGACCCTACAATTTGTGGTTTTCTTTCTTTGGATTCTTCTAGTATATGACTCTGACTCATTTACATTTACACAGATAGGATTTCTAATAGTTGAACAGCTGAATAATTTGCAAACTTTTTTTTTTTAATTTTATTTATTTATTTACGAGAGAGAAAGAGAGGCAGAGACACAGGCAGAGGGAGAAGCAGGCTCCGTGCAGGGAGCCCGATGTGGGACTCGATCCCAGGACTCTGGGATCACGCCCTGAGCCAAAGGCAGAGGCTCAACTGCTGAACCACCCAGGTGTCCCAAATGTTAACAATTTGATGAACATCCTTCTAGCTTTTTTCCCATGGATTAAGAATTATTTAAATGCATAAAAATATATGTATAAAGATCTTTACTGTTATATTGTTATATTGAAAAAAAAAAAACCCAGCAGCATGTCTAGAGTAATTATTATATCAATATACAAAACGATCCCCAAATAAATTACCTATATAAACTGACATGGAAAAATTTGCAAAATATATCATTGTATGAAAAAAGAGAGGAAGATGGGTCTTTAAAATTTTTTGACCTATTGTTATGATAATGAAGAGATTTTTCCCCATTTTATTTTATTTTATTTTTCCCCCCATTTTAAACCATCAGTGTATTCTGAGATAATCACCAATTTGATGCTAAGTAAGCAATTCTTTCAAAATACAGATGAATTAAAATTGTTAATATTTTAATTTAATTTTTTTTAATAAGATTTGATTTATTTGTCAGAGAGAGCGAGTGAGCACAAACAGAGGGAGCAACAGAGGGAGAAGCAAGCTCCCTGCCAAGCAGGGAGCCGATGCAGGACTTGGTCCCAGGACCCTGGGATCATGACCTGAGCCAAAGTTAGACGCTTAATCATCTGAGCCACCCACATGCCCAAAATTATTAGTATTTTAGATAGCATTTTTCATTAATAATTGACCAGTGAGCTAAGCTTTTGGTTTTAGGTATGCTGGCCTTGCCTAAGTTATGCTTACTTCGTTAAATAAGTAACTTCATCTTTCTTCTCCTGTCTGGAACACCTTATCTATAAGCACTGAAATTATCTATATCTAAAATTCAAAAGTAATTAATTGATACAAGATAAAACCAGCCAGTCCCAGAACTTTTTTGTAGTTTGATATGTATATGAATTAAAACATAAATAAATTGTTCAGATTGTCTATATAACCTTATTTAAGTTTCCTTGACTAACAATGGTATATTAAAGTATTTGATTTTAGTTGTGTTTGTCAATTTCTCCTTGAATTTAATTAAACTGCTTTTGTTTTATGGAATGTTTCTGTACTGAAGCAGTATTATGATTGAGTCTTACATGTGTACAAATAGCTAAAAAGGAAACTCACTGTGGTATATTTGATTTATGTAAGGTATTATATAA
This sequence comes from Canis lupus dingo, assembly GCF_003254725.2. Classification (NCBI taxonomy): domain Eukaryota; kingdom Metazoa; phylum Chordata; class Mammalia; order Carnivora; family Canidae; genus Canis; species Canis lupus. The sequence continues at coordinate 66,251,419 of NC_064244.1, read as the reverse complement.
AACAAGAATGGCCTATAATGAATTCTTTCTTTTTTAGCTTTCTTTTGTGCATAAAAATGGAGGAGTAACAGCAATTTTGCTTATATTTCTTCATGGTTAGGACTCTAAGAGTCTCAGAGAAGCCTATTAATATGTTGGGGTTCGTTTTCTTACTTAAAGAATTGAAATTAGAACAGTTGTATTTACTGTGACTTGGACCGCATTTCAGTCAGCTATCATCTATCAAAAGCAGGCATCCTTTGTTTAGTCTTATTTCTTTTTTGTTTTGATTGCATTTCCTTTTATTATTTATTCAAATATATAATAACTACAAGTTTTTCTTTATAATCATTTATTAAAAAACCTCTATGTAACATTTAAGCTACTGTTTCATGTATGAAAAAACTAGAATTTGTCTAGGTTGTAGATTGGATTCCTAATTTTTATTTCTTCTAAGAATAGCTTTGTTAACTACTTTACCACTTCGCACTTTGCTCAAGATAACTCTGGTAATTTCTCCCAATCTTTCTGTTACTTCAACTGAAACACAGGATAATGATTTGGCTATATCACAATAGGGATATATGAGGAATGAATGTTAATATATTTGCCATGAGGACCTTTTTGTAATCTACTGATGTGCAAAAGACTATAACAGAAAAAGTGAAGATTTTATAAAGCATGTGAAAACATGATGATAATTTTTGTCATCCATGACAATATATTGATTAAAGGTGTTTTTGTGCACTACGGATATTTTATCTAGTCTTACCTGAACCATTTTTCAGATATCCATTTGCATCCACAGTTGTATACATGATGTAAGGTCCAGGCTGATTTACTCCAAAGGGCTGCAATGAAAAAGGAATAGTTAAGACTAGGAATGTAAGTGAATTATTTGAAATTTTAGGCAAATCTATTACAAATAAAGTAAAACATTCTTATATGTAATTGTTAATAGATGGCAGTCACTAGAGAACATTTCCATAAATAGAAAAACCTGTTAACTATTCAAGAGAAAACCTGTTAGTAGAAACACTTTAAATGTATATAATTAGCTTTAAATGGTAAACATTTTAAATGACTTGATAGTTGCATTTATATAGTTCATTAATCTTATTATATATTTCTAAGATCTACTATTAATCTTCTTTATTATATAAATATTTTAAGCACAATTTTTCTTTACTACTTTTGGTTCTACCCAAAATGGAACTCGAGTTTTATTTATGACATTTCTGTTGATTCTAGCATTGCTTTTCCCTTCTGGGATGGATAGGCATAGTTTATATTTTCCCTGTAAATATCAAAATGAATAAAATCTACCCATAACAATTATAATAGAATGAAAAATATCAATGAGTAGCTCCATCACATTTATTCTCTTGCCCTAGACTTAGAGAATACATTATTTTCCAGGTAAGGAAAACATAATTAGCAGAGTCTAGTTACAATGGTGAAGTTTGTCTCCAATTTATATATTGTTCCTTATTTCTGGAACTTTCCTCATACCTTGATGCAATGACTTATTCTCTTTAGATATCAAGACTAATTAAATAGGGTATAAAGACCATTGTCTGCAATGGGTATCATAACAAGTAACAAGTAACATATCATAAAATGCTCAAAAAATTCTTTGAACACTTCACAGAATTAAAAATTCTGTTCTCCCCGGTAAAGTAGGGAAAAGTTACAAAGACATGTAGATAGTCTAATGATGTGTTAGAAATGATTTTCCTCCAGGATGAAAGGCAAGAAATTAAATTAATTTCATTGATATAATAATTACTTGATTGATATTTTAAGAACATTAGAAGTCCATTGGCTTTCAGTGACCATGATAAGACATATTGTTCTTTTTTTTTTCCAAGATTTTATTTATTTATTCATGAGAGACACAGAAAGAGAGAGAGAGAGAGAGAGAGGTAGAGACACAGGCAGAGGGAAAAGCAGGCTCCATGTAGGGAGTCTGACATGGGACTTGATCCTGGCCCTCAGGATCAGGGCCTGGGCTGAAGGCTGCGCTAAACCGCTGAGCCACCTGGGATTGCCCTGTTTTTTTTTTTTTTTTTAAAGTTTTATATATTTATTCATGAGAGACACACAGAGAGAGGCAGAGACATAGGCAGAGAGAGAAGCAGGCTCTTCGCAGGAACCCGATGTGGGACTTGGTCCCAGATTCTGGGATCACACCCTGAGTCAAAGGCAGACACTCAACTGCTGAGCCACCCAGGCGTCCCAAAACATATTGTTCTAAGAATGGAATTACTCTTAAGATATAACTGAATAAAGATTCATGAAGAATATCACACAAATTCATAACAAAAATTTATCAATGAAGTATTTTTATGTAGAAAAAAGATTATTATATTTTGTATAACATACTACTTCAGTGAAAGAATTACCAAGGTTCTTTATCTATATCCCTATTTTGTAGATGGGCAAGAGAGAACATTGATCTTTAGATATGCATAGTTTTAAAGCAAACCACAGATAAATTACATAGGAGTTACGCTGTGGAATTATCTTCTTCATAAAATTATTCCTTTTTTCCTTTATAGTTTTGTCATTTATGCAAATATGCTAAAACATATTTGGTAATGCCTATTTTAACTTTTATGTAAATGAAACCATACTGTATGTATCTTTCTATGACTTGCTTGTATTTTTTCAAATTCAAAGATTTTATTTTTTTATTCGAGAGAGAGAGAGAGGGAGAGAGAGAGGGAGAGAGAGGGAGAGAGAGGGAGAGAAAGGCAGAGGCACAGAAGGGAGAAACACAGAGGGAGAAGCAGCCTCCATTCAGGGAGCCTGATGCGGGACTTGATCCTGGGTCTCCAGGATCACGCCCTGGGCTGGAGGTGGTGCTAAACTGCTGAGCCACCCAGGCTGCCCTATAACTTGCTTTTTAAAATAGATTTTTTGAGACACATCCATGATTAAGTATGAAGCTGTATAGTTGATTTTCTTTTTTTTAAAAATTTTTTAAAGATTATATATTTATTCATAGAGATGCAGAGAGAGAGAGAGAAAGGCAGAGACACAGGCAGAGGGAGAAGCAGGCTCCATGCAGAGAGCCCGACGTGGGACTCGATCCAGGGTCTCCAGGATCACGCTCTGGGCTGCAGGTGGTGCTAAACCGCTGCACCACCAGGGCTGCCCTGTATAGTTGGTTTTCATTGCTACAGAGTATGCTATTGTATGATTATAGCATAAATATTTTTCATTCTTTTGACTGACACAAAAAATACATTTTTTTTGCCATGATAAACATGGCATCTTAATGCACACAAGTGCTAATGTTTATTAGCATTAATAAGCATCCTCTGGGAGTTACGTACCCAGAGGTAGAACTGTAAAGTCAAAGGATATATTCATGCATCTTTAAGTGTACTACATAGTGTCAATTTTTAAAAAGTTTTTATTTAAATTCCAGTTAGTTAACATATAGTGTAGTATTTGTTTTCAGTGTACAATATAGTAACTCAACACTTCCATACATCACCTAGTGCTTATCACAAGTATACTCCTTAATTCCCCATTACCTATTTCACCTATCCCTTGATCCACCTCCCGTCTGGCCACTATCAGTTTGTTCTCTGCAGTTAAGAGTCTGATTCTTGGTTTACCTTTCTCATTCTCTTCCCCACCCTCTGCTCCTTTGTTTTATTTTTAAGTTCCACATATGAAATCATGGTATTTGTCTTTTTCTGACTCACTTATTTCTCTTACCATAATACTCTCTAGCTCTATCCATGTCATTGCAAATGGCAAGATTATGTTTTTTTAATGGCAGAGTAACATTCCTTATAATACACACACACACACACACACACACACACACCCCATACCAACTCCCCTCCACCTCCAATATAGGGTTAGAGTTAGGGCCAGGGTTAGGGTATGTTCCTGATGTCTTGCAGTTCAGAGACTTCCACATAGGGTTAGGTTTAGGGGTTAGAGGTTAGGTATTAGGGTTAGGACTTGCATCAGGCTAGGTCTCTGGTTCTGTAGTTCAGCTACCTTTCCAGGGAATAAAACCCCAGACTTCTGCTGGGGTGAGAATCGACATGGAAGTCATCTACCTAGCTGAGGCAACCAGGGGATCTGAGGCTCTAAATACTCTTTTTTTTTTTTTTTAAGATTTTATTTATTTATTCATGAGAGACACTGAGAGAGAGAGAGAGAGAGAGAGAGAGAGAGAGGCAGAGGGAGAAGCAGGCTCCATGCAGTGAGCCCGATGTGGGAGTCGATCCCGGGACTCCAGGATCACACCCTGGACCAACGGCAGGCGCTAAACCATTGAGCCACCCAGGGATCCCCTAAATACTCTTTAAAAATATATTCAGTTGTTCCTTTTTTTTTCTTTTCCCCCATGTTGAAAGGTAGCAATTTCATTATTATTATTAAGTTTAATTTAAATTCCAGTTAGTTAACATGCCGTGTATAACACACATTGTTCCATACAACACCAGGTGCTCACACAAGTAGTGCTAATTTTTTTCTTAAGTGGTAATACCAGTTTATACTCCTACTAGCTAAATGTTGCTTCACATGCTTAGCAACAAACATTGCTAATGTGGTATACAGTTCTTAATATAAATTATTTCATCCCTCCTAGGTTTGTTTCTTTGGAATAGGGTATGACCTTTCATACTTTAAACTTGTTTGATTCCAGTGAAGCTTGAAGTAATATTTATGAGGCTACATTTATCACTGTGTTACAACCTCAAATTTACTTTATTATCCACAATCTAGTCTATGTACTAGACGATTGGTATCGTGAACTATAAGCAGTGTTTTCAGTGAACTTTCCCAAATGTATTCTTGACTATTTTTTTGTATTTCACACTTGAAGAATTTCATACTATTATCAACTTTATCTTATTTTACAGATTTATTTAGGCAAGTTTTTCTCTCTTGCCCTATATTCATTTAAAAAATAAGTTGCCAGCCTGTCTTGATTATGAGTCTTAAAGCTAAAGTTCACTTCTCACCATGGACCAGTCACTTGGATATTTAAAGACAATGTCTAGAAATCCAGATTTGATTCTTCCACACAGTAGTTCTCAAGAGTGTGGTGCAAGGACCCTTGGGGGTCCCAAAATACTACTGTAAAAAGCATGGGTAGTCAGCAGTGGCACTAAAACTATGGTTATTCAGACTTGGCTTTTCAATTTAGCCAACATTTTCTTGAAAATAAAGTGGGTTTCTCACTTTTAGGAAAATGATAGTATTTGTGGCTAATGATAAAATTTCAGCTTCTATGGGATCCCTGGGTGGCGCAGCGGTTTGGCGCCTGCCTTTGGCCCAGGGCGCAATCCTGGAGACCCGGGATCGAATCCCACATCGGGCTCCCGGTGCATGGAGCCTGCTTCTCCCTCTGCCTGTGTCTCTGCCTCTCTCTCTCTCTCTCTCTGTGACTGTCATGAATAAATAAAATCTTTAAAAAAAAAAAATTTCAGCTTCTAAATGAAAATTGGAACTTTAGAGGACTTGTAAGACTGTGAGCCTGACAAACTAAAAACTTTTTTGGTGATATTAACAAGTATGATTTAAAAAAACTGTATAATGAAGTATGTTAATATTGGGAAGATCTGCATAATTCGGTAAACCAGTATTTTCCAGATGACCAATGCATGTTACTAAGCCATGCATGAATAAAAGAACATTCAAAGTATAGGATAGACCATTGGATTTTAAAGTAATAGAGTAGGGAAGAATCATTTCTAGAATGGTACAGTAAGGACCTCAAAAATCTCCTTCATAAAAATCAGACAATACTGGCAAAAATCTTGTCAAAATAAACTTTTTCAGGACTCTGGACATCAACCAAAGGCAAGAATCTGAGAGTATCTCTTCAAGAAAAGAACTGAATATCAGTAAGAATAGTGTACTTTGCTGTGTTTTAATTTGCCCTATTCCTATAATCCTTTCCCTAGCCTTGAAACAGTCTTGACAACCAAGAGCTGTGCAAGTAGGTTAGCTGTGAAAATGTAAAGCCTAGCAGCTAGTGGATGGGCTGGCAGAATAGGTTGGGAGCTCCCCAAAGCCTCATCCCCAGAGAACTGTCACTATTTGATGTGTTTGGCAGCTTCCTGACAAGCTCTATACTCCGTATTTATCTTTATTTGGCAAGACTGAGAGCTTATTCTGTATGGACAGCCTTATCAAACTGGAACATTTGTTAAAAACAATCATTAGCAATTCTTTATATCAGTTTGGGCTAGTGAGAAATTGAACAAATTTTAATTTTTTTTTTTTTTATTGTTATTTATTTATGATAGTCACAGAGAGAGAGAGAGAGAGGCGCAGAGACACAGGCAGAGGGAGAAGCAGGCTCCATGCACCGGGAGCCCGACGTGGGATTCGATCCCGGGTCTCCAGGATCGCGCCCTGGGCCAAAGGCAGGCGCCAAACCGCTGCGCCACCCAGGGATCCCTGAACAAATTTTAAAAGAAAAATGTGAACGAGATGTTCAAAGATGAGCTTTGAAAAACTCTGACACATTCCTGGAGATTTGGAAGGCCATACACATGTGCAACACTGTTTCCACACAAAAGACCTGAAAAGACCCTAATCTCTAATGTCTCATTAAGGAAACATCTATGCAATCATATCTGACCATGAGGCTAACTTGAGTAGGGACTTCAATGGCTATGCACAATAGAGAATAGAGACTTTAGAGTATTAATCCAGGAAAATCACTGAAAAAACAGCATTAACAACACAACAACAAACAGCAACAACAACAAGCCTAGAGGAGAGAATTCCAAGATTAACACATTATTATTATAAAAAATTCTTTTAACGAAAAATTATGATACAAACAGGAAAGTTTGGTTCATAAATAGGGAAAAAAAAAGAAGCAGCCAAAAGAAATGGTCCCCAAGGAAGCCTAGATATTTGACTTACTAGGCAGAGATTTTAAATCAGCTCTTATAAATACATTCAAAGAACTAAGGAAGTCATGTCTAAAGAGCTGAACAGAGCTACGAAAACAGTGTTTTGCCAAAAGAGTATCAATAAAGAGATAGAATCACACAAATTCTAGAGTACAATAACTGAAATGAAAAATCACTAGGGAGGCTCAATAACAGATTTAAATTGGCAGAAAAAAGAATCAAACTTGAAGCTATGTCAATTCAGATTATCCAGTCTGAGGCAGAGAAAGAAAAATGAGGAAGGAACATTAAAAAAAAAAAAAAAAAAAAAAAAGAACAGAACCCTCAGTGACATATTGAAGCACCACCAAGAATACCAACAATAATAAGGGTTCCAAACTAGAGGAGAGAGAGAAACTGGCAAAAAAGAATGTGATGCATGAAACTGCCTAAATTAAACACACTAATCTACACATCCAAAAGCTCAACAAACTCCAAATAGGATGAACTTGAAGAGATCTACACTAGGATGCATCCTAGTCAAACTGATAAAAGTCAAAAATTTTAAATTCAGCAAGAGATAACCCATCATATACAAGGGAATCTCAATAAAATAACAGCTGATTTTTCATGAGAAACCAAGGAGGCCAGAAGACAGTAGGATGATATATTCCAAATGTGAAAGAAAAAAGACTGTCAGCCAAGAAGTTTAAAATTCAGCAAAAAATATCCTTCAAGAATGAAAGGGAAATTAACACATTGTGAGGTAAAAGCTGAGAGAATTAGTTATTAACACACCTAACAGAAAATACTAAAGGGAGTTTTTCTGGCTGAACTGAAAGTCCATTAGACAGAAACTCAAATCCACACAAGAAGTACTAGTAAAGGTAACTCCAAGTAAATATACTAGATGGCATAAATGTATTTTTTTGTGTGGCTTTTTTCCTTCTATCTAATCTTATATAATTGCATAAATCAATTAAGAGAACATGTTGTCAGGATCATAATGCATGAAGATGTAATTTGTATGACAACAGAAATGCAAAAGGGGGGTATAAACTGAGGGAGGAATATTGGAGTAAAGTTTTTTTTTATGTTATTGACATTAAGTTGGTATTAATATGAACTAGATTGTTTCTAAGATAGAAAGTAATTCTGAGGGATCCCTGGGTGGCGCAGCGGTTTGGCGCCTGCCTTTGGCCCAGGGCGCGATCCTGGAGACCCAGGATCGAATCCTATGTCGGGCTCCCAGTGCATGCAGCCTGCTTCTCCCTCTGCCCATGTCTCTGCCTCTCTCTCTCTCTCTCTCTCTGTGACGATCAAAAATAAATTAAAAAAAAAAGTAATTCTGAGAGAAACCTCTAAGAAAATAATTTTCTTTTTAAAGATTTTATTTATTCATTCATGAGAGACACAGAGAGAGAGGGAGGCAGAGACACAACACAGAAGCAGGCTCCATACAGAGAGCCCAATGTGGGACTCGATCCCGGGTCTCCAGGATCATGCCGGCTGAAGGTGGCGCTAAACCGCTGAGCTACCTGGGCTGCCCAGAAAGTAACTTTTAAAAAGAGTGTAAGAAACAAAGGAATTGAAATCATATCCTAGAAAACATGTAACATAAAAGAAAGCAGTAATGGTGCAACAGAGGAAAGAAAAAAGACATAGGACATACAGAAAAAAATAACAGACATAAATCCTCCTTTATCAAGTTATATTAAATGTAAATGGATTAAAACCCTGCTATCACAAGGCAGAAATTAGCAGAATGGATAGAACAATATGATTCAACCAAATGCTGTCTACAAAAGACATGCTTTAAATTCAAAGACAACAAATAGGTTGAAAGTAAAAGCATGGAAAAGATATACCATTAAAATAGTAACCAAATAAGAGCTGGAGTGGCCATACTAACGTCAGACAAAAATTGTTACATTAACTTTAAGACAAAAATTGTTACTAGAGACAAAAAGGACATTTTGTAATGTTAAAAGTGTCAATCCATCAAGCTGCAACAATTATAAATGCACCTAAAAACAGAGTTCTACAATACATGAAGAATTGATGGAAGAAAGAAATAACAACAATGGTTGGATACTGTTATAATTATTATATACCAGTTTCATTAACGTATAGAACAATGAGGCAGAAAATCAACAAGGAAATAGATGACAATGCTATAAATCAATTAGACCTACCAGATATGTTTAGAACACCGCACCCACCTCTGGCAGAATGCATATACTTGTCAAGCGCACATCAAACATTCTCCAGGGAGACCCATATAATAGACCATAAAGCAAGCCCGAATAAATCTAAGTTCACAAATGTGTGGAAGTTAAACAACAGACTTCTAAATAACCAGGGGGAAATGTAACAGTAGGAAAAATTCATTGATATGGTTTCAAATTCCACATTACAATTAACCTTTAAATAACTGCCACTTGTTCAGTTTTGGTATAGTATTATTATCTGAACAGGAAATGAAGCATTCCTGTTTTTACTATATATCTGTGAGGGGTTAAATTTTTTTTCATGTATTTCAACCAAAACAAAAACTGCAAAAAGAGAATCTTCTATTATTCCAGATACTAGAGATCTGAATTAAATGTAAAACAGTGCCACTCTTCACTAATTTTTTAATTTGGAAAGTATAGTTATTTTTCATAAAATACAGGTTATATTAACATATAATAGGTTTTTATTTTTAAATGAATTAATTAGAAACATTAACAATTATTTGTCTTAATTTCAAATAGAGTAATATTGATAGACATAAAGAAAAAAACTCTTTGGGGTCCTCAGACCAAGAAGTTTAAGAGCCACTGCTCTATACTATACACATAACGAGTATATATTTTCAAATCCTACTTTGCCTTCCTCAATTGAAATGATATGACTGATACCAACGCCTATAAGTCTTCTTGGTGTCTTACTCCATGTCATACCATTACATGTTTCAGAATTTTTTTCCTCAAGATAGTGCCATTTAGCATTTGTATGAATGTTCATAACAAAATGTACTAAAAATGACCATGCTTACACTGACTGCCAAGACAGCTGGAATAACTTTTAACCTGTGTTTCTTCTAATACAATAGAGGTGCTAGGATTATTGCTATATCTTTAATATCTTTTACATACCTGGTTTATATTAATGCTGGTCCAAAGAAAAATTTCAATTTTTATAAATTTATAATTTGGGGAGTGCTTATTTGTATTTTAAAGGGATTTTCAATTTAAGAGGATTAAGAATTTCTGAAATAATGCTAGTTCACAAAAGTATTTATGCACATATTGTAAATTCCTTTATGTGAGATCTGAAAAGCCAATATGCCAGGAGTCCAAACTATGGGAATATTAACCAGCAATGATGACGATAACACAGCTGTGAGTTTCCTATTAATTTCTTTCTCACACTTCCTCTGAAATAGATTTTTGCTGTGTTATGGACTGTTTGTCCACCCAAAATCTGTACGTAGAAGGACCAACCCCTAATCTGATGATATCTGGAAAGTAATTAGGGTTAGAGAGGTCATGAATATGGAACCCTTGGGACACCACAGAGCTGATATCTCACTCTCTCCATGTGCTTGAACCTAGGAAAGGCCATCTGAGAACAAAGCAAGAATGTGACCCTTGACAAGCCAGGGAGAGAGCCTTCATCGGAACCTGACCATACTGGTGAGTAAAATTATTTTGGTTAAAACCAGAAATATTTATCAAGTTTGCCTTCTGGTATTCTTTACTGCATTGTAGGATTCTAAAACTATATGAATAGTTCATTTGCAAGCATATATATGGTTGGAATGAAATTCCGCTTTTGAGTATATGTAATTGCTGTGTGAGACAAAGTTGGCCTTCAGTAAATCCCTTTTCTAAAAGTCCAGTGCTGTGGTTCTCCAGCTTTAGAAAGTATTGGAATAATTTGCATTGAAAATACAGATTCATTGGCTGCATCCCCACATGTTCTTATTTCATATATATGGGTGAGGCCTGGGGATGTACATTTCTTAAAATTCCCAGAGATGCTGATGCCAGGAGGTTAGGGACCTCTTACTAAGACCCTACATTTTATATACTTTATAAAAATTGGCAGCTAATGAGAGTATGTTGTGTAACCTAAACCTTTGTTTAATGATTGCATTTGATTGAATACAAGAGAATAAAACCATTGATTCAGCTGGATGCACAAAAAACAGTGTTAGAAACACGTCTTATTCCTTTCAATAGCTTGTAGTGGCGCAGAAAATTGTTTTCTTTAGTAGCAATGCACCTTTCTTAAACAATACAAGTTTTGCAAAGGAGTCAAATGAGGGTTCACAGAATGGAAATTTCACAGACTTGAAAGGCAGTTGGAGAGGTTCAAGTTGGGAATCATTAAACTTTCTGAATTTGTGATATAATCTGCAATATTTAAATTTACGTTAAGTTATTTAGCTCTAAGAAGTATGATCTGAAAGTAAAGTAGCATGACCTTTTCCTTTTTTATTTATTTATTTATTTATTTATTTATTTATTTATTTATTTATTTATTTATGATAGTCACACACACACACACAGAGAGAGAGAGAGAGAGGCAAAGACACAGGCAGAGGGAGAAGCAGGCTCCATGCACTGGGAGCCCGACATGGGACTCGATCCTGGGTCTCCAGGATCGCGCCCTGGGCCAAAGGCAGGCGCCAAACCGCTGCGCCACCCAGGGATCCTGACTTTTTCCTTTTAAAGGCAAACTTAAGGCTGCCTATCAGATAGGTATATAAGTGAAGTGTAGGATCCTGTTGGAATACCTGTGGGAGTAGAATTCCCTTGACAAGCAAAGAAGCAAGTGGAATATGTCATCAAATATGGATATTTTAGCATTAAATAACCTTTATTAAATTTGCAAATTTTATTTTGCAAATGATTTAAATTCAGAGAAAGAGAATAATCATGAAGAGGGGAGTACTTTTACCTTGAGCAATAAATACAGAGTATTTCAAATGAGAAAATTCTGTAGTTTATACCGTGTTACAGAAGGCAGTTTAAAATGATTTGGAGGGAACATCTCTGAAAAGGCAAATATTTGATCAAATGGATATTTAGGGTGCTAGCTTAAAAAGTTCAGGTGTATTGGTCAGAACATTTAGCAAATCAGAGAAAGAAGTATCTTTTACTTTCTATTGTTGTTATTCTGGCTTAGGGGTCCAGAAACTTCAATTACATTGAACATAATTTTTGTTCAATTCTAATGTTTAGAATGTTTTTCATATACATATGATAAGGAAAAGGTACTTACTATTAATGGGAATATGTTTAGTAATGTATGAAGTAAGCAGTCTCTTTAAAATTCCTATATTAAATGAATAATTACAGAGTTCTTCACCATTTCATGAGAGTTTCTTCCTTTTCATAGTGAGACATCTAAGCTCTTGAGTCAAACAGAAAAGGGTATAGGTTTTTGTGTTTTTTTTTTTTTTTTTCCTGGTTTCGAAGTGGTGGAAGCAGGCTGAGTCAGGATCTAGGATTGGATCTGCTGATGCTTTTGTAGGTCCTTGGTTTCATTTGAATTTTCCAGGTACACTTTTAAGGATGTAACTTGAGGTAGGTGGTACAGTAATCTTAGTTGTCTAAGTGCAAAGAGTTCTTGCTTAATGAAATAAATGCATACTAGAGTTTCTATGAAATGAACTGTTTCTCTGAATTTTTCCCCCACAGAATGTACACTGAAGTCAACGTTCCCCATGACACATTCCCATGGAGACCCAATATCCAGGATTAGCAAGAATACAGTGTATTAAATGTCTTTTTTTGAGTTGCCTACTTTCTTCAAAGATGCTCCTGATTTGTTTTTGCTATAGATATTTGATTTCCTAAATAATTCAAATCCATTCTCCTCTCTCATGTTTTTACTCTATCAGTCCCTCTCCCATCCCCACAGTTTTTAATTATTTGAAGTAGGCATGTTCTCCTAGTTATAAGGGCTCCTAACATTGGGTACTTTAATTTTGAAGTGCTCATCATTCTTGTAATTATTCATATGTCCTTGGATTGTGAATTCCATGAAGTTGGGCACAATTTCTGATTTGTTCACTGCTACATGCGCCTGTGTTATAGCAGAGCCTGGATCATGAAGGAGTGATGTAGTTTTATAATGCAAGTCACAAGAACTTACCTCTTAGCAGCCCCAGGATCTAGAGTCATGTCAACAGTAGGCATTAAATAAATGATGGTTGATACCTTTGCACATACTATTTTCCTCTATTTGGACTGCCCTCTTTCTGTTTCTGTACCTACTAAAATCCTAGTACTTCAAGACTCAAGTCATGGTCACCATGGCAGATTCTACAGGTTGTCCATTTTACCACTCCAGGGGGGCCACTGACATAGACTGTGATGTGAATGGTAGCCTCTAGAGTTGTGCAATATAAAGGCCCCTCCCAGCTCAAATGTCTCCTCCTAGTAGGCTTTGCTGAATATAGACTGTGATCTCCATGAGGGCAGTGATTTTTGTCTCATCTAGCCCCTAGAGCAAAAAGTGAATATTTACTCAATACATGGATATCTCCTCAGTCGTAAAGAATTATTTGTCCTCTATGTCTTACACCTTCTCCTTGCTTCCAGTTTGGCAACTTTTTTTGTGTGGAGTGCCTCATGATATGACCTAGTTCCAGTGATTCTGAACCTTCCGTTTTATACTGAAATGTGAGGGTTTTAGATAGCCTGTAATTCTAAGACTGAAGGTATTATGCCACATCCACACACAGGCAGATCAGTTCTCTGTATAAATTTCTGGAAATTGGGGTGCCTGGGTGGCTCAGCTGGTTAAGCGTCTGATTCTTGATTTTGGCTCAGGTCATGATCTCAGGGTTGGGCTGAGCTCTGTGCTGAGTGTGGAGCCTGTGTAAGATTCTCTTTCCCTCTCCTGCTGCTTTCCCTCCTTCCTCTCTAATAAAAAAAATTCTGGACATTGTGCATAACCTTGTTTTAATATGGCCTGAAAGTTTCACCTTAGGGTGTGGTACATGCAGTTTTGGTCACGAACCATAGTTTGAGTACTTTTTTGAAAGTAAAGGTTCTGGAAACTTGGATAGGAAAGAAGCCCTAATGGAGGACCGTTACACTCAGAGGCTGCCAGCTCAGCCCCAAACATAAGGTACACCATGAGGCATTGATGGCTTGAATTGTATGAAAGGGTGGTGCCCCACGTTCTGAAGATTTGGGTGAAGGAAAGGACTAGGCCATATGCTTGGGTGACCAAACTTTGTGTTTTCAGTAGAGGTATATGGGAATGTGATTTTATGTTCTGTGTATTTTGGGGTGTCAGTTCATACAGGATCATTTGTTCTCTTACATTCACTGCAAAGCCCAAGGATCTTTCCTAGACACACCTCCCTTAATAGGAAATTTATACAATGATTTTCTGTGTTGGGCTGAAAAAGTGGTCAAGCAATCATCTAGAACCCAGGGTAAGCATCGCCAAAAGATGGTCCCTGTAGCCAATCTGGCCTGCATCCTGTTTTTATATAGTTTTACTAGAACACAGCTATATTCATTGTTTACATATTATCTATGGCTGCTCTCACTCTAGAGCTGAGTAGATGAGATAAGGACCATGTGACCCACAGAGATGAAACTATTTACTCTGACCTTTTATAGTTTGCCATCTTCTAACTTAGGAGATGAAGCCTCCCTCTCATTAGAAGTCATGTCGTATCTGCCTGTTTTTGTGTTTAAATTTAAGTATAATTAACATACAATTTTACAATAGTTTCAGTTTTAGTTTTTATTTTTAAGGCAGAAATATTTTTGTGGAAAACACTTCATAAATTAATTTCATAAATTTTGGTAAGAATAAATTAAGACATTAGCTATTCCTATGGAATGCCGAGTTCTGCACTCCATCATCTAGTAAGTTCACTCTCTGTGAGAAAATCTTAGTACAAATCTCTCACATTGCCCCACTTTTCCTTTTAAATGTCATGTCTCATATTTGAAAGAAATCAGAGGAGTTAATTTAAAAAATATTAGTGATCTTTTAATTTTTCCATACTATATATATAGCTAAGGACTATATTTGGGTCATTTTTCTTGTTCTATAATGCGTCCTATCGATGCAGTGCAGTTTAGGTGTTGTATTATACAGTACCTTATACCTTGTTGACTTACATAAAATCAGGTTTCAAATACACCATTTTTCTTTGTAGATTATCTTTTTCAGTAGCCTAGACAAACCTTGGGTTTTTATGTCAGTGTTAAGTACCTGATTATCTAAGGATTTATTTCAAGGTCTTGGTTCCTACAATGGAGACCTAGTATATTCTACATCATTGGCTCTGGATAGTAAAACTGGAAGAAGTTATAAAACATATTATGTTACATGAAAATCAATATTTGGCTTATGCAATAAAATTTATGATTCTAAAATATTAGAAAAGGGGCTGATTTATAGTATGAACTTTATTTTTTCTCAAAGGCAATTGTTTACCTTGTTTGTGTTTTTTACAAACATGGATTTTTTTCCTTATCTTCATTAGTATTAACTGTATTGTCTAATTTAGTCAATATTGAATTTTTGTATTGCTTCTTATTCATTTCTTCAATTAAATTCAACAAATTATTTTCTTTGTTTATTTTCCTGTTAAAACTGCAAGGTATTTTCCCTTTGTAAAGGACCATAAAGGGACATTAAATGCAGAAAATGTTTATGTCATTTTTTTTTCTATCTTTGGTACCAGAACATGATATCACCAATGTCAAGTGTAATAAGAAAAAGGTGGATACTTAGAATTAAGGGTAGAATAATATTTTAAAAAGATATTAAATAAATAAATCTGTTGTGATACCTAATATTCATTGTAGCAAAGGCTAGATAGAGAGGTAAAATAGTACCAAGTCAGATAAGTTGCTTAATCGAAATAAAGGCAAAAGAGAAACTTACTTGCCTTATACCTTCTCAGACTATTCCTATACAGAGCAAAGAAAAGCCTGAGAATATTTCTGATTGAAAAGATGAAAAAAATGTTAAAGACATCTTGTTCTGCTACATATATTATAAATCTGTTTGTAGTAACAATTGGAACATCTGTGTCTCATAATGAGGTATCTCTGAGAACATAAATAAGAGATGTTTTCCCTTTATATCAGGCCTTTGCAGAATGCATTTCTCTTGTGAATAGCTTGTAATTTATTCTGCAAATGTTCAAACTTAACAATGAATATGTGATTGTGGTTAAGAGGTGGTATGGTAGATTTATCAATGAAGGACCATTAAAAAGAAACCAAATTTTAGGAAAAGCTCATTTATTCATACATAAATATTTATTGTGCTACTATGTGCAGGCTACCGTGTGTGTTAAGGGAGTAAGGACAGAATAATAAACAAGATCCAGTGTCTCTTCTTCAAGAACTGAACACAGAATTCACTAGCTTCTAAGTAGCAGGACAATGATGCTTAGAGGAAATGTTGTCTGGAAGCTGATCTAGGGTCACGTTACGGACTTTAGGAGATGGTGGAGACGAGGGGACAGCACGGCAGAGCACTGCAATTCTGTGTGGCTGACAGAGTTGGGAGCGGGTGTGAGGGGAATGGCAAGGGATAAGGCTGAAGAAGTAAACAAGAGCTCTGTTCCAACAAACTGGGTATGGACCATTTTTCAAGGACAAAGAAAAGCCACTGAAGGTTTGTATTTTAAAAAGATCACTGTGGTACCTTTTTGAAGGATGGCTCAGATCCTCCAGCTGTCAGGCAAGAAAGGATGGTGGCTTGGATTAAATAATGGTGGGATAGAGAAAAGGGACAGTTAAGGGTTGAGAACAATAATCTAGTAGATCTGGGGGTAAGAGAAAAGAAAAAGTAACCAAGATAGGAAACATGGGAAGTGGACTGAGGTTTTGTAAGACACTCAGATATAAAAGTCGGAAGCTCAGGAGAGTATCCAAATGGCAAAAAGCCGCACAAAACAAAACACACCAAACAGGGGAGAAGTTGAGGAAACTTAGAGTATAATGTAGAGGGAGAAGAAAACTTAGAATGAAAGCCTGAGAAGCACCAACATTTAAAAAGTGGGCAAAGGAAATGTCCATAAGGGAACTGAGAGAATGGCCAGAGAAGGGTGAATGTAAAGGAGGCTGAGGAAAGGGAGTGTCAGGAGATCAAACGCAGGTCAAATGCTAGATTAAAACAGTGGGTTAAGGATATGGAAGTAAGTGATTGGAAAGAGCCAATGGTGCACAATTTATGTTTGGCTGGGAAGAGAAAACAGAGATTGGGCAGTAGCTGGAGAGGATGTAGGGTTTTAGAAGGAATGCATATATGCTCTTATGGATAAGAGATTTGGACACTCCTTAAATGCTGAAGAGAAGGCAGCAACAGAGCGGCAGAGGTTGAATACACAGGTCAAGCAGAATAAACAATGGAATGAAGTCCCTAAGAAGGATGTGGGACCCACAGAGAAATGGTACATTGATTAGTAAAAAGAAATAGCAAAAGGGATGGGTGTGGATAAAGATATTACATTTAGTGCTATAGAAGACAACTGACATTGTTAAGCACAAGGCCCTGTGCTATGTTCTAGGACATACTGGCAGGCAAAACAGATCCTGTTGCCCTCATGGAGCTACTTAAAAGGAATATGCATAGAGGATTAAAGGACTATTTCCAAACCCTTTGTTCAGTGAGAAGAGTATTCATATGCCTGCTTATAGACTCATAATCTATAAAGTGGAAAAGTCACCACCAGGCTTTGGGTAAAAGAATTACCAGGTGACAGAGAAAGAAGCCATCTAATCTCCACTAACACAGAATATATTATACTAAGGTTTAAAGACTAAAAAAAAAAAAAAAAAGTTAGTTTGGTATTTTAAGAGAAAAAGCAGGAAGTAATATAAATATTCTTTTGATTTGCAGATGCTTATAGTAGCTTTTACTAAAAATATATATCCATTTAAATAGTGTACGTATATACAATATATACATAACATTGAATATATTCATTATGTACAGTTTATTGCATGTCAATTACACTGCAATAAAGCTGTGAGAAATAAAGATAAGGCAATACTGATAAATGATGCTGATAAAAATGCAAGGAGAGTTTCTGGCCTGATATGTAAAGAGCTTTGGAAGTTGTGGCTCCTAGTCCTCACAAAAGCAACAAAAAAAGCTGAAGAAAGTAAAAACCAACTCTCCTTAGATCCAGAGAACTGAGATCACAGGGCAAACTGCTACTCTGAAAAATGGAGAGAGGGGTGGGTACAGAGAATCAATCATAGCTGACTGGGAGCAGAGACCTTAGAAGCAGGAGACTGAAAGAAGCCAGTCCCACAGACATTTAAATTTTAACTGAGAAACTGCTGGAAGCCCAATATGAACTAGTTTGAGAATGTAAAACTCTGGGGGGAGGAAGGAAAACAAAAGTTTTATCTCCAGAGTCCCACTAGATTCTCAGGGTAAGACTGGAACACTAAAACAACTCTCAGGGAGGGGAAGTAGAGCATTCTGAAATATGCCCAGACCTCTTTTGTTCTTAACATTTTGCCCTCAAGGGAAAACTATTTTATCAGGGCTTAAGTGACTTGGATTCTACTAAAACCTTTCCAACCTGGGGGAAAGGAAATGCCTAACTTTAGCCCTCTCTTGCCTTCCTGTCTTGTCTAAGGGGAAGGGTGAGCTAAGAAGCACTTGTGAAAGTCACATCCCAGGGATACAGGCTCATTAAAAGTCTGAGACCTAATCACTGGATTATAGGATGCATTTTCTCCATCTGTTCTTTATCACCACATCAATGGGCTCCTGTCTAATAATGGGATTACAGCTAAAAGCACTGCAAGACTCCGACCCTCTTTAAATATAAGTCTGTATAGGGAAACAAAAAGACAACAGGGGAGACAAAAAGGCAATACAGAAAAATGCTACCTCTGAGAGCATAGCTACTCAAACAGAAAATAGAGTTGTTAGTTATCCTAGCCATATAGACATAAAGATCTGCCTCAGTTCTGGCTTTCAACAAAAGATTTCAAGGCATGCTAAAAGGCAGAAAACAAAGTTTGACTAGATGAAGCAAGCATCTGTACCAGACTCAGAATATGGCAGGAATGTTGGAATTATCAAACCTGAACTTTAAAATAACTATGACTAATATGTTAAGAGCTCTCCTGGAAAAAGTAGACAACATGCAAACATAGATTAATGTAAGCAGAGAGATGGAAACTCTTAAGGATCAAATAGAAATGGTAGAAATAAAATACTAAAATAGAAATGAATGCCTGGACACAGCTGAACAAAGAATCAGTGAGCTTGAGGATCAAAAGAAATTTCTAAAACTGAAACACAGAGAAAAACTAATGAAAAAGATGGAACAGAATATCCAAGAACTGTGGGACAGTTACCAAAGGTGTAACATATGTGTCAGGGGATTGCTGGAAGGAAAAAGAGAGAAAGGGACAGAAGAAATGTTTGAAATAATAACATGAGAATTTTCCAAAATTAGTGACAGACACCAAACCAGATATCCAGGAAGCTTAAGAATACGAAACAGGAAAAATAACTAAAAATCTATACCTATGCATATCATATTCAATCAGCAGAAAGCCAAAGACAAAGAAAAAATCCTGAAAGTAATCAGAGAAAAAGAATGGGAGAAAAGAGGATGAGGAATCCATATAAGACTGATACAATTAAGAATGCTCATTTCAGGTTGAAGACTATGAACCAGTTGTGGTACCAATATGCAAGGCTGTTTATTTTTCTTCAGAAATGCCCCGGAGCCTAGGTCTAGTACTGAACAAGACAGACAGCTGGACTAACCTGGGGCTGTAATTCTGCTAGGCAGGCACAGTAGAAGGAGAGTGCTTTATAGGAGTTAAAAGTAATGGCAGGAGTGAGTTTCTGTGTGGCAGCTAAAGGAGGAAGGTAAAGGCAAGAGAATGGGAAACTAATGGTCTTAAAGATGAACAGGAATAGTAATGGGAGAGGGCTGGAAAAATAGATTGTGGTCAGATTGCTGAATGGATGGCATTAAAATTTCAAAAGTAAAATAGTTCTGAGAGATAAGGTGTATTGCCTGGGGTTTCCAAAATGGAGATAAAGGAATTTGAGTGGGATTGGTTTCTGATTTGGATAATTCTTTCCTCTCTCATGTATCAGATAGGTTGCCAGTATCAGGTGAGAGCACAGTGGCAGCAGAAGAGCTATTCAACTCATAAATTAACTCAAGTGGTAAAGAATATCAGATGGTAGATGCATCTTTCTTCTTAGGCTTACACAGGGTCATACCTAATATAACACTTTCTCCTATGATCAAGTGGATCTAATGTCAAAGCATTAGGAAAAAGGCCCACTTTTTCATGAAATAATAATTTTACAAGTGGGTACACATTTGATATATGGAAAACTGGAGAAGTATAGTGTGCATTTATTTCTTTCAGGTTGTCATAAAATTGTGATCTATGATATCAGTGGAGAAGGAAATGATCTATGGGAAGGCAGTTCAACAGGATCTGAATTTCAAAGAAAGTAATAAATGGACAAATAGGAGGCAGAAAAGCCCAAAGGCTCTGGACTTAGTGTTATCATTGTAAGAACACCTCTGCATGCTGAATTTTACTTACATAGCTTTCAAAATGATTCTGTCCTCCCTACAATTAAAGTTGCTTTTATTTCAAGACAAAGAGAATGGGAGCATTTTTGCACTCTGCCTTAATCATGCAGCCTTTTCCTATCACCTTTACTGCCAGAACTTGTGGGTAAAATAAGTGGGTTCCATTTCGATGTTTTCAAGTTCTTTGACCATGTAATGAATATGGTCAATGAGAGAAAGGAAGAGGAACAAAGGCTCTGAACATTTCACAGCCTGGGTAGACAATACCTGAATAACCGAACTAATCTTTAGCCTCTGATTAATTACATCTACACTTAAAATTTTTTTTAAAAACAGACTATTCTTTAGAGAAGTTTTAGATTCACAGCAAATTAAGTTGGAAAGTACAGAGATTTCCCCTACATGTCCTGCATTCCCCATCCCATAGCCTCTCCCACTATACATCTACATTGTTATAATGATATGAAAACAGATGAATTTGACCAGGCACTCACATACATTTATAATGAATGTGGTGATGCATTGTCCAGATGTTCTCTTCAGGCCGGAGATGCTAATTCTCTGAGCTGCTCCTAGTGTTGGCTGCTGATAGCTCACAGTGGGGGTTCCTACCTGGAAACAGTTTTCCAGCCAAATGGAGCTGGCTCCTACCAATTATAAGCCTTTCCGGGGGACTACATGTACACAGTATCTGATTGATATAGGGATACAAAGGCCTGGCTCCTCTGCCTCTCCTTGGGCCATCTGAGGGGCCATCCTAGCTTCACAGCTCCCCATGCATCACAGACCAATTTCTTCTGCCAATCCTTTCCTTACTACTTCATAGCTGTTGCTGTTGAGTCTAAATTAAATCTCTGCATGCAAATCTCTGGGTCAGGGTGTGTTTCCATATGTCTTAAATATGTAATTTCCCAACCATACACAAAATGTTGGTCATGTAGTACTTAAGTGGTAGTAAAAGTATGAGGCTATTATCAGAACATGTAGCTTTATGTTCTAGTTCCACTACTTAATAGCTCTATGACTTTGGGCAAATTAGTTTCTCTGAGCCTCAGGTTCCTCAGCTTTACATGGAAGTAATTTCTTATGAAACAAGGGTTACAATGAGGACCCAAGCAGACATATACCAACACACACACACACACACACCCCACATATAATGTTATATATATATATTTTTAAGATTTTATTTATTTATTCATGAGATACACAGAGGGAGAGAGAGGCAGAGACACAGGCAGAGGGAGAAGCAGGCTCCATGCAGGAAGCCCGATGTGGGACTCGATCCTGGGACTCCAGGATCACGCCCTGGGCCAAAGGCAGATGCTCAACTGCTGAGCCACCCAGGCGTCCCATAATGTTATATTTTTATGATTGACATGAACTGGCAATTTAAAAAACTAAGCCTAATTATTTTTACACTTAGTTATTTCATTGAAACATTCCATTAGACAGCAAAAGTCAATATTAAGACTATACAAAAAAAATTTATTATTGTCTACTATATGCTTGACCCTGTGCTATGTACTATGTATACAAAGATGAGAGCTTTCTTGACCTCCAGGGATTCCAGACTAGTGTAGAGAGACATTTAAAACAAACAGAGAAGGGAGTGCAAGTATTATATATGCCAAAATGGCAGTAGTATGCCCAGAAAGAATGGGAGGGGTGCTTATTTTTCCAAGGTATCAGAAAAGGCTTCATTAAGGAGTGAACTTTGAGGTGAGAATTTTTTAGGCAAATAATCTTATTCCCAGTAAAGTTTTTTTGAGCACTGACCTTAAAGGATACTTTAAGCACTAAAGGATACTTTAAGCACTTCTAAATAATAACAATTTTAGTGTAACCTATTATAACAACTATTTTGTGTATATCTATTATGCAGAGAATTTTCACAGAAAATTTTACAACTGAGAATTAAGTTTACTTACTGTTATCTTACGAGGACAGTCATTAGAACAGAGACCACTAAGAACTGTGGAAAAATAAGAAGAGGCCATTATTACTGATATAACCTAAGCTCATATTTAAAATGAACTCTAATTTTCCCCCTATAATCTATTAATATGCTCTACTGAGTCATAATCACAAGCAGAAACCAATTCAATTCCTTTGGATTTGAGTAAATCAAGTTTCTTGAAAGTTGTTCACTTTCTACCGATATTTTAAAAGCCTTTATTAAGCAGTTAAGATGCTGTTTTGTGAAATATATAGTGAGATAATTAATTATAGTTATATCATACCATACTTGTTGACTCTATTTTCCAAGCTGTTAGCTAAATTCTAAGGATGACTTAGAATCTGATATAGAAGTGCCAAATGCAAACCAATTAAATTGTATATGGAGAAAAACACATTTAGCATTTTATATCTCAAATTAGACTTTTTCCACTTATCTAGTCAAAGTTTCTGGGTCAAAGATTTTGGGCACTCTTGATTACTATTATGGAGAGAATACAACTATAGAAGAATTGATGAGTCTACAACAAATATCCAAAAGTAATTTAATGACATGTTTATTCTATAATCACCAAGAAAGAAAAGGTTAGAATGTCTGAATATTCTTTGTATAAGTAACATGAGTTTTGAAACATAATTATATTACCACCCCTTCATGTGAAGTGACATCTTTGTAAGAAAGTGGACATTATGTGTGCTATTAAATGTTATGCATTAAAGAGAGATGGCTGACATTTGTGCTCAGTAAGCATGGATTATCTCAATAATAATTATAAATATTTGTTAACTCAAACATATTTATAAGAAAAGGGTACCTTACATTTATTTATATTCTATGAATGTCAAATGACAATCATTATAATAAAAATACCCAGGCCGGGTATTTAAAGTATAGGCAAACTTTAAAAAGTATATATAAAGATACCAAAAAAATGAGCATGACATACTTCATCACAAAGGAAGATACTTGTTCATTTGCTATAATACATTTACGTGAACTACAATCTGAGGAAACAGTTAAATAAGTGTCTTGCATTTGAAAAACAGTTTTCAATGTTTAAGTTTCTTACCCCAGCATGACACCCGTTCTCACTCTTTTATTCTCTCAACTTTCTAAGCCCTAATGTCTCCCCCTCCTTTGTTTCTCTTCCTTCAACTCCAGACAGATATGGTACTTCTTTTTTTCTTGTTGCAAAATGATTTTCATAAACTTTACTTTAAACCATTATCTTGCTGAATAATAATTATTTTCTCACAAGTCTGTCATTGTACTAGTATGTAAGCTCTGCATCATTTTATCCTTATTTTCTCAGGGCCTAACCCAGTGTATTTGCTCAATAATACTTGTTGAAGGAGGAAAAAGATGGATTATTCAATAAATGGTAGTAGATAATTGGCTACTTGGAGGAAAATAAAGTTAGATTTTAACTCAATGTAAAAAATTACATTTGGCAAGGACACAAATAATATAAAGAACTCTTGTCTTTTAATAATAGAAAGACAACTCAATTAAAAAATGGGCAAAGGATCTGGATAGGCATTTCTCCAAAGAAGATATAGAGATATACAAAGCTCATGAAAAGATGCTCAGCATCATTAATAAACCAAAACCACAATGCAATGCACATTTGCAATATCCAAGAGGTGGAAGTAACCCAAATAAATGTCCAACAGATGAATGGAAGTAAATAAAATGTGGTATATACATACAATGGAACATTATTCGGCTTTAAAAAAGAAATCCTGTCACATATCACAACATGGATGAACCTTGAGGACATGATGCTAAGTGAAACAAGCCAGTCACAAAAAGCCAAATACTATATGATTCCATTTATATAAGGTGTCTAAAGTAGTCACATTCCTAGAAACAAAAAGTAGAATGGTGGTTCCCAGGAGTTAAGGTGAGGAGAAGAGGGGCAGTTGTTAAAAGGGTAAAGAGTTTCAGATTTGGAGATCTGTTTTACAACAATGTGAATATACTTAACATTGCCCACTGTACATTTAAAAATGGTTAAGATGGTAGAAAACAAAACAAATGAAATAAACTCTCAACATACCATTCCACACCCATTAAGATGGGTACAATCAAAAAGTCGGGTAATAACCAATGTTGGTGAGGATACAGAGAAATGGGATTCCTCACACATTTCTGGTGTGGACATAAATGGTTCAGCTGGTTTGGAAAACAATCTAGCAATTCCTTAAAAGGATTAACACAGAGTTTCCATTTAATTCAGCAGTTCCATTCCTATGTATATCTCAAGAAATATTAAAATAGAGAAATTAAAATATATGTCCATATGAAAGCTTGTAAGTTAATGTTCATGGTGGTTTATTTGTAATAGCCAAAATTCATCAACTGATGGATGAACAAGATGTGGTATATTCATATAATGGAATATTATTTGGCAATTAAAAGGAATATAGTATTGGTAATGCTACATGAATGGTCTTGAAAACATGGTAAGTGAAAGAAGTCAGTCACAAAAGACCACACTTTATATAATTCCATTTGTAGGAAATATAGGATAGGCAAATATATGGACACAGGAAGTAATGGTGGCCTAGTGCTGGGGTGGGATGGGGCGGGGATAGTGGGTTTAAGGTGATGACTAAAGGGCATAGGGTATTTATTTATTTATTTATTTATTTACTTTTTCATTCATTCATTCATTCATTCATTCATTTATATAAATATATTTTTTTTAAAATTTTTTTATATTTATTTATGATAGTTACAGAGAGAGAGAGAGGCAGAGACACAGGCAGAGGGAGAAGCAGGCTCCATGCACCGGGAGCCTGATGTGGGATTCGATCCTGGGTCTCCAGGATCGCGCCCTGGGCCAAAGGCAGGCGCCAAACCGCTGCGCCACCCAGGGATCCCTATATAAATATATTTTTTAAAGATTTTATTTACTTATTCATGACAGACACAGACAGAGAGAGGCAGAGACACAGGCAGAGGGAGAAGTAGGCTCCATGCAGGGAGCCCGATGTGGGACTCGATCCTGGGACTCCAGGATCACACCCCGGGCCGAAGGTGGCGTTAAACCAACTGGGCCACCAGGCTGCCCGGGCATGGGGTTTCTTTTAGGGTAATAAACATTTCTAAAATGGATTGTGGTGATTGCACAATTCTGTGAATATACTCAAAGCGACTGAAGTGGGTGAATAGATTGGTATGTGAATTATATCTCAAAGCTGTTACAATACTGAAAAGACATAAAAATTTAAAAACTAGGGGCACCTAGGTGGCTCAGTGGTTGAGCAGATGTGTCTGCCTTTGGCTTAGGTCATGATTCGGGGGTCCTGGGATTGAGTCCTGCATCAGGCTCCCTGTGGGAGCCTGCTTCTCTCTCTGCCTTTGTCTCTGCCTCTCTCTCTGTGTCTGTCATGGATATAATAAATAAACTCTTAAAAAAATTAAAAACTAATGTTTCAGCAAAGCACTCTTTAAAAGAGCTCACTAAAAAAAATTAAAAAAATAAATAAAAGAGCTCACAAAAAAATGATAAGGGGGTAAACGTCATTTTCTATTTTTATTTATTTTATTATTATTATTTTTAATAATAAATTTATTTTTTATTGGTGTTCAATTTGCCAACATACAGAATAACACCTAGTGTTCATCCCGTCAAGTGCCCCCCTCAGTGCCTGTCACCCATTCACCCCACCCCCCACCCTCCTCCCCTTCCACCACCCCTAGTTCGTTTCCCAGAGTTAGGAGTCTTCCATGTTCTATCTCCCTCTCTGATATTTCCTACCCATTTATTCTCCCTTCCCTTCTATTCCCTTTCACTATTATTTATATTCCCCAAATGAATGAGAACATATAATGTAAACGTCATTGTAAACATACATTACAAAGCCATACCATTGGTCATATACAAAGACCTTCTAGGTATGTGTTCAAAGATGATGATCCAATAGAAAACAAAGGATATCAAGAAGCAATATCCAAAAGAGAAGATGTAAATAATCAAAGCCATAAACGAAAACACTCAACCTCACCAGTCAGGGGGAAAAAAAATCATTTTATACCTAACAGGCAAAAAATAAAAGACCAAGTAAAATATCTGTAGGAAAAACAATAAAATCAAAGATAAATGACAAACTAGGAAAAATATTTACAACACATATAACAAAGGATTAACTTCCCTAATATATACTACAGTGCATTTATAAATAAGATAATGAAAAAGGACAAGGACGGTTTGTAAAAATAAAAATACAAATGACTCTTAGACCTATGAAAAGATACTGAATTTATTTAGTATAAGAAAAATGCAAAATAACATAGACAATAAATTCCTTTTACTTATGTGACTGGCAAAAATCAAAGAGTTTAATAACGCATTGGTTGGTGAGGGTGTTAGGAAATACATATTCTTATATACTGTAGATGAAAGTGTAAATTGATACAATTTCTATGAAGGGACATCTGTTAAAATAAAAACTTATAAAGTTCAAAACTAGGCAGAATTAATCTGTGGTGCTGGAAATTAAAATAGTAGTTACTTTAGGCAAAGTGGGTTAGTAACTAATAGAGCAGCATGAGGAAGCTTCTGGTTGCTGGTTATGTTTCTTGATCTGGGTATAATTACATGGGTATGTTTTATTTTGTGAAAATTTACAGGCCTGTGTACTTAGATATACTTTTCTGTATGTATTTTCAATAATTATTTATTTAAAACATTCACTTTTTTAAAAAAAATATTTATTTATTTATTATTTATGATAGACATAGAGAGAGAGAGAGAGGCAGAGACACAGGAGGAGGGAGAAGCAGGCTCCATGCCAGGAGTCTGACGCGGGACTCGATCCCGAGACTCCAGGATCGCGCCCTGGGCCAAAGGCAGGCGCTAAACCACTGAGCCACCCAGGGATCCCCAAAACATTCACTTTTTTAAAAAAGATTTTTTTATTTACTTGACAGAGAGAGCACAAGTAAGGGAAGTAACAGGCAGAAGAAGAGGGAGAAGCAGACTCCCCACTGAACAAAGAGCCTGATGTGGAACTCGATCCTAGGATCATGATTTGAGCTGAAGGCAAATGCTTAACTGACTGGGCCACCAAGGCACCCCTCACATATTGTTTTTTTAATAATTACATTTTTGGAAATTTATCCTATAGGATGTTCTCTGTGCATTATTTATAATAATAAGGGACTGAGATAGCCTGATTTCTATTTTAAAATAACTCATTAAATTATGTTGTATCCATACTATGTGATACTATTCAGTAGTTAAAATATTGAGGCAGCTCTAGATTATATTGCTGTGGTACAGTCTCTAAGATATCTTGTTAAGTGGAGAAAGCAAAGCCTAGAACAACCATTTATGTAAAATAGAAGTATATACATAAACTATCTTTGAGAGACATAAAGTTGTCTTTGGGAAAGGAATTGCACCACTGGGAGACAGGTGAAAGGGAGATGACTAATCACCATATACTTTTGTACTTTTTTTTTTCTTCATATTTGCATGTATTACTTACCTTAAAAAAACCAAATTTATTACCGAAATAAAAATTTAGACCTCTCAGATGAATATATGCTAAATTGGATAGTGTCATATGCTGGTGGGTATGTAAATGCCTGTATCTTTTGGGAATGGTGATTTGGTATTACCTATTAACATTAAAAGCACAGCCCTTCAACTTACTGATTTCATGTCTGTGAAATAATGGAAACCACCTACATATCCACTGAGAGAAAATACTGGGTAAATTTTGGAACATGTACAGTATTATGGAATGACATGGAGTTATTAAAGAATGAAGGACATCTGGACTCTTTCCATATCCTGGCTATTGTGGACATTGTTGCTATAAACATTAGGATGCATGTGCTCCTTCGAATCACTATGTTTGTATCCTTTGGATAAAAAAAAAAAGAATGACATCTTGCCATTTGCAATGACATGGATGGAACTAGAAGGTATTATGCTAAGTGAAGTAAGTCAGAGAAAGACAAACACCATATGATTTAATTCATATGTGGAATTTAAGATATAAAACATGAACACAGGGGAAGGGAAGGAAAAATAAAAAAAAAGACCATTATCAGAGAGGGAGACAAACTATAAGAGACTCTTAACTCTAGGAAACAAACTGAGGGTTGCTGGGGGAGGATGGTGGAGGGATGGGGTAATTGGGTGATGGGCATTAAGGAGGGCATTTGATACAATGAGCACTGGGTGTTATAAGCAACTGATGAATCACTAAATTCTACCTCTGAAACAACAACTACTACTACTACTACTACTACTACTACTACTACTACTACGACTACTACTACTACTATGACTACTACTTACTAAAACAGCTGCTCCTTCATTCTCCCCAAACTCCCAATTAAGAATGAAGGAGACCTATACGTGCTGACTTGAAAGAGTGTTTATACTCTTGCTGAGAAAAAAAAAAGAAAAACAAGATGCAGGTAAACATGTTTAGTAAGATTCTATTTACAAATTATGTGTTGGATGAATCTCACAGACATAATGCTGAGTGAAGAAACCAGAGGCAGGGCACCTGGGTGGCTCAGTGGTTGAGCATTTGCCTTTGGCCCAAGTAGTGATCCTGGGGTCCTGGGATCGCGTTTCACATCAGGCTCCTCACAGGGAACCTGCTCTTCCCTCTGCCTCTCTCTGTGTCTCTCATGCATAAATAAATAAAATCTTAAAAAAAAAGAAAAAAAAGAAAAAGAAACCAGAGGCAAAGACTACAGTTCTGTATGCTTGCTTTTATATGACATTCAAAAAAGGGAAAATGAATCTGTGGTGACTGATATCAGAACAGTGGATACACTTTTGCGTGGAGTACTGCCTGGGATGGGAGACCTTCTGTGGTACCGCAAATATTTTATCTTGATCTAAGGGGGTATACCTATGTAAAATTTCACTAAGCTGTAGACTTTTACCATTTTTCTTAACCCCATTTCTCCTACAAGCTTACAACAGTGTATTATTTTATTTTTAAAAGATTATATATAAAATATATATAAAGATTACATAATCTCTTATATAAACTAACTTCTCTCTCTCTTCTCTCTTGTCTATTGGTTTTGTTTCTCTGGAGAACCCAGACTAATACAGTAAGTTTCTGTTTTTATTGGTCATTGACAATCTCTGCTCTTTGCCATATCTGTCCACTCATCAATGGATACTATTGATATTCTCCCTGAAGGTGATTTAATTTCTACTTCTTACTATCTGCTCATTCTCTATTCCTATCAACATGGCCTTCTACCTGAAATGCTGTGCCACTATCCATTTTGATTGTTCCACCTTTTTGGAACTTCTTGCCTATCATTTTCACAGAAACCTTCTTTGATCTTAATAATCTTATAGAACATATAATTCAAATATAAAGCAGTTTTCACTGGTTTTTAGCTATAGTACATGCATATATCTTCCTCTTTCAAGTAGACAGATTCCTGTTAGCAATAAATACTAGTTACATAAATGGATAGATCTTTACTGAATAAAACTGAGTAGTAGTAAAAAAGCCAAGACAATAATGCACTTTGTGGAAGAACATACTGTGTGGTGACTCAAAGTGCTAATAAACAGATCTATTTCCAAAACCACCTTCAAACACACACACACATATTTGAGATATAATTCACATTTTGAGATAGCATTCACTCATTTATAGTGTTCTATTCAGTGGTTTTTAGTGTATTCCCAGAGCTGTACAATCATTACCACAATCACTCTTCATCACTTCTAAAAAGAAACCCTGTATCCTTTAGCTATCATGCTCCGGTCCTCCTATTCCCACCCTCAGTCCAAAGCAACCACCATAATCTTCTGTGTCTACATACTTTTCTGAATATTTTGAGGATATTATAGAAGAAATTCAAAAATGTAGAGAAGAAAATAAAAGTCACTTGTGATCCAACCATCCAGATATCGTTACCAATTTGTTGTAAGATATCAACACTGTCATAGACTAAATGTGTCTCCACAAAGTCCTTATGTTGAAGTACTAATGTCTGGTGCTGCCATATTTGGAGATGGAGCCTCTATGGAAAAAATGTTAAATGAGTTTATAAGGCGGCATCTGAGTAGTTCAGACGGGTAAGCACCTGCCTTTGCTCAGGTCATAATCCCAGGTCCTGGAATTGAGCCCCACATTGGACTCTCTGCTCAGAGGAAAGCCTGCTTCTCCCTCCCCCTCTGCCTGCTGCTGTCCCTGCTTGTACTCTTTCCCTCTGTGTGTGTGTGTGTCACATAAATAAAAGTTTTTTTTTTTTTAAATAAAAGAGTTCATAAGGGTGAAGTACTAATCTGATGGATTAGTGTTCTTATAAGAAGAGACATGAGAGAGCTTACTCTCTCTCACTCACTGCACGTACAAAGTGGAGATCATGTGAGCACCCAAGGAGATGGAGGCCACCTATAAGCCAAGAGGCCTCACAATGAAACCTACTTTGCTGGCACCTTTATCTTGGAATTCCCAGTCTCTAGACTACGAGAACCAAATTTCTGTTGTTTAAGCTGCCCAGCCTGTATATGACACTTTGTTATGGCAGACTGAGATTAACATACAAATAAAAGAATTTACATATGTGAAATCATGCTACACATAATTTTTAATCTTTTTGGTTAACATAATCCAGTCTTTTCCTACATTATTAAATATGTTTCTATCACATAACTTCAGTATTCCACTGCATGTATGGATAAATATATGCATAAAAATACATACCCATTCTTATTAGGACATTTAGGTTCTCCACTCTATAATCCATCTTTTTCTCCTCTTATAAATACCACTGGAAAGATCATCTTTACAGACATGGTACATTATACACAAATCTCTGGCAAATCTCTGATAATTTTCTTGGGATAACTGTATAGAATTAGAATTCTTTCTGGGTTTAATCTTAAAGTTTTTGGTGTGTATACTGAAATCATCCTTCAGAAAGGCTATCAAGCATCTTTTTAGTAAACATTCATTGATCTTCTGGTAAGTGCCAAACTCTGAACAGGAATTTGCTTTCATATATGCTCTTGCTCACAGAAAGATTGTGAGTTACCTTTAGTTGCTCCCCTGCCCCCAACTTTCTTTTTTTAGAAAAGGAAACTGAAGCTTGGGCTAGTATATCCACTCAAGGTCACAAAACAAATGGAGCTCTTATGAAAGAACATGTGAAAAAAAAAAAAAAAAAAAAAAAAAAAAAAAAAAAAAAAAAAAAAAAAAGAAAGAACATGTGGCCACTAGTCACTAACTCATTTAAAAAACACATTATCCTACTTTTACAGGAGATGGAAAAATCGATGAACCAGTAGATTATTTTATTTTCTGTATAGGATAAATTGTCTGTGTCTTGGTTAGCATAGTTGAGAGTATTTACTCAAAATTATATAATACTATGTTTCATTTTGTATAGAGCAAGCCAAAATCTGGGTTCCTGTATCTATTTCTGTTTTTTACAAGATCTCCTCTGTCAAACTTGAAGTTTGATACTATAAGCAATAGGATCAAGATACATATCACACATATATATTATACATACATATGTCTTATAAAAGGAGATGTCTACATAATACAGATAGAATATGTATTTCCTTGTTTTTACAGGCATAATGTAAGAAGAAGAAATGGTAATAATCCTTGAGCCTAATCAATACTCTGGTTGATAATATTATTTAGTTAGGAATTCAGGACTCCTAAACACTGTTTTAAAGGCTAACCTATTCTTAGCCTGAAATTATTACTTCATCTACAGAACAATTTGACTTTTTTCCAGTGACATCAACCTAATAACTGCAGCAGGTATGGCAGACTTAGACTGTATGGTTTCTGGGCTCTACTAGCTCTATATATGTGACACGAAGCAGAAAAAATGTCTTTAGCTAGTTTCAGTAATTATACTGCTTTCTCAAAGTAGAATTTTACTTTTAGCTTTGGCTTTACCACTAAATCCTTTTGTTTTCCCTTTAGATTTCCAATCAGAAAAAAAGGACATGCCTACTCACATACACACTTTTATCTTCTCTTGAGTTAATAAAATAATAGTTTAAAAAAGTCTGAAAAGCATTAGGTTTCTTCAAATGTGTAGGCTGTATTAGGAAAAATTTTATTTTTATTTCTCTACTATATTTTTCTGTATAAAATGTGACAGACTCATCAATTCAGTTTAAACTATAGCTTATTAAAATTACACACAACTGCAAAAAGAAAGGGAGAACTGAATTGAATGCTGCTGAGAAACACAATATAGCATATGCTTTATGCTTGTGTTAGTAGTTCATCTTATTAATAAGGGTTTTTTTTTTAGTATATCAGATTAATTATACCAAGTTTACAGGTCATGAATGTTCATCAAGAATAAATCCAAAAGCGACTATTTGATATTAAGACTGGCTAAAATCAAGAAGCTTTTGCACAGCAAAGGATACAGTCAACAAAACTCAAAGACAACCTACAGAAT
Organism: Canis lupus dingo; assembly: GCF_003254725.2. Classification (NCBI taxonomy): domain Eukaryota; kingdom Metazoa; phylum Chordata; class Mammalia; order Carnivora; family Canidae; genus Canis; species Canis lupus. Next base: position 66,218,577 of record NC_064244.1, on the reverse strand, counting down.
GGGAGAAGATATTTGCAAATGACATATCAGATAAAGGGCTAGTTTCCAAGATCTATAAAGAACTTATTAAACTCAACACCAAAGAAACAAACAATCCAATCATGAAATGGGCAAAAGACATGAACAGAAATCTCACAGAGGAAGACATAGACATGGCCAACATGCATATGAGAAAATGCTCTGCATCACTTGCCATCAGGGAAATACAAATCAAAACTACAATGAGATACCACCTCACACCCGTGAGAATGGGGAAAATTAACAAGGCAGGAAACCACAAATGTTGGAGAGGATGCGGAGAAAAGGGAACCCTCTTACACTGTTGGTGGGAATGTGAACTGGTGCAGCCACTCTGGAAAACTGTGTGGAGGTTCCTCAAACAGTTAAAAATATACCTGCCCTACGACCCAGCAATTACACTGTTGGGGATTTACCCCAAAGATACAAATGCAATGAAACGCCGGGACACCTGCACCCCGATGTTTATAGCAGCAATGGCCATGATAGCCAAACTGTGGAAGGAGCCTCGGTGTCCAACGAAAGATGAATGGATAAAGAAGATGTGGTTTATGTATACAATGGAATATTACTCAGCTATTAGAAATGACAAATACCCACCATTTGCTTCAATGTGGATGGAACTGGAGGGTATTATGCTGAGTGAAGTAAGTCAGTCGGAGAAGGACAAACATTATATGTTCTCATTCATTTGGGGAATATAAATAATAGTGAAAGGGAATATAAGGGAAGGGAGAAGAAATGTGTGGGAAATATCAGAAAGGGAGACAGAACGTAAAGACTGCTAACTCTGGGAAACGAACTAGGGGTGGTAGAAGGGGAGGAGGGCGGGGGGTGGGAGTGAATGGGTGACGGGCACTGGGTGTTATTCTGTATGTTAGTAAATTGAACACCAATAAAAAAAAAAAAAAAAAAAGACTGGCTAAAATCCATAATATCAGCTCCTTTCAGGCACCCTATTCATACAGTACAAGAAATTTCATCAAGTGTGTGAGCCAGAGTAAAATGTGGGTGGGGGCAAAAGACTTCACTTCTCTGTTTCACAGTTTTAGAAAAATCTTTAAAATAATATGGTTGGATAAAATCATTTATAAGGCTTATAAAAACTCCCATATCCTATGATTCCAAACTGGGTTTTATCTTGCTAGTAGATAGTTTCAGGTGCTGACCACTCTGCCCCAGCACAGAAGAAGTGGTCTGGTTTTAAAGAGTGCTTTAAGTTTGTTCATGTATGTCAGAAATGCAGAGCAAAACCAGGAATATAACTTATTTTATAATCTAATTTTCTGTCTTCTCTTTCCCTAATATGCAAGATTATATAGTATTTTAAAAAGTTATACATTCTAATGTGTTTCCACTAAAAATGATCATATGTAGGTACTATTATATGAGACAATCCATGTAAAACACTTGATGGAGGGCCTGGTACATGATAAACAACAAATATTAGCTACTGTAGCTTTTTTTTTTAAATGAATCGATTCTGTAATTCTGGATTATAGTATTTAGAAGTATCAGTTTTTACTGCCACAGCTTCTTTCGGTATGCCTGAAACTTTGGTAACCACCAGAAGCTAGCAGAGAATGCTCAGGGCTCATAATATTTATATCTAATAAGTGGCAAAGGGCATAACTTTTTAAAAATACCTTTCCAGATTTTCCAAATGTTTTATTTGGCTGCCTTATTTGTAATCAGAAAATAAGTGCTAAGTCAAAACTTTACCACTAAAAAAAGGATAATGCCTTAAAATTCTCTTGCATAATCAAGGAAATAAAAGGGAGGACTCTGATGGTGTTTTTACAAATGTCACCAGAAATTATAATTTTAAGACTCTATAACGTCAAGCTTAAGAACAAGTAAAAAGTACCAGTAATCTATTAATCCATTGTAAGAATGTAATTTCCCCAGTGACATCAGAATAAAAACTCCATCTACTGTGCTTTAGTCAGGGGAAAAAAAACCCCAACAAACCAAAAATCTACTCCTAAATGCTTCAAGGCATAATTTATTATCATTTCAGCAAAAGCTCACTTCCTAGAAGGGAGAGTTATACTGTTTATATAAAACTATACTGTTTTAAGTAAAACATTGTTCTTAAGCAACTGTAACAATTGGGAAGGTGTGCTAAAATAAAGAGCCCCTATGAAAAATGAAATTTCACAGGGCAGATACTGGTATACAATTCCAGCCTTCCACTATTTGTATTTTTCACTACTGTGAGCCTGTTGAAGTATCTGTGTTGTTCATTTTAAGTGTCAATAAATGGTTTCCTACTAACCAGCTGATCTTTGCTAAACCACAGTCTAATTTTTAGAAGTTTAAGAATTTTATCCATTTCATAAACTTTTGTAAATTACTAGTATGTATTTCTGACCATATTACAAAATCCTATGTAGATTTATTGTAACATTTTATAATACCTTTTCAAATAAACTGTTTTAAAAAGTAATTTCTAATACCCTTAGACTTTTAAAACTATAGTTATTATAAAAAGATTAATGGAATTTGGAAGATAGCCTATTCACAGAATTAAATGAAAACCTGTAATTAAAATACTTAATGAGCTATTTGAAATACTGGATACTAGTAGATTAGTTTAAAACATGACTAATGGGATGTAGAATTCCTAAATTTTCTTTAAAATGACAATGCCTAGGGTCTTTTTTCTTCTTCTTCTTCTTTTTTTTTTTAAAGATTTTTTAAAGTATCCTCTCCACCCAATGTGGGGCTTCAACTCACAACCCCAAGACCAAGAGTTGCATGCTCAACAGACTAAGCTAGCTAGGTGCCCTGACAATGCTTAGGATCTTAAGATTTCATGTTAAAACACATTATATGTTATAGCTCATGTATTCTTAAAGATATTTAAGGTATAGCTTTGTGATTCAGTTTATATTAGCTACTTCACACAAATGTCAAAAACAAAAAATAGCAATAATCATGCGTAAGTACTGTAACACTAAACCATGGTGTAGGTTGGGAGAAGGATGAGTAGAATAAAGTCAAAGCTATAAAGGTCAGTACTGTATAATGGTTTTAGTAGCATTTAAAATGAAAAATCCAGTGCTGTGAGGCTCTCCTCTGGGGGAGGGTAGCAAGTCCAGCCTTGCTGGGTCCTTTAAGATTTGGACTTTTAAATCCCAGCCATATGCCAGAGATAAAACACAGGAGAACTGTGTTGCTAAGTATACCCATGCCCTGGCACAGACAGATTGAGGGTGGGGATATGTAAGAGCCCTGGGCCACAGGAGGGGAGATTGCTCGCTTTTCTGTGGGGGCTTCCTGAGCAGAGGCAGCTGAGAGTTCCCCTCTCTGGGGTCAAGAGGGATAGATGATACCATCTTCCATGCCCCCTGCTCTGCCCCACCCACCAGCATGGTGGGACTTCAGTGAGCAATACAGAGCCCCTAGTGGGCGCTGGAGCCAGTCACACCAAACCCAGGTCTCCTGTTGCCCTGCAGGACCATCACTACTAGGGCAAGTCTGACTGAGCCAACGTGGCAGGCCGCATCTCCTTTAGAGGACCAATACAGCACTCCTGTACTCCCCATATGTGTCAAAGATACATGATCATAGAGTGCTCCTAAGGGTCAGCTTCAGCTCTAGGGGAACAGGACCAGGCTTCCCCCCATTTTTTTCTTTGGAATCAGGCTTATAGTTTCTCATTTTTTGGATCAGGCTTTTTTTTTCTTTCTTTCTTTTCCTTCTCAATCAGGTTATAATTTTTTATCTGTTTGCTTTTTTTTTGGGTCCCTTTTCCTTTTCTCTTTTTTTGGACCAGGTTTGTGTTTCTATTTTAATCAGGCTTATCTGAACAAACAGATCAGAACACACCTACTTAAAGGCCAAAACACTCCCCACTGCAAGCAAAGAGGAACCCTGTAGAGGACTGACGTGGGAAAGAGCAGCCACAACACAGCAGCAGAATGCACACAGCATATACCAGAAACACTTCCTGAAGTTCCTGGGCAGTGCCTTCTTTTTAATACAGCATTACTCTCAGGAGCAGGAAATGTAACAAGTTTTCATATATATTCAAAAGACAGAAATTTAGCAAAGATGACAAGACAGAGGAATTCTCCCCCTCCAAAAAAGATCAAGAAGAAATCATAGACATAGACTTGCTCAAAACATATATAAGCAATATATCTAAACAAGAATTTAGAACAACAGTTATAAGAATACTAGCTGGGTTTTGAAAAAATGTAGAAGACACCAGAAACTTGCTGCAGAGATAAAAGACCTAAAAACTTGTGAGGCTGAAATAAAAAATTCTGTAACTGAGATGCATAACCCACAGGATATAATTACAACAAGATGGGAGAAGCAGGGGAATGAATAGGTGACATGAAGATAAAATTATGGAAAATAATGAACCAGAAAAGGAGAGGAAAAGAAAACTATTAGATCACAAATATAGATTTAGGGAAGTCAGCAATTCCATAAAGTGAAATAATATCTATATCATAGAAGTCCCACAAGAAGAGTAAGAAAAATGGGCAGAAGATTTATTTGAACAAAATACAGCTGCAACCTTCCCTAATATGGGGAAGGAAACAAGCATCCAAATTCAAGAAGCACAGAGAACTCCCCTTAAAATGAACAAAAAGACACAAACACCAATATATATCACAGTGAAACTTGTAAGATACTAAGATTAAGAGAGAATTCTGAAAGCAGTTAGGATTAAAGATCCTTAACCAAAAAAGGTAGACACATAGGTTTAGCAGCAGACCTACCCACAGAAACTTGGCAGGCCAGAAGAAAGTGGCAATGTGCTAAATGGAAAAAATATGCAACTAAGGCTGTCATTCAGAACAGAAGGAGATAAAGAGCTTCTAAGACAAGCAAAAACTAAGGGAGTTCATGAACACTAAATTAGCTCTGCAAGAAATATTAAAGTGAACCCTTTGAGCAGGAGAGAGAGACCCAAAGCAACAAAGACTAGAAAGGAACAGAGACAATATACGGTAACAGTGACTTTACAGGTAATACAATGCCACTAAATTCATATCTATCAATAATCACTCAGAATGTAAATGGACTCAATGCTCCAATTAAAACACAGAGGGTATCAGAATGGATAAAAAAACAAGACCATATGCTTGCTGCTTATAAGAGACTCATTTTATTTTTTTATTTTTTATTTTTTATTTTTTTAAAGATTTTATTTATTTATTCATAGAGTCAGAGATAGAGAGAGAGAGGCAGAGACACAGGCAGAGGGAGAAGCAGGCATCATACAGAGAGCCTGATGTGGGACTCGATCCAGGGTCTCCAGGATCATGCCCTGGGCTGCAGGCGGCGCTAAACCGCTGCGCCACCGGGGCTGCCCCGAGACTTATTTTATTTTATTTTATTTATTTTATTTTTTTATTTATGATAGTCAAAGAGAGAGAGAGAGAGAGAGAGAGAGAGAGAGAGAGAGAGAGGCAAAGGGAGAAGCAGGCTCCATGCACAGGGAGCCCGACGTGGGATTCGATCCCGGGTCTCCAGGATCGCGCCCTGGGCCAAAGGCAGGCGCCAAACCGCTGCGCCACCCAGGGATCCCCCGAGACTAATTTTAGATCCAAAGATACCTCCAGATTGAAAGTGAGGGGTGGAGAACAATCTATCATGCTAAGGGACATCAAAAGAAAGCTGGAGTAGCCCTCCTTATATCAGACAAACCAGATTTTAAACCAAAGACTGTAATAAGAGATGAAGAAAGGCATCTTATAATAAAGAGGTGTATCCAATAAGAAGATCTAACAATTGTAAATATTTATGCTCCCAATTTGGGAGCAGCCAAATATACAAATCAATTAATAACAAACTTAAAGAAACTGATAACAACCCAATAATAGTAGAAGATTTTAACACTCCACTCGAAGCAACAGACATACTATCTAAGCAGCAAATCAATAAGGAAACAATGGCTTTGAATGATACCCTGGACCAGATGCACTTAACAGATATATTCAGAGCATTTCATCCTAAAGCAGCAGAATATACATTCTTTTTGAGTGCACACAGAACACTCTCCAGAATAGATCACATACTGGATCACAAATCAGACCTCAACCGGTACAAAAAGATTGAGATCATACCATGCATATTTTTAGACCACAATGTAACTAGAAGTCAATCACAAGAAAAAATTTGGAAAGGCCATAAATACATGGAGGTTAAACATCCTACTAAGACTGAATGGGGGTCAGCCAGGAAATTAAGGAAGAAATAAAAAATATATAGAAGCAAATGAAAGTGAAAACATAACTGGTCCAAAACCTTTGGGATGCAGCAAAGGCAGTCCTAAGAGGCAAGTATATTGCAATACAGGCCTTCTTCAAGAAGCAAGAAAAGTTTCAAATTCACAATCTAACCTTACAACTAACAGAACTGGAAAAAGAACAGTCAATAAAGCCTAAACTGAGAAGGAGGAGGAGGAGGAGGAGAAGCAGGAGGAGGAGGAGGAAGAGGAAGAGGAGGAGGAAGAAGAATAATAAAGGAGGGAAATAATAAAGATTAGAGCAGAAATCAATAGCATAGAAATTAAAAAAAAAACAAACCCAACAGAAGAACAGATCAATGAAACTAGGAGCTGGTATACTGAAAGAACTAACAAAATTGATAAACCCCTGGCCAGACTTATTTTTTTTTAAATTTTATTTATTTATTCGAGACATGGAGAGAGAGGCAGAGACACAAGCAGGCTCCTCACAGGAAGCCCTATGCGGGACTCGATCCCAAGACCCGGGGATCATGCCCTGAGCCAAAGGCAGATGCTCAACCTCCTGAGCCAGCCAGGCATCCCTAGCCAGACTTATCAAAAAGAGAAAGGACCCAAATAAATAAGCCCATGAATGAAAGAGGTGAGATCACAACCAACACTGCAAAAATACAAACAATTCTAAGAGAATATTATGAGCAATTATATGCCAACAAATTGGGCAATATGGAGGAAATGGATAAAATCCTAGAAATATATAAACTACCAAAATTAAAACAGGAAAAAATAGAAAATCTGAACAGACTCATAACCAGCAAAGAAACTGAATCAGTAATAAAAATCTCCCAGCAAACAAGAGTCCAGGGCAAGATGGCTTCCCAGGGGAATTCTACTAAACAATTAAAGAATTAATACCTATTCTTCTCAAATTGTTCCAAAAAATAGAAATGGAAGGAAATCTTCCAAACTCATTCTACGAGCCAGCATTACCTTGATTCCAAAACCAAAGACCCCACCAAAAGGAGAATTATAGACGAATGTCCTGACGCAACCATCTCAACAAGATACAAGCTAATCCAATCCAACAATACATTAAAAGGATTATTCACTACCACCTAGTGGGATTTATTCCTGGGCTGCAGGGGTGGTTCAATATCTGCAAATCAATGTGATACACCACATTAATAAAAGATGGATAAGAACCATATGATCCTCTAATAGATTCAGAAAAAGCATTTCACAAAGTACAACATCTTTTCTTGATAAAAACCCTCCACAAGGAGGGCACATGATGAGATGAACACTGGGTGTTATACTACATGTTGGCGAATTGAACTTAAAAAAAAAAAAACAAAAACCTCCACAAGGTAGGGATAGAGGAAACATTCGAAAACATCAAAAGGCCATGTATGAAAGACCCACAGGTAATACAATGCTCAATGGGGAAAAACTGAGAGCTTTTTCCCTAAGATCTGGAACATAACAGGAACGCTCACTCTCAGAACTGCTGTTCAATATAGTACCAGAAGTCCTAGTCTCAGCAATCAGACAACAAAAAGAATTAAAAGGTATTGAAATCATCAAGAAAGAAGTCAAACTTTCATTCTTTGCAGATGATATGATACTCTTTAGAAAACCTGAAAGACTCCACCAAAAAACTGCTATAACTGATACATGAATTCAGCAGAGTCTCATGATATATAATCAACATACATAAGTCTGTTGCATTTCTATACACCAGTAATGAAGTAACAGAAAGAGAAATCAAAGAATCAATCCTTTTTACGATTGTAGCAAACCCCATAAAATATCTTGGAATCAACCTAACCAAAGAGGTAGAAGATCTGAAAACTATACAACACTTATGAAAGAAATGAAGACCCAAAGAAATGGAAAATTATTCCATGCTCATGGATTGGAAGGAAAAATATTCTTAAAATGTCTGTACTAACCAAGGCAATCTACACATTCAATGCAAGCCCTATTAAAATAACACCAGCATTTCTCAGAGTTAGAACAAATAATTCTCAAATTTGTAGGGAATGAGAAACACCCCAAATAGCCAAAGCAAATTAAAAGAAAACCAAGCCTGGATGTATCATAATTCTGGTTTTCAAGCTGTATTACAAAGCTGTAATGACCTAGACAGTATGGCATAAAACAGACACATAGATCAATGAAACTGAAGAGACAACCCAGAAATGGACCCACAGCTATATGGTCAACTACTCTTCAACAAAACAGGAATGAATATCAAATGGAAAGAAGAGTCTCTCCAACAATGGGTGTTGGGAAAATTGGGCAGTGACATGCAGAATGAAACTGGACATTTTCTTACACCATACATAAAAACAGACTCAAATGGATGAAAAATCTAAATTTGAGACAGGAATCCATCAAAATCATATTGGAGAACATAGGCAGCAATTTCTTTGACCTTGGCTGTAGAAACTTCTTACTAGACATATCTTAGGGGGCAAGGGAAACAACAACATAAGTGAACTATTGGAACTTCACTGAGATAAAAAAAACTTCTGCACAGCAAAGGACAAAAATCAACAAAACTGAAAGGCAATGTGAGGAGTGGGAGAAGATATATGTACATGACATCAGATAAAGGGCTAGTATCCAAAACCTATAAAAAATTTATTAAACTCAATATTCAAAAAATAAATCCAGTTAAGAAATGGGCGGAAAACATGAACAGATATTTCTTGAAAGAAGACATACACATGGGTGTAACAGACATTTGAAAAACTGCTCAACATCACTCATCAGGGAAATACAAATCAAAACTACAATGAGATACCATCTTATACCTGTCAGAATGGCTAAAAGTTAGTCAGAGAAAGACAAATACCATGTGATTTCACCCATATGCGGGATTTAAGAAACAAAATAGATTGGATATGGGGAAAGGGAAGGAAAAATAAAATGAGATAAAGACAGAGATGGAAGCAAACCACAAGAGACTCTTAACTATAGAGAAGAAACTGAGGGTCAATGGAGGGACGTGGGTGGGGGATGGCTAAAATGGGTGATGCACATTAAGGAGTGCAGTTGTGGTGTGTAATGGGTGTTGTATTTAAGTAATGAATCACTAAATTCCACTCCTGAAACTAATAGTACATTAAATGTTAAAGAATTTAAATAAAATCTTGGAAGAAGAAAAATGAAAGATCCTTGTCTGAATTATAGGTGTCTCCTCATATTCATTCTCTGAAAATGTCTTTTGTTTTGGTTTAAGACATGTGAATATAAGGCAAATACCATAATCAAATATCATATGGGAAATAAAAGCCCCTGTCCCAGCTATTCCTGTCATTCAGACATTATTTAGACACTTTGTGGAAACCTTTTTATGTCTGTTGATTACCTATCTTTAATTACTTTAATTAAAAAAAATACACTCATCGAAAAGAACTTAGACACAGAAACTTATAAAGAGTCATCTTTCATGTAATTTTAAAAAAAGATTATTTATTTATTCATGAGAGACACACACACAGAGAGAGAGAGAGAGAGAGAGAGAGAGAGAGAGGCAGAGACCCAGGCAGAGGGAGAAGCAGGCTCCATGCAGGAACCCTGACGTGGGACTCGATCCTGGATCTCCAAGATCACACCCTGGGCTGAAGGTGGTGCTAAACCGCTGAGCCACTCGGGCTGCCCTCTTTCACATAATTTTGATCCTGTTCTCTACCTGTGCAAACTAATATTAAATGTAGTAGGCATATGTTTTATACACATATACATTTTTATACACATATGTACATTTTTATACACCATGTAAAGTTGTTAAAATTTATTCTAACTTCAGAGATGTCTTACCTCTAAAAGCATATTTGATTCTAGGTAAATGTTTAAAAAACTTTAAGTAAATAATTTAAAATGCAAAACATATATTTATCTTCCTTAATCCCTGAATATTACTACAATGATTAAAGAAATCTGAAAATACGTGTGTGATTAATGGCAGCTATTTGAGGAATTTCTAATGGGTATTAAATAGGTAAATAATATTGAGAAAATAGCCAATTAATGCTGACAAGGTCAGAGAATCAATGGGGCAATGTGGATGGACCCCCTAGCAGACCAGTGAGAAACCCTGAATCTCAAGGTGACGGCTAAGAACAAGGGCAAGCCTGATGGGGCCAAGGGAGCAAGGAGGACATGAAGGACTCCTGGAACTCTGTGAAAGATCACACAGGGAACAGATGTATTTGTCAGTTGGAGGTCCCAGCTAGCTAAGTAAAATGAGGGACTTGCTGGTGCTCCTAGACAGTGTTCTAAATAACTTTAGAGTGTTGCCAAAAACCAACCCTCTGAATCCACATGGTGAAATAACACAAAAAGGCCCAGCAAAGTAGTGAGATCGTGTAATAAGTTGTATCTCCCTGTGATGCCCCTTCTCTTCTTCCCATTGGAAAGCACAACTCTGCTCAGACTTAAGAGAGTCTGATGATTCCTCCACGTTGAGGCCAGAGGAGTAAGTCAGAGACTCCTGTAGTGTCCTTTGCTAGTGATTCTCATAGAGGTGGGTACAGTTCACCACCAAGGCATCACTTGAGCAGTGTTATCTGAGAACCCTGAAAGCCACTGTCTTGTTCAAATACTTCTTCCACCTCTGGTCAGTTCCCAGCTTTCGAGCCCCAGTGGTTCCCACCCTGACTTAGGCTAGGAAGTCACAGGCTACAGATTCTCAAGAGGCTCGTATGTTTTTAAACTTCTTACATGGAATTTTTCCAATTATACAAAATTAGAGAGATAGAAAGGGCCCCCCTCACACTTCACATAATTTCAGTTGTCAACAACACATGGCCAATCTTGTTAGACCTACATTCCACTTCCTACTTCCCTGGATTACTTTAAAGAAACACCTTGAACATGTCATTTCATTTTCACATAGTCTGTTGTCTTCATTATTTAATTCCTTAAATAAGTTTACTTTTTCCTGAGGAGGACCATTATGTATTTATGTATTCTGTTACCATAGTTATAATTTGTGGTCTACTGTAAGGACAAAAACTGCAATAATCTTAGTAGGACTAATTGTTTTGTTGTTCAGTAGATATTAATCAAAGACCTGCTAAATACCAGACATTAGTGTCAATGGACAGAAGTTACTCAATATGCATATTTGACTTCATACAAAATAAATGTTCTAAAAGCTAAATTGACTCATAAAAGAAGCGTGTGTTGCTTTATGAGGAGATGAGTTTTATTGCAAGGCATTTAAGCAGAAGCTGGCTGAGATGCTGCATTAGGGTGCACTTGGGCAAGATGCCTTCTGAGGCCTTTCCCATCTCTAAGATTCCCTGATCTTTCTGTAATTTGTAAAAATGTAAGTGAATAAAATACCAAGGAAGGATTGAGGATTCTAAATTATATGTAAACATTTTCCACATGGACAATTTCCAAATGACCAATATAAAAAAAAATGTGAGACTGGCTTCTGCTTCATGCTGAGAAACTGCCTTTTCTCTTTAGCGTTATTATTATTATTATTATTACTATTATTGCAACTGAGGATCTGAGTTCCATATCGGTGCAGGAAAATTTTATGCCCTGATTTACTTCTATTTCACATGACTGACAACCTTTGCTCTAGGGGAGTCTACAGGTGCACACATGGGAAATAACAGCATCACACACACTCATATTAACTAACAAATTTGGGAGTGTAATACAAAAGCTCAATTATGTTTTTTAAGAGCACAAAACAAATAATTTTAAGCATAAAAGCAGTTTTAAGGCTTGAATAAAAGAGCTTGTTGAGTGCAGGGTGAACTTGATTTGTCCTAACTGTATACAACTTATCTCTTTCACTGGAATTTTTCCTTACTACTCAATGAGTAACATCTATTCTAGAAAGCATTAATTTTCAATTTATACAGCCATACACATAAACACTTCAAATTCAGATGAACTAAACAATAAGTCTGGTTTTTAGAAAGCTTTAAACTTGAGAAAATAGTTTCTTTGAAGTATACTGGCAAAACTCAAATCAAGGACACAAATCCTATACCTATCTCATTAAACTGAAAAAAAAAAAAGTATTTTGAAAGAGAAGTATTAATTTGAGTTTCAATATAAATTTTTGAAACAAATAGTATTTATTCTAGGTTGGAACAAAAAGGTTATTTTTCACAGCATCCCATTAAGGTCATGAGAGATAGCTCCTCTCTTAGGTCATGATATTTTTTCTGTACATTTTTGGCTTATAAGACTGGGAAATTAAGTTAGTTCTTTTTTTTTAAAGATCTTATTTATTTCAGTGAGAGAGAGAAAAAGAGAGAGTAAGAGTGCATGCACAAGAAGGCAGAGAAGGGCAGAGGGAGATGGAGAAACCAGCTCCCCACTGAGCAGGGAGCCTGATGTGGGGCTCAATCCCAGGACCCTGGGATCATGACCTGAACCAAAGGCAGATGCTTAACTGCCTGAGCCACCCAGGTGCCCCAAGTAAGTTACTTTCTAGTCATAGAGAATCCTAAAGATAGGTGGACTTGAGAACTTAAGCAGGCAGGTAACTCACTCACTAAGGCTCAATCTTCTTTTTTCAAGAAATGAACTACTGACTAGCTATAGCTCTGAGATCAGAAAACAGCTAATGGTGGGAATATGTCCTTGATTTGGATTTTCGTATTTTGGTAGAATGCTTCCTAGAAACAGAAAATGGGGTCTGAAGCATCAAATGTTGCCTGGGTACTAGCGGTAATACTTTTAAATTGAGATAGCCAATCCATGCCTTGGAAAGTACCTGGCCATTTGTTTAACATAAATTTCCTGAATGCCTCCTATATGTCAGGCCCTGTGTTAGGCACTGGGGAATCAAAGACAAATAAGACACAGACATTACTCTCAAGTTGTTTAGACTACCACAGTATACTATAGGAGAAAGATGTTAAGCAAGTGATCTAAGTAAGTCAGTCTAGATTTCAGAGTGCTTCTCAAATATCCTGGAATGGATGGAGTTAGGGGTAAAGAGGAGATTATGTGTTATATATTAAAATCAACGGGGACTAGGAGTGTGCTGTCATTCACAAAGGATGATTCTAATGATCCAAGGGAATAGAATAGATATTTTGAGATGTATGCATTTGTTGAATCTCCCCCTTGGCAACCAAAGTTTGCATTAGTCAATGGGTATACTAGACTTATTTACCTGTAGGTGATCAAATTCCAAACTCTTACTTCAACAGTGCTTGTTTCAATTCAGTGAATTGAACCAGGTTATTCTAATTACACATACATTTAAGATTAACAAAAATTTTAAGGATTCTTTGTCTTTCAGATAAAAAGAGGATTAAAGTTGAAAGAAAACTGCTTGGAAAAAAAATACACTTTAAAGTAGGTATACAGCAAATATACAGCAAAATTTAAATTTTTTTGAAAGCTCTAAATTAGCCAAATCATACCTCCTTCAAAATGGGAAAGGAGAGCATACAATCATATGGATAAAAAGTGTAGAAATGCAGGAGGCCCAGGTGGCTCAGTGGTTTAGCACCGCCTTCAGCCCAGGGCCTGATCCTGGAGACCCAGGATCAAGTCCCACATCAGGCTCCCTGCACATGGAGCCTGCTTTTCCCTCTGTCTGTGTCTCTGCCTCTCTCTCTCTCTGTTTCTCATGAATAGATAAATAAAATATTAAAAAAAAAAGTGTAGAAATGGGTAAACTCATAATATCCATATTTTTAGCCTGGAACAGTAATGAAGATGGGAGTTACCTTTAGTTTACAGTTTTAATATGCTGGTTAGAAAAGACAATTACATTTTGTCATTTATAAATATGTGCCATTTCGTTAACAAATGACTGTCTTGATGGCTGTCTTGGTGTCAAGTGTACTAATAGTAATACACAAACACAGTTACCTTTCAAGAACAGTTCATGATAAAATTCAGCAAATTAGAGATAGGGTAAACTTACTTAACACAATACAGAGCATCTACAAAAACCCATAGCTAATAATATCATACTGAAGGGTGAGAGATGGAATACTTCCCCCAAGATCAGAAACAAGGCAAGGATGTCCCTTGGCATCAATCTTATTCAACATGGTAATGGAAATTTTAGGCAGAACAAGAAGAAAAAAGGTATAGATTGGAAAGAAGAAATAAAACTGTCTCTGTGTAAATAACATAATTGTCTATACAGAAAATCCTATCGAATCTTAAAAGACCCTCAGGAATCAATAAGTAAGTTGAGCAAGGTTGCAGTATACAAGATTAAAACGCAAAATTCAATTGTATTTCTATTTACTAAAAACAAATGCATGGAAACCAAACTTAAAAACACAACATTTGTAATAACTTCAAAGAAAATAAAATATCTAGCCATATACTTAACAAAAAATGTACAGGATCTCTATGTGAACATGGGTGTCAAGTGGAGGAGACAGCATGATTGGGAAGAGGTAACAATGAGCAAACTGAAGCCTATCTACTGAGGAAAGTGAGACCTGAGTTTCTCACTGCTAAAGAAGATCTCTATAGACAGAAAGGATTAGAAAGAACCCTTGAAATGCTGTGTTGGATTAGAAAAGGAGGTAATGGCATAAATTCATGGTTTTAGAGTAAGTAAATATCTGTATACAAACATAGAGTTAGATCGGTATATTTGTATGTTGTGTATATAAAGCCATTTCTATATTTCCTAGCTCTGCCTATTGAGGGAAACCAGAGGAGATGACAACTCAGTAACAATCAAGCACACTGGGAATCTAGAACTTGGTTTTTAAATACCACCCACTACAAAAGGAAAATAGAAACAGGGCTCCTTGGAGAGAGGTCAGATTCAAAAATTAGGGCAAGGGAGGTATAAGATGAACCTGGAATATCTTTCTATCTCAGATAAAGTGTTAAAAAGATACAGGAGCCAGCCTGAAGGAGCTCCTACCTGGTTCTACTGGGAATACCTTGAGCATTAAGAGAAATTATTTTATTTATTGAATGTAATATGAATACATCCATCTACACTAATAAGTGAATACATAAATACATGGGAGAGAAGTAAAAGATCTTCCTTATAGTAGAATTCCAACTAATAAATGTAGAAGGAATGTTGAGAATAGAGAATCACTCTTTGACAACTATCTTAGTGATGGCGATTACAAAGAAGGAAACAATGAACTTAAGGTGGACAGACCTGGTGGTCAATAAGATGACCAGAAGGTCAAGATGAACATTATGGTGGTGAGACAGGTCAACACCATGTGCTTCCTGATATAACAACTGAGAAGTGAAGAGCATCAGTTCTGCCATTCCATGCAGTGAAATTTCTAGAGAATGTATGATCTGAGTGGAAAAAGAAGAAACAGGGTTATACTACAGAATGAAGCCTGTATTTTAAAAAATTGATAAAGACCTGAAAAAGGAATTCTAGATTGAAGAAGTACGCAAAGATGTGACCACTAAATGCAGTAGCAATTCCTGGATAGAATCCTGGAACAGGAAAAAAAAAAAAAGAATTCTGGAACAGAAAAAAATCATTATTGGGACAGCTGAAAAATTTGAACAGGGTCTATGTAGAAGATGGCAGTGTTGCAACAAAGTTGATTTCCTGATTTGGAGAGTTATATATAGGTTATGTAGGAGTGTCTCTTTATTCTTTGGAAAATTTGCATTGATAGAATACAAAAATTAAATGTTAATAATTGATAATAAAACATATAAAACAAATACTCACCAATGACTTTAACAAAATAAGCATCTGCTTCAAAATTATTTTTTAGTGTATGGATGGCAAAATCATTCTTTGTATATCCTTTACTTAGTACTACAATGTCCAAGATTCCCTGGAAAAAAACATACACAAAAGCTCTAAGAACAAATCAGCAACTGAAAAAATAACGAAAATACCTGCATGTTTATCATATAAATATAAACCTTACTCAACTTGATGTTTAAAATAAAAATACTATTAAAAATATAAAACCTTACGAGAGAGAGAGAGAGAGAGAGGCAAATCAAGAAATAGATTCTTTTCTCTAGAGAATAAACTGATGAGTTACCAGAGCGGAAGTGGGAGGGGTGGGGGAAAGATATGATAGGGATTAAAGAGTGCATTTGTCACAAGTATCAAGTGTTGTAAGGAATTGTTGAATTACTAAATTGTACACCTGAAACTAATATTACACTGTATGTTAACTAGCTGGAATTTACATAAAAACTTAAAAAAAAAACAAAACCCTAAACCCGCAGAATAGTAAACAATAAACAAAATGAAAAACAAAACAAAAAAAAAAAGAAAAGAAAAAAAATTTGTAATTTTAATCTCTGGAGGTAACTGTTATATATTTTCTTTCAGTCATAATTGCAAGAATTTTTGCTTTACTTAATTTTATTTATTTTTTTAAAAAGCTTTACTTATTTATTTTAGAGAAAGGGAGAGTGTGCCAGTAAGGGGAGGGGCATAAGGAGAGGGGGAATCTCAGGCCTACTCCTCACTGAGCTCAGATTCCCACAACCCTCAGGTCATGACCTGAGCCAAAATCAAGAGTTGGAAGCTTGACCAAGTGAGCCACCCAAGTGCTCCTGCGTGAATTTTTTAAGGCCTATGAAATGGACCACTAAACTGTCTTCAACCATCAGAGAAACAGAGCACCTTTTTATCTGTCCTGATAACCATGGCATATTAACATTATTTTTCCCTAAAAAAGAGGGAAGTTTTGTTGATTTTATTGGGGAAAAAAAGTATGCTCATTTAAATTTCCATGTTGTGGATTATTTTATTTACTTATTAAAATTGTTTTGAATATACTTGACATATAATACGACATTAGTTTCAGGGCTACAACAAAGTGATTAACTGTATACCTTGTGCTATGCTCACCACAAGAGTAGTCCATTCCACTGATTCTTAATGATATGGATCATTTACCATATTTTTTTAATATACTGGCCACATGTGTTTTTTCTGTAAATTGATTATGTTCTGTTTTTCCAGTGGGACTTTCTGGTGACTTATGTTAGTTTGTATAAACCCTTCTTATATTAAAGATACTATTTGATTCTTTCATATTAAGTTTATTTTCCAGAATATAAATTTCACTTGATTATGTACAGAAATTAAAAACTTTGTAGGGGTTCCTGGGTGGCTCAGGTGGTTAAGCCTCCAATTCTTGATTTTGGCTCAGGTTATGATCTCAGGGTTGTGAGATCTAGCCCCACATTGGGCTCTGCACTGGCTGTGGAATCTTGCATAGGATTATCTCTCTCCCTGTCCCTTTGCCCCTCTTCAGTCCTCTTGACTTTTACCTTACAGTATTTTTGTTAATTACTTTTATGCTTGTTAACTATTAATTAAAAGTGAAATAACGTGAGATTTGGTAGCAGAAAGAAGAAAATAAGAACCTGGACAATGCATATAATTGAGAATCAGCTTGTTAAACAAAACAAAACAAAACCAAAAATGAGATTAGGAGGAGACATAAATATCCTGATGGACTTTGAATTTTTAAAAATAATCAGGTTATTTTACAAGGATATATTGTGATATATTAACTCTAGAATTTAACACATTTTTATCACAATATATTATTTTTCTGAGTGGTAAACTGGCTTTTCACATTAGAACGGAGGAAACTAGAGCCCTGAGGGCCTTTCCTTGTCACCTGGCAACTGAAGACAGAGTCACAGGAATCTCTGGCAATAGATGCTACTTCTAGTTCACAGATTTAAAAGGGAGTACCACATTTATTCTTCTATGATCTTGTACAGATTAAGAATCTGTTGGCTATGCTTTTGTCTACTGATGCACATGCACACTTGCCAGCTTCAGAGCATGAATCTCTAGGGGTTTAATCTAAATAGCACAAAATGAGATAAAGGCGTTTTCATATTTCACTGTACTGATCAGCTAGTAGTGTCAATAAATTTGTTCCCTGTGCCATTTAACATTAATAGGGGCTTTCTTTAATTAACTCATTTGCTTGCATTATCTCATCTACATTTTCTGGTCAAACAGGGTGAAGCGAAAGCGAGACGAAGTGGATGGCAATTAGACTCCAAATACAGAGGAGAGCTCTGAACTCACATCTTCATAAATGTCAAAGAAGGTGGCAACCATGGCATCTCTGATTTGATTTAGGTCCATGAGCTCCCAGTAGACTCTAAACATACGATGTGCCCCCTCACAGCTTGCATTATTACAAGGAACATTCTCCAGTAAAAAGGCCTGCTGATTGCTGTAAGATAAAGGAAAGGCATTTAGTTAATATAACACATCAGTGCTGTATAGTATCAGCTGTGCTGTATTTCCTAGAATCAAAGAGATGAGAAATAGTATATAGTGAACTGATATGAAAAAAACCCCACATTTTATTGATAATTGTACTGTGTCATAAAAAAATTAAATTGTTGGCTATCCTCTGTGAGCCTTTGGCAAAAATTCTCAGGGGCTACCTTGTTGCTGGCCTCTCTCCTCTTATGTGGAGTTGCCAGGTCCATCCCTTCTTCCTCCCTTGGGTTCTACTACACAGATTTTTCTGCAACTTATTTCTTTACATCAGTAAGACAGCATTCATGGGGGAAAGGGATATCACCTGAATAAGGACTTTTGATATCTATTCTGAAAAGTTCCCTCAGAGAAGTTGTGGTTTATATCTCCTAGGAGCAGCCCATCATATTGCTGGTTTCTCCATATGTGCATTTTTTTCAGGGGGTACTCCACAATATGTCTAAGCCATCACTTGTTTCAACACCCTGCTGTTGATAGGTAGTCTTCAATTGTTCTCCATTATAGCATATCACATTTTCACACTCATATAAATGTTATTTTCCCAAGGGAAAATGTTATTTTCCCTTGGGAGTTATCTGGTCTAAGAATATGCATATTTTTAAAAAAGATTTTATTTATTTATTTATTTATTTATTTATTTATTTATTTATTTATTTATTCATTCATTCATTCATTCATTCATTCATTCATTCATGAGAGACAGAGAGAGAAAGGCAGAGACAAAGGCAGAGGGAGAAGCAGGCTCCACACAGGGAGCCTGACGTGGGACTCAATCCCTAGTCTCCAGGATCATGCCCTGGACTGAAGGCGGTGCTAACCGCTGAGCCACCGGGGCTGCCCAGAATATGCATATTTTAAACGTCCCTTGCTAAAGCCAAATGTACAAATGTACCAATTAGTACTTCTAGTAGTATATGAGTATATCCTTCTCCATATCTTGCCAATATTAGCCTCACTGCTTTTTATATTTGCCAATTGGGTAGCTTAAAAAATGCACCAATTTGTACTTCTAAAATGCACCAATTTGTACTTCTAGTAGTATATGAGTATATCCTTCTCCATATCTTGCCATTAGCCTCACTGCTTTTTATGTTTGCCAATTGGGTAGCTTAAAATCTTATTCTCCTGAGTGTAAGAGCAGCTAAATCATTGCTTTAAAAAAAATTTTTTTTTAAAAAAGGATTTTCTTTTTTTATTAGAGAGATAGAGTGTGTGTGTAAGTGGGAGGAGGGGCAGAGGGTGGAGGGAGAAGAAGAGGGAAAGAATCCCAAGCAGACTCCAAGCACAGGGCTTGATCTCACAGCCCTGAGATCACAACCTAAGCTGAAACCAAGAATATGACGCTTAACCGAGCCACCTAGGAGCCCCTGAGGATTATTTTTGTATTTATCAACTATTTGTGTTTCTTCTGGGAATTGGCACTTAGAATATTTTTAAATTATTAATTTTTAGGACATCTCTGATTGTTAGGGCATTAACATCTTACCTGTTACTTTGATACCATTATTTGTAACATAAGGGCAAAAATAGTATGTTAATTCAAATGGCTGTTGAAAGGATTAAATGAGAAAGTACATGGTAAAGAGTTCTGTAAAGTGCCTGAGACACTGCACAGCATACATTCAATATATGCTGTTGTTATTATTATTATATATGGCTATTGTTATTATTGATATGTTGCAAACATTTTGCTCCAGCCTTTTATTTTGTTTTAAAAATTTATGGTGTTCTTCACGGAAAAGTTTATAATATCATATAGTCATTTATATCAATATTTTTCTTCATGGAAATGTGAGAAATGTTAAAGTGAGTCCATCATGTTGATGGAAAATGAAACCAAATGAAAACTACATTTACACAAAGGAATGAAGAACAGTGAAAATGTTAAATATGTGGGCAAATAAAAAATATTTTTTCTTATTATTGAAGTCTCTTTAAAGATAATTGATAATTGATAATTAAATAAGTGTGATGTGAACGACATAAGGAGACATAGAACATGTCAAATAGGAGCACTATGGCCAGGAGGGAAAATGAAAATGTGTCTTCAGTTGTAAATGAAGTGGTACAATATTGTTGGAAGACAGACGGGTAAGTTAAGATGCATCCACTAAAATGACAAGATTTATAGTTTATAATTTAACAACAAAAAAGACAAAATGGAATCATAAAAAAATCCTCACCTAATTCAAATAAAGGCAGAAAAGGGAAAAGACAACACTGCTGTTGGGAGTATACACAGGTATAGCAACCACAGCAAGGAATATGGAGGCACCTCAGAAAAATTAAACACAGAGCTATTATGATAAAGCAATTCCACGTTTTGGGTATATATTGAAAGGAACTTGAAATCAGGATTTCAAAGATATATTTGAAGTCCCATATTCACTGCAGTTATATTTACAATAGGAAAATAAGGAAACAATCTAAATGTCCATCAACTGATGAATGAATAGAGAATGGGGCATGCACAGGCATGTATGCTGGATTATTATTCATCCTTCAATAAGAAAGACATTTGAAACAATATGGATGAATCTGGAGAACATTATGCTAAATGAAATAAGCCAGACACAGAAAGACAAATACTGTATAATCTTATATGTATAATCTAAAAACACTGAACTTATAGAAACAGAGTAGCACAGTGGTTGCCAGGGGTAGGGGAAATGGAAGATGCTGGTTAAAGAATGCAAATTTTCACTTGTAAAATGATTATAATCAGGATATCTAATGTACAACATGGTGACTGGAGTTAACAATACTGTATGTATGTTTAAAGCAGTTATGAGAATAAAGCTTTAATGTTCTTACTGTAACAACATGAATAAGAAAATGGTCATTATGTGAAATGAAGAATATTAACTAACCTTAATGCAGTAAACATTTTGCAATATACTTGCATGATGATATGTTTATCATCACACCGTACATCTTAAATTTATACAATGTTATATATAAGTTATATCTCATAAGGCTGGGAAAATAGAAAAAAGATTAGTAACAGTTACATTAAAAAATATCTCCAATATAATTGGATATTAAATGAAGTGCTACTAATAAAAATCTATGAAGGAATCAAAAAGGAAATTACAAAGTACTTGATGAAAATGAAGATACAACATATTAAGAATTTATAGTATGTCACTAAAATAGTATTTAGAGGCAAATTTATAGCTTTATTACTACTTTATTAGAAAAGGAGAAAAGTCTCAAAACACTGACCACAGTCAATTTCTTTCCTAAGAAAGTAGAAATAGAACAGCAAATGAAATATGAAATATGCAGAAGAAAGGAAACACAGAGGAAATCAATGAAGTAGAAAACAAAAACAATATAAAGAAAATCAATGAAACAAAAAGATGGTTTTTGTGAAGAAAATTTTAAAACTGATAAACTTCCAACTGAAATGGGGGAAGACACAAAGTACAGCTATTGTGAATGAGAGAGGTAATACCACTACATAGTATACCAGTATTAAAAGATAATAAAGGAATGTACCAAACAAAAACTCTGTACCAATATAATTGACAAATTAGATGAAATGAACGAATTCCTTGGAACTCACAAGTTACCAAAAGTGCACTGAAGATGAAATGGGTAAAGAAATTGAAATTATAGTTTTATATCTTCTAAAAAAATCTGAAAAAGTCCAAGCCCAGGATGGCTTCACTTATGAATTATACTGATTATTTATTTATTTATTTATTTATTTATTTATTTATTTATTTATGATAGAGAGAGAGAGAGAGAGAGACAGAGAGAGACAGAGGCACAGGAGGAGGGAGAAGCAGGCTCCATGCCAGGAGCCCGACGTGGGACTCGATCCCGAGACTCCAGGATCACACCCTGGGCCAAAGGCAGGCACTAAACCGCTGAGCCACCCAGGGATCCCCTATACTGCATATTTAGATATAATACCAATTCTACACAAACTCCTAAAGAAACAAATGGAGACATGCTTCCCAACTCATTCTCTGATACTGAATTTTATATGAAAATTAGACAGACATCACAAGAAAACTATAGACTAATATTCCAAATGAACACAGTCACAAGTATTTTAACAAAATTAAATAAAATCTAACAGTACATTCAGATTTTGCTTTATACAGTACAATGTTCACTGATACTTGTGCATTTTGGAACCATGTCTCTGCTTCATGATTTACCAGAGAACCATGCAAAAAGAGGATATGGTTCTGATATGGACATGTTTCAGAGAACAAGTGACATGAAAACTGTGGATACATAAAAAAAGATACATAAAAACTGTGGTCAAAAAAAATTATGACCAATTAAGGGTTTGTTGCAGGAATGCAAAGTTGGTTAAATATTTTAAAATGAATCAGTGATTCGGTAGATTAATAACAGGAAATCCATACAATCATTTCAGTAAGAACAGAAAAAATATTTGACAAAACCCAATATCCATTTCAGATCTAAACTCTGCAAACTAGGAATGGAAGGAACTTTCTCAACATGACAAAGGGCATCTACGGATAACTTATAACAAACAGCATACTAATTTTGAAAGACTGCCCTTCTAAGAACCTTATTTCTACAAGGCAAGGATGTCTGCTTTCACCACTTCCATTCAACAGTGTACTATAGGTTCTAGCCATTGTAAATGACAAGAAAAACAATAAAAAGCATTAAGATTAGTAAGAAGTGAAACTGTCTTTATTTATAAATTATCTGACCACCTATTTAGAAAACCCTATCATATCTAGAAGAAAACCTAGTATAGAACTAATAAGTTGAGCTAGGTAGCAGAACACAAAATTAATATACAAAAGTCAACTGTATTTCTATATATTAGCAAACAATTAGGAATTGAAATAAAAAAGCACCAGTGATAAAATCACAAAAATGAAACATGTAGGTATCTGACAAAAGAAGTACAAAGAAAGCTATAACACGTAAAAAGACAAATGGACACATACACACAAACACACAGAGTTCATGGGTTCAGAGACTCAATTTTGTTAAGATATCAACTATTTCCACATTGATTTACACAGGCAATGTACAGGAGTAGCCCCTTATCGACAGTTTCACTTTTAATGGTTTTGGTTACTCCCAATCAACTGTGGTCCAGAAGGAGACAACCCTACTTCTGACATATATTAAAAGGTCAATTGTAGCCTAATACTACATAACAATGTCTACATCATTCACTTCACTTCAACTTATCATGCAGGGATTTTATTATCTTACATTATCACAAGAAAGTTGAGTACAGTACAATAAAACATTTTGTGAGACAAAGATCACATTCACATAACTTTTATTATAGTATATTATAATTCTATTTTATTATCAATTATTGTTAATCTACTATGCTTACTTTAGAAATTAAACTTCATCATAGTTATATATTATATAATTCTAGTTTGTTATTAATTATTGTTAATCTACTATGGTTAATTCAGAAATTATACTTCATCATAGTTATGTATATATAGGAAAAAAAATATGGTTCAGTACATCAGCAGTTTCAGGTATCCACTGGTAGTCTTGGAACATAATCCCCATGGATAAAGGGAGAGGGTTACTATAATACCAATCCAAATCTCTGCAGACTTAAAAATATTTTTTTTTGCAAAAATTACAAATAGCCTAAAATTCATAGAAAATACCAAATATGTAAAATAGCCAAAATAGCTCTGAAAAAGAATAAAGCTGGAGGACTTACACTATCTGAATTTACTACTCATTATAAGTAAACAACCGTTAAACAATTGTAGTATTTCTGCAAAGATGAACAACAGATCATTGGAACAGAATAAAGTGAAGAAATATACCCACTGACACACATATGGCCAACTGATTTTCATCAAAGTTCAAAAGCAATTGAATAGAAAAAAGGAATTACCTTCTTTTTTTCCCCCATATCTTGTACCATATAGAAAGATTAACTTAAAATGGATCATAGACCTAAAGTAGATAATGAATATGCAGAAGGACTTGAAGGACTTTAAAAAAATTCTAGAAGGCATAACTCATTGTGACTGAGTTAGGTAAAGATTTCTTAGATATGACCCTAAAAATCAAAATCCATAAAAGAAAAATTGATAGACTTTTTAAAAATTAAGCACTTATCGCCCTGTGGAAGACAGTGTTCAGAGTACAAAGAGTTAAGCCAGAGATGAAAAAAAATACTTGCAAATAATAGTAATAAAGGATTTGTATATGAAAAACTTTCAAAACCCAATTAGGAAAACAAATATCCCAAATAAAATATGGGCAAAAGATTTGGACACGTCATCAAAGATCTATGAAAAACAAATAATTATATGAAAAGATCTTAAAAAATCATCAGTTATTAGAGGAACTGAAATTAACACTACAAAGAGCTACACTACAAATAAGATAGCCAAAATTAAAAAGACTGATCATACCAATGCTGAAAAGGTGAACCAATTGGAACTGTTTGGCATTTTCTCAAAAAGTTAAACACACATCTTCCCAAAGGCCAGATATTCCATTCCTTGGTATTTGCTCAAGACAAATAAAAGCTTACATCTATACAATGACTTTTACAAGAATGATCATGGCAGATTATTTGTAATAACCTGATAAAAACCTAATGTCAAGCAACATGTAAATGGATATAATAAGCAAACTGTGATATATCTGTACAATGGAATACTCTTCTGCCATAAGCAACCATGAACTAAGATATGTTTAACAGTATAGATGAATCTCAGTATTATAATGGTGAGTGAAAGAACCCAGGCATAAAGAACATAAAGCCCATGACTTCATTAATATAAAATAAGAGAAAATGCAATCTAATCTACAGTGACAAAAGGAAAACTAGTGGTTGCCTGTGGGATGAGGGAAGGGTTAAAGGGGTGGAAGGAGTGGAAGGGTAGATTGCCAAGGGGTAAAAAGAAACTTTTGTGAGTTCTGTATATGCTCTTTAATTGATTGTAGTGATATTTGCATAGGTGGTATATGCAAAAACTTATCAATGTAAATACTTTAAAGATGTGTACTTTACTTTGTGTCAATTAAACCTCAATAAAGCTTTTAAACCTCAATAAAGCTTTTAAAATGTTACTCCTTCGTGAGAAAAACCAAAAACACAAGCAACAAAATAAAAACTAAACTTGACATCATCAAATGAAAAACATTTATGCTTCAAATGACACCAAGAAAGTGAAAAGATGACTCAGCATGAGAGATGACTTTTGCAAATCATGTATCTGACAAGGGACTTGTATGTAGAATATATAAAGACTTCTTGTATCTCAATAATACAAAAGCAAATAACTCAATTTTAAATGTGGGCAAAGGATCTAAATGAACAATCACTGAAGAAAGATACACAGTGGCCAATAAGCACATGAGAAGCTCAAAATCATTAGTCCTCTAGGAAACAGCAAAACAGAATGAGATAACATTTCATACTCATTAGGATGGCTACAATAAGAAAGATAAATGCTGATGAGGATGTGGGAAAACTGGAACCCTCATAAACAGCTGGTGAGAATGAAAATGGCACAGCTGCTTTAGAAAGCAGCCTGGTAGTTCCTCAAATGGCTCCGTTCTTAAGTATATTCCACTCCTAGGTATATCTCAGAGAAATGAAACCACATCTCCAGAAAAGCTTTTATATGAATGTTCATGTTCATTCACATATGAATGAATAAAATGTGGTATATCCATACTACGGAATATATTCAACAGCAGAAAGAAATGAGGTACTGGTACATGCTACCAAATGGATGAACCCTGAAAACATAACACTAAGTCAAACAAGTTAATCATAGAATATCATGCATTGTTTGATTGTATTTACATAAAATGTCCAGAATAGGCGAAACTAGAGAGACTTATGTGTGATTTCCTAGGGCTGGTGAGATTGGAGACTGATGACTAAGGCAAGTGGGATTTCTTTCCAGTGTAATGAAAATGTTCTAATACTGACTGTGGTGATGAATGCACAACTATATGAATATACTAAAAGCCACTGAATAGTATGAATGGGTGAATGGGTGAATTGTATGGTGTGTACATTCTATCTCAATAAAGCTGTTAAAAAAAAAAGAGAATTGCAGAAAATGTTAACCCATTAAAAACCCCAGGGGGAATGTTTAAAAGATATAACATGTAAAATGCACATATCAAATGCCTCTTCTCTGAACAGGCTGGTATTTATACATTTAAGCATGCAGCCTTTTGAGGCTGGTTTTAATTTCTCTTTCAAGATTATAAAGTTACTGTTGTTTCTTGATACCATTGACAAAGCTTGGTTTATCCTAGGTTGTTAATATCTGTGTGCATCTGTCTTATTTCTCATTAAGAAAGGTAGCTGATGGATCATTTAACTTGAAGTTTGATTTTCTCCCTGGCTGCTCTTAGAGCTTGTGTGTCCACTTTAGTCATTTCTATCTCCAGTGAGTTCTGCTCTTCTAGACTGTCCTTAACTCTTCCTTTGAATTCCCCAATTTCATTATCAGCCTACGCTCATATGGAAGGAAACGAACTTCAATTTGAGGATATGCCTATCTTTCCATATAAGCCTTAAGAAAGACAGCTCTACACACACAGAAGAAAAACAAATTAAGAAGAAACCCAAATACGTCCATTAGGAATCTTCTGAAAATAAAACAATTTTTCTATTTTTTAAATTGCTGCTCTGAAACTATGCTGCCAGCTATTGGTAAATGTAGAATCCTCAGCTAAGCTAATATAACAAAGTAAAACTTTCCTTTGAAATATTAAAAATTATTGAAGTATTTCTGTAACACAGACTGACAATTGGAGATGTTCAAAAGGGGTGATAAATTTGGTATCCAGAATAAAGTTCACTTGAGCTCTGGGTAAAAGCAATACATTTATTCGCCAAACAGCATCTAGGATGTAAGATTCAGTGGGCAGGTAGTAAAGCTTCTTGAATGAAAGGAGGAAACAATCATGTTTTGTAGAGCAAGGCCAAGTGAAAGGCAAAGCTTAATAGGATGTAAGACTGCTACAAGTTCTTGTTAAGTAAGTGGTTAGAAAAAATGTTGTCATGTTCTAATATATCTTTATTCAAAGATGTCCTGCATATTGGCAAATTTGGTAGCCACTACATCTTCTTCCAGGTATTATGATATTTGTGTTTTTTATTATGAAAAATGGAATATAATGCTAATTTTATTTGTTAGCTGGGCAAAGGTATAAACAGGATATTCAGATTCAAGAGTAAGAAATTCATGGACATGCCACAACTTATAAAGTACACATGCAAAAGGAACAAAAAGATGATTAGGAAATTATTCTAATCATAATTCTGGTTTAGTTGTTGATACTGTAGGATGCAGTGATGAGTTGGATAGCGGGAGAGGGGAAATGAGGAAAGAGAGAGGGAAATGAAGGACAACCTTCACCTTTCTGACTTGAATAATGGAGTGAGCCATCACCTGAGATAAACAGTACACTAAGAACAGGTTTAGGGGAGAAAGGATACTTTCAGTTTGGGGTGCCATAGGTAGAGCATTCAGGGGAATATCCAACAGGCACAAACAAACACAAGTATAAGGTTGAGATAAAAGGATTTAGAAGTCCTAAGCTTCTAAGTATTAAAATGGTCAAAGTAGATAATGAACATGCAGAAGAGAACAAAGGGCTGAGAACGAAACCCTAAAAAACACCAATACTTAAGGTGGCTAAGATGGGGAGTTCTCAGAAGAGATGGTATAGGAAGTTAGAGAGGGTATAGAGAGAACCAGCAGAGCTTTAAGAGTAAATCATCAACAACCAAATGTAGGCAAGAATCTGGTGACTGAGGGAATGTGAAGTGTCCACTGGATTTGTCAGCTAGAAGTCGCTGAGGCTAAATGAAAAGTTTAGTATAGTGGAGTGGGCTGAAGCTAAAATGATAGGTTATGGATGAATTTGAGGTAACAGAGCAGGTGACAAATTTGTCCTGAGTCACAAATCTTTAATTTTTTTTTTTAAGTTTGGAGAGACTTGCACCTATTTATGTAAAATATGGGGAAAAAGAGGGTAGAATGAAAAGACTTTGAAAGCAAAGGAGAGGGGATACTTATGCATCAGAGGATGCAGATGGAATTGAAATGGAGAGGGTAGCCCATAGGGACAGAGAAATCACTGAGGAAACTGTTACAATAAATCAGGGTAAGGAGAAAGTGACTTGATCGAAAGAGGTGGCAGTGATGATGAAAAGAAACGAAGCCTGAAATCACATTGTCAAAGAGGACTATACCTTCTTGGAGGGCATTCAGAGGTAATTTAACCTTTACAGGCTAAAATGACTGGGGCCATGATAGAATCTTTGCAGTAAACAGAGAATTATGAGGAAGGGTTGGACGTAAAGAGAAGGGGAGGTATGATTATGGTTGGATATCTATAGGATAGAGAAGACAAAGTGTGAGGTACTCATCTGGGAGTTATTCACCTAGAAGTTAAGATGACTTGTGCTATATATCTGAATGAAGTAGCCCAGTAGAGAAATGTAGGAAGTATCAATAGTTGAAGATTCCAACTTGTGGAATGTCCTCGGGGCAGGTAAGAGAGTAAAACAAAAAAACCCAACAATCCAGTGACGGAGAGAAACTTGTCATTCAACATTAGAAATGACTTTTCTAGGATGCCCGGGTGGCTCAGTGATTGAGCGTCTGCCTTCGGCTCTGGTCATGATCCCGGGGGTCCTGGGATCGAGTTCCACAATGGGCTCCCTACAGGAAGCCTGCTTCTCCCTCTGCCTATGTCTCTGCTTCTCTCTCTGTGTCTCTCATGAATAAATGAATGATATCTTTTTAAATAATGACTTTTCTGAATACATGAACTTTAGCTAAATATGACAAAGCATGTGGTTATTTTTAAGTTATGCTATAAGACAGTGCAAGCATTCAATAACTAAAAGTTGGTTAAATTAACATAATGGAATATTTTACAATTATTAAAATATTATAAAAGTAGTAATTATTGCCATAAAATTGTTCATTATATATAAAGGGATAAAAGCATGTCACAAGACAGTAAATGATATGATCTTGTTTTGTAATACAAACAAAACATCATGTACATACTCATACACATACTCATGAGCAGAAAGAGGCTAGAGCAGGTTTTGGAAGGATGTATACCCAAGACTAATGGTGGCTGTCTCTTAGTAGGCAGGGTTTTAGGTATGTTTTACTTTATTTCCTTTGATGTGAAAATGTATATTTTTGTAGTAAGCAGAAAATGTTTTCCTATAGTCACCACTCACTCTCTCACATTACGTACTTTATTTTAACTCACTGCATAATCTTAGCACTACCTTACACTTTCCTATTTTTGATTTGCTTGTTTATTGCCTACCTTTTCCAAATTTATCTCTTATTTGCACTATATTTCAACATTCAAAGTTTGCCTCAATAGGCACTCCATAAATACTGAAGTAAAATTTAATAAGTAACACTTTTGTAATAAACACTAAAAGCTTAATTTATTGTTAAGCACTGATTCTCCTAAGTTCTTCTATTTTAGAAGTGATCAAATAAGTTAGAAGCAAAGGAAAATGGTGGAGATAAAGTCTGCTTAATAGGGACTTTATCTCCAATAATACTGTGAATCTGAGGACAAATACCTCTCTGGGCTGCCTAGTGAGATACCTCACAAGGCCCTGAGTAGTCCTGGACTGTTGCAGAAGAAAAGACTGGGCCTGACAAGTTGACAGAACTCATCTTTATAAAAGAATAATCTCAGAACACATACAGATCTTGCATCCTCCATGTAAGCTAACTTGTGATGCTTTATACTAATTTCAATGTCATTGCTTACAGTGTTTTTGTGATTTCTCTTTGGGGGATGCCTTTAAACATTGTTGAGCCTTCTGTCATTCTCAGCTATGGTAAATCTTCAATGTGAGCAGTAAATGTGAACTTAAGTGCTATAGTTAAGGTCAGTAAATAGGTTGGTTAATATGTATACAAAATCAAAGCATGTAATTAAACAGTGAGACTTACAGAAGTCTGACTCTTTAATGGGCTTATTTTTATTGTGATATATACAACTCATATACCATAAAGTTCACCATTTTATTTTATTTTATTTTTTTATTTTTTTTTTATTTTTAAATTTTTATTTATTTATAGTCACAGAGAGAGAGAGAGAAAGAGAGGCAGAGACACAGGCAGAGGGAGAAGCGGGCTCCATGCACCGGGAGCCCGACATGGGATTCGATCCCAGGTCTCCAGGATCACGCCCTGGGCCAAAGGCAGGCGCCAAACCGCTGCGCCACCCAGGGATCCCAAGTTCACCATTTTAAAGTGTTCAATTTAGCCATTTTTGGTATATTCACAAGGTTATGCAACCATTGCTACTATCAAATTCCAGATTATTTTCATCACCCTCATAAAATCCCATACCATTGGAAGTCAATCCCTATACAGGTAATTCTTATAGAAGAATTTCTGAAGTGTTTTAAACATTATTAAAGAAATGTCTATTCTACTAAGGTGACTTCTATGGGCAACTGATTCATCTGTATATATTGTTTTTAGATAAATCCCAGTCATATTCATTTATATTTGGGGATATCAATAAAATTCTTTTTTTTTTTTATCAATAAAATTCAATCAAGGAAAACAAACTGTTCTGTCACCAGCCATATTTTCTTTCTACACCATGTTCTAAAACCAATTTTTCTGAAATATCCATGAGTTTGTGAAAGGTAAGAAATCTATTGTATTTTACCTATGAGACAAAAGAACTAACTACATTTAAGTTCAATTTTATCTTCTTGGGAAAGCTTGATAACATGCTGAGTTAAGATAATTACATATCTTTAAAAAAAGAGCATCGTCCTATCAATGAGAATGCATTAAAATAAGATTAAATCAGGAATGTATACATAATCACCTATTAAACCCTTTATTAAGCAGAGGACAAAACATTTAGATAATTAGCTAAAGCTCTGAAAGAAAAAGCAAATGTAACACAATTAGTGCTTCTACAAAACTGAAAACTTTCTAGTCAGGTCTTTCTTGGCCTTGAGTGATCCTAAGTGACCCAACTTAAGACTTAGGCTCATCATCCTAAATTACTTTTTACCATTACTCAAAGGTAAGATAAAATCCTCTGTTCTTGGGATAATAGTGGCTTTAAAACTGCCAAGTAACGACATACTTGTGATAATGAAAATTTATAGAAACTATACTAAATAAACTATGACTCCTGTGTTAGGACTGGTGGTAACAAATAATAAACTGTTGAAAATGAAGTATCTGGCACTACTGTGGGAATGACCATGAGTTCACCATATGTTCTATGGGAAAAAACCTAAGCAAATGTGTTTAAATACCCTACTTATGATGCAACATAAGCCTAAATTCCTTCAGTCCATGATTTCTCCTTTGCTCTTCAGAAACTCTACAGCATATGAAAAATTATAATTAGGTACCATTCTCACTTTGGCAATCTACTTGGTTTCTGATGTTCACTTATTCAGAAAGGAGGGGGGTAGTTTCTAATACCTCTGAACATTTTAAAAAGCATTTTAAAAGCTTGGTTAACATGGGTTTTATATACCAGATTTCTGTTATTCCAATAGTTTCCCTTACCTGGATTCATGTTCCTAAAATCTTTTGATATATTTCCCACATGCACTCGTGCATGTACTAATATGTTATTCTCCTCTGTTTAGTTGACATCAATTGTCCACCTCCTGAAAAGATTAAGACTGAATAATGTATTTTCTTGGAAAGTGAGAATCTCAGGCCTCTACTTTGCTATTAAATTTCTTCAGTCTAGCTGTTTTTGTATTAAAAAGGGCACCAGTTCTGAAATGCTAATCATGAGCCTAAACCAAAATACTAGCAAGTAAATATACTAGAATAGATATTTATAAAATGTGGTACATTTTATATGATGGAGTTGTACCTTACACAAGCATAGGTGCTTAACTCAGTAAAGTGAATATCATATTGGAGTTGATCCACATACATTTAATGTTCTGAATTCTGCTTTATGTGTAATGCTTGGCAGACTGAGAGAATTATATATAATCTGTTGTTCAAGAATTCCAGAAATACGGTAAAAAGGCTCGAGAAATGTATTTTCACATGTATTTTCTATTTCTTTTTTTTTTAAATTTTTTTTTTAATTTTTATTTATTTATGATAGTCACAGAGAGACAGAGAGAGAGAGGCAGAGACATAGGCAGAGGGAGAAGCAGGCTCCATGCACCGGGAGCCTGATGTGGGATTCGATCCCGGGTCTCCAGGATCGCGCCCTGGGCCAAAGGCAGGCGCCAAACCGCTGCGCCACCCAGGGATCCCTGTATTTTCTATTTCATTTTATAAGTATACATTATGTGTAGGGAGGATTACACAAATTCATATATAAATACACACATACATAAATATTTATGGGTGATTTAATGAATTTTTAAGGGTAATTTTGCCATTTTTAGACTGATTTCAAAGCCTAAATTATGACTCTGCTATATACCAAAATGCAAATAGTGATCATCTGTGGATGATTATGGGTGATTTTAATTTATTTTTTTATTTGTACTTTCTAAATTTCTATAATTTGAATATGTAAAATAAAAATACCGTACTACATTTATATTTAATTGTTAAATCATGACAGTTTCTGTTACATATTAAAAAATAAACTACTCTTTTGAATAGAAACAAAATGTATGGTCATGAACAAATAAATGATGCCAGAAAATACCATTACCATTCAATATTGTAATGAAAGTCCTGGCCAGTACAATAAGACCAGAAAAAGAAATGACAGTTATAACAATTCTATAGCAAGAGAACTAACACCCTTATTTTCAAATGAAACGTCTATATAAATGGAAAATCCAACAGGATATATAAACTATTAGAATAAAAGAATAAAGAAAGATTGGTGAATAATAAGATTCATATATCAAAATCAATACTATTTTCACATACCAATAATAATCATTAAAAAATTAATAGAAAAATCTCATTCATAGTAACAACAAAATCTTTAAGCTATCAAGGGGCAGTTTAACAAAAGATGTGTGGGAGTCTTATGAAAATATCTTCAAAACATTACTACAGAATAATCAAAGAAAATATGAGTATTACGAATCAAAAGATTCCAAATCACAAATATGCCAACAAATTGATCAGCAAATATAATGTAATCAAATCAATAAAGGGCCCAATATAAGTTTTCTTTGGTCAAATAAAAAATAATTTAAAAATTTATGTGGGATGAACAAACAGACAAGAATAATCAAGATAATTCTGAAGAAAAAAATTACACAGGAATATTCTCTATCACATATCAAAACTCATTTCATAAAAGATTTTATTATTTATTTATTTATTTATTTATTTATTTATTTATTTATTTATTTAAAGATTATTTATTTATTTGAGATAGAGCAAGAAACAGAGCATAAGTGGTAGGGGCAGAGGGAGAGGAAGAAGCAGACTCCCCACTAAGCAGGTAGCCCAATATGAGGCTCAACCCCCCGATCCTGGGATCATGATTTTAGCTGAAGGTAGATGCTTCATTGACTGAGCCCCCCAGGTACCCCTATTATTTATTTTAGAGAGAGAGCACAAATGAGTGGGGGGAAGAGGCAGAGGGAGAGAGAGAGAGAATCTCAAGCAGACTCCTTCCTGACCATAGAGCCAGACCAGGGCTTGATTACTCAACCATGAGACCATGACCTGAGCCAAAAACCAAGAGTCAGACACCTAACTAAGCCACCCAGGCACCCCTCAAAACTTATTTTAGAGCTTCAATAATTAACACAATGTGGAATCCATACAGAGATTGACAAACAAGACAAGGCACCAGAACAGAAGGCACAGAAATAGAACCATGTATATAGAGAAACTTGATATACAACAAAAGTGTCATTAAAATCTGTGGGGGTAAAAGAGATTGCTCAGTAAATATGGGAACAATTAGTTATCCAAGAGGAGAAGAATATAATTAGATCCCTTTAATGCATGCAATACACAAAAATACATTTGGTAGATTAAAAGCCTTTATGTGAAAAAGGAAAAATGTTAAAGTATTATTATTATTATTATTATTATTATTATTATTATTTTTAATGTTAAAGTATTATGATAAAATACCAGAATATACCTTTATGGCCATAGGATATATCAGTACTACTGAATTAGATCAAGTAAGCTTAGACTGCATATAAAATAACCTATATTTATTCTACATAAACATTTCTAATATTACACAGGATTTAATTACCCTGTTCCCTGTAATTTCCTGTCACATAAGAAGAGGCTACTGAGTGCTAGTGGTTATCATTAATATTGTGATAACTTACACATAACAATATATAAAAAATATTTTGATTATATATTCAGTTGAACTACATAGGTCATAAGGGATAATAAAATATATTAAAACCAGTTAGCTTATTTATTAGAAATATAATCCAAGCATTTTTATTTCTCAATTATAAAAATTAAATATAAAAATACAGTTACAATGAGCATAATACCTGAGAACTTAAAAAGGAAATTAGGTATGGCCATTTTAATATGCAATTTTCAGTGGCAATAACAATTGAAATTTGGCTTGTAATTATATATTTGTAACTACAAATTTGAATTTTCAGGCTGTTAAGAATGAAATGACTTAGTCCAAAATTGTGCTACCTCATATGGCAGCCAGGCGGCCACCAATGGCTACAGAGCAACTGAATTGTGGCTAGACTAAACTGTACAACGTAAAATACACAGTGGATTTGGAAGAATTAGTACACACATGTAAAATATAAACTACAATAACAAAGCCTGTGTTTTAAAGTGTATGTAATTTGCATTTCTTAATCTGTAAGGAGATGACTATGTGTGATGTCCAAGCATATTTATTTTAGCTCTAAGATTTGGGAGGAAGCTTATGTTTCCAGTTCAGGTTCGGAATTGTCTATAATCAATAGGAGTAACCTAGGCAAAAGGGTCATTTTAAAGTTTACCACGAAATTATATATATAATAACTAAGGCAGAAGAAATTTGTTTCAACTTTATATCAAATATTTATTCAAATACCTTCTTTTCCCTGTTTCCTGATCCTCCCACTGTCTAAAGAGACCGAAAGTTTATATCCATTCATTTCTGGGTCCTGAGTATTGTTTCTAGGCTTGTTTAAAGTAAACAATATTTAGAGAAATTACCCTTTCCCCTACAACACATTTCACTATTTTTTTTTATATCATTCATATGAATGAAACTATATAATGTTTGTCCTTTTCCGATTGACTTACTTCACTCAGCATAATACCCTCCAGGTCTATCCATGTTAAAGCAAATGGTGGGTATTCGTCTTTTCTGATGGCTGAGTAATATTCCATTGTATATATATGCACTACATCTTCTTTATCTGTTCATCCTTTGATGCACACCGAGGCTCCTTCCAGTTTGGCTATTGTGGACATTGCTGCTATAAACATTGGGGTGCAGGTGTCCTGGCATTTCCCTGCATCTGTATCTTTGGGGTAAATCCCCAGTAGTGCAATTGTTGGGTTGTAGGGTAGCTCCATTTTTAGCACTTTGAGGAACCTCCACACAGTTTTCCAGAGGGGCTGCACCAGTTCACATTTCCACCAACAGTGCAAGAGGGTTTCCCTTTCTCCACATCCTCTCCAACATTTGTTGTTTCCTGTCCTGTTAATTTTCACCATCCTCACTGATGTGAGGTGGTATCTCATTGTGGTTTTGATTTGTATTTCCCTGATAGCAAGTGACACAGAGCATTTTCTTATGTGCTTGTTGGCCAGGTGTATGTCTTCTTTGGTGAAATTTCTGTCCATGTCTTTTGCCCATTTCATGATTGGATTGTTTGTTTCTTGGGTGTTGAGTTTAATAAGTTATTTATAGATCTTGGATACTAGCTCTTTATCTGATATATCATTTGGAAATATCTTCCATTTTGTAGGTTGTCTTTTAGTTTTATTGACTGTTTCTTTTGCTGTGTATCTTGAATAAGCCCCAATAGTTCATTTTTTGCTTTTGTTTCCCTTGCCTTCATAGATGTATCTTGCAAGAAGTTGCTGTGGCCAAGTGCAAAAAGGGTGTTGCCTGTGTTCTCCTCTAGGATTTTGATGGATTCTTGTCTCACAGTTAGATCTTTCATCCATTTTGAGTTTATCTTTGTGTATGGTGTAAGAGAATGGTCTAGTTTCATTCTTCTGCACGTGGTTGTCCAATATTCCCAGCACCATTTATTGAAGAGACTGTCCTTTTTCCTGTGGATAGTCTTTCCTGCTTTGTCGAATATTAGTTAACCATAGAGTTGAGGGCCCATTTCTGGGTTCTCTATTATGTTCCATTGATCTATGTGCCTGTTTTTTGTGCCAGTAACACACTGTCTTGATGATCACAGTTTTGTAGTACAACTTAAGTCCGGCATTGTGATGCCCCTGGCTCTGGTATTCTTTTTCAATATTCCCCTGGCTATTCGGGGTCTTTTCTGATTCCACACAAATCTGAAGATTATTTGTTCCAACTCTCTGAAGAAAGTCCATGGTATTTTGATAGGGATTGCACTGAATGTGTAAATTGCCCTGGGTAACATTGACATTTTCACAATATTAATTCTTCCAATCCATGAGCATGGAATATTTTTCCATCTCTTTGTGTCTTCCTCAATTTCTTTCAGAAGTGTTCTGTAGTTTTTAGGGTATAGATCCTTTACATCTTTGGTTAGGTTTATTCCTACGTATCTTATGCTTTTGGGTGCAATTGTAAATGGGATTGACTCCTTAATTTCTCTTTCTTCAGTCTCATTGTTAGTGTATAGAAATGTCATTGATTTCTGGGCATTGATTTTATATCCTGCCATTGTTAGTGTATAGAAATGCCACTGATTTCTGGGCATTGATTTTGTATCCTGCCAATTTCTGGTGACAGAAATTTCACCAAAGACGACATACACCTGCCATACTGCCAAATTGCTGTATGAGTTCTAGCAATCCTGGGGTGGAGTCTTTTGGGTTTTCTATGCACAGTATCATGTCATCTGCAAAGAGAGAGGGTTTGACTCCTTCTTTGCCAATTTGAATGCCTTTTATTTCTTTTTGTTGTCTGATTGCTGAGGCTAGGACTTCCAGTACTATGTTGAATAGCAGTGGTGAAAGTGGACATCCCTGTTGTGTTCCTTATCTTAGAGGAAAGGCTCTCAGCATTTCCCCATTGAGAATGTTACTTGCTGTGGGCTTTTCATAGATGGCTTTTAAGATGTTGAGGAATGTTCCCTCTATCCCTACACTCTGAAGAGTTTTGATCAGGAATGGATACCGTATTTTGTCAAATGCTTTCTCTGCACCTATTGAGAGGATCATATGGTTCTTGTTTTTTTCTCTTGTTGATGTGATCTGTTACATTGATTCTTTTATGAGTGTTGAACCAACCTTGCATCCCGGGGATAAATCCCACTTGGTCTTGGTGAATAATCTTCTTAATGTACTGTTGGATCTTACTGGCTAGTATCTTGTTGAAAATTTTTGCATCTGTGTTCATCAGGGATATTGGTCTATAATTCTCCTTTTTGGTGGGGTCTTTGTCTGGTTTTGGAATTAAGGTGATGCTGGCTTCAAAACGAGTTTGGAAGTATTTGGTCCCTTTCTATCCTTCAGAACAGCTTTTAGTAGAATAGGTATTGTTTCTTCTTTAAATGTTTGATAGAATTCCCCTGGGAAGCCATCTGGCCATGGACTTTTGTGACCTGGGAGCTTTTTGGTGACTGCTTCAGTTTCCTTGCTGGTTATTGGTCTGTTCAGGTTTTCTATTTCTTCCTATTCCAGTTTTGGTAGTTTGTGGTTTTCCAGAAATGCATCCATTTCTTCTGGATTGCCTAATTTATTGGCATATAGCTGCTTATAATATGTTTTTAGAATCGTTTGTATTTCCTTGGTATTGGTTGTGACCTCTCCTTTTTCATTCATGATTTTATCAATTTGAGTCTTTTTTCTTTTCAGTAAGGCTGGCTAATGGTTTATCTATCTTATTAATTCTCTCAAAGAACCAACTCCTGGTTTGTTGATCTGTTCTACAGTTCTTCTGGTTTCTATTTCATTGAGTTCTGCTTGAATCTTTATTAACTCTCTTCTGCTGGGTGTAGGTTTTATTTGCTGTTCTCTCTCCAGTTCCTTTAGGTGCAAGGTAGCTTATGTATTTCAGTTTTTTCCAATTTTTTGAGGGAGGTTTGTATTGTGATGTATTTCCCTCTTAGGACTGCTTCTGCTGTATCACAAAGATTTTGAATGGTTGTATCTTCATTGTCATTAGTTTCCAGGAAGCTTTTTAATTCTTCTCTAATTTCCTGGTTGACCCATTCATCTTTTTTTTTTTTTTAAGATTTTATTTATTTATTCAAGACACACACACACACACACACACACACACACACACACACACACAGAGGCAGAGGGAGAAGCAGGCTCCATGCAGGGAGCCCAATGTGGGACTTGATCCCAGGACTCCAGGATCTCCCCCTGAGCCAAAGGCAGGTGCTCAACCGCTGAGCCACCCAGGCATCCCAACCCATTCATCTTTTAGCAGGATGTTCTTTAACCTCCATGTGTTTGAGTTTCTTCCAAATTTCTTCTTGTGATTGACTTCAAGTTTCAAAGCATTGCAGTCTGAAAATATCAGGGGACAATCCCAATCTTTTGGTATTGGTTGAGACCTGATTTGTGACCCAGTATGTGGTCTATTCTGGAGAAAGTTCCATGTGCATTTGAGAAGAATGTGTATTCAGTTGCATTCAGATGCAAAGTTCTGTATATATCTGTAAAATCCATCTGGTCCAGTGTATCATTTAAAGCTCTTTCTTTGGTGATGCTGTGCTTAGAAAATCTGTCATTTGCATAAAGTGCCATGTTGAAGTCTCCTACTATTAGTATATTATTATCTAAGTATATCTTTACTTTGGTTATTAATTGATATACTTGGCAGCTCCCACATTAGGGGCATAAATATCCATGATTGTTAGGTCCTCTTGTTAGATAGATCCTTAAGTATGATACAGTGTCCCTCTTTATCTCTCACTACAGTCTTTGGGATAAACTTAAATTTATCTGATATGATGATTGCTACCCCAGCTTTCTTTTGAGGAACATTTGAATGGTAAATGGTTATCCACCCTTTCATTTTCAGGCTGTAGGTTTCCTTAGGTCTAAAATGAGTCTCTTGTAGACAGCAAATAGATGGGTCTTGCTTTTTTTTTTTTTTTTTTTTTTTATCTAGTCTGAAACCCTGCGTCTTTTGATGGGATTATTTAGCCCATTCATGTTCAGAGTAACTACTGAAAGATATGAATTCAGTGTCATTGTAATACCTATTCAGTCTCTGTGTTTGTGGATAATTTCTTTGGGCTTCCTCTTTCTTTTATAGGGTCCCCATTAATATTTCTTACAGAGCTGGTTTGGTGGTCACATATTCTTTCAGTTTCTGCCTATCTTGGAAGCTCTTTATCTCTCCTTCTATCCTGAATGACAGCCTTGCTGGATATAGTATTCTTGGCTGCAGGTTCTTCTCATTTAGTACCCTGAATATATCCTGTCAGCCGTTCCTGGCCTGCCAGGTCTCTGTGGAGAGGTCTGCTGTTAATCTAATATTTCTCCCCATATAAATTAGGAATCTCTTGTCTCTTGCTGCTTTAAGGATTTTCTATTTATCTTTGGAATTTGCAAGTTCACTATTAAATGTTGAGCTGTTGAATGGTTTTTATTGATTTTGGTGAGGGACCTCTCTATCTCCTGGATCTGAATGCCTGTTTCCTTCCCCAAATTAGGGAAGTTTTCAGCTATGATTTGTTCAAATATGCTTTCTGGCCCGCTGTCTCTTTTGGCGCTCTCTGGAACCCCAATTATATGTAGATTTTTCCTTCTGAGGCTATCATTTATTTCCCTTAACCTTTCCTCATGGTCTTTTTTCTTTTTCCTCAGCTTCCTTCTTTGCCATCAACTGGTCTTTTATGTTGCTCACCCTTTCTTCCACCTCATCAACCCTCGACGTTAGAACCTCCAGTTAGGATTGCATCTCATTTAATTGCTTTTTAATTTTTGCCCGATTAGATCTAAATTGTGCAGTCATGAAGTGTCTTGAATCCTTTATGGTTTCTTCCAGAGCCACCAGCAGCTTTATAATTGTGCTTCTGAATTGGCTTTCTGACATCGAATTGTAATCCAAATTCTGTAACTCTGTGGCAGAGAGTAGTGTTTCGGAGTCTTTATTTTGAGGTGAGTTCTTCCTTCTAGTCATTTTGCTCAGTGCAAAGTGGCTGTATGAGCTGGCTGAGTGAAGAGTATCAACCACGACCTAAGTAAATTTCACCCTAGATGATTCTGACGAGGTCAGAGACCAGATATTGAAAACAAAGATCAGAATGAAATAAAACAAAAGCATCACTAAAGTGAAAAACAAATTTTAAAACAAAGTAGTAAAAAATAAACGGCCCAGAATCCCAAAGAAGAAATAAAAAGAGAAAAAAAAGAAAAAAAGCAAAAGTAAAGAGGAAAAAAATGAAAAAAGAAAAAAAAAAAAGGAGAAGAAAAATAGGGGCGGGGGTACTGGGAGATGGTGGTTGTGATGAAGTTGTAGTGGAGGGAGAATGTAGTTTACCTGACGGGTCCTAGAGGGTGATCCTCTTGGTTCTGAGTATATTAAGTTCTGTATGTTAGAAGATGCTCAGTCCCAAATTTATATAAACCAGAAATACTTGTAGAGATGATTTAGGTATTCTAGTTCTTTTGTCTTTTCACATAAATTGTCTTTTTTATTGGACTTCGGCTTATGTACTTCTCTAGCTATTCGTTTCTATGTGGAAACTAATAGTAAATTTAACAATTGAATGAGTTCTGTGAGTGGTTCTAACAAATTATCAATCCTGGAAGTCATGGATGTTGTAGAAATCCTTAATTTGTAGCCAAGTTAGATAGAAGTGCCTAGAGACTGGGAGTTGAAGTTGGCATCGAAGTGAGGGTATTCCTTTGAGACTGAACCTTTAAGCCTGTGGAGTCTGACACTAACCTCTGGCAGTTAAGTGTCAGAATAGGATTGAATAGTTGGGGACACTCAACTGGTACTGGAGAATCAAAGAGATTTAATTTGCTAATATGTTGCTGGGCAGTTTTATATTTCTGTTCATGAAGGAAATTAGTCTATAGTTTTCTTTTTATTGGATTCTGTGACTTGATTTCAAGGTAATATAGGTCTCTTAAAATGAGTTGACTCTGTTAGTGAAACCACCTGGATATGAAGGTTTCTTTTTCAAGAGGAATCTACCAAAAAAAAAAAAAGATTAAAAAAATCGTTATACAACAGTTTATAACGTTTAACTTTGGGTGAGTTTTAGTAGTTTGCAGTCTTCAAAGAATTGATCCATTATGTTCAAGGTTATTTTGTGCATATAGAGTTGTTAACAGTAGTCCCTTATTATTCTTTAAAAGTCTGTGAGGTCTGTAGTGATAGTCTCTTTTCCATTTGTTATTGGTACTTTCTATTTCTTTTCTTCTTTATGCAATCAGTTTTGCTTGGGGTTTAAATGTTACTGATCTTTTGAAAGAATCAGCTTTTGATTCGACTATGTCTACAGTTTTTCTCTTTTAAATTTTATTGAATTCTTCTCTTAGCTGTATTGCTTCCTTCTTTCTGACTCCTTTGAGTTCATTTTGCTTTCTTTTACTAGTTTCTTTTTCTAGATTGTTGACTTAATACAGCTGTTCTTTTTAAATGTATTTAGTGCTTTAAATTTTCTCATAAGACCAGCTTTATTGTACAAATACACAAAAAAATCTGTACAAGATTTTTGATATTTTGTACTTTCATTTTCATTTACTTCAGTATCTTTAAATTTTTTCCTTCAGACTTCCTCCTTTACCAACATACTATTTAGAAGTGTTGCTGAATTTCTAAGTGTTTACAGTCTTTCCTGTTATCTTTAATTAACTTTTAGTTTAATTCCATCCTGGTCATACAATACAGGTAATTTTGCAAGGTTTGTTTTATCTCAGCAAGTGTTCCATGTGTTTACATGAAAAGAATGTGCATTTTCCCACTTTTGCATGGAGTCCATTGTAATTAGGAATTAGATCTTAATACATTGTTTAGTCCTTTTTATATCTTGCTGACTTTGTGTTTGGTGGTTCTACTGATTGAGAGAGTGGTACTGTTTTCCTACTATATTTGTTGATTTGTCTGTTTCTCTTCTCAATCCTATTAGTTTTTGATTCATGTATTTGCAGCTCTGTTGCTTGGAGTATACACATTTAGGATGTCAGTTTCTTCTTGGTGAATTAACACTTTTATAATCATGTAATATTCTGTCCCTGCTAAATTCTTTTGGTCTGAAGTCTACTTTACTGATACTAAAATAGCTACTTGAGTTTTCATTTAATTATTGTTGGCATGGTAGTCTTTTCCCATATCTTTATATTTGAAGTGCATTTCTTACAGACAGTATATTATTTGCTCATAATTTTTTATCTATTCTGTCAGTCTCTGTCTTTTAATTAGTATGTTTCAACCATTTACCTTTAATGTAAGTATTGGCTATATTATTAATTTCTGTTTTTCATTCTTATCCTCTTTTTGCCTCCCATTTGGTTATTTGAATATTTTAAAAATATTACATTTTATTTATTGTTTTTGAGTATATGTACCTATAGTTTTTTGTTTTGTTTTTCCTTTGCTGGTTGCACTAGTGATCACATTCATATACAACACACTGAGAGCCCTTTCAGGAAAGGGATATGATACATATCAGGAAAATGATACATTATTTGCATTCAACCATCAAACATAGTTTAAATAATTCAAAGGAAAATAATAATCTATTATGTTTACCCAGATAGTTACCCTTTCTTTCCTCATTATTGATATTCTGGGTTTCCTTTCAATATTACTTTTATTATTATTTTTAAAGATTTTGTTTATTTATTGGTAGAGCGAGAAGTGGGTTCTTGCAGGGAGCCTGATGTGGGGCTTGATCCTAGGACCCCAGGATCACAACCTGAGTCAAAGGCAGATGCTCAATCACTGAGCCACTCAGGTGCCCTCCTTTTAATATTATTATAGCAAGTTTTCTGACTACAAACTTTCAGGCTTTCTTCCGTTGAGAATATATCTTTTATTGAGGATATAAATTTAATTTTCATTTTTGATAATTTTGCTAGGCTCATAATTATTCAGGGCTTATAATTCTTTTTCAGCCCTTGAAAAATGTTGTGTCAGTGCTACTGGTCTCCATGGTCCCTGATAGAAATATGTAGTCATTTGGATCAATGTTCTCTTAAAGGCAATGCTTCCTTTTTTTTGGATTACTTTAAAGACTTTTTTCATCTTTGTTTTCATAAATTTGATTATGATTTGTGGATTTCTTCTCCCTCTTCTCATTCTCTTCCTTCTCTTTCAGAGACGGAGGGCAGGGGCAGCAGGAGAGTGAGAGAAAGAATCTTAAGAGGCTCTGCACTGGACATGGGCTCAATATCACACCCTGAGATCATGACCTGAGCCGAGGCTGTGTTGGAGTGTTAACTGACTGAGCCCACCCCTGGATTTCTTCTGAATCTGTTTGCTAAAAAAAAAAAAAAAAAAAAAAAAAAAAAAAAAAAAAAAAAAAATCTCTTTGGCATTCTTTATTCTGTAGGTTTTCATCTTACACTAAATTTGGGATGTTTTTTTCCATTATTTCTTCACATGTTTTTCAGCCCTGCATTGCTTAACTTGTTGGGTTTCCAGAGAAATGAATGCTAGATTTTTTACTACTGTATCACAAAATCCTAAGTTCTGTTCATTTTGTCCTCCATCTATATATTCTCTAATATGAGGCTGGATAATTTCTATTAATCTAAGATAAAGTTCAATGAGTCTCTCTTTTGTGATCTCTATTTTGCTTCTGAGACATTCTGTGAGTTTTAAATTTTAGTTATTGTAATTTTCAGTTTTAAAATTTCCATTTTGGTATACTTTATTTTGGAGGGCATTTTTCTGTTTAT
Organism: Canis lupus dingo; assembly: GCF_003254725.2. Classification (NCBI taxonomy): domain Eukaryota; kingdom Metazoa; phylum Chordata; class Mammalia; order Carnivora; family Canidae; genus Canis; species Canis lupus. The sequence continues at coordinate 66,174,143 of NC_064244.1, read as the reverse complement.
TTCACTAGGGTGAAATTGCTGTTGGAGCATTTTTATGGTAGTGGTTTAAACTTTTTGGACAATTCCAATATCTGTGTTATCTTGTTGCTGGCACCTGCCAATTGTCTTTTCTCATTTGAGTTTCTGATTTTCCTTGTTCTTTGTATGACTAACTGTGGATTGTATCTTTGACATTTTCTAAGACTCTAGTTGTCTAGACTCTTCTATTTTAGAGGAGTCAATCAGAATGCATCTCCCAATTCACTTTTGGGGACTTCAAGCTGAAGTCCCCAAGTGGCATAGGCCACCTAGGGGCATACCTAGGATTTCAAACAGGTTTAAGCATCTCCTTCTTCAGCTCCCTCCTCTCCTTAATCTTCTCCGCACAGTCTTGTCGGTAGGTGGTAGAGCATGGGCTCTTTGCTAATATTTGGTTACATTAGGGTGGGATGGTCAAGAGTGTCCCATTCCCATAGTCTGCAAACCACAGTGAGAGACAGGGTAGATGGTCAATTGACCATTATGCTCAATGGTCAATAGGGTTTTTCCTCAGTCTCTTAACCAGGTGAGAAGGGGAAGAATGCTGCTTTTGCCTGTAAATGTACAGTGCTATATTCCACAAGGCTCCACTCTGTCTTCATGGAACCCCATGAAGAGGTAGTGGAGTCTGTCTGGTATTCATTTGGTGTAGAGTAGGCGCCATGTGCTGAATCATGTCCCCTCAAAATTCATAGGTTGAACCCCCTAACCTCCAATGTGACTGTATTTGAAGATAGGGCCTTTAGGATAATTAGGGTTAAATGAGTGGGGTGCTAATCTGATAGAAGACTGGTTTCTTTATAAAAAGAGGAAGAGATATCAGAGACAGAAGAAAGGCCATGTGAGAACACAGTGAGCAAATTGCTGTCTATAAGCAATGAAGAAAGGTATCACTAGAAGCCAATTTTGATGGCACATTGATCTTGGACTTCTAGCCTCCCAAACTGTGAGAAATAACAGCAGGTTTGCCAAAAGGATTTCTATTGTACAATACTTCTCCATTTCCCCAATCCTTTGACTTGAGAATCTTTTCTTGGGCCTTTTCGTTGTGTCTTTGCCCACTGGCATTTCTGAGCTGCAAGCTACTCTAGTAAGCAGGTCAGGATATAGGAGAAGCAACAAACAAAACCCTCAACTAAATACAAAAATAATACAACACCCAAAACTAGGGGACTCATTACTGGGTTGCTCCTGTAGTCCTGGAGGATCCTAGCCAGTCTACCTCCCCCACCTCACTTTTCAGAGTCTTATTATAATTCTTTTATGTATTTTTAGTAATAATCAGAAGAGATAAAGTGCATTTTGATTATTCTTCTCTGAAACTGGAAGCTCCCATTTACTTTTGAATCTACTCCACTGGACTTCAATCCTTTGAAAACAATTTTGTTTAAGTTACCAAGAGCTTTTCATTGCTAAATCTAATGGTGAATTCTCATACTTTCAGTTTATCCAGACTCAGCAACATTTAACACAGCTGATTACTTCCTACTCTTTGAAACTCTTTCTTCTGGAAATCAGACTATGATGATTTTCTTCACTGGCCAGACCTCCTCAGTCTCATTTGCTAGTTATTTCTTGTTCCTAACTTGTAAATGTCAGAGGGCGCCATAGCTTAGTTATGAGACTACTTCTCTATCAATACCAATTCTCTATCTCATTCAATCTTAAATTTTAAATATTATATATAGGCTGATAATGCCCCTCTTTTTTTTTTTTTTTTAAATTCAGCCTTATATTATCTTCCCTGAACTTCGTGTTTATATATCTACTGTTCTATATAACTCTTCTGGGGTGGCTAATGAGTATCTCAACCAAAATATATCCAAAACAGATCTACATAATCCTTTCTCTAGTGCTCAAAGTGCTTCTCCCTTAGTGCTCCCCATCTCAGGAAATAGCACCCCCATCTATCCACCCAGCTAGTCAGGGCAAAAACTATGGATTCATCTTTCACTCCTCACATTCTCTTAGACTTCATATCCAATTCATAAGAAAAGTGTTGATTCTTCCTTCAAATATATTAGCAAAACATATCACTTTCTCACACCTTCCCTGTTATCAACTTAAGTCACTATTATCTCTTGCCTACAGCTGTGCAGTAGCCTCCTAATTGGCCTCCCTTAGTCAAATCTTGCTCAGTCTCTACCCAAACCCATTCTCCAAACAGCAGCAAGAATAATTAGAAATAATTTTAAAAATTTAAATCCTTGGGCAGCCCTGGTGGCGCAGCGGTTTAGCGCCGCCTGCAGCCCAGGGTGTGATCCTGGAGACCCGGGATCGAGTCCCACATCGGGCTTCCTGCATGGAGCCTGCTTCTCCCTCTGCCTGTGTCTCTGCCTCTCTCTCGCTCTCTCTGAATGAATAAATAAATAAATCTTAAAAAAAAAATTAAATCCTGCATCTGTTCACATCTATGTTCTATGATACTTCAAGTAAAATCCAAAGTCTGACTATTGCCCATAAAGCTGTAAATCATGTGGCCCCTTTCTACTTCTCTAGCCTCATTTCCAACTATTTTCTGGATCACTCACTCTAGCCACACTCATTTTCCTGGAATATTCTAACATATTTCGGGACCTTTTTCCTCTGCTTAGAATGTTCTTTAACTAGATAGTCCCATGACTTCTTGCTCATTAAATTCAGGTTTCTCCTAAAAAGTTACTTCTACAAAAAGACTTCACCTGATTTCTAGCCCAAAATTATCTACCATCTCTTTGCTGCCTACTCCCACTCTGTCACATATTACCTTGCTTAATTTTGTTTTTCTTGGCATTTTTTTAAACATTTTATATTTACATATATTTGTTTGCAAACTGTTCTTCCAATTATAAGGTCAATCTTAGGAAATTAGGGACTTTATTCATTCCATGTTATTATTTTCCAAGTATAGAAGAGAGCCAGGAACATGGTACATCCTCAACAAAATTTGTTTAATGTGTAAATTTTTAATCAAGTTTTACAATGCAGTCGTTCTTATGTGACTATGACTATATCCTCATAATTTTAGCTTAATCTCAAACATTATTACTTTGGCATTTGGCAATTCCTTATTTGACAAGTATGAGTTAAAAGTAAACATCCTGGTCTCAGCCCCAACCACTAGAATGTAAAACTGACTGATAAACAAGGGCTTTGTCTTTTCTTGTTCTTGCTCTAAGACCTGAAAAAAATGCGCAGCACTATTTGTTTTCTAGGTGAATGAAAACACAAACAAGTATAATCTGCATAAGAGAAAAGATACCTTCACAAACCAAAATAACACAAAGTTAAAACAGAAGAGAAAGAAAACATATATATCAGTTTAGTTGATTAAAAGTATGTTTTAGGTGTTTTCGAGGTTATTATGGTAAGGAAATACTGAGTTGTTTTTTTTCCCCCTCTCTCTTAGATAACATATATAATGCCTCTATTTTTGCAGACGTAGACAAACTCCCTTAATATTCCTTATGTTGAGGAAAATATACATAATTTATCATTTTAACAGTTTTAATGTATACAGTTCAGTTGCATTATGTACGTCCATAGTCTTGTGCAATCATCACCACTAACCAACTCCAGCACTTTTTTAATCTTCAAAAACTGAAATCCTCTCTGCTCATTAAGCATTGTTCCCTCATTCCCTTCTTCCTCCAGCTCCTGGTAATCACCATTCTACTTTCTGTTTCTATGAATCTGACTACTCCGGTATTTGTCCTTTTGTGACTGGTGTTTCACTTAGCATAATGTCTTCAGGGCTCATGCATATTGTAACATGTGTCAGAATTTCCTTCCTTTTTAAGTCTGATGATATTCCATTTTGTCCACCACATTTGTTATCTATTCATTTGTTGACAATCACATGGATTTCTTTCTCCTTGGCTATTGTGCATAGTGCTGCTGTGAATGTGGCATACAAATATTTATTGGAGTCCAGTTCTTTTGGATATATACCCAGAAGAATTGCTGGATCATATGGTAATTCTATCTTTAATTTTCTGAGGAACCACCATATTGTTTTCCATAGTAGCTGCAGCAATTTACATTCTCACCAGAAATGTACAAGTGTTCCAATTTCTCCACCTCAACAAAATTTGTCCTGTTCTTGTAAAATAATAGTCACCCTAACTCATGTGAAGTCGTATCTTATAATGGTTTTGATTCACAGTTCCCTAGTATTCATGTGCTTTATCTTTGCATGTGCTTATTGGCCATCTGTATATTTTCCTTGGAGAAATGTTTATCCAAGTCCTTTGTCTGTTTTATGTTTTTGTTATTGTGTTGATGATATGTTGGGAGGTCTTTTTATATTACAGATGCTAACCTGTTATTTGATTTGTGAGTTATAAATATTTTTTCATATCTTATGGGCTGCCTTTTTACTCTGTTGATAGTGTCCTTCAACATACAAAAGTCTGCAATTTTGATGTAGTTCCATTAGTCTGTTTTTACTTTTGTTGCCTGTGCTTTTGGTGTCATATCCAAGAAGTTATTGCCAAATTGAAAGTGGTGAAGATTTTCTCCTATATTTTCATCTAGTTTACAGTTTTAGCTCTTATCTTTAGGTTTTGATTAATTTTGAGTTAGCTTTTGAATACAGTACAAGGTAAGGGGCCAATTTCTTTCTTTCTTTGCATGTGGTTACTGTTTTCCCAACAGTATGTATTAAAAAAAAAACTGGTCCTTTCCCTTGAGTGATCTTGGCATCTTTGTTAAAAATGGTTTGACCATATATGTGAAGGTTTATTTCTAGACTTTCTATTCTACCCTGTTGTCTGTCATTATGCCACAGTATCACATTGTTCTGATTACTATGGTTTCTACGTTTTGAAATCAGAAGTCTTAGACCTCCAACTTTGTTCTTATTTTTCAAGATTGTTTTGGCTATTCCACTTGGTTTTAAAAATTTAGTATTTTATTTTACTTTATTATTTTTAAAAATATTTTTAAAATTTATTATAAAGACAGAGTGAGAGCATGGTGGGGGAGGGTTGGAGGGAGTCTCAAGAAGACCCCGCACTGAACATGGAGCCCAAGGTGAGATCTCAATCTCACGACCTCCAGATCATGACCTGAACCAAAACCAAGAGTCTGATGCTCAACTGAGTGTGCCACTCAGGCAACCCAAAATCTAGTATTTTTTTTTAAAGATTTTATTTATTTATTCATGAGAGACACAGATTGAGAGAGAGGCAGAGACACAGGCAGAGGGAGAAGCAGGCTCCATGCAGGGAGCCTGACGTGGGACTCAATCCCGGGTCTCTAGGATCACACCCTAGGCCGAAGGTGGCGCTAAACCGCTGAGCCACCTGGGCTGCCCCCAAAATCTAGTATTTTAAATACTATCCACCATCTCATATATGCTGTCATTTGTGTTCAGTTCATTTTATGGTAATCTCAGTTTGCTCATCTATAAAATGGGGTAATAATGAGTAGCTTACCAGGATAGTAGTGAAGATTAAATGAAATACCATATTTAAATCTCTTATCAGAGCACTTAGGACACATCATCAATGCTCAGTAAAATTAACAAATATGAGAAAAATTACCAATATACAACTTGTGGCAGACAGAATTCTGGCCACCCAAAAATGCCCACATTGTAATCCCCAGGATTTCTAAATTTGTCAGCTTATACAGAAAAAAAAAAAAAAACAAAACAACAACAACAACAACAACAACAAAACTTTCAGAAGGGATCAAGGATCTTGAGGTGTGAAAATTATTCTGTCTTATCTGGGTGGGCCCAATGTAATCACAAGGATCCTCATAAGAGGGAGGGAAGAGATCTGAGTTAGAGCTAGAAGGCCATGTGAGATCAGAAGCAGAGAGGAAGAAGGTGGTATGATGTGGGAGGTGGTATGATATGGGAGCAGTAGAACTGGTAATGTGGGCCTTGATAGAATGAGAATAGTTTCTAGAAGCTGAAGTGCATGCAAAGGTTGAATTCCCCTTGAGAATCCAGAAGACACCAGCTCTTTTAACAGCGGGTTTTAGCTTTAAAAGACTCATACAGAAATTCTGACCTCCAGAATTGGTGTAGAATAAATTTGGGTTTAGGCTACTAAGTTTGTGGTAATTTGCCAATCAATTAGTAGCAATAAGAGACTAATACATATTTTGATACCAGAAGTAGGGTGGTACTGTAACAAATATCTAAAAATGTGAAAAGTGGGGCACCTGGGTGGCTCAGTAGGTTGAGTGTTTGCCTTTGGCTCAGGTTCTGATACTGGAGTCCCAGGATGGAGCCCTGTGTCAGGCTCCCCACTCAGCAGGGAGTCTGCTTCTCTCTGCCCCTCATCCTGCTTGTGTTCTCTCTCAAATAAATAAGTAAAATAATTTTAAAAAATGTGAAAGTGGCTTTAAAGTTGGTAACTTGTAGAGGCTGGAACATGATAAAAAAGGCCTACTTTGCCTTGAACAGTCTGCTATTTGTAAAAATATGGATTTTAAAGACTGATGGTGAAGGCTGAGAATGATGTGAGGAATATAATAAAGAAAATCTGTATCTTTGTTGAAAATACCTAAATCTTCATGAACAGACTGTTGGTAAGAATGTGGACATTACAAGCTCTGTTGATAAGGGCTCAGAAAGAAGTAAGGAGCATATTATTAGAAAATGGAGGGAAGCTTAGCTGAGTTGTGTCCTACTATTACATGAAAAGCAGAATAGCAACTGATGTATGTGGACATTTAACTGAGAAGATTCTGAAGAAAAATTTTGAAGGTAAAACCTGGTATTAGTGCTTAATAGTAAACTGTGAGAGGAAAGAGATAAAGTGAGGGAAGAACTGTTAAATCCCAGAACTTGATGATTCGGGAAACTTTCAGTCTAGGCAGGTTACAAAAGACACATAAATTAAGATTTACTGTTAGGAAAAGATACTCTGGAGAGAATGTCAAAAAGGTGTCTGAATAACAACAACAACAACAAAACAAAAAAATAAAGTGACCGCGACAGAACAATATATTGTTAGTCTCTGGAAGGAGCAAAAGAGCCCTTTTTAGTCACAAATCAGGCTCTCTGAAGAGATTAGGGGTGTGACTTGTTTCTTCAGCCATCTTAGAAGCCAAAAATAGTGATGAGCTTGTCCAAGAAAGATTAATGGCCACCTCAAAGACAATAACATTCCTTATAAAAGGGAAGAAGGAGGGTGGGAATGTGGGGGAGAAGATATGTAAATAGAAGTATAGGTTAGAAAGGAAAGAAGCTCGTGATAGTTAAAATTTTAGATATCAACATGACTAGGAGAAGGTGTGCCCAGATATTTGGTTAAAGATTATTCTGGGTGTGTCAGTGAGAATCTTTCTAGCTGAGATTAACATTCATTTCGGTAGAATGCATAAAGTAGATTGCCCTCTCTAATGTATGTGGGTCTTATCCTAACATTTGAAGAACCCGAATAAGAAAGGCTGAGAAAGAGGGAACTCCTCCTAAGACAGTGGTCTTTTCTGGCTTTTGGATATGGACCGAAACATTGGCTCTTCTTGGTTCTTGAGCATGCAAAAAAAAATTTTTTTTTTTTAAGATTTTATTTTGAAGTATCTCTAAACCCAATGTGGGGCTTGAACTGAGCACTTCAAGAGTTGAGCACGCTGGAATTTGAACTGGAACTTACACTGACCTTCCTAGTACTCAGGCCTTCAAACTAGGCCTGAAAAACTATGTAAGGCTCCTGGGTCTTGAGCTTGTTTAACTGCCAGTCTTAGTACTTGTTAGCTTCCATTATCATGTGAGCCAATTATTTACAATTAATCTCTGTCTCATCATCTATATATCTATATATACCCTATTGGTTCCATTTGTCTGGAGAACCCTGACTAATACAAAGATACTACTCTGTTGGCTCAGACAACAGAGGAAGGAGCCATGACCCAAGGAATGTTGGCAACCTTGAGAATTTGGAGAAGGTTAAGGATCAGATTTTTCCCTAGAGCCTCCAGACAGAACTAGCATTGCTAATACTCTGATTTTAGATTTCTTTTCCTTTTTTATTTTTAAGATTTTATTTATTTATTTGACGGAGAGAGAGACAAAGAAGCAGGATCCATTCGATGTAGGGCTACACCCCAGGACCCTGGGATCATGACCTGAGATGAAGGCAGCTGCTTAACTGACTGAGCCACCCAGGTGCCCTGATTTTAGATTTCTGACCTTCAGAACTGTAACAGAATAAATGTGTTTTTATAAGATACTTTATTTGTGGTATTACACTAATACATAATACAATGTCATTCTTGGTATCCTTCTACAATATTGTGTCAGCCAGCACTTGAAGCTTGGATAAATAAAATGTGGTATATCTCTATGCTGTGGAAAATTATTTGGCGATAAAAAGAAAGAAGTACTGATACATGCTACAACATGGGTAAACCTTGAGAAAACTATGGCAAGTGAAAGAAGCCAGAAAGAAGCATATATTGTATAAATCCATTTATGTCAAATGCCCAGAACAGGCAAACCAATAGAGACAGAACGTACATTTGTGGTTGCCTGCTGTTCCCTTGGATTGGGGCTTGGGGAGTGGTAATGGCTTAGAGGCACTGGGGTTTCTCTGTGGGGAAATAAAAATGCTCTCAAGTTGACTGTGGTGATGGATTCACACTCTGTGGTTTATCTAAAGCCATTAAACTATACTTTAAAAGGGTGAATTTTACAGTATGTGTATTAATAAGGGTAGGAAACAATTATACATTTATAAAAAATGATGTATTATAGAAGTATCCTAAAATCCTAGCAAAAAACAGAGTACCTATAAAATATACATTTTTCTAGTCACAGAATATACAACTTATTTAAACAGACACTGTGTTATTACATAGTAGCTTTAGAAAACATTATTCTTTTCTCACACAATGTTTCAATGCTGATAGAAGTAACAAAATTTTAATTTCTCTGATATCTTTTTCAGCTGCAATGTACAATGTAGCCATCATCTAAACAAATGATAAACATTTTCATAATAATTATTTCTTCTTGGGGTGCCTGGGTGGCTCAGTTGGTTAAACATTTGCCTTTGGCTCAGGTCATGATCCCAGGGTTCTGGGATTGAGCTCCTTTTCAGACTCCCTGCTCAGTGGGGAGTTTGTTTCTCCCCCACCCTCTCCCCTGCTCATTCTTCTCATATAAATAAAATCTTTAGGGGATCCCTGGGTGGCGCAGCGGTTTGGCGCCTGCCTTTGGCCCAGGGCGCGATCCTGGAGACCCGGGATCGTATCTCACGTCAGGCTCCCGGTGCATGGAGCCTGCTTCTCCCTCTGCCTATGTCTCTGCCTCTCTCTCTCTCTCTGTGACTATCATAAATAAATAAAAAAAATAAATAAAAAAAATAAAAAAATAAAATCTTTAAAAAAATAACTTTTTCTTCAAACAAATAAAATCCCAATACCTATTTTATTATATTCTTTAACCACTTGTCAGATCATTTCATAAGGGGGCAGATAAACTATGCCCACTTTCTCCATGGCCACTCTAATTAGAATTATTCTCCTTGTTCCTTAGCGAACAAGAGAAATATGTATTTTTTGACACACATCTTTGAAAAAAATTTATATGAATGGCATAATCCACGGATGTAACTCACATATATAAAATTCGCCATTTAAATATATAATTAAGTGGTTTTAAGTATAGTCAGTCTGGTGTACAATTATCACCACTATCTAATTCCAGAATATAACCATTACCCCAAAAAAGAAACCCCACCCTATTAGCATTCAGCCTCAATTCCTCTCTGCCCCCATCTCCTGATAGCTACTAATCTTTTTTCTGTATCACAGATTTGTCTATTCTAGAAATTTTAAATAAATTGAAACATAACTTAGCATGTTTTTAAGATTCACCCACACAGTAGTATGTATCAGTACTTCTTTCCTATTTTTGAAAGTGTAGTATTTCACTGTATATTCATCCATTCATCTGGTGATGGACATTTGGGTTATTTCTACTTTTCATTCTTGTGAATAACTTCTGAATATTCACATGCACATTTTGCATAAGCATGCTTTCAATTCTGTTGCATACATATCTAGGATTAGGCCCGCTGGATTCCATGGTAATTCCTAATTCCTCAAAATGCTCGCGTTTTGAGGAATTGCTAGTGTTTTCCAAATCAGCTGCATCATTTTACATTTCCACCAGTACTGTATCAGAGTCTCAATTTACCCACATCCTTGCCACCTTTGTTACCAAGTTTTGATTTTAGCTGTGCTAGTGGGTGTGAAGTAGTATTTCATTATGGTTTTGATTTATATTTTATTAACGACAGATGATGTTTAGCATCTTTTCAAGTGTTTTTGGCCATTTGTATAAGATTCACAGTTCATTGTTAAGATGAAAAGTAAGCATTAACTTCTGTTACAACTCATGGATAGGGTTAATGTCTCAACCTAACTTCTATCTTATACAGTGTCATATATACATAACAACAGCTATTGACATCACATTGAATCCTTCTAAAAGTCTTCACATTGAATCCTTCTAGAATAGAAGAAATGGCCCTGTGGTACATTTTCATTATTTCTTGCCCTATTCAATCACAGCACTTAACTTTTTTTTTTTTTTTTAAGATTTTGTTTATTAGAGGGAGAGAGAGAGAGAGAGAGAGAGAGAGAGAGTAGCAGACTCCCTGCTGGGCAGTGAGCCTAGGGCTTGATTTTAGGACCCTGGGAACATAACTTGATCCACAGGCAGATGTTTAACTGACTGAGATACCCAGGGGCCCCAGTACTCAACTTTTGAAAAGAATTGTGCAGTTAGCCAGATTGAAACATCATGAGAATAAGGATATGTGTATGTCTTGCTCAGTTCTGTATCATCAGATCCTAGCATAAATGCTCCTTTCCAAATGTAGGAAAGATCCCAGTTCAAATATTAATAGGTCTCATTTTATTGGCTGACCAGAATCAGCTAGATTTTATTATCAGATTATAGCATTTGACAAGCTCAGAACTGCCCTCTCAAATCACTCCATTATGTATTTTTATCTGGATGAAAGGTACTGAGGAGGGAGCCAACCATATGAATGTGATCACATCTAGTTTCCCCAAGTGTTTTTTCAAAATGAAAATAGGTGCCCCTCTAGTAGTTCATTTAAGAATAAAATTTAAATATACATACTAAACATTTAAGTGTAACCACTAAAACAGAAATAAAATTTATAATGTACAAACTGTGCTAGGAACTACAGAAGAAATATTTGAATGATCCAACAGAAGAGAGAAAAGAAGGGGAAAAAAACAAGAAAAAAACCATAATGAATACAAAACATAAAATGGCAGGAATAAATCAAAACATATGTGACCACATATTATTAAATAATTAAAACAATAGCAGATACACATAGAACTTACATTGTGCCATGCAGTGTTTAAGTCCTTTACATATATTAATTCATTTGATCCTCAGAATAATCTTAGGTAGATACCATTATTATTCTCAGTAACAGATATTAAAACTAAGACACAGGTTGGTAGTTGCTATGATCACACAGCTAAAAAATTGTAGAGCCAGAATTTGAATCTGGATTTTTAACTACTAAATTATATTGCTTTAAATGGATTAAATTCTTAGCATAATACACTCTAGCTCTAACCATGTCATTGCAAATAGCAATATTTCATTCTTTTTGAAGGCTGAGTAATACTCCATTGGTATATATATGGTTTACATATCAGATCTTCTTTATCCATTAATCAGTCAATGGGCATTTGGGTTCTTTCCATAATTTGGCTATTGTTGATATGCTGCTATAAACACTGGGGTGCATGTGTCCCTTCGAATCAGTAGCTTTGTATCCTTTGGGTAAATACCTAGTAGTACAATGTTAAACGAACAAGTCAGAGAAATATAAATCCCATATGATTTCACTCATATGCAGAATTTAAGAAACAAAAGCACCTGAATATAAGGGAAGGGGGAAGAAAAAAGAGAGGGAGGCAAACTATAAGAGAGTCTTAACTACAGAGAACAAAATGAGGGGTTGATGGAGGGGAGCTGGGTGAGGAATGGGACAAATGGGTGATGGGTATTAAGGAGGACACTTGTGATGAGCACTGGGTGTTGTATGTAAGTGATGAACCACTAAATTCTACACCCGGAACCAATATTATACTATTTATTAACTACCTAGAATTTAAATAAAAACTTGAAACAAAAATAAATTAAAAAATATGAGTGTTTTAGTTCTATATTCTTCCAAAATTTGGTATTACCAGTAGTTTTAATGGCAACTACTCTAACTAGTGTGAAAAATATATCATGATGGCTTTAATTTTATTTCCCTAATTACCAGTGATGTTGAACACCTTTTCATATACTTATTGGCCATTCATATATGTTCCTCAATGAACTGCCTAGGCATCTATGTAAAAAAAAAAAATAAGTTGATCATAATGTGTATAGCACTATTTCTGGACTCTCTGTTCTGTTGCACTGATCTCTATCAGCATCCTTATGTAAATACACAAGGTCTTGAATACTGCAGTTTCACAGCAAGTCTTAAAGTTGTAGGAGTCTTCCATCTTTGTTGTTGCCTTCAAGATAATTTTGGCTAGGGGCGCCTAGGTGGCATAGTTAGCAAAGTGTCCAACTCTTTGTTTTGGCTCAGGTTGTGAGATTAAGCTTTATGCTCAGCACACAGTCTGCTTGAGACTCTCTCCCTCTCCCTCTGTGCCTCCCCTTACCCTCACACTCAGTCTTTAAAATAAATAAATAAATCATAAAAAAGATAATTTTGTTTAATCTAGCTTTTAGTTTTAATTTTCAAATCCAACTAATCTTTTTTTTTTTCCACACAACTATTAGAATGAGCATATACATTTCTACAAAATACTATATGGGAATTTGATTGGAACTGCATTCAATCTATAGATCAAGGTGGAAAGAACTGACTTTGTAGCAATACTGAGTATTCTGATGCACAAATATTTTCTCTCTCCACTTTTTCTTAGATTTTCTTTAATTACTCTCTACAGTATTCTGGGGCTCAAGAATGGGGAAAGCCAACCTACATTTTTAAAAATCAAAACACTGGTTACTTATGAGGCTGGGATTAACCAGAAGGGAAGCATGAGAGAATTTTCTGGGGTGATGCAAGTTTTATATCTTGGATGGAGTACTAGTTTTACATGTTATCAAAACTTATCTAGTTATACTTTTAAGGGCTAGAGATACATGCCTGGTAAATGCTAAGGAAAAATAGCATAGAAATTTGATATTACAAAAAAGAATTCAAAGTAAAAACAATTAAATGGAAAAACAGGATTTTTAATGATTAATAAAAGAAGTGAAGAGGACAGAATAGTCATAAAGCCTTACACACCTAATAATTGACAATTGTATGTATTCCTAGTGAAGGATTAACATACTTTTAAAAGGACATAAAATATGTAAGGACATATAGAAGACTTTAGTAATGCAATTAACATGAATGATATTTCAAATAATCATTCACTGGGCTATCCAACTACCAGAAAAATCTCGGAAAGTTACAGAAAGTATCACTTAAGACAAATTTATGTTTGCATTGCAACACTTTTAAGAATAAACAATAAAAATATAGATTCAAACCTCAATGCCTATGTCTCTGCTCTGTGTCTCTCATGAATGAATGAATGAATGAATAAATAAACAAACAAATAAATAAATAATTTCCTGAATTTTGTCCAGGACCATGTCCATCACCCTGCTTGAAAATATCTTTGTATGCCCTTATTTAAAATACAGACAGGATGCAGAACTCAACTTTATAAAGTCATAGATAGTCTCTTGAACGAGCCTGTAAAAGATTAACTTTATCTAATATGTTTGAGATCAGTATTCCAAAGACAAAAGAATAGAATTCAGAAGTCACATATGCACACTTATTGGAATTCTGAAATTAGCTTCTCCTCATTTTAGCAGCACCTAATTGTGCTTTTTTCTCCCCTTTCATCTCTATCTCACTTACTCAGCATGGCTGCATAAAGCTAACAAGGTCCCCTAGGGATGGGGACCTGATTGTTTTCAATGTCTGGTAATACAGAGATGTGTTACCTGTCCTTAATTCTGTGTGAAACATGCACAAACCATGCATACTTATAACCATTTATAACCACATTATTTTATTTCCATCCTCTACTCTACTGAATTGGAGGAAACAGTCAGTTGGATCCCGGGTATCATCAACTCTAGTGAGAGAAAGGGCAGGCTCCTTTCATCAATGAAGTTTCTTTAGAATCAACACATCAAAAGATTTCTGAATAATAAAATATGAGTTAATTTGAATAATAAAAAATAAATAAAATAAAATAACGCTTAGATTAATAGAAACTTACAATTAAATAAAAGAACAATAAAAGTACCAATTATCAAAATATGTAGTCTAAAATCAAATACACAGGAAATATTTAGTTTTAAAAATACTTATTAGGAAATGAGGGTAAAAATCTATTAAAAATATTCAATTTAAAAAAATTTTTTTGAAATAAGCTTTAAAAAGCAAAAAAGAAAAATAAACCTAAAGAAAGCAAAACAAATTAAATATAAAAACAAAATATTTATGGAAAAATTTCATCTTATTGAAAATAAAAGTGATTCTTTGGATAACTATACCAATAATAAAAACATAGACATGAATAAAGTAATAAAATAGACAAGGCTATTAAAAAAAATAAAATAGACAAGACTTTATCAGGTCTGTTTAATGAAATAAAGAAGGCAAATAACATTAGAAACACGAAGAGGGCTATTCCTATGGATAAAGAAATACTTGAGACCTCTCCTCTCTCTCTCAGTGAATCTAGGTGAGATTTATCAATTTTGTTTCTCTTTTCAAAGAACGAGCTCTCAATTTCATCAATCCTTTCTATTATCTTTTTAGTTTGTTATATTTACTTCTACTCTATTTTTTACTATTTCCTTCCTCAAACTAACCTTGGAATTTGTTTATTCTTCTTTTTCTAGTTCCTTTAGGTATAAAGTTAGATTACTGAATTGAGATTTTTCCTTGTTTTTTTAAAAAATATTTTATTTATTTATTCATGAGAAACACAGAGATTGAGAGAGAGAGAGAGAGAGAGAGAGGGGCAGAGACACAGGCAGAGGGAGAAGCAGGCTCCATGCAGGGAGCCGGATGTGGGACTCGATCCCGGGTCTCCAGGATCAGGCCCTGGACCGAAGGCGGCGTTAAACTGCTGAGCCACCCAGGCTGCCCTTGTTTTGTTTTTGAAGTAGTCTTGCCTAACTACAAACTTCTCTTTTAGAAGAATATCTTAAAGCTGATATTTCCATATTGATTTTCTGTCTGGCTGCTCTATGCACTGATGTTACTGGGATATTAAAGTCCCCTGCTATAATTGTATTGCTGCTGGTTTCTACCTTTAGGACTATTAGTATTTACTTTATATATTTAGTAGCTCCTATGTTGGGTGCATAAATGTCTACAAATGGTGCATCTTCTTCTTGGATTGACTCACTCATCTTGTCATGCCCATACTGTCCTTTCTCACAGTCTTTGCTTTGAAGCCTATTTTGTTTGCTATATGTGTAGCTGCCTCTGGTTTTATTGGTTTCCATTTGCAGGAAACATCTTTTGCCTTCCCTTTACTTTCAATCCATGTGTATCCTTACATCTGAGGTGAGTCTCATATATCATATATGAAGGGGTATTTTTAAATCCATTCAGCCATTCTGTGTCTTTTGATTGGAGAATTTACTGCATTTATGTTTAAAGCAATTATAGGTAGATATGTACTTACTGCCATTTTGTTGTTTTACAGCTCTTTTGTACTCTGTACTTTTCTTCTTCTCTTGCTTTCTCCTATTGTGTTTTGATGACTACAGTAATATGTTTAGATTCCTTTCTCATTATCTTGTGTATGTACTCAAGGTTTTGCTTTTTGTTTAACATGTGGCTGACATATATTAGCTTGTATATATACCACTCTATTTTCAGTTGACAGCAAGTTTGAATTCTGAAATATATGCTCTGTTTTTGGTGTCACATTTTACATGTTTTTGTATATCCCTTAATTGATTATTGTAATTATTTTTACTACTTTTGTCTTACCTTCATGTTAGTTTTAAAACTGATTAGTCCACTACCTTTACTATGTCTTTTCAGTGAGATCTTTTCTTTCATGTTTTCTTATTATTAATCAGTGCCCTCTTTTTTTCAGCTTAAAGAAGTCCCTTTAACATTTCTGATAAGGCCAATTTAATGGTGGTTAACTCTTTTAGTTTTTGCTTGTCTGGTAAAATCTTTATTCCTTCTACTTGAAGTATAACTTTGCCAGATAGAGTATCCTTGCTTGGAAATTTTTTGCCCTCAACATTTAAAAAAAATTAATGAATTATTAAAATATTTTATCTATTTATTCATGAGAGACACAAAAAATGAGGCAGAGACACAGGCAGAGGGAGGGGACACAGGCTCCATGCAAGGAGCTCGATGTGGGACTTGATCCCAGGAATCCGGTATCAGGTGCTGAGCCAAAGAAGACTCTCAACTGCTGAGCCACCTAGGTGTCCCAACACGTTTTTTTTAAAGATTTTATTTATTCATGAGGGACACAGAACGAGAGGCAGACACATAGGCAGAGGGAGAAGCAGGCTCCCTACAAAAGCCTGATATGAGACTCAATCCCAGGACGTTTGGGATCACACCCTGAGCTGAAAGCAGATGCTCAACCACTGGGCCACTCAGGCTTTCTAACTTCGGCACTTGGAATATATCATGTCATTCTCTCTGGCCTGGAAAGTTTCTGCTGAAAAATCTGCTCATAGTCTTATGGAGGTTCCCCTGTATGTAATGATGTTTTTCTCTTGCTGCTTTTAAGATTTTCTCTTCTGCCATTTTAATTGTAATGTTTCTTGGAGTAGATTTTTTTGGTGATCATCCTATTTGGAACTCTTCAGGCTTTTTGCATCTGGAAGTCTGTTTTCTCTCCCCATGTTAGGGAAGTTTCCAGCCATTATTTCTTCAAATAAGTTTTCTGCCACCTCCTCTCTTTTTCTTTCTTTCTTTCTTTTTTTTTTTTTAAGATTTTATTTATTTATTCATGAGAAACAGAGAGAGGTAGAGACATAGGAAGAGGGAGAAGCAAGCTCCCTGCCAAAGCCCAATGTGGTACTTGATCCCAGGACCCCATGATCACAACCTAAGCCAAAGGCAGACGCTCAATTGCTGAGCCACCCAGGCCTCCCTCTCTTTCTTTTTTCCTTCTGAGACCTTTTAATGCAAATGTTAGCACACTTGATGGTGTTACATAGGTCCTTATGCTATCTCTCTTTACTACCCCATTTCTTCCACCCCTTTATGCTGGTCTGTATGGATGAGTGCCACTGCCCCTGTCTTTCAGGTCACTGATCCTTTCTTTTGCTCCATCTACTCTGCTGTTGAAATCCTCTAGTGTATTTTTCAGTTTAGTATTGTATTCTTCAGTTCTTTGATTTGTTTGGTATTTTCTCATATTTTCTCTCTCTTTGTTTTCATCCATCCTTCTCCCAAGATTGGTGAAAATCTTTGTATCCATTATCTTGAATTCTGTATCAGGTAAATTACTTATTTCATTTTATTAAGTTTTTTCTTTTTTTTTTCCCCTGGGATTTTATCTTGTTTTTCTATTTGGAATATATTCCTCTGTTTCCTCATTTGCTGGAATCTCTGTGTTTGTTTCTATGTATTAGGAGAACTGGTTACTTCTAGTCTTGAAGAAGCAACCATAGGAAGACTAGTAGTGTGTTTCAGTCTGCTGTCTGTGCAGTGCCTTAGGGGTGGTAGTCTGACACAAACTGTCTCTCCCATTGTTTTAGTCCCATGAGTCCCAGAAAGTAAGTCTCTCTGGTCACCAAAGCCAGGTATTCAAGGGTTATCACTTATTTGAAATATACAAATCCCCTGGCTTTGGTGGGACTCTGTGAAAGTGTAGACTGAGGCAACTGCTTGTCAACTTTGGTGGGATGGCCTTACCCCCAGGGGTAAGTCAGGCTAGGGCATACCTACAAGTCTGGAAGACCACCAGTTGGGTTTACTAGGATGGGGCATGCCTGGCACTCTAGCAAGTTACGGCTGTGGAGTGTTTCAGGGTGGGACATACATAACCCAGATTTTTGTATATAGGGCCAGGTAAGTACATTAGCAAGGTAGAGGAAGTTGCAAAAATGGTGCCCAACTGCACCTCTGTCTCTAGAGAGAGGACAACAATGTCATTTTAGTTTTCCTTTTTTTCTCAATAAAATGAAAATTCAGAGAATTAAGACATGACTATCCATATAATATGACAGTAAACTAAAGGCAACTGAGTAGCATTGGCATAGCCAAGCAAAAAATAAGGTTTTCAGTCAGTGGTGGCATATATGGAAAATGACTGATGTTAGAAAAGGCTGCCTCTACTGAATGTCATTAATAGATTTTTCAAAAAAAAAAAAAAAAAAGATTTTTCATGTATCATGATTTTAAAGGTTAACTTAGGATAAATTAGGCCTTTTAATATAAAATAAAAGAACAAACACGTAACTCTCGTGAAAACAAAAACGCAAAACAAGTCAGAATTTCTTTTTGTGAATTACATGTTTGGATTTTACTCTTATGCATAATCTCTACCTCATTTTTAAAACCTGCAGGAAAAAAGGAGACAGAATTCTCTAGGTAGCAACCCTTCAAATTAGAAACATCAACCCTTGCACTAATTCTCAGCAATACAACAATCTTGAAATCAGTTAAAAATTATAAAATGGGGCAGCCCCGGTGGCTCAGCAATTTAGCGCCGCCTTCAGCCCAGGGTGAGATCCTGGAGACCCAGGATCGAGTCCCATGTTGGGCTCCCTGCATGAAGCCTGCTTCTCTCTCTGCCTGTGTTTCTGCCTCTCTCTCTCTCTCTCTCTGTGTGTCTCTCATGAATAAAAAAATTATAAAATGCTTTTTGGACAATCATGAATTCATGTAGGAGAGGATTATCATGCACACTATGTCTTTTTTGCCTTCTTCTATGTTTCAAGGAATATATTATGCTAAATTCTCCTAGACACACATCTTCAAGTATAGGACTCTTTTTGATTTAGTGATTTAATGAACAATGAGACACACTAAAATCTTTTAATTCTCATCTACCCCATGAGAACCAAAAAGAAATCCCAGGTTTTAAATAGTTGCTTTTATAAAAGCTCAAGTGTCTATGACTGACTGCCTCTTACCTTATTTTTTCTGTAGTTACACTGTTCCCTGCTGAATTAGCTGTTGATACCAACATTATGGCTAAATGGTAAAGGAACGTAAGTTAAATATTTGATGGTTTAAAAGAGTAAATATTGATAAAAACTTTATGACAATACATACTCAGTGGAATATTATTCAGCCATAAAAAAGAATGAAATCTTGCCATTTACAATGTTATGTATGGAGCTAGAGAGTATAATGCTAAGTGAAATAAGACAAAGACAAATACCGTATAATTTCACTCATATGTGGCATTTAAGAAACAAAACAAATAAGCTAAGAAAATGAGGGAGAGAGACAGAGAGACAGAGAGAGAGAATATGGCCAAGAAAAAGACTCTTAATTACAGAGAACAAACTGATGGTTATCAGAGAGGAGGCAGGTGGGAGGATGGGTGAAATAGGTGAAGGGGGTTAAGGAGGGTACCTATGATGAGCATTGGATGATGTATGGAATTACTGAATCACTATATTGTGATATAGTGAAACGAATATAACACTGTATGTCAACTATAGTGGGACTTAAAATTTTAAAAAACAATAACAAAAAGTAACTCATTAGTTTAAAAATAAAAAAAAAAACAAACCAAAAAACCCTTATGACCAAAACATTAAATAGTTTGGCTAGTCTTCTAAGGATGAGTAATCATAGACCTGAATGAGTCTGAGATGCAATTTCTTACTCTTTTGAATAGAATTAATGTCTAGAATAAAGCAATTTTACATTTCTTTGTTGTTATATGCCACTATATCTTTCCTTTTCTTTTTCTTTTTTTTTCTTTTAAAGATTTTGTTTATCCATGAGAGACACACACAGAGAGAGAGGCAGAGATGCAGACAGGGAGAAGCAGGCTTCATGCAAGGGAGCCTGACATGGGACTTGATCCCAGGACTCCATGATCATGGCTTGGGCTGGATGCAGGCGCTAAACTGCTGAGCTACCCAGGGATCCCTATTCCATTATAGTACTTTAAAAGAATAATAATCACAGTCAGTTCAGAGATTTTTTTACATTAAATTGCTTCACACACATAGGTTCTGAGTGTATATACTTTGTATTATGAAGCAGGATGATCATGTCCACAAAAAGCTTTGTAAACATAACTTAAAGCAATTGTAATTTCAAATCAAATCCTAAGAAAAGTTTAAGTACAGACTGTCTATAATTTTCTACAAATATTTAGGAACACTCATTAATAATATATCTTTCTCTAAAAATCATATTTCTAGATTTTATTGTTTAGTGTTAAAAACAATAAATGTGATTTTTTCTTTTTTAATCAGGGAAGTTGTTTTGCATCATAAGCCTGGTAGGAAATGTGAAGCTGAATTATCACTAATTCCAGAGTCAACAAATGAATTGATGAACAGAGGAAAGTTGTGGATAGATATGATGCAGGAGGTGATAAAGAATAAGGGCCAAGAAATACAATTAATTGCAATAGGAAGAAAACAAAAAGGTATTAAAATTAAGGAAGAGTCATATTCATGGAATCTGCAAAGATTTAGGCTAATTACAAATTTAACTATATTGGTTTATCTACTGGTTCCTCTACTTTCAGGAGAAAAAAAGGAGCTGCAGCTCTAAAGATCACTGGTAATGTAATAAATATACAATTTATGTGTACAAATAAGACAAATAATTATGTCTGAATTTTCAATGCAATTGTAAACAAGCAATAGTAAGGCAATATTCACTGAAAGTCTGGATGTGCTAGGTACTTACTAATTGCTTCACTTATTTTTACCTCGTTTAATCTTCCCTACAACTGCATGGCATAGATACAATTGTTATTCTTGTCTTACAGATGAATTTAGGTAATCTGCCTAATGTCACACAGGTGGTAATTGGCTGGACTGAAATTGAAGCCTAGGTTCAGCTCTTAACCATGACGCTTTTCCGTCTCAAAATGTAACTGGGTCATTTGTTTTAAAAAATTTTGGCCTTAGGGGTGAAAGGGAGTGAGAGATATGAGGCTTCCTTTCATGGAAAGAATAAGTCACAGAATTAAAGGCACTGTATTAAGTAATACTGGTCAATGGTATTATAATAGTGTTGTATGGTGACAGATGGTAGTTACACTAAACTTGTCAAATCACTAGGTGTACATCTAAAACTAATGTAACATTGTGTGTCAACTATACTCAAATACAGAAATTAAACCAAGAAGGAAATAAAATTTCAAGTATTTCTAGGAAAAAGCCCACCAAAAATAAGGAGGAAAGCACTCTGTCCTCTGTATCTGCCTCTATTATGGAATGTAATATACCATATTGCAGTTATTTGCTTTCCAGCCTATCTCTGTCTCCAGAATGAAAGCATTCTGCCTGTAGGGCTCATGTGTAATTGTAGAAAAAAAAGGCTCAGTTAATATTTATCATATTGAATTGATTCAATTACACTCATTAAAAAGAAACAAATTTGGCCTTTTAAAAATAAAGTTTTGTTGAATGAAAAATGAGCTTTGTATTTTAGATTAGATGTTTGTTTCTATTCTATAGAAAATAAATCGGGAAAGAATTAGGTATTCTAGGCCACCAGAAGTTCAAGTACAGTGTAAAGAAATAGGAATTATAAGCTCATCATTTCCTTATTTAAGGTACTCTACCATATTTAGTTGCTATTCAGTTAACAAAGTATCAAAACAAAGATATTTTTAGAAATATTTCTCACTTGACTTAATTTCCATACCTTCCAGATGTATTCTTCAGTATGGCAAGAGCGTCTGGATAGCCATCCATGTTGTAGTCTCCAATATGAAGAGTAATTGGAAGTGGTATTTCAGTTGGCCGTTGTTCATGCACAAATGGCACAAAGCCCCAGAGTGTGCCCTTGTTGCTGAACTCCTGGAGAACTGGAATCCACTATGGAATAAGAGGAAGAAGAGGAGATTTTATAGTTACTTTAGGAAAAAGAATTTCACCATTTACAAAACAAATGATCCATTAAAAGTTCTCAAGATAAGCATCATCTCACTTAAACTTCTTTATCTCTACAATATACAAAGGGTATTAAAATTTACTTTGACTAACAGATAACTGACACTCTGGAAAAAATAAAGTCCCCTTTAGATTTCATCACTAGTCATTTTTCCTTGAACTGGCACATAGAGCCTTTGAAGTTTTTCACAAAATCACAAATATTAGCTTTGAATTGATGTTGCTTCCTATAGCTGAATCCCCCATTTTATTTTATTTTTTTTTTTAAATTTTTATTTATTTATGATAGTCACAGAGAGAGAGAGAGAGAGAGAGAGAGAGAGAGAGGCAGAGACACAGGCAGAGGGAGAAGCAGGCTCCATGCACCGGGAGCCCGACGTGGGATTCGATCCCGGGTCTCCAGGATCGCGCCCTGGGCCAAAGGCAGGCGCTAAACCGCTGTGCCACCCAGGGATCCCTGAATCCCCCATTTTAAACCTGTGTTGAGTGGAAATGTAATTTCAAGTGACTAGTTTTTAAAGATTCATTTATTTATTTTAGACAAGAGTGAGAGAGCAAGCAAGAGGGAGGGGAAGAGGGAAAAGAGAGAATCTCAATTAGACTCCCTCTGAAAATGGAGCCCAACTGGAAGCTCTACGTCACAACCCTGAGATCATGACCTGAGCCAAAACCCACAGTTGGATGCTTAACTGACTGAGCCACCTCGGCACTCTGCAAATGAGTATTTTAAGTTAGAACAAACTGTAATATCATCTAATACTGATGTCCTTTCAGGAGGATCAGCTTAAGAAGAAAGAAGATGACAGAGTCTTCCTTGTTCCCCTGCTTTTTGCCTTTTATACGTGATGATGACTTTAGTTATCATCTTCAGAGCCAAGAGTTCTGAGGCTTTCCTAACAACACGGGCCCTGAAAAAGTTCTGCCTGTCCAGGGGGATGAACTTTGTCATCAACATAGCTGTAATCTACTTTTAGTAAATTCTTTGTTTTTATATTGATTGTAATGAAGAAAACAGAGAGAGTAAGTTGATTTCAAGAAGAGCTTTTGGAAATCCATTCCTCTTTTTAATGCCTTAACCTTTACTCTAATAACCTAATGCAAACTAAAAATCTGAGGAGTGGAAACCATACCATTAAAATTATAAATATGCCCATAATTAGTTAAGAGTATGGATACTGGAACACTCTTTAGAGATGTTCAAACAGGTACAGCTGTCTTGAAATGACAGCAGGCCAAACGTGCCTATATATGTTTATTTTCTTTTAAGCAGGTGACACCTTATATGGCTCCAAGTCAAATTTCATTAAAAATGGCTTCTTAAAAAGGGTTTAGTACAAAGGATATCCCAAACATTTTCTAGGTTTTCCAAAGAAAGCATAATTTGCCAAGGCAAAAGAGAAAAAATAGCTAATAAGGACACATTTATAGTAAATAAGCTGTTTTAAAAAAACTTGTTTACATCTTAGATCAATTTTTCAATCTTTCTTAAAGCAAAAAGAATTATATATTATCAAAATGATTTACCCAACTTTGAAAAAAATAGTTGGTTTTGTTTTGGAAGAAGATGGGAAGTTTCGCAAAATGTTATCACAAACTTCTGAAAAGCTTGACAGTTTATTAATGAGGATAAAGTATTCTTATTAATGTAAATGTATTAAGGTCTAAAAAGTAAAAAGATTTTATATTCATATGACATCCTTAACAGTCACCAAAGAACTGTGACATTTATTTTTCCAGAGAGATGAGGATAATTTGAAAATATTCTTAGAGTAGTCTGTCACTTAAGCCAGGCTATAATTACTATGTTTACTTATATCCATGAAACAATGATTAGGTGTTACTTGACCTCATGTTTTCAGTGATTCAAAACTTAAAAAGGCTTAAGATAATAAAATTTATGAGTATAGAAGTTAAATGTTTTTAGAGTGTTGATTGGAAGTTTTTAGACTGTTGATATGGAAGTTTTTCTTTAGTGTCTGAGTATAAATGTGGTTTCCTTATATAAGGGCAATAAAAGTCAGTATGTTATTTTCTCATTTCTTACCCTAAGATAGAAAACAGAACTGATTAATTCTAGTACTATAATACTGGCTTTCTCTGTCTGGTGCTATCAATATGGAAAAATTCTCAGTATTACAACCTATCATTGCCACATAATCTGCTTTGACTATTGGATTCTAAATTGTTTACCTACAAGCTACAGGCAAAACATTGGCATAAGTGAATGAAACAGATATAGATAGCACAAATAAAGATTAGCTTCGACAATTGTTGTGTTCTTCTCCATAACCTTTTATTATAGTTAGTGTGCATTTTACCTTATTCCTAGACTATAAAATGCTAATGGATCATTTAATTACGGGACCAAGAATTGGTCTTCTTCACCAGAAATGATTATAACAGTGCCTTCCCCTCAAAAAACAAACATGAAAAGATTTAAATGCATTTCATTAAAATGAGGAAGTCAATAATTTATATAGGGTTTCTCTGTGTTCTGATTTAGATAATTTTTCTAATCTCTGAAGATTTTCTTCAAGAAGGTAACTCTATTGACATTAAAAAACAAGCTGATATACCTGCTTTGTTCCAGATCTTGCTAAGTAAATGATGCTTTTCTGGCAGTTTTTATCTTCACAGCCTGGCAATAAGTGATCCATGTGTCCATCTCCATCTGCCAAAAGAAACTTCAAGAGTCCATTAACAGCTACAAAATAAAGTGTTCCTGTATGGCAGATTACATTTCCTATTTGTTCAAAGTCTGCATCAATCTGGAGGAATGGAAGAAATTGACGTAGGACTTTGTGATAAATGCGATTCAATTAAAACAATTATTCTGGCCCTTGCCACCTATTACCTGGATTGTGTCTTATTTTAAATTGCTCACTTTTTGTAGTTAAATATTTACCCAATATTGGGAGAAAAAACCCATTTCAGGCTTTAATGATAAAATCATCAATTTTTAAACAATGTGGCTTTTGACTTACTTACACAATTATCATTGCTGCCACAGGAGAAAAAGAAGCTTGTCAATAGCAATTATTTTATCTTATTTTAAATGTGTCTTTACAAATTAATTTATTTAAACACATGCTTTTAAGTATCTTTTACATAGTATGAGATTTAATTCAGGAAGGAGTTCTAAAGCTCTCAGCATCCTGGCTTCTAAGCACCAATAATTTTTTATCAGTAAAAAGGCATATGAAAAGAATGCAGATGTCCTTTCCAGCTGACTGCTTTTAAAAAGCTGCACAATGGGGGTACCTGGGTGGCTCGGTTAAATATCTGATTTCAGCTCTGGTTATGACCTCAGAGTCTTGGGATGGAGTCCTGAGTCTGGCTCTGCCATCAACATGGAGTCTGCTTTGTCCCTCTGCCTTCCCTTCCCCACCCATGTGCCCATACATGTGCACACATTCTTTTTCTCTCTCAAATAAATAAATACAAACTTTTAAAGAAAAGCTGCACAATGCTTTGCAAAGACCTTCAGAAGTGAGGTTACTGAGGAACGTGGAATCTGTTCCTCTAGTGGTCTCTCCTATCCACTGCCTCTTATCTGATGGGGTTTATGGATTTTGATGTCCTAGAGTTAAATCTCTACAGTGACATGCACAGTGGAATAGTCATTTAGATTTTACATTCTGTGCTGCTTTAGTCGCTGATTTATTTGCTATGGTTTAATATATAATGTGTGTCTGAGGTAAGTGCCTTCACAGTTTGAAGGAAATAATAAGGATTAGCAATAAATAAATATTCTTCCATGTGCAGGCTTACATATTAAGAAAATACAGAATTCTAACAAACCTATCAAGTCTTCAGTAATATATTCGAAAGGGAAAAAATAATTTTAAGTGGGCTGAAAACATAGCCAATGGAAGCTGACCTCAGCAAGGAAAAATAAAAGGCACAGCATAGTGAAAAATAAATTTCTTTCATTTAATTTCATGGTTTAATTACTTATGATCCTTATGATTAATATAATTTGTGATTATAAACCCTTAAGTAGAGGAGTAAAACATTAAATAAAATAGTTGAATTAATAATGGAAAGTATCGAGAACATCTGTATTTGACAGTATATATGCATTTGGATTAGTGAGAGAGAAGCTGAGAGAAACATGCAACTCTAGGCAGGAATACTTGGAAAGGAAAAGGGTTTCCAAGGACATAAACATATATCATGGTTAAAGATAAATAAAAAAGAGCTAGCCAAGTAAGAATGAATTAAATGCAAAATGTGATTTATAAGCAGGCTCTAGGAATATTATAGACCTCATTAAAAGCCAAACCATTTTATTGCAAATTAATGGAGGACCAATTAGAAGACCATTACTAAGTCTCTGCCCTTCATTTTTACCCAATGGCAAAATACTCAGATTAGATTCTGATTTACACTTTTATTTTCTTCTAGTTTCTTTCTTCCCAGTAGCTTCCTATTTCCTACGAGTATTTCAACTATGACTTAGCAAATAACCATCTAATAAACATACAACAAACTCATGTGATAATTTATAATCATGCCTTTTGGTATAAATTATCAGCAGTATTTTACGGATATAGTCATAGAAATGGAGATCTTTATCAGAGAATGTCTTCCTTGTGCCCCTTCTAAGTGCTATTTTTTGATATTTAGAGGAAGCAAGAGAAAAGCTTTCTGAGAGTCCAACTTCATGCCCAAAGGAAATTTTCTTTCTTAAAGGCAACTAACATTTAAATTTCACAGATTTCACTTTTCTGCAGGTTTTTTAAAACAAATTATTTGAAAATAATTTAAACTTAAATGTTCAATAAAAGTAGTACATAGAATGTATGTAAACACCGTTTAACCAGATGTGCCTATTGTTAACATTTTACCCCATTTGTTTTATCATTTGTGTGCTTTATGAAATCAAGTTTTTGCTGAACCATGTACATAATTATATAGATCATGGCCCCTTAGCCCTAAATTCTTGAGTGTGTGTTTCCTAGGAATAGGGATATTCTTTTACTTAACCATAGTGGTCATCAGTTCAGCAATTCAGACAAATACTTCTATCTAATGTACTATTTAAATTCCAAATTTATCCATTGACCTAACAATATTCTTCATAGCATTTTTGCCTCTCTAACACAGAATCCAATCTAGGGTTAGGAATTGCATGTTTAGCATCCTTGAATCTAGCATATTTTCATAGCCTCTGTCTTTTATAATCTCTGTATCTTTTTTTTTAAAGACCGCATGAATCTTCTACTTCTGAAAAATACTTCAATAATACTTAAACTTTTATGCCTAGAAAAAAATAATTTCAGAAAAGTAAATTTCACATGAACCAAAGGCCCAAGGCTAGAACTAATATTCATTTAAGCATATTCTATAAGAAGTAATGTGACTTTTTTTTTTTTGAAATAATGTGACTTTGAGCAGACTATGAAGAAGTCATGCTGACAGAGGTACCAGTCTGTGAACTTGGACACATTCCTTAAAGAAGTCCCAGGAATTAATAACTTTGTATCTTCTTCTCCTTAGGATTTCAGGGCACTTCAAGTTTTCTTGAAGGCTAACATCACTTCTCAAAGACTCAACAGAAAATGTAACAGAAGGAATGGTATTCTAATTATTTTAGAAATTGCAGTGTAAAAATTGACCTTTGGAATGGCTGATCACTACAATGCACACTGAACACATGCTAATTTTCATCTGATGTTGACCTTACAATTTTCTGATGAAACTCTTCCCTAAAAACATATAAAGAACTTATTGAAATACATTTAATGATTCAAACTAATTTTCTGAAAAATTTTAATCTTAAAACCAAGAAGGCACCGAAATTAAGTTATTGTTTTCATAAAAATGGATAATCAATTTTTATATAATGGTTTTTGTTTTTAATTAAGCAGGGGCAAAGAAGAAGCTACACATATAACAAAGGATCACATAGGAGTGGTTGGGTGGCTCAGCCAGTTAAGCAACCAACTCTTGATTTCAGCTCAGGTTGTGGTATCAGGGTCCTGGGATCAAGCCCCAATTCAGGCTTAGTGGAGAGCCTGCCTATGGATTCTCTCTCTCCCCTTTTCTTTCCCCCTCCCCCCATTCATGCATGCATTCTCTCTCTAAAATAAATAAATAAGTCTTAAAAAAAAGGAGTCACATAAATATTACTTATCCTCTTAAACATGCATAATTTCGTGAAATTAACTGACCTTTGGTATCATTTAAACAAATTATAACTCTGTTCTGGCCCCAGATTACATATTACCTATCCAACTTCCTACAACAATTTCTCTAATGCAGGGATTCTCAAATTGTGGTCCCAGTCCACAGCCTAAGCATCACCTTGGGAACTTAAGCCCCTGTCGAGATCTAATGAAAGAGAACATCTGAGAGTAGGGCCCAGCAATCTGTATCTGGCTGGATGCATGGTAAGGTACAGGAACCACTGACCTAAGGTATTTATACTGATCTCCCAGGAACATCAGGGGGATATATATGGATCCTTACTCCTGTCCTGATCATGATCCTCCATTTAGAATAAACTTCTCTTGCTAATCAAATTCCATTACCCATTTAGGACTAAGTCTGTATCCTTTCCTTAGGAGCTGTGTTCCATTCAGCCTGACTCCAGGTCATCTTGTATAAATTAGGTCTCTTGGGCAGTCAACTCATTATGGCAACAAAACAATTACTACTCCAGAAAACAATTGTTTTCTGTGAATGTCTTGCCACTCCATGAGAGTGTGTGGAGATTTTAGCATAATGGAAAGCAGGTAGAACAAGGATCAGACATATTTGGGTTTTTAACCTGATTTAACTCTGAATAAGTAATTAGTCATATAATTTTGAGAAAGAAACTGAAAAATAATTTTAAAAATATTATGACTTTTTGGGAACAAGTGCAGCATTTTTTTTAGTATTTTTTATAACTGTTCAAGATGTATTCAGTTTTTTAGAAATGTCTTCCTCCTACTCTTGTTGCTAGCTCCCCTCCAGAGTAGCAGCCACTAGCAGTTTCTTATATATCGTTCAACACATAATCTATGCATATACATAAACTATATATAATTGTGCACAAATGTTAGTATGGTTATATCGCTTTGGCACCTTGAAATTTTCATTTAATGTATTTTTGAGATCACTGCACATCAGTTGATTTGTATATGCCTCATATGTAACACAGCATTACAAAGATATATCTCAATATAATCAATCCTCTATTGATGTGCAAATACCAGGGTTGTTTCTGATCTCTTATAATTCAAACAATCCAACAATGAGTAACTTTGTACAGGTATTATGTCATCTTTTGAGATGATATCTGTAGTATAAATTGTTAAAATGGAAATTATGGTTTTGATGGTTATAATGAACTTAAAGCTTTTATTTTAATCTCCACAGAGTAGTTTTCAAACTTTTTAGTCTCAAAAGTCCTTTATAGTTTTTTTTTAAAAGATTTTTAAATTTTTAAGCAATCACTATGCCCTACATGGGGCTCGAACTTACAACCCTGAGATCTAGAGTCACATGCTCTACTGAGCCAGCCAGGGGTTCTGAGAATCCCTATAGTCTTAAAAACTGAGGATCTCAACAAGCTTTGTTTATGTGGGTTATACTGATAGGTATTTATATCAGAAATTAAGACTGAGAAATATTTAGTAAGTCAAAAATATAGTCATAAATTTATATACAGTAAAAATCACATTTTCATGAAAAATAACTATTTTCCAAAGCAAAAATGTTTTGCAAGAAGAGTGGCATTCTCTGACTGAACAGAAAAAAGTTGGATTTTCATGCTGCTTTTGTACTCAATCTGTTGTTTTGGATGACAAATGTGAAAATATATAGTTGCAGGAAGTATTTTAATAGTTTCTTCAGATAACTCTGGAACTTCTTTCATACTACCACAAAAACTCAGCAAGTGATAATTTCTTAAAGATTAGTCCAATGAAGAATACAGAGCCAAGCAATGAAGTTTTCTTACTGTTAAATAAAATCTAGTAGTCTACTTTGCATTTTGAATGGATTTTACTATTGCATGACTTTGTAAAACCACATGTCAAACATTTAGAAGATAGTGGTTAACTGAACCACTGAGTGGTTATGTGGTTATGAAACTGAGTTATGTAGATATTCCAAGTGTTGAAATAATTCATTATACAATATCAAAAATTCCCATTTGTTAATATCACCACCTATCTTATTTCAAAAAGGTTTTTAAGCATTGGGAAGCTGTCAGTTCATGGTAGCAGGTTATGGTTTTCTAAAATCCCAATTTTTGCTTGAGACATTAAATTTTATCATTGGCACCTTCCCATTAGTTGTTATCTCGAAGGGACAAGTTAGTTTTGTTCATTTTATTTTATTTTATTTTTTTTTTAAATTTTTAAATTTTTATTTATTTATGCTAGTCACAGAGAGAGAGAGAGAGAGAGGCAGAGACATAGGCAGAGGGAGAAGCAGGCTCCATGCAGGGAGCCCGACGTGGGATTCGATCCCGGGTCTCCAGGATTGCGCCCTGGGCCAAAGGCAGGCGCCAAACCGCTGCGCCTCCCAGGGATCCCAGTTTTGTTCATTTTAGAGAAGATGTCTACTAAACCCCAAGTGAGAATGACTGTTTTCTGTTTGTCAGTTGTTCTTTCAAGTAAAAAAATGGTACAACACTAAAAAAAAAAAAGTGGTTAGTTCAGATTACAACATAATCACCCTAGAGCTTTTCATCAAGACAACCATCATGCTCAGTTTTATGCACATATTTCCTGACATAGAGTATTAAAAGGGTGTGTACTTGAGTCAAGATCTAATAAAATTATTTTTCACTGCTTCATTGAAAACATTCTTGAGTCAAACTGTTTTTCTTATTTCTCCTTTAACACTGTGAGTGTATAATGGTGAAGAATGCATGGTAATGCATTGCATGCTAATAAAAAGTGGTGCTACTGCTTTGGTTTGTGCTAAATGGCAAGCAGCTTTACTCACTATTGCTTTTACATTATCAGAGCTAATGTCAACACTGTGAAAAAGGCCAATTGCATCTTAATACTACTATGCAGATAGTTTTGGCCTTATGGACACCCTGAAAGAGTTGCAGGAAGCCTCCCTCCACTCCTAATCCCAGGTCTATACTTTAGACTATACTTTGAGCATCTTCACTAGAGAGGTTGCACCAATAAGTGAATCACCAAATACTCTGATTGTTGCCACACTGATAAGTGAAAATGGTATTTCACCGTAGTCTTAATTTTTAGTTTTCTTATTAAAATGTTGGTCTTTTTCCTGCCAATTTACAAGAGTGTATTCTACATTAAGAAAATTGTTCTTTTGTCTGTGATTTATTAATACTTTTCTTTGTAGCATCTAGGTTTTCCTTTTAAGTTAATAAGGCCTTTGAAATTCACAGTACTTGGGGACATTATTGTTGCTTTTAGGTCTTTGATTCATCTAGAGTTTATTCTGACTTAAGCTGTGAGTTATGATCCTACTGCACTTTTACAGAGATGGATATATCCAGTTGTCCCATACCACTTACTGAATGATCTAGTTTTCGGGAAACTCATTATCTCTGAATTGTCTTTATCTGTACAATGATCAAAAGGAACATAATTTGGCTACTGCAAAGGGTCATTATGAAGATTAAATGGGAAAAGAATTTGGGAAATACTATAAAAGAGTAAACAACTATAACAGAATACATTATTTCTATATATCCCCCTTATCACAATGTGTACTTAGGACAGTGGTATACTGTGCTTAGTAGGTGGACAAGAGAGTAAAAAAAAAATGTGTAACTCCTAAAAGAACAGACTGGTTTTTTGCACTTCCAGGACCCACTTAATGGTTATAGTAGTAAACACTGAAACATTTGGTCATGAAAAATTAAAGTAACAATTTAGGATTTGATGAATGTCACTCCATAGATGGAAAAAAAATTAAGTAAAATGGCTGAATATTTAGATCTATAACCTGGAACTCTTGAGTTCAATAACAAAAATAAATCAGTAATTTCTGAATTACAGAGTAGAACAAGTTATGACAGCTCAAACGGGGAATAAGTCAAAATGATTCCTTCCACCATCTGGAAAATTTACTCATGGATGGCTATAGCATACGCAAGATATAAATACCACAAGTCACACAACTAATTAATGTTAGAAGGTTCTAAATAGAATTCAAGGCTTTAACTTTTAACACAAGGCTGAAAGATTTCTGTATTGGACTTTTAAAATTGAATTTCTTGCTAAAATAGACCCAGAATATAAGTAGAAGTAACAGCTTTCCCATCACATTTGTCAAGAGGCATGTGAGACATATGACAGATAATGTATTCATATATTAAACTACATTTTTTGGTGATTATTAATATAAAGCTAGAAAAACACATGCTAAAATAAAAAACCATTTACCAAAAATCCATTTCCTTATTTCCATTTTAAGATATGAAGTATATCACTTTATATTTTTCAGAATATGGAAATAAGCGAGATTACTGATGCAGAAATAAGTTGAATCTGATACAAAAACTATTAAAATAGCCAAATTAGACCTTTAAAGAAAGTAAAACTCATATTTTTAAAATGATAAACTATATAAAAAAGAGAGCATGAATGAAACTATTAAATTTCTTTAGCTTTTTAAAAAATGCTCGTAAACCTATGAGAAATAGTTGCTGTATTACTTAAAAAAAGAGAAAAAAGAATATATTATCACATTATCATGTGAAAGTCAATGTTTTTTCAAAATATTCATTTTTAAATGACATAAATGACAGAATTATGAATATGAACATCAGTTTACTTAATTTTGTTTCAGATGTTGAATAGCATATAGGTTGATTTTTAATTATGCTCATATAAGCATAGTATTAATGTATGTATGTGACTGAAGACTTCTACAAAGTACCAGGGCCTTAACAATTTCACTGAGAGAAACACATATTGTCAAAGAATATGAATGTGATCAAGATAGAGAAATTATAATTCTTTAAGATGCTGCTTGTTACTATCAGACATGGTAATGCTGGAAAGCATTAGGCAGGACCAAGAATATACAAAATGACCAAATTTGCTTTAATATATGTTCAGGCTTTGTGAGTAGATAGTCATGAAATAGGACTTTCATAATGACTGAGATTTCTCTTGTCAATTCTATTATTTCTTCTTGAAATGATAAAATATTTTTCCTTGTCATTTAAATACCTAAATATCTATTAGGCTTTAATGTCTCCTGAAACTTATCTGCTGATGCTTCTTTCTGTTTTGCTGAATAAGCGGATTCTTTGACCACGATGTCTTAGTAATTTTCTTTCCTTATTAGGAATTTTAGAAAAGTCATGGCATATTTCACTTTTTGTTCTGCGTTTTCCTTGCTCTATTATCTGAACAAAGGTAAAAATTACCTGTTTTGGTGAGAAGGAAGTAACAGGGTAAAGAGGCCTAATTCCAGCCTAGTCATCAGCAGGTACATGATAGTGGAAATGTCTCCTACTAAACATTCTGCATGGCGATGGCCTTGTTTATTTTACATCTGAAACTGGGAGGTGGGTGAATGGAGGAAGGCTTAAACAGATTATTCTTAAGATTCTTATGATTAAATCTGTAACTCTGTACCTATTATTTTATATTAGTTATCAAATATGCTGTGCCACTATAATTCTTACCTTGTTACCAAAAATGAACACAGTATGTTTATTTAAGTATGTACAGTGAATTCTTCCATAATGTTCATGTATCATATAAAATGAAGACAAATATTAATATTAATAATGCTTTAAACATCTTGAATATATCTTTACATAGCAACCAAATATAATTCAAAACCAATTTGATAACACAGAAAAAAATCTATTCTACTTGTTATGTAATTGATTAGCATACTTTAACATCCTCCTTATTTTCCACTATGTTGAGTAATATTTAAAGAGTATTACTTTATTTATTTACTTCAGAGTGCTCTCAACATAACATGAAATGATTTAAACATAAAAACCCACACTTGCAAAAATGGTAGCAAAATGACTCAAACTCTTGTTTTGTTTTGCTTTTTTTTTATAATTTTTATTTATTTATGATAGTCACACACAGAGAGAGAGAGAGAGAGAGAGAGAGAGAGAGTCAGAGACACAGGCAGAGGGAGAAGCAGGCTCCATGCACTGGGAGCCCGACGTGGGATTTAATCCCGGGTCTCCAGGATAGTGCCCTGGGCCAAAGGCAGGCGCCAAACTGCTGCGCCACCCAGGGATCCCTCAAACTCTTGCTTTGATAAGGAAGCAAACAATGACAGTATAAGTAAAATTAGTTTATTTAATAAAATCTTTAAACTCAAGAGCTTTAAATAAATCTAACAATCTAGTATTTACATTTGGGGAGGGGTCAGAATCAAAATATGTATGATGTTGTCCCAGATAATTCTTGGGATACAGACATGTTTGGGTGTAGTAGAAACGACAATGAAATATTGTAGAAATATTTTGCTTTTAAGTCTGTTTAGTTAGTAAGACGCTTGGCTAATTCAGTTTTTTCATCCATAATATGAAAAGGCTAGATTCCGTGACATTCTAAAATGCTATCCATAGAAGTTAAGATGGTGGAGAAGCAGGAGGACCCTGATCTTTCCTCGTCTCTTGAACACAGCTGCATTGAGGTCAGATCTCTTGGAACACCCAGGAAATTGATCTGAGAAGGAAGAAGGATCACCATGGTTGGAGAGAGATAATGTGGCAGGTGTGAGGTGTGTGGAAGTGAATTGAGGGAGAGAAAAACTGCATGTGGCAGAGGGGAATGAACTCTTTCCTGGGAAGAGAAAGAGAGAGGGTTTGACAGAGTGTGGCATCGGTTCACACAAGAAGAAAACCTCTCTGGCCATAGACTGGGGAGCCAGAGGAACTGAGTGTTGCAGGATTTTTTTTTTTTGCAAACAGTGTGTATGGAGCTCAATCTCTGAGGTTTTAGAAGTGTGCAACTTTTACTGGAGCTTTGGTTCACACTTCTGAGGAGAAAGGAGGGCTCTGGTCTGGGAATACACATGAAATGGTGTAGGGATCTCCTGGAGTTGCACTGGGAGGGATCGTTCCCCTTCCTGGAGTACACTTGGAAAAGGGTATATTGCTCCTGTAAGTACAAAAGACCCTGCAGGCACCAGTATATGGCCTTTCATTGGCAGGGGACAAAAGCATGCAAGAAGGTGGGTAATCAGGATACTGCTTTTCCTGGTGCTACACCATAGATTCTGGGCATTGAGGAGGCGTGGGACTGTTTTTCTGGGACAAAGGTCACTAATCACAGCAAAGCAAGGCTCTAATCCTGAGGAGGAAGCAGATCCTAGCTGTGCCAACTCCATTAAGATCTGGAGTTTTGAATCCCAGTTGTGTCAAAGATAGAACCCAGGAGACTTGTGGCATCGAAGAACCGTCACTTTTCTGTGAAGGTTTCCTGAACAATGGGGCAGGTGTGAGATCCTCTCACCCCTGTCCTGGGATAAGAGGGTGGTATGTTGCCATTTTACCCTCACTACTAACAAGGTGGGACATTGGAGAGCAACACAGAGGCCATCAGTGGAAGCCACTTACATCAAACACTGCACTTCCTGTGCTTGGCAAATGCATTTTTACTAGGACAGGACTGACTCTGGGCCAGCACAGCAGGCCTCTTCCTCAGAAGATCAGCAAATCTACTGATCATACAGTGCTTCAAAATGTCCCCTTCAATTCTGGTGGAAATAGGACCAGGCTGTATTTTTTCCCCCCATTCCTTTTTGTTCCTTTGGAATCAGGCTTACAGTGTTTTGTTAGTATGTTTCTAATTTTCTTTTCTCTGTCTCTCTTTTTGATCGAGCTTCTGTTTTTCTTTTTTCTTTCTTTATATTTTGTTGGAATCAGGCTTACAGTTTTTTGATTGTCTGTTTTTTTGTTTGTACCTTTCCCTTTACACTTTTATTTTTGGATCAGGCTTTCCTCCCTCACCTCGCAGGCCTGTTTTCACAAACAGATCAAAGCACACCTAGATAAAGGTCCAAACACTTCCCACTACCAGCAAGGAGGAACTCTGTGGAGGACTGACATGTGGGAAAGAGCAGCCAAAATACAACAGCACCACAAACACTTCCTGAAGCTCCAGGCTGTGGAGAGTGTATGACTTCTTTTAAATATCGGTGCAGGAAACATAACAGGCTTCCACAACACATGAAAGACAGAAACTTAGCCAAAATGACAAGACAGAGGAATCCTTCTCAAAAGAAAGGTCAGGAGGATATCAAAGCCAGGGACTTGTGCAAAACAATAGAAGCAATATATCTGAAGAAGAATTTATAAAAACAGTCATAAGAATATTAGCTGGACCTGAAAAAAAAGCACAGAAGACACCAGAGAAGCCCTTACTGCAGAGATAAAAGACCTAAAAAATAGCCAAAGTAAAAAATGCTACAACTGAGATGCAAAACAGATTGGATATAATCACATTGAGGACCGAAGAAGCAGAAGAGAGAATAGGCAGTAAAGAAGATAAAATTATGGAAAATAATGAACCAGAAAAGAAGATGGAAAGAAAACTGTTAGATCACAAATACAGATGTAGGGCACTCAGCAATTCATTAAAGTGGATCATATCATATCACAGGAGTCCCAGAAGAAGAGCAAGAAAAACGGGCAGAAGGTTTATTTGAACAAATTATAGCTGAGAACTTCTCCGAATCTGGAGAAGGAAAACAGGAATTCAAGTCCAAGAGGCAGAAAGAATTTTTTCCAAAAAAAAAAAAAAAAAAAAAAAGTCAATGCCTATTGGCATATCATAGTGAAACCTGCAAAATACAAAGATAAAGAGAGAATTCTTAAAGCAGCTAGGGGAAAAGGTCCTTAGCCTACAAAGGAGAACACATAAAGTTAAGAGCACACCTGTCCACAAAAACTTGGCAGGCCAAAAGAAAGTGGCATGATATATTCAACATACTAAACGGGAAAAATATGAAGCCAAGAATACTCTATCCAGCAAGGCTGCCATTCAGAATAGAAGGAAAAAGAGCTTCTAAGACAAGCAAAAACTAACAGAGTTCATGAACACTAGCCCAGCTCTGCAAGAAATATTAAAGGAGACCCTTGGAGCAGGAGAGACCAAAAGTAAAGAAGACTAGAAAGGAACAGAAACAACATACAGCAACAGCGACTTTACCGGTAAATAATGCCGCTAATTTCACATCTTTCAATAATTACTCTGAATGTAAATGGACTCAGTGCTTCAATCAAAAGACACAGGGTATCAGAATGGATATGTAGCTCACAAGAAATTCATTTTAGACACAAAGACACCTCCAGATTGAAAACGAGGGGGTAGAGAATCATTTATCATGCTAGTGGAATCAAAAGGAAGGTGGAGTAGCAATATTTATATTAGACAAACTAGATTTTAAACCAAAGACTGTAATGAGATAAAGAAGGACACTATATCATGATAGAAGTCTATCTGTCAAGAAGATCTAACACTTGTAAATATTGTGGGAGTAGCCAAACATATTCATCAAAAAAACTAACTTAAAGGAACTCATTGATAACAATACAATAATAGCAGGGGACTTTAACACCCCACTCACAGCAATGGACAGATGATGCAAACAGAAGATGGATTTAACAGATATATTCAGAGGCTTTCATCCTAAAGTAACAGAATATACATTTTTTTTTTCAAATGCACTTGGTATATTCTCCTGGTAGATTACATACTGGGTCACAAATAATGACTCAACCAGTACAAAAAGACAGATCATACCATGCATATTTTCAGAACAAAATGATACGAAACTTCAAGATAACGACAAGAGAGACTTGGAAGAACCACAAGTAGGGGGAGGGGCAAGATGGCGGAAGAGTAGGGTCCCCAAATCACCTGTCCCCACCAAATTACCTAGATGACCTTCAAATCATCCTAAAAATCTACGAATTTGGCCTGAGATTTAAAGAGAGAACAGCTGGAATGCTACAGTGAGAAGAGTTCGCGCTTCTATCAAGGTAGGAAGACGGGGGAAAAAGAAATAAAGAAACAAAGGCATCCAAGGGGGAGGGGCCCGCGAGGAGCCGGGCTGAGGCCGGGGTGAGGCCGGGGTGAGTGTCCCCAGGACAGGAGAGCTCCGTCCGGGAGAAGCAGGAGCTGCACCGACCTTCCCGGGCGGAAAGGCACCCGCGGGGAGTTAGAGGAGGACCCCAGGAGGGCGGGGATGCCCGCAGGCTCCCTGGGACACTAACAGACACCTGCGCCCCGGTAGAGTGCGCCGAGCTCCCTTAGGGCTGCAGCGCGCACGGCTGGACCCGGGAGCAGCTCGGAGGGGCTCGGGCGGGGGCTCCGCGGAGGGGGCTGCGGGGCGGGGGCGCGAATCCAACAGCGCAGACCCGGAGCACAGGGCGCCGGGACACAGCCCACGATCCGGCCTCCCCCTGGGACAGGCTGAGGCCGGGAGGGCCCAGGACAGCAAGGACGCTCCTGCCCCGAGCTAAGCAGATCAGCGGCCGCGCCCCCGGAGCATCCAGGCCCTGTGGACAGAGAGCTCCATAGTTACTGCGGGGGCTGAAGCCTGGGCTCCAGAGCTGGCTCTGCCACTGTGGTTTTTCCTCCTGGGGCCTCACGGGGTAAACAACCCCCACTGAGCCCTGAACCAGGCAGGGGGCAGAGCGCAGCTCCCCTAAGTGCTAACACCTGAAAATCAGCACAACAGGCCCCTCCCCCAGAAGACCAGCTAGACGGACAAGTTCCAAGGGAAGCCAAGGGACTTAAAGTATACAGAATCAGAAGATACATCCCCGTTTTTGTTTTTGTTTTGTTTTTTTTTTTTGCTTTTTGATTTCTGTTTGCTTCCCCCACCCTTTTTTTCCTCTTTCTTTTTCTTTCTGTTTTTCTTTTTTTTCTTCCTTTTTTCTTTTTCTCTTTTCTTTCCTTCTTTCTCTCCTCTCTTTTTCTCCTTTTCCCAATACAATTTGCTTTTTGGCCACTCTGCACTGAGCAAAATGACTAGAAGGAAAACCTCACCTCAAAAGAAAGAATCAGAAACAGTCCTCTCTCCCACAGAGTTACAAAATCTGTATTACAATTCAATGTCAGAAAGCCAATTCAGAAGCACTATTATACAGCTACTGGTGGCTCTAGAAAAAAGCATAAAGGACTCAAGAGACTTCATGACTGCAGAATTTAGATCTAATCAGGGAGAAATTAAAAATAAATTGAATGAGATGCAATCCAAACTAGAAGTCCTAATGACGAGGGTTAACGAGGTGGAAGAACGAGTGAGTGACATAGAAGACAAATTGATGGCAAAGAGGGAAACTGAGGAAAAAAGAGACAAACAAAAGACCATGAGAATAGATTAAGGGAAATAAACGACAGCCTGAGGAAGAAAAACCTACGTTTAATTGGGGTTCCCGAGGGTGCCGAAAGGGACAGAGGGCCAGAATATGTATTTGAACAAATCATAGCTGAAAACTTTCCTAATCTGGGAAGGGAGACAGGCATTCAGATCCAGGAAATAGAGAGACCTCCCCCCCCCAAATCAATAAAAACCGTTCAACACCTTGACATCTAATAGTTAAGCTTGCAAATTCCAAAGATAAAGAGAAGATCCTTAAAGCAGCAAGAGACAAGAAATCCCTGACTTTTATGGGAAGGAGTATTAGGGTAACAGCAGACCTCTTCACAGAGACCTGGCAGGCCAGAAAGGGCTGGCAGGATATATTCAGGGTCCTAAATGAGAAGCACATGCAACCAAGAATACTTTATCCAAAAAGGCTCTCATTCAAAATGGAAGGAGAGATAAAGAGCTTCTAAGACAGGCAGGAACTGAAAGAATATGTGACCTCCAAACCAGCTGCAAGAAATTTTAAGGGGGACTCTTAAAATTCCCCTTTAAGAAGAAGTTCAGTGGAACAATCCATAAAAACAAGGACTGAATAGATATCATGATGACACTAAACTCATATCTTTCAGTAGTAACTCTGAACGGGAACGGGCTTAATGACCCCATCAAAAGGCGCAGGGTTTCAGACTGGATAAAAAAGCAGGACCCATCTTTTTTGCTGTCTACAAGAGACTCATTTTAGACAGAAGGACACCTACAGCCTGAAAATAAAAGGTTGGAGAACAATTTACCATTCAAATGGTCCTCAAAAGAAAGCAGGGGTAGCCATCCTTATATCAGATAAACTAAAATTTACCCCAAAGACTGTAGTGAGAGATGAAAAGGACACTATATCATACTTTAAGGATCTATCCAACAAGAGGACTTAACAGTCCTCAATATATATGCCCCGAATGTGGGAGCTCCCAAATATTTAAATCAATTAATAACCAAAGTGAAGAAATACTTAGATAATAATACACTTATACTTGGTGACTTCAATCTAGCTCTTTCTATACTAGATAGGTCTTCTAAGCACAACATCTCCAAAGAAACGAGAGCTTTAAATGATACAATGGACCAGATGGATTTCACAGATATCTACAGAACTTTACATCCAAACCCAACTGAATACACATTCTTCTCAAGTGCACATGGAACTTTCTCCAGAATAGACCACATACTGGGTCACAAATCGGGTCTGAACCGATACCAAAAGATTGGGATCATCCCCTGCATATTCTCAGACCATAATGCCTTGAAATTAGAACTAAATCACAACAAGAAGTTTGGAAGGACCTCAAACACGTGGCGGTTAAGGACCATCCTGCTAAAAGATGAAAGGGTAAACCAGGAAATTAAGGAAGAATTAAAAAGATTCATGGAAACTAATGAGAATGAAGATACAACCTTTCAAAATCTTTGGGATGCAGCAAAAGCAGTCCTAAGGGGGAAATACATTGCAATACAAGCATCCATTCAAAAACTGGAAAGAACTCAAATACAAAAGCTAACCTTACACATAAAGGAGCTAGAGAAAAAACAGCAAATAGATCCTACACCAAGCAGAAGAAGAGAGTTAATTAAGATTCGAGCAGAACTCAACGAAATCGAGACCAGAAGAACTGTGGAACAGATCAACAAAACAAGGAGTTGGTTCTTTGAAAGAATTAATAAGATAGATAAACCATTAGCCAGCCTTATTAAAAAGAAGAGAGAGAAGACTCAAATTAATAAAATCATGAATGAGAGAGATCACTACCAACACCAAGGAAATACAAACGATTTTAAAAACATATTATGAACAGCTATACACCAATAAATTAGGCAATCTAGAAGAAATGGACACATTCCTGGAAAGCCACAAACTACCAAAACTGGAACAGGAAGAAATAGAAAACCTGAACAGGCCAATAACCAGGGAGGAAATGAAGCAGTCATCAAAAACCTCCCAAGACACAAAAGTCCAGGGCCAGATGGCTTCCCAGGGGAATTCTATCAAATGTTTAAAGAAGAAACCATACTTATTCTACTAAAGCTGTTTGGAAAGATAGAAAGAGATGGAGTACTTCCAAATTCGTTCTATGAGGCCAGCATCACCTTAATTCCAAAACCAGACAAAGACCCCACCAAAAAGGAGAATTACAGACCAATATGAATTACATCCTGATGAACATGGATGCAAAAATTCTCAACAAGATACTAGCCAATAGGATCCAATAGTACATTAAGAAAATTATTCACCATGACCAAGTAGGATTTATCCCCGGGACACAAGGCTGGTTCAACACTCGTAAAACAATCAATGTGATTCATCATATCAGCAAGAGAAAAACCAAGAACCATATGATCCTCTCATTAGATGTAGAGAAAGCATTTAACAAAATACAGCATCCATTCCTGATCAAAACTCTTTAGAGTGTAGGGATAGAGGGAACATTCCTCAACATCTTAAAAGCCATCTACAAAAAGCCCACAGCAAATATCATTCTCAATGGGGAAGCACTGGGAGCCTTTCCCCTAAGATCAGGAACACGACAGGGATGTCCACTCTCACCACTGCTATTCAACATAGTACTGGAAGTCCTAGCCTCAGCAATCAGACAACAAAAAGACACTAAAGGCATTCAAATTGGCAAAGAAGAAGTCAAACTCTCCCTCTTCGCCGATGACATGATACTCTACATAGAAAACCCGAAAGCCTCCACCCCAAGATTACTAGAACTCATACAGCAATTCGGTAGCGTGGCAGGATACAAAATCAATGCCCAGAAATCAATGACATTTCTATACACTAACAATGAGACTGTAGAAAGAGAAATTAAGGAGTCAATCCCCTTTACAATTGCACCCAAAAGCATAAGATACGTAGGAATAAACCTAACCAAAGAGGTAAAGGATCTATACCCTCAAAACTATAGAACACTTCTGAAAGAAATTGAGGAAGACACAAAGAGATGGAAAAATATTCCATGCTCATGGATTGGCAGAATTAATATTGTGAAAATGTCAATGTTACCCAGGGCAATTTACACGTTTAATGCAATCCCTATCAAAATACCATGGACTTTCTTCAGAGAGTTAGAACAAATTATTTTAAGATTTGTGTGGAATCAGAAAAGACCCCGAATAGCCAGGGGAGTTTTAAAAAAGAAAACCATATCTGGGGGCATCACAATGCCAGATTTCAGGTTGTACTACAAAGCTGTGGTCATCAAGACAGTGTGGTACTGGCACAAAAACAGACACATAGATCAATGGAACAGAATAGAGAACCCAGAAGTGGACCCTGAACTTTATGGTCAACTAATGTTCGATAAAGGAGGAAAGACTATCCACTGGAAGAAAGACAGTCTCTTCAATAAATGGTGCTGGGAAAATTGAACATCCACATGGAGAAGAATGAAACTAGACCACTCTCTTTCACCATACACAAAGATAAACTCAAAATGGATGAAAGATCTAAATGTGAGACAAGTGTCCATCAAAATCCTAGAGGAGAACACAGGCAACACCCTTTTTGAACTTGGCCACAGTAACTTCTTGCAAGATACATCCATGAAGGCAAGAGAAACAAAAGCAAAAATGAACTATTGGGACTTCATCAAGATAAGAAGCTTTTGCACAGCACAGGATACAGTCAACAAAACTAAAAGACAACCTACAGAATGGGAGAAGATATTTGC
The DNA here is from genome assembly GCF_003254725.2 of Canis lupus dingo. Lineage (NCBI taxonomy): Eukaryota > Metazoa > Chordata > Mammalia > Carnivora > Canidae > Canis > Canis lupus. The sequence goes on along the minus strand of NC_064244.1, from coordinate 66,130,997 downwards.
AAATGACATATCAGATAAAGGGCTAGTTTCCAAGATCTATAAAGAACTTATTAAACTCAACACCAAAGAAACAAACAATCCAATCATGAAATGGGCAAAAGACATGAAGAGAAATCTCACAGAGGAAGACATAGACATGGCCAACATGCACATGAGAAAATACTCTGCATCAGTTACCATCAGGGAAATACATATCAAAACCACAATGAGATACCACCTCACACCAGTGAGAATGGGGAAAATTAATAAGACAGGAAACAACAAATGTTGGAGAGGATGTGGACAAAGGGGAACTCTTTTGCATTGTTGGAAATGTCAACTGGTACAGCCACTCTGGAAAACTGTATGGAGGTTCCTCAAAGAGTTAAAAATAGACCTGCCCTACGACCCAGAAATTGCACTGTTGGGGATTTACCCCAAAGATTCAGATGCAATGAAACGCCAGGACACCTGCACCCCGATGTTTCTAGCAGCAATGGCCACAATAGCCAAACTGTGGAAGGAGCCTCGGTGTCCATCAAAAGATGAATGGATAAAGAAGATGTGGTTTATGTATACAATGGAATATTACTCAGCCATTAGAAATGACAAATACCCACGATTTGCTTCAACGTGGATGGAACTGGAAGGTATTATGCTGAGTGAAGTAAGTCAATCGGAGAAGGACAAACTTTGTATGTTCTCATTCTCTTGGGGAATATAAATAATAGTGAAAGGGAATATAAGGGAAGGGAGAAGAAATGTGTGGGAAATATCAGAAAGGGAGACAGAACATAAAGACTCCTAACTCTGGGAAATGAACTAGGGGTGATGGAAGGGGAGGAGTGCGGGGGGTGGGGGTGAATGGGTGACGGGCACTGAGGGGGGCACTTGACAGGATGAGCACTGGGTGTTATTCTGTATGTTGGTAAATTGAACATCAATAGAAAATAAATTTATTATTAAAAAAAAAGAACCACAAGTAAATGGAACTTAAAGAACATCCTACTGAATAATTAATGGGTCAACCAGGAAATTAAAGAAGGTTTTAAAAAATACATGGAAGCAAATGAAAATGGAAACACATTCCAAAACCTGTGGAATGCAGCAGAGGCAGTCATAAGAGGGACGTATATAGCAATACAGGCCTTCCTCAAGAAGCAAGAAAAGTCTCAAATACTCAACCTAACCTTACATATAAAGAAGCTGGAAAAAGAACAGCCAATAAAGCCTAAAACCAGTCGAAGAAGGAAAATAAGAAAGATTAAAGCAGAAATCAATGATATAGAAATAAAAAACATGGTAGAAGAGAACAATGAAAGTAGGAGCAGATTCTTTCAAAGAATTAAAGATTGGTAAATCCCTGGCCAGAATTACCAATCATGAATGAAAAAGGTGAGATCACAACAAACACCACAGAAATACAATTATAATTACATTTTATTACAATTATGCCAACAAATTGGGCAATTTGGAGGAAATGGATAAATTCCTAGAAACATATAAACTACCAAAACTGAAACAGGAAGAAACAGAAAATCTAAATAGACTCATCATAACCAGCTAAAGCACTGAATTAGTAATAAAAAAAATCTCCAAGCAAACAAGAGCCCAGGGCCAGCCAGATGCCTTCCCAGGGGAATTCTGCCAAACATTTAAAGAAGAATTAATACCTATTCTCAAACTGTTCCAAAAAATAGAAATGGTAGGAAATCTTCCAAACTCATTCTATGAGCCAGCATTACCTTGATTCCAAAGCCAGACAAGGACCCCACCAAAAAGGAGAATCACAGACCAATATCCCTAATGAACATGGATGCAACTAATGTCAACAAGATACAAGCTAATCCAATCCAACAGTACATTAAAAGGATTATTCACTACCATCAAGTGGAATTTATTCCAGGGCTGCAAAGGCAGTTCAATATATGCAAATCAATCAACATGATACAGCATGTTAAGGATAAGGAAAGGATTAAGAACCAAATGATCCTCTTAATAGATTCAGAAAAAGCATTTGACAAAGTATAGCATTCTTTCTTGAGAAAACCCTCCACAAGGTAGGGATAGAGGGATCATATGAAAACATCATAAAGGCATGTATGAAAGACCCACAGCTAACACAATGCTCAGTGAAGAAAAACGGACAGCTTTTAACCTAAGGTCAAGAACACAAGAGGGATGCCCACTCTCAGCACTGTTGTGAAATACAGTGCTGGAAGTCCTAGCCTCAGCAATCAGACAATAAAAAGAAGTAAAAGGCACTGAAACCACTAAGGAAGAAGTCAAACTTCCATTCCTCACAGATGATGTAGAAAACCTGAAAGACTCCATTAAAAAATTGCTACAACTAATACATAAAATCAGCAGAGTCTCAGGATATAAAATCATTATACGTAAGTCTGTTGCATTTCTATACACCAATAATGAAGCAAAAGAAAGAGAAATCAAGGAATCAATCCTATTTATGATTGTACCAAAACCCATAAAATACCTCGGAATCAACCTAACTAAAGAGGTAGAAGATCTGAAAACTATACAACACTTATTTTTTAAAAAGATTTTATTTATTCATGAGAGACATAGAGAGTGAGAGGCAGAGACAGAGGCAGAGGGAGAAGCAGATTCCATGCAGGAAGCCTGATGTGGGACTTGATCCTGGGACTCTGGGATCATTCCCTGGGCCAAAGGTAGACGCTCAACCACTGAGCCACCTAGGGATCCCCAGACCAGATTTTAAAACGCATCCTGAAGCCGTAGGAATCTAAGTGGTGTGGAACAGATGAGTGGCACGGGAAAGTACAGAAAGGGATGTGAAATAGAGCCTGAAATTCAGTGTATGAGAGAGGTGTCACTGCACGTCCGTGGAGGACCGATGGATCACTCAGTAACTGGAGTTGGGATGATGTGGCAACCATCCTGGAGAAAGGAAATTGGATCCCTGTCCTCCTAAAGCCAGGCGTCCCCATATAGCATTTATGAAAGAAAAGGAAGAAAACTCAATGAAATGGAGAAGAACAAATATTGTTAAATATCTATACTACCCAAAGCAATCTACACATTCATTGTAAACCCTATCCAAATAACACCAGCATTTTTTAGAGGTCTAAAGTAAACAATCCTAAAAAGTGTATAGAACCACAGAAGACCCCAAATAGCTAAAGTGCTATTTGGAGGCAGCACAATTCCAGATTCCAAACCGTATTACAAAGCTGTAATCACCAAGATAGTATGGTAATGGCACAAAAACAAGACACATAGATCAACAGAACTGAACAGAGGACCCAAAAATGGACCCTCAACTCTATGGTTGTTAATCTTCAACAAAGCAGGAAAGAATATTCAATATAAAAAAGACAGTTTCGGGCAGCCTGGGTGGCTCAGCGATTTAGCGCCGCCTTCAGTCCAGGGTGTGATCCTGTAGACCTGGGATTGAGTCCCACATCAGGCTCGCTGCATGGAGCCTGCTTCTCCCTCTGCCTGTGTCTCTGCCTCTCTGTCTCTCTCTATGTCTCTCATGAATAAATAAATAAAATAAAAAAAAAGTTGCTTCAACAAATGGTGCTGTGAAAATTGGACAAGAACATGCTGAAGAATGAAACCAGACCACTTTTCTAGATCATACACAAAAGTAAACTCAAAATGGATGAAAAAGACTGAAATCCATCAAATTCTTAGAGGAGTCAATAGGCAACAACCTCTGTGACCTTGGCCATAGCAACTTCTTACTAGACACATCTCCCTAGGCAAAAGAAACAAAAGCAAAAATGATCTACTGGGACTTCATCAAGATAAAATGGTTCTGCACAGGAAAGATAATAATCAATAAAACTAAAAGGTAACCTAGAGAATGGGAGAAGATATTTGCAAATGACATATCAAATAAAGTGCTAATAAACAAAATCTATAATGAACTTATCAAACTCAACACAGAAAAAACAAAAATCCAGTCAAGAAATAGGCAGAAGTCATGAACAGACATTTGTTTGAAGAAGACATACAATAGCTAACAGGCACATGAAAAAATGCTCAACATCTTCAGCATCAGGGAAATACAAATTGAAACCACAATGACTTACCACCTCACACCATCAGAATGGCTAAAATTAACAAGTCAACAGACTTCATGAGGATGTAGAGAAAGTGGAACCCTTATACTGTGGTGGGAATGTAAACTGGTACAGCCACTGTGGAACACGGTATATGGTTGGTTCTTTAAAAAATGAAATATAAAATTACCCTACAACCCAGTAATCACACTCCTAGGTATTTATCCAAAGGATACAAAAATATTGATTTGAAGGAGCCACATACACCACTGTTTATAGCAGCAATGTCCACAAAAATCCAAAATATGTAAAGAGCCGAGATGTCTATGAATGAAGAAGATGTGAATATGCACACACACACACACACACACACACACACAGGAATGTTACTTGGTCATTTAAAATCGTGCCGTTTGCAAGGATGTGGATGGAACTACAGGGTATCATGTTAAGTGAAATAAATCAGTCAGAGAATGACAAATATTGTATGATTTTACTCACGTGGAATTTAAGAAACAAAACAGATGAACATAGGGAAAGGAAAAGAAAAATAAAATAAGATAAAGACAGAGAAGGAGGAAAACATAAGAGATTTTTAAATAAAGGGAACAAACTGAAAGTTGCTGTAAGGAAGGTGGGTGGGGGAATGGGACAATTGGGGGATGGGCATTAATGAAGGCACTTGATGTAATAAGCACTGGGTGTTATGCTCAACTGGTGAATCACTAAATTCTACTGCTGAAAGTAATAATATGCTCTATGTTAACTAAAATAAATTTAAGTAAATCTAAAATAAAGACAGATGCTTCTACACAATGTTGTTTCACAGAAACAAAAAATTAAGATAAAATGCCATCTACAGTGCACTTTCACTGAGGTCACAGTATAGTTTAACAGCAAGACTCAAGCATCACAGAGACCTGGGTTCAAAATTAGTTATCACTTAGTAGCAGTGCGACAGTGGGCAAGTTACTCATCATTCTTAGCCTTAATTTCTTTATTTGTTTTGGTTTGTTAAAAAATATTTTAATATTTATTTATTCATGTGAGACACACAGAGAGAGGCAGAGACACAGGCAGAGGGAGAAGCAGGCTCCATGCAGGGAACCCGACATGGGACTCGACCCTGGGACCCCGGGATCGGGCCCTGAGCCGGAGGCAGACGCTCAACCGCTGAGTCATGTAGGCATCCCTACTTCCTTTATTTGTAAAATGCATATTTCCTGAACCTTTCCTTGTAATATTAAATGATGACAATCATGACATCAGTTATAAATTTTATACATATATTATTTCCTTTAATGTTCATTACAAATACTATTGTGGTGCTATCCTATACTGTTACTTTCATTTAAGAGAAGAAATAAAGGTATCAAGATTAAGTAACTTGCCCATAAACAATGAGGTAATAAGAGCCAAAGTTAAACTGAGTCTAGAACCCCTATTTCTAGTTACTGAAATGCAAAATGGTTAGCACACAGAAGCTTAATATGAGATAGTTATTGTCAGTATAATGAATAGTCAAAGGGGTAAAATGTTGATACTAAAATGTCAAAACTATTGCTTTTATATAAACCAAGAATCCCCAATCTCCAAAACAGGGAAGGACTATGGCTATATAATTTCTTCTGGAGAGCATGAACGAGGGTGTTACCTTCACAGTACCTTCTGAAGTCTCCTGTCTAAATGGATGTTGATAATAACCACTAATTAAGGTTATCTTACAGCTTCTGGCTAGACTTATCTTTCTTTGAAATATGTATCTTTGGGAGATTCACATTTGAGATCCTTTTATAACTGGCAATATCTTAAATAAACATGAATAGTTTAGAAGTATTAATAAAGGATAAATTTCAGAAATATATAGATTCATATTCTTTTTTTAAAATTTTAGATGTTTTTAGATTCATATTCTTTTGAAAAATAAACTAGTCATGCTAATTTTGAAATTTTCATAAAAAAAGTATTTTAGAGGATTTTTGTCATTTGGTTGTATAATCAATGAGCTAATTAGCACTTTTCTCAGAAGATAAACATCTTTAATTCTCTTCATAACTATGGAGGAGTTCTAATTTCCATTGAGGACCAGAATTTATTTAGGACAGCTATTAAACAACCACGTACGCATCTTTATTAATACCAAAGAAGTTATTTATTAGGACATCAAGCTTTCAAGTCTTGACTCCCTATCTTTGAGAAGTTCCTTTTCCTACCTTATAATATTTTTTAATATTATATTTTAATTTAATTATAATAAATTTAATTTATATTTTAATTTAATTTTAATATTATATATATTTTTTATTTTTAAAAGATTTTATTTATTTATTCATGAGAGACACAGAGAGAGGCAGAGACACAGGCAGAGGGAGAATCAGGCTCCATGAAGGAAGTCCAATGTGGGACTCGATTCTGGGACTCCAGGATCACGCCCTGAGCTGATGATGGCAGATGGTTAACCGCTGAGCCACCGAGGCATTATAATATTATGAGACTGACGCGCTGCCTACTGCGCTAACGAGGCACCTGGCATTATAATATTAATAAAAGATTCTTCAGTATAGAACGCCTTAAACATTGCTGGTTTTTTCTGGTTTTGGTTGAATTTTGTTTCACTGGTTGGCTGTGAACTTCTTGTCAGAAGGATGGGGATAGATGAAATAAACATTGATAACAGTGATAATACCATTACTCTCACAAAATACTCATTTTTGAAATTAAAATCTTTATTATCCATCCTTTTCAAAGGAGGAATAGTAAAACAAACTTTATGAAGTTGGTAAGTTCATAAGTGAACTGAACAATGACGTCTATAGTAATTGTGATCTCTAATTATTTCCTGTGCATTAATTAAAAGTAAAATATTCTACCTAATAAGAGGTATAAAGTTAGCCCTCATAACACTGTTTTATTCACATATTTTCCAAATTATTAATTCCTTTATTTTAAATAATCAGTCAATAGAATATATCAGCTTGAGTAGATTAATTTCTCACTGATTTAAAATTATATAATTTTAAATACAAAGGGCAATAAAAATTATACTCTTTACCTCTATCATTTACAGATGGGAAAATGAAGTATCAGAAAGATTAAATTATTTTTCCAGTATTACATGGAAAGGAAGAGTCAAGACCTGACTCCAGTCACATGTTCCTTCAACCATGCAGGAAATAGAGCCAGCTAATTACACAACTTGTTAGGCATAACTCACTGTACAACATCAGAATATTGATGTCATCTTTCCAACTACATTCTCCATTAGAGCAGCATTTGTTTAAAGGTGCCAGAGTTATCTGAAGAGTTATTCACCTGTGAAACAGCTGAAACATCATTTACTATATCATTTATAAATACAGTTATTTTAATTATGTTCATAAACACTGAAAAAAAATAAAAACACTAAGCCAAAAGCTGTAGTTCTCAACTTTTTTTCCCACTCTGTTACAAAGGAAGGGTATTCTCTGGGATGGATGGGGAAAGAGAACAAATAATTCCTTAATATCTCTTAAGTCCCAGTAGAGGTTGTTTTTATAATATACTATCACATTTAATTCTGAAAAAACAAAAAAAGATAAAAAAAACCCCAATATTATCCTCATTTTATGGTTGAGGACAATGATCCTTGGTGATATTAACCACCCAGGCAAAAAGCCAGTGAGTAGCAGGTAAACCTGGGATTTGAAATTAAGTCTAAGTTCATTACTCAAGACTGTCTCCTTCCCTTCCTGAAACTGACATTTTCAAAGGTTCAACCTCACAAACAGCTGAGGAACACTGTTTTTCTCTGGATTTTAAGAGAGTGGACCATAATGAATACATTCTCAAATATGATTTTATCTTATTCTGAGTTCATCAGTTCAGGTGTAAGAAATATGAACATGTGTTCTAAAATATTTCACTTAGCAAAGCATATTAACAGTGCATTTATTTTTTTATTTTATTTTATTTTATTTTAATTTTTTTTAAAATTTATTTATGATAGGCACACAGTGAGAGAGAGAGAGAGGCAGAGACACAGGCAGAGGGAGAAGCAGGCTCCATGCACCGGAAGCCCGACGTGGGATTCGATCCCGGGTCTCCAGGATCGCGCCCTGGGCCAAAGGCAGGCGCCAAACCGCTGCGCCACCCAGGGATCCCAACAGTGCATTTATTAAGCACAATATAAAGTGGTTAAGTATCTTTCCTAAATTTATATAGTTACAGGTGGAGCAGAGATTCATACCAAAAACTGTCTGACTTTAGGCCCAAAGGCAAATTACTTTAGTTCATATAACTCAATTTTCTGATCCACAAAATGAGCTGAGTGGACATGAGAGCTCCTTAATACTTTAAGGGACTGGGCCTCTTTATCTTGCACCTAGAACAGGAAAATAAATGTATTCTTTATCACTGACTGGGTATTTACTAAGCAATATTAACCCTTAAAAACCTCAATGGCTCAAATTTAGAGTTTAAAAGTCATCAATTGTAAAACACACATCTGCATTATTTCACTGCAAACAGTATCTTACTAGATATTCCTAGTAGTATTTAAGACCTAGTATTCACCATATTGTTAAGTTGTCCCACCAACAGGTACTGTGAAAGAACAGTGTTAGTATATGAAGAGGATTTCAATTGTGTTTCACTTAATTTGATTAATTATTGGTTTTGCTAAGACAATGCTACTAATGCTACTTCCATCCAAAGACCCTCTCTTAACAGAGAAGTGTATTTTTTCTTAGTTTCTTGATAAATGATGTTATTTCCCTGATGAGGAGTTATGGTTACAGGATATACACTTTATTCTATATTAAATAAACGACTGAATCTAGGGGCAATGAATTAAAAAAAAAAAAAAAACCAGACCAAGTAATTTCAGAAACTTAAACTAAATTTTTTAGTATAGGATTCATTTCTTGAAAACATGTTTCCAGCCAAATTATCTATCTTTATATGGGTGAAGAACTGTCAGCTAGATTATAATGCTGACACTTGGGTCTATGCAATTTCAACTCACACAACCAAGAACTGTGCAGCTTCTTCTTCACCCTGAACTATAACAAATAATCATCAGTCAATATTACTATTGTCTCTCAAACAGGTTAAATTTTATACTATTCTCTTTACACACAAATATTATGATTAGAAAAATATTCTAAATAATCCACTGTTCTGAGATGAGAAAAAAAACATATTGATTACATATAACACTCAGGAACTTATTCAAAATTAACTTGAAATGAATCATAGTCCTACATGCAACAGGTAAAATTAGAAAATTTACAGAAAACAGGAGAAAATATTTTTGTCCTTGGTTTAGGCAAGGATTTCTTAGATATGGCACTAAAAGCATGATGAGTAAAAGGAAAATCTGATACACTGGACTTCAGAATATTTTAAAACTTTTGCTCTTCAAAGGAATCTATAAGAAAATGAAAAGATAAGCCACAGACTGAGAGAAAAGTTTTTCAAATCATGCATCTGAAATAAGATTAATATTGATAATATACGAAGTCCTACAACTGAATAAAACAACCAGGTTTTAAAAAAATGGACAAAGAATTGGAATAGATATTCCACTAGAGAAAATACTCAGACGGCATAAAAATACAAAAAAATGCTCAGCATCATTAATCATATTGGAAATGAAAATAAAAGGCAAAATAATATACTACTATACACTCAACAGAATGATTATAACAGAAAAAAATCACAATATTAAATGCTGACAAGGATGTGGAGAAATTGGAACCCCCATATACTGCTGGTAATAACTTAAAAAGATATAGCCACTTTGGAGAGCAGTTTGGCAACTTCATAAAAGCTAAGCATAAAAAAAAAAGCTAAGCATATATTTACCATACAGACCTAGTAATTTTACTCCTGGTAATAATAATGGAAAACCGAACCCATATGTCTACACAGTCTTTTAACCAAATTTTCATAGCAGGATTATTCATAATAGCTCCAAACTAAAACCATTCTAAAATGTTCATCAATGGGTGACAAAGGATAGTATACTCAATGGAATCCCACTAAGTAATAAAAAGGATCAAGTTACTGATACATACTACACCCTGAATAAACTTCAGAAACATGATGCTAACTGTAAAAAGCCAGAAATACTTTATGATTTCATTTAAATACAATTTCTAAAATAGGCAAAACTATTTAGACAAAGTAGATAAGTGACATGAGCAAGATGGCAGGCTAGGCACCTCCAGGCTTTTATTCCCTCAAAGACATACTTAAAAAACAAACAAAAAACTCCAACCAACCAACCAACCAACCAACCAAAATAACCACAAGCAGAAACTTACAGAAACAACTCTGACAGAAGTCTGAAAACAGTCAAAGGTGACAGCAACCAGAAGTCTGACTTTATTTATTATTTTAGAGAGATGGGGAGGGGGTGAAATAGAGAATCCCAAGCAGGCTTCATGCCCAGGGTGGAGCCCACTTTCGGATCCAATCTCATGATCCTGAGATCGTGACCTAAGCCAAAATCAAGAGTCAGATGCTTAAACAGCTGAACCACCAAAGTGCCTTGCAAATTCTGATTTAAAAAAAAGACAAGTTGAAAATGGTAGGAAAAGTTTGTGGTACTTCTACTTGTCCATGACCTACCCCTCTCAGTGTGACAGAAGTGCTGAAACAGTGATGGTTTTTATTCCCAGTGTGAGATCCTGAATCCAGAGTCAGGAACCGATCTTATTTGCAAATTATTGTATATATCTATTTTAACCTGTCTAGGGGTTCCCTGAAAGACAGATGAAAGAAAGGTCCTTGTGGGTTTTTGTTTAAAATGAAACTCAGGCCAGAAAAGCAGTGGGTACTGCTCAAAAACACTGCAAGGACCACAGATGTGTTGGGCAAGACACAATTGGCTGCTTAAGTCCTGGAACAAAAATCTGAAAGACATTCTTTGTAAAATTTAAAAGTATCTGAGGTAAGGGATGGGGAAAGTGATTGATTTAGAAAGCCACATACCTTAGAAAGATCTGAAATAATCCAAAGTTTTCACATTGGGCTGTTCCATAGACTAAGTAGAAGCCTGGCTATGTTTTATGTTTTGAAGGAAAGACCCAGCATAGGGCCAATATGCAAAGAGCTTGTTGTTTTTATTTAAAAAAAATTTTTTTTAAAGCTCCTGGTATTCAAGGACACCTCTGTCAAACATTAGAAGAACGTGAGCTAAAGATATAGAGACTTCATTGAGTGTACAAGACAAGGAATACAGTCTTTGTGAAAAGTTTGGGAAAGTACCTAAATAAATGGGAGTCCTTCAGACTAGAACTTTGGGATAGGGTAAGAATCTGATTTCCAGAGTTACCACATTATAATATTTAAATATCCAGCTTACAGCCAAAAAATCACAAGGTATACAAAGAATTAGGAAAGGACAGCCCATTCCAAGAAACAAAAGTACTGGATGGAAACCATTCTGAAGGAAGCTCAGACAGACTCAGTAGACACTTTAAATGTCTTAAATATGCTCAAAGGGCTAAAAAACAAAACCAAAAATGGGAAAAAAAAAACAAAAAAAGACTAAAAGAAAGCAGAAAATGACATAAAAATAAGTTGAGAATATCAATAAAAAGATTACAGAAAGGAACCAAATAGGCATTTTGGAACTGAAAAGGAAAATAACTGAAAAGTTCACTAGAGGAATTCAACATTAGGTGCAATAAGGAAGAAGAGTATTTTATTAAAAAGGTTTTATTTATTTATTCATGAGAGACACACAGAGAGAGGCAGAGATGTAGGTAGAGGGAGAAGCAGGCTCCCCATGGGGAGCCCAGTATGGGACTCAACCCCCAGACCCAGGTCACACCCTGAGCCAAAGACAGATGCTCAACTACTGAGCCACCCAGGCATTCCAATGAAGAAATAGTTAACTTCAAGACAGAAAAAGTGGCATCAAAGTCCAAGAAAAAGAAAAATAAAACATGAGAAAAAGTGAACAGAGCTGAAGGCACAAGAGGGAAACCATCTGTGGATTATATCGGTATTATGGAAGTGTCAGGAGAGAGAGATAGGGAAGAACAGAAGGAAATATTTGAAGAAATAATGGCTAAATACTTCCCAAATTTGAGGAAAGACATGAATCTGAAGTTTAACAAATTCCAACCAGGACCCTCTCAAGAAGACCCATACCAAGACACATTATAATGAAATTGTCAAAAGCCAATGATAAAGGGAAAATCTTAAAAGCAATCAGAGAAAAGCAACTCATGATGAATAAGGAAAGCTATTAAAATTAACAATCAATTTCTCATCAGAAACCATGGAGTGGGATAACATATTTAAAACATTAGAGGGGCACCTGGGTGGCTCAGTCAGTTAAGCATCCAACTCTGGATTTCAGCTCAGGTCAGGATCTCAGGGTTGTGAGACCAAGCCCCACGTCAGGCTCCACACTTGACACAGAGCTTACTTAAGATTCTCTCTTTCCCTCTCTTTGCCCCTCTACCTATCCGTCTTCATGTGCTCTCCCTCTCTCTAAAAAAAAAAAAAAAAGGAAAAAGGAAAAATAAAAAAATAAAAACACTAGGAAAAAAAATCACCGTCAGCCTTGAATTCTATATTTGGTAAAACTATCCTTTAAAAGTGAGGGAGAATTTAAGATACTTCCAGATAAACAAAAGCTGAATGAGTTTGTTTACATCAAACCTGCTCTCTGAAAAAAATGAGAGAACATTAGACAGTAACTCAAAGCTGTATGAAAAAAATAGATTTTTGGTAAAGTAAATACCTGGGTGGATATAAAGGCCACTAGTTTTATTTTTATTTTATTTTTATTATTTATTTATTTATTTTTAGGCCACTAGTTTTTTTTTTTTTTAATTTTTATTTATTTATGATAGTCACAGAGAGAGAGAGAGAGAGGCAGAGACACAGGCAGAGGGAGAAGCAGGCTCCATGCACCGGAAGCCCGATGTGGGACTCGATCCCGGGTCCCCAGGATCGCACCCTGGGCCAAAGGCAGGTGCCAAACTGCTGCGCCACCCAGGGATCCCTAGGCCACTAGTTTTAAATCTTTTTTTAGTAACTCCAGTTTTTATTTCCTACATGATTTAAAAGACAAATACATTAAAACAATTATACACATATGTTATTGAGCATGCACTGTGTAAACATGTAATTCGGGACAGCAAAATAATGGGAGGGACAGAGCTGTATGTGGGTAGAGTTTTGTATGCTACAATGTTAGGTTGGTTTTAATTCAAATTAGATATTATAACTTTCAGTTTTTTCTTTTTAAAAGACTTTATTTATTCATGAGAGACACACACACACACACAGAGGGGCACAGACACAGGCAGAGGGAGAAGCAGGCTCCACGCAGGGAGCCCGACACGGGACTTGATCCCGGGTCTCCAGGATCACACCCTGGGCCGAAGGCAGCACCAAACCGCCGAGCCACCCAGGTTGCCCATAACTTTCAGTTCTTAAATGTAATCCCCATGGTAACATAAACACACAAAAATCTACAGAATCTATACAGAAGGAAATAAAAGAATCAAAACAGTCACTACAAGTCAACTAAACACAAAAGAAAAGAGAACAAAAAAGCTAAATGACATATACAAGACAAAGAGCATAATGGTAAAATAAAGTCCTTTATGAGTGGTAACTTAAGTGTCCATGGATTAACCTCTCCAATCAAAAGGCAGGGACTGACAAAATGGATAAAAAACCCAAAACAAACAATAAGAAACAATAATAAAAACACATCTAAGTATATGCTGTAAGAGACAGTATACATCCAGATACAAATAAGTTGAAAGTGAAAGGGTTGAGAAAGATATTCCGTGCAAAGTAACCAAAGTGAGCTGGGGAGAAAATATCCTTTAAGTCAAAGATGGTTGAAAGAGACAAATGAAGACATCATATATATATACACACACATATATGTACACACATATACACATATGTGTATATATATATATATTATATATTTTTTTGAGAGAGAGAGAGAGAAGGGGCATACTTGGATGCACCCTCAGACCATGACCTGAGCTGAAATCAAGAGTTGGATGCTTAACAGCTGAGCCACCCAGGTGTCCCCAAGAAGATATTATATATTGAAAAAAATGTTAGTTCACCAAAAAGATATACTATATATAAACATATTCACCAAACTACAGAGCCCCCAAATATATGGAGCCATCATTGACAGAACTGAAAAAAGAAAGATAATTCTACAATAGTTGGAAACTTCAATACTCTACTTTCTAGACAGAAGATTAAAAAATGAAAAGGAGGAGTTAAACAACACTAAAAAAAACAACTAAAGAGAAATGTACAAAACATTCTAACCAACAATGGGAGAATATACATTCTCAAGCGCATACAGAGCATTATCCAGGATAGATGATGAGTTAGGCCACAAAACAAATCTCAATAAATTCAAAAAGACTAAAATCATAGAATATCTTCTCTGTTCACAATAGAGTGAAGGTAAAAATCAATAGCGGATGGAAAACAGAAATATTCACAAATATGTGAAAATTAAAGAGCCTAGTTTTAAACAACCAATAGGTCAAAGGAGAATCACTAGGGAAATTAGAAAATACTTAAGATATGAATGAAAATGAAAACACAACAAAACCAAACCTATGGGATACAGTGAAGACAGTGTGCAGAGGTAATTTATATCCATAAATAAAATGTCTACCTTAAAAACAAAGATCTCAAATCAATAGCTTAAGTATATGATTTGAGGAATAAGAAAAAAGAAAACTATCCTCAAATTAAGAAAAACAAAGAAAATAACTAAAGGCTATTTTGTAGATAAAGAAACTAGAGGTCAGAAAATAAAATCAAAACTAAAAGTTGCTTTTTGAAAGGATCAAAAGAATTGAGAAAACTTTAGTGAGACAAAAAAAAAGGAAGATGTAAATCACTAAAATCAGATATGAGAGTGAGTGCATTATTTCTGCCTTCAGAGAAATAAAAAGGAGGTATAAGAGAACAGTTTGAACTTTTGGCAAAAAATCTGATAATCTAGATGAAATTAACAAATTCTGAGAAATACACAAATCACCTAAACTGACTCAAGAACAAACAGACCATATCATTAAACCTATAATAAGTATAGTGATTGTATCATTAATCAAATACTTTACAACTAAAAAGAGTCAAAGCAGATGGCTTGTAAATTATACTAATATTTACAGAGTTAACACCAAATTCTCAAACTCATCAAAACAATAAAAGAAGAGGGAACACTTTCTAGCTCAGGCCAGAATTACCCTCATATCAAAGTCAGATAAAGAAATCAAAGGAACATTACAGATCACCTTATGATTTTTTGTGCAAAATTTCTCAACAAAACACCAAGAAACAAAATTCAACAGCATATTAAAATGATTATTCAACATGAATAAGTGGGCATTATGGCAGGAATGCAAGGGAGACACAACATAAGAAAATCAATTAAGGTTAAATACATCATAGTGACTAAACAAAGAAAAAAAGATCCACATGATCATCTCATGTGACACAGAAAAGGCACTTCATAAAATCCAACACTCTTGATAAAATATTTCAAAAATTTATGAATAAAAGGGAACTTTCTTGATAAAGGACATTTAAGAAAACCCAGAGCTAACATAATGGTGAAAACTATCCCCCCCAAGTTCAGGAACAAGATACCCACTTTCATCACTGTTATTCAACACTGTACAGAAGTTCTAGCCAGAGCAATTAGATAAGAAAAGCAATTAATAGCATTCAAATTCAAAAGGAAGAAATTAAACTATCTCTATTATAGATATGAAGCTATAATGGAGGATACCCCAAAGGATTCTCAAGAAAGCTACTGGATGTAATAATGAATGAATTTAAGGGAGTTGCAAGGCACAAGATTGACTCAGAAAAACTGGTTGTGTTTCTATATACTAACAATCAATAATAATCAGAATAATAATTTTGACACCAAAAGCAAAGGCAAAAAAAACTAGAAATAAGCAGGGAGGATACATCAAATTAAGAAGCTTCTGTGCAGCAAAGGAACAATCATCAAAATGAAACCATAGCAGATAGAAAAAAAATTTTTTTAAGTCATTGTAACCACAATTAACAAAATAGATTATGGCTGTCTGTGGCTAGGGGTATGGATGCAGACTGCTGCCTATGGGCATGAGGAAACTTTTTGGGTTAGTGGAAGTATTCCAAAATTAGGATTGTGGTCATGACTGCACAACAGTATCATACTTTATTAAAACTCACTGAACTCTACACTTTTTAAAAAAAGATTTTATCTATTTATTCATGAGAGACACAGAGAGAGAGGCAGAGGGAGAAGCAGGCTCCTCCCCAAGGAGCCCAATGTGGGACTCGATCCTGGACTCCGGGATCATGTCCTGAGCCAAAGGCAGACATTCAACTGCTGAGCCACCCAGGCATCCCTGAACTCTACACGTTTAATTAAAATGGAAACTTTCATGTCATGCAAGTTATATTGCAATAAAATTGTTAAAAATTTAAAAGACTTTATATAGGCAGACTCCTCTCAAAGGAATTATTCATTAAACATTTACTAAGTGTTTATTGTGTGGCAACCACTATCCTAAACACTGAAGTATAAATATGAAAAGTTATTCTGGGTAAAGTGGGGGAAACAACTCAATAAATAATTGCAAGGGTACAGCAGGTACTAAAACAGAGAAGGTATAGCAGGAACAACTGGGAATTGGCAAGTCACTCTAACTTGAAACTCCATCTGATATAATCACCGCCTCAATCAAATATAAATAAGTACCTTATTTATCCATCCAGCAAACACTTTCAGAGAGTCTATTATGTGTCAGGTACGGTGATTAGTTTGTTAAGAATAACTATTAAGACCTGAAAAGTGAGTAGGGTATTAGGAGGGCAAAAGAGAAGGAAGGTGATGCCAGGCAAAGGAATGTCCACAAGGCTTGGAAATGAAATAGGAAAAGGAGTATGATATATTTGGGCAATTGTACACAGATTAGTGTGTACGTAAAGTTTTTGTGTAGTTAAGAGAAACTAGACCTAAAAGAACCTGCTGTGCCAGTGAACACTGGACCTTATCCTAAGGGCACGGGGGACTTTTAAAGAATTTTAGTCTTATTTATTTATTTTGGGGCACCCGCTAGCTCAGTCAGTTAAGCATCTGACTCGATTTTGGCTCAGGTCATGATCTCACGGTTGTGAGATCGCCTGCATCAGGCTTCTGTTTGAGAGTCTCTTCCTCTCTCTCTGACCCCTTGCCTCCCTGCTTGCATATGTTCTCTCTTCAATAAGTAAATACATATTTAATTTTGTGTAGAAGTAGCATTACAAAGTGGAGAATGGTTTGGAGAGGCACAAGAATAGAGTTGGAAGATCAGTAATCTTTTAGTAAGCTAGGAGAAAGAAAAGATAAAGAAGTATATCCGTTTAAAAGGACAGTTTAAAGAAATATGAAGGAAGTAAGATCCATGTACTTTGGTGGTTTGAAGACTATGGGACAGTGAAAAGAAAGTAAAATCTTAGGAAGATATTCTAGGAGGAGAGGAGAAAAGAGAAAGGCTGTACTTATTTATTTTAAAGATTTTATTTATTTATTCATGAGAGACAGAGAGAGAGGGAGAGAGAGAGAGAGAGAGGCAGAGACACAGGCAGAGGGAGAAGCAGGCTCCATGTAGGGAGCCCAACGTGGGACTCGATCCCGGGACTCCAGGATCATGCCCTGGGCCGAAGGCAGGTGCTAAACTGCTGAACCACCCAGGGATCCCCAAGAGAAAGGCTTTAAAGAATGAATTTGTATTAGGAACTCCTCTCTTATATCTTTTGGAGAATATACTGAATAAAGAGAATATTAAACTATAAGTAAATGATCTAAAATATTATTATTGCAGCTCACATTTATTCAGCCTGAACCATGTGCAAGGCACTAAAGCAACTAAAATATCATTTTATTTTATGTTTCTCACAAATGTAGTTATAATCCCATATTATACGTGAGACAATAGTTGGTTAAAGAGTTTGAGTAACTGGGGATCCCTGGGTGGCTCAGTGGTTTAGCGCCTGCCTTTGGCCCAGGGCGCGATCCTGGAGTCCTGGGATCGAGTCCCACATCAGGTTCCCGGCATGGAGCCTGCTTCTCCCTCTGCCTGTGTCTGTCTGTCTGTCTGTCTCTCTCTCTATCATAAATAAATAAATAAATCTTTAAAAAAAAAAAAAAAAGAGTTTGAGTAACTTACCCAGAACTGAAGTTTGAATCTAGATCCATGTGAATCTAAAGCCTAAGACAAATCTTTAATAGCAAAATAATACTGTTATAAGTGATTTGTAATAGATTTAAGATAAAATACAAATTATACTTTATAAGTCCTCAATTACTTTTAACAGGTTTTTGATTGATTTCCAAGTGTCTTACATACAATGCACTATGTTCCTATTTTCTTGGAACTAATCACTAATCATAAAATATACCAGTTTTAGAACTTGTAGCTTATATTGCCTATAATAGATTCACTTCAGTCCTAAAGACATATGGACTGAAAGTAAAGGGATAGAAAAAATTTTCCACACAAATGGTATGAAAAAAAAAAAAAAAAAAGCCAGGGTAATAATACTTATATCAGACAAAACAGACTTGAAAACAAAGACAGTAGCAAGAGATAAAGGGCCCTACATAATGATAAAGGGAACAATCCAACAGCAGGATAGAACATTATAAGTATTATGTACCCAAAAGTGGAGCACCTAAATACATAAAGCAAATACTAACAGAGCTAATGGGAGAAACTGACAGTAATATAATAGAAACAGGGGACTTTAATAACTTACTTACATCAATGGATAGATTATCCAGACAGACAGAAAATCAACAAGGAAAGAGTGTCTTTGAATGAATGACACATAAGGCTAGATGAACAGTGCATCCAAAACCAGCATAATACACATTTTTAAAAAGTGTGCATGGAGCAATCTCTAGGATAGATCAGACTATATTAGACCACAAAACAAGTCTCAATAAATTTAAGAATGAAATCAAAACAAGCATCTTTTCTGACCACGACAATATGAAAACTAGAAATCAATCACAAGAAAAAAATCTAAAAAAACACAAACACATGGAGGCTAAATAACATGCTACTAAACAATGAATGGGTCAAAGATAAAATAAAAAAGGAATAAAACAATTCATAGAGACAAATCAAAATAAAAATACAATGGTCCAAAGTCTTTGAGACTAGGCAAAAGTAGTTCTACGAGGGATGTTTATAGCCAATACAGGGTTTCCTCAAGAAACAAAAATCTCAAACTATCTAAACCTTATACCTAAAGGAGCTAGAAAAAGAACATTAAAGCCAAAGCTAGGGCAACCCAGGTGGCTCAGCGGTTTACCACTGCCTTCAGCCCAGGGCGTGATCCTGGAGACCCGGGATCAAGTCCCACGTTAGGCTCCTTGTATGGAGCCTGCTTCTCCTCTGCCTGTGTCTCTGCCTCTCTCTCTCTCTCTGTCTCTCATGAATAAATATATAAAATCTTAAAAAAAAAAAAAAAGCCAAAGCTAGTTAGAAGGGAGAAAATAATGAAAATTAGAGCAGAAATAAATGAAATAGAGACTAAAAAAGCAATAGAAAAGATCAGTGAGACCAAGAAAAGGCTTTTTGAAAATATAAAATTGAGAAACCTTTAGGCAGATTCATCAAGAGAGGACTCAAATAAATAAGAAATGAGGAGAAGAAATAAGAACCAACACTACAGAAATATAAAGAATTATAAAAGAAAATTATGAAAAATTATATGCCAACAAATTGGACAACAAAGAACTAAATTCCTAGAAACACATAGCTTTCCAAAACTGAATCAGGAAGAAAAAGAAAATTTAACAGATAGATTACTAGTAATGAAATTGAATCACTAATCACAAAACTCCTAACAAAAGAAAAGTCCAGGTGAATTACACCAAACACTGAAAGAAAAATTATACTTCTTTTTCTCAAACGACTGCAAAAAACAGAAAAGGAAGGAAAACTTATGAGCCCAGCATTACCTTGATACCAAAACCAGACAAAGACACTAGAAAAGGAAAGAAGTATAGGCCAGGATCTCTGATGAACACAGATACAAAAATTTTCAACAAAATATTAGCAATTGAATTCCGTAATACATTAAAAAAAACCATGCAGCACAATCAATTGGGATTTATTCCAGGGATGTAAGAGTGGCTCAATATTTGCAAATCATTGAATGTGATATATTACATTAACAAGAGCAAAAATAAAAACCATATGATAAAGTCAATAGATGCATAAAATGCATGTGACAAAATATAAAACACATTTATGATAAAAACCCTCAACAAAGTGGGTTTAGAGGGAACGTTTCTCAACACAGTAAAGGCCATGTATAAAAACGCCACAGCTAACATCATATTCAATGGTGAAAAACTGAAGGATTTTCCTCTAAGATTAGGAAAAAAATAAGGATGTGCATTCTCACCACTTTTACTCAACATAGTGCTGGAAGTCCTAGCTGCAGCAATCAGACAAGATATAAAAGGCATCTGAATTGATAAAGAAGAAGGAAAACTGTCACTATTTGCAAATGACATTATACTATGCATCGAAAATCCTAAAGACCTCACCAATAAACGATTAGAACTGATAATTCAGCAAAGTTGCAGAATAAAAATTAAAATATAGAAACATGTTATATTTCTACACACTAATAATAAAGTAGCAAAAGCAGCTATTAAGAAATTAATCCCATTTACAAATGTAGTGAAAGAATAAAATATCTAGGAACAAAGTTAACCAAAGAAGTGAATGATCTATACTGTGAAAACTAGAAGACACTGATGAAAGAAATTGAAGACGACAGAAACAATTGGAAAGATACTCCATACTCATGGATTTGAAAAATTAGTATCATTAAAATGTTAACACTACCCAAAGAAACTTACAGATTCAATGCAATCCCTATCAAAATACAAACAACATTTTTCACAGAACTAGAACAAACAATCCTAAAATTTGTAAGGAACCCCAAGACTCCAAATAGCCAAAGCAATCTTGAGAAAGAAGAACAAACCTGGAGTCACCATAATCTCAGATTTCAAGATATAATAGAAAGCACAATCTCAGATTTCAAGATATATTACTCAAAACAGTATGGTAATGGCACAAAAACAGACACAAATCAATGGAACAGGATTAAGAATCCAGAAATTAACCCACATCTATGTGATCAATTAATCTATGACAAAAGAGGCAAGAATATGTAATGGAAAAAAGACAGTCTTTTCAATAAATGGTATTGGGAAAATCTGATGGCTACATACAAGTAAATGAAAATAACCATTTTCTTGCAACATACATACGCAAAAAGAACAAACTCAAAATGGATCAAAGACCTAAATGTGAAACTTGAAACCATAAATTTAAAAGAAAACATTGGCAGTAATCTCTTTGGACATTGTGTAGATATGTCCCCACAGGAACATAGAGAACAAAGGCAAACATAAACTATTGGGACTATATCAAAATAAAAAGCTTTTGCACAACAATGGAAACCATCAGTAAAACAAAAGGGCAACCACTTTAAAGGGAGAAGATATTTGCAAATGATAAATCCGATAAGGGATCAGGATCCAAAATATATAAGTAACTTATGCAACTCAACATCATATAATAATCCAATTAAAAATGGGCAGAGGACCTGAAAGGACATTTTCCAAAAAAGATATCCAGATGGCCAAGAGACACATGAAAAGAGGCTCAACATCACTATCAGGCAAATCAAAACAACAATAAGATATCACCTTATACCAGTCAGAAAGGCTAGTATTAAAAGAACAAGAAATAACAAGTGTTGACAAGGATGCGGAGAAAAAGGAACCCTTGTTGGTGGTAATGTAAATTGGTGCAACCATGTGGAAAATAGTATGGGGATTCCTCAAAAAATTAAAAATAGAAATACTATATGATCCATTAATTCCAGTACTGGTTATACACCCAAAGGAAATAAAAACAATATTTTAAAAAGATATGTACACCCTTATGTTTACTACAGTATATTTACAGTAGCCAATATGTGGAAGTAACCCAGGTGTCCAAGAGATGTGGTGTACATACACATACTACACATACAAAGCAATATTACTCATCCATAAAGAAGAGTGAGATCTTATCATATGTGTATAGAGGGACCTAGAGAGCATGGTGCTAAGGGAAGTCAGATAAAGACAAACAGTGTAGGATTTCACTGATATGTAGAATCTAATGAACAAACCAACAGAAAAACCCAGACTCTTTAATGTAGAGAATAGGGGTGCATGGGTGGCTTAGTAGGTTTAAGTGTCTGGCTCTTGATATCAGCTCATGTCTTGATCTTAGGGGGTCATAAGTTAAAGCCCCACAAATGAAAAACATTATGGGGGGGAAGGGGTGGGACAGGGAGGAGGGAGAGAGAATAAATTGGCTCCCAGAAGGGAGGTGAGTGGGAGTATGGTGAAATAGATAAAAGGGATTAAGAGGTACAAACTCCCAGTTATAATGTAAATAAATCACAGAGATGAAAAGTACAGCACAGGGAATACAGTCAATAATACTGTAATAATGTACAATGACAGATGGTGACTATACTTATCATGGCAAGTATTCAATAATATATAGAATTTTTGAATCTATGTTGTATACCTGAAGCTAATATAACATTGTATGTCAATTATGCTTCAATAAAAACAAAACAAAAGCAACATATTCCCTCTAATGGGGACCTGCAACTGTTAAAATAATTAATTAAAATAAATAATAATGAATTTAATTTTTAAAAGCGGCAGCTTATTTTGAAAAGATTATATGAGATGTAGACTTAATAAAGATTTTAAAAAAGATTTTATTTACTTATTCATGAGAGACACAGAGAGAGAGAGGCAGAGACATAGGCAGAGGGAGAAGCAGGCTCCACGTAGAAAGCCTGATGTGGGACCCGATCTTGGGACTCCAGGATCATGCCCTGAGCCAAAGGCAGATGCTTAACCACTGAGCAACCCAGGCATCCCCTTAATAAACATTCTTAATGCAGGACACATATAAGCCAATGATTCAAATGAAGACTACCAAATCAAAGGAGAACAGAAAAAGAAATCATTTGTATGATATGAAGCAAAAAATTCTTGATTTAAAAAATATGAACTAGGGGTGCCTAAGTAGCTCAGTTGTTTAAGTGTCTGCCTTCAGCTCAGGTCATGATCCTGGTGTCCTGGGATCGAGCCCCACATCAGGCCCTCTGCTCACTGGGGAGTCTGCTTCTCCCTCTCCCTCTGCCCCTGCTCTCTTCCCCCTCCTTCATGTGTGCTCTCTCTCTGATAAATAAAAAAAATCTTAAAAAAATATGAACTAAGAGAGAACATAAAGAATTTATATAAGAAGAATGTGTTTGAATAAACATAGAGAAATCTTGCTATCAAAGGATGAGTCACAATTTAGAAGTGAGCCAGTTTCAAACACTAAGTAATATGGACATGTGGCTGAAAATCATAAACAAGTAAGGGGGAACAATCAAATCAAAGGGAGAGCAAGGAGCTTATTTCTAGGAAATGATCTCCCACAAGTACTCAGAAAATTAATATTGAAATGACTTTATACCACTAATAACTAGAAATTTATTATACTTGATAAAGATATCTGAAAAGCTGTGTTATTTCAGGAGATATTAATATATGGTGAGGGTTGTTTATTTATTTTTAGATTTTATTTATTTATTCATGAGACACACAGAGAGAGGCAGAGACACAGGCAGAGGGAGAAGCAGGCTCCCCTCAGGGAGCCTGATGCAGGACTTGATCCCAGGACCCCAGGATCACGGCCTGAGCTGAAGGCAGACACACAACTGCTGAGCCACCCAGGCTTCCCTATGGTGAGTTTTTAAATCAAAACCACCAATCTTTATGTTTATTTTTTTCTGGAATCCGTAAGCATCCTATATTGTAGAATCACTGATTATGTGTGTGTGTGTGTGTGTTGGGTTCTGCACTGGGTGTGGAGCCTACTTAAGATTTTCCCTCTCCTTCTTCCTTTCCCCCCACCCCTCCCTCAAAAAAACACAAAACAACAACAACAACAACAAAAAAACCAGCTTGTGAGACAGAGCCAAGGACTGTGTGTCCCAGCTTGGCCATTTACTAGCGCTGTGCCCTTGGGCAAGTTTTTTAACATCTCTGAACCGCTGTTACTACATCTGTATAAAGAAGATAAATAAAACTGTTCACCTCAGGAGGGTTGGGGAGAATTGTTGTCAATGTAAAAGAGTTCCTGCCAAATAATAAGTACTTTTAAGTACTATGAAAAAGTAAACAAACATTTGGAAAATACTAAACTCTTAAATCCTTAAATGTTGCTGAGTAACAAAAATTTGAAACTTTCCTATGATTAAATTAAGAATACATTAGTTATATGAGGTAATATGATGATAGGCAGGGGCAGGTTAAGTACACATAATGTCCATTCATCTCTGCATGTAACAGGGAATGAAAAAGAACTGACTTGCTATTTTGTTCCACAGGAACAGAACAAGAAAATGGGATTGCATTTTGAGAGCTACTATGGGAATGGATTGCTCCAGACAAAGGATAACTAGCAAAAGGCACTTTCATCCATCCACTATCCATCCACCATCTACCTAACTATCAATCCATTCGTCCAATCCATAAGTCAACTCTTTAGTGCGTAAGAGTTAATTAAGAAAAGAAGAGTGGTCTGTGTACCTACCTACATCCAAAAAGTACATGTTTGCTTTTGCTTATCAGCAGATGGGGCATTTACACAGAATGAAAAGGCAGTATTGCAGATGGAAGAAAATGGGGTTGAAATGAAAACCTAAGCTGTTTGAAAATGGAATAGGACATTTAGAAAAGGGGTGGCACTGGGACCTTCATAATTTATTCTCATGCTTCTTTATATTGCTCTGATAGTAGGGGATTCCCCTCAAGTATAATATACCAAAGAGGAATAAATTTCAATGTCTTTCCTCTTTTCTAGGCTGTATTTATCTAGAAGCCCTAAGAACAGGCAAGATCCTGCAATAATCACTTTCCTTGTGCTATGGCAATCAAATAAGGAAGACAGAAATGCCTGGTGAACATCACAGGGCAGTTATATGGGTTGCTCCACTTATCACTAGGGCAAGATTAGAGAGACAAGTGCTCCAATTAAGTTGTGGGTTATATTAGATAAAGTAATAAGAATATTACTTGTTAAATTACAAAATAGCAATGTAATAATGTAAGAATAATTATCCTACAGAATTTTTAAGTACTTTAAATTTAATATCCAAAGAGTCAATTATACATTCTAATACCTTGAGTCATTTAAAAAAAAAAAGGAACAGTGTAGTTTTGAGACTATAGATAATCAGAGGTATAACTTTACTAAAAAACAACAACAACAACAACAACAAAATCAGAACAAAACAGAACTCTTACCTAGAAAGGCAAGAATCTAATATATATACAAACTTGTACATAATGGCTCCAGGAATTTAGGGTCCTAATTTTTCCTCATGCTTGTATATCTTAAAAGAAATGAATACAGCTTTAATGCTGCTTTAAATGCTGAGTATGTATAAAATCAGGACTCTGAAGCAACAATTTTATAATTTGTGTATAAATTACCATTTCCAATCAAAAAGCATTCAAAATATTTTATCAGAATCACATCTGGCATCCATGACTCACCAAGATAGATGCCTCAGTCTTTGCTAGAAAGTAGAAACTCGGAGAGTAATCGCTTTTGCTATGGCAACCACTGCAGTGCAATTGCCACAGTGACATGGAATGGAACAAACTGGACTCAGAATATTCTAAGAACATCTAATTACTTTATGTTCCACATGGCAATGTGTGCATATGATATATTTCAGTTTTACCAAAAATTTATAACAATATTGTCTTTAGTGGGGTAGGGGCAGGTCAAGTGGAGGGAAACAAAGGTCTAGCAGGTTAGAGAGAAAACTGTTTAAATTAGCTGATTTTACTTTGATCATGTCCGAATAAACTGGCACTAGAAAGACCCCCAAAATATTGAGAAGCTATACAAATACTGTAGTTTGTTCCAATGTTAAATAAAATAAATACTACAGATAATATATATTGTCAGAATTCAGGAATTAGAAAAACAGACATATGAGGATTAAGAATAAAAATTTATAAGGACCCAGAATGTATCCTAGAATCAGCACCCATCTATTTTAGAGATTCAGAACACATTTTAGTTGAAGCACTTAACTTTAATCAAAATGAGCAAAAGTAAGTTAGATCAGTCCTCATCATATAAGTGACACTTGGAAGTTCTGTTTAGTAGGATTATGGTTAAAGATACTTAAGACCTAGCTGAAATTTGGGTTCAATTCTTAAAAAGCAATTAGTTAAATAAATTAGAATATATTTTCATTTAATTAAATTATTGATTATTCACAATGTGACTGGCACTGCTCCAGGCATGAAATATAGTAGTGAACAAAACACATCAATGGACTATATTCTAGTGAGAGTATATGAGTAAAATGCACAGTATGTCAGATAGTGAATAAATGCCATGGAGTAAAATAAAGAGGGAAAGAAGATAAGCGTGCTGCAGGGGTGGGGGTAGAACTTACATGGAGTGATCAGGGAAGGTCTCCTGGATAGGGCAATATTTTAGCAAGACTAGAAGGTTATTAGGGAATGACTCATGAGAAATAGCTGGAGGAAGAGCATTCTACAGAAAGGAATGAACAAAGGCAGGAGCAGCCCTCAGCGGAAACTATCTATGCCTGGCCTGTTTGAGGAACACAGAGGCCAGTGTGGTTAGAATATAGTTCTATCTCAGTGAATGGTGTCATCATCCAGACAGTTATTCAAGTCCCAAACCTAGAAGTCATCCTTTCTTCTTCTCTTCCTTCCAACATCCAATCCATTAGCAAGTCCCATCAACTTTGTCTCCCATATCTAAATATGACCGCTTCTCTTATCTTCTATGATTGCTTTGGTTATTCTTTTGCCTGGTTAACTGCATATCCTCTTAACAAGTCACCTTGAAGCTTTCAATTACATCTAGAATTAAATCTAAACTCTTTACCTATCTAGGTCCTCAAGGCTCCAAAGACCTGGTCAAGTGCCAGTCTTCTTTTTGTTCCTTTCAACATTCACTTAGGTGTTATCTTTACATGGAACACTTTCCAAAGACCTCTTGTGACTTCATTCAAGTCTTGGGTTAAATATGATCTCCAATCAGCTATGGAAAATAGCCCTTCTTACCCCCATTACAGTACTTTATTTTCATAAAGCTCTTACTACTTTCTAAAAATGCCTTAGTAATTTAATTATCTTTTCCCCCCTCAATTGAATTTAAACATCAGAGCAGGGTTCGTGTATCCTTCACTTGTGTATATGCCAGGCAGCTAGGATAGAGCAGTCCAAATAGAAGGCACTCAAAAAAATATTTTTTTTAAAAAATATTTTTTGAATAGATTAACATCTTGTACATCTTTCAGCATAAAAGAGGAAGAAAATTGAATGGAACAGCTAATTACCATATAATTTTAAAGAATAAACTATTTGAACTAAAATGTCTATATCATAAAATTCAAAGAAGTACAAGTATTATATGTTTCAAATTCCTTGAATCCAGGAATTATATCTAATTTGTCCATACTCCATATATTAAAGTATTCTATATTTGTATCTACTTAATAATTTTCACTGGTGATGAAGGTGCTATGGTAGTATATTTAAGAGAGAGTTTCTGAAACCTGAAACATTTCTCTGAATTCAATTGTCAGTGTCACCTTCTTGATGAAAATACAAATAAAGCTACTTAAAAGAGCAGCCAATTTCCAAGTATAAGAAACAAATAAACTCTACTATTAAGTCTTTGGAACAAAAGATAGCTTTAAATGACTCATAATGAGACCAAGCCCAGAAAACATAACACCCAGAACTTTTCCCTATCCAGTCTCTCTTGTAATAATAATTGTCATCTGTCTATTTGAAGGCATTTGATTTCTAAATATTTTTTATAAAAGATAATATGAACATTCAATTCTCC
Source organism: Canis lupus dingo (assembly GCF_003254725.2). NCBI lineage: Eukaryota > Metazoa > Chordata > Mammalia > Carnivora > Canidae > Canis > Canis lupus. Next base: position 66,102,928 of record NC_064244.1, on the reverse strand, counting down.
ATTAGCATTCAGGCTAAATATGAAATTCAAATTTCTGAACATGGCTCATCTGATTTACTTTTATTACAAGATAAAGGACTAACAAGAAACTTTTAATTTGACAGACTGTTATTGAGTATACCTAATTGTGAAACAAGAGAAAGTATAAATACCATGTTATCTTGAACTAAGCATTTCAGTTCTACTATGGTAGAATTTAATTTGGAATTAAAATCTAAATTTTTTCCAAGTAGCATATAGACTTCATAAAATAATTTGATTTGGTGGTTTCCCCTTTTTTCTCCTTCACTTTAAAAGACATCATTGATTATTTACTGGGTTAGGCAATGGGGATACTCAATTGAACATGACGGGGTCTCAACCATCAGTGACACCATCTATGTTAATAACTTTGAAGGATGATCAAGTTTTATATTTTCATCAGCCTCTTTATTTCTTATAAAATTATTTAGATGACCTGACTGACAATTCCCAGGCTTCACTAACATGCTAGGCATTTTTCCTTCGCTTCAAGAATAAAGTGTCATCTCCTTATGATAATCTGATATATATGATATAGCATCAGGTTTAGATACATAAATTTATATATTATTAGATTAAAATGATTCAAGCTATAGAAAATGCTAACACTCTATTAAAGCTTTCAATTTAACTTTTAGTTTTGTGGTTCTTTATTAATTTCTACTACATCTGTTATTGTATACAAAATTAATGTTTTTTCTTTAAGTCTGGTCATAATACTTTTTTTTTTTTTGGTTATAATACTTTTTGATAGGTAAAAAGTACCTTATTTTTCTTGACTTTTTGTCCTATGTAATTTAATAGAGAGATACCACCTTATCTGTAGAAATTCTAGAATATGGTATTTTGACCTAAAATACAGTTTAAAAGAATTATACAGTATAAGACACAAAATGTGTTTTCCAGAAGATGACTGCTTAACCACTGGAGGCATCTATGGGTTGGAGATCTAAGCACCTCATCTGACAGTAACCAGTAGCAGCCACTATTTATGAGTTGATTTCTAAGGCTCAGAGATTGCTAAAGAGTTCTGCAAATTATATCTTTTGGGTCACTAGTGCCCTTTTAACCTGTAAATGCAAACGCTTTTTCTTGTCATAATATTGTCAGTGGCTTTGAACCACCTTTTGGCCCCTTTTATCTTATTTTTCTGTCAAGCTATTTATACTCTCTTCCTTGGAGGTCTCATTTGGGTCTTGACATCTTAGCTTTTGGAGGATTTTTAAGCTTGTTTTGCTTTATTCCTGAAGCTAGGCTTCCTAAATGTTTCAGGAATGTTCCAGCTTTGTTGTCTTACTAGTATAATTAATGTGATGACTCTGAAGTATCTCTAAAGTATTCAAACAAGCTTTCTCTTCTAATTACCTATCTCTATGAAGCATGGTAGAGAAAATAATTCTTTTAGTCACTCAGAGGCTTTTTTTTAACCTCTCTAATGTCAAATCAATGACTAAATTTACTGATTCTTTCTTTGCAATGTTTCTCACACTTGTCCCTCCCATTTATTGATGTAGTTAGCACATGCTTTTACCTCTTCATGACCTGCCCTATCTCCTGACTAGTTTCTATCTCTAGAAAATCCAGTACTTTTTAAAACTTTAAATCTGCTTCTCTTTTGATATAAAAATCTCAGGCGTATCAGAGATTCTAATAATTTTCCTCTGAATTCCTATTCCATGTCCAAGAAGCAATATCTTCTGCATATCCTACCAGACCAGAAGATTTTTACTTTCTGAAGTTAATTTAAGAAGGTATTAACAAAAAGATGTTCAAAATTGTTCTGTCTTCCCATTGCTTTCAGAGAATAAAATTAACATTTGCTTATCTGCTATAATTTGGTAATCCAGTGTGTTCCAGCCGATTTTTGTATGTTTTTATATTTTTACAGAAACTCTATTCAAGCCTTAAGTGGTTTATTCACTAGTCACTAATTACACCTTGTTTTCATACCTCTACATATTTTTTAAAAAAGATTTTATTTATTTATTCATGAGAGACACAGAGAGAGAGAGAGGCAGAGACACAGGCACAGGCTCCATGCAGGGAGCCTAACGTGGGACTCGATCCCAGGTCTCCAGGATCACACCCTGGGCTAAAGGCAGCGCTAAACCGCTGAGCCACCGGGGCTGCCCACCTCTACATATTTTAAACCAAACCTCAGGGATCCCTGGGTGGCGCAGCGGTTTGGTGCCTGCCTTTGGCCCAGGGCGCGATCTTGGAGACCCGGGATCGAATCCCACGTCGGGCTCCCTGTGCATGGAGCCTGCTTCTCCCTCTGCCTGTGTCTCTGCCTCTCTCTCTCTCTCTCTCTCTCTGTATGACTATCATAAATAAATAAAAAAAAATTAAAAAAAAAAAAAAAACCAAACCTCAGAGTTGTTTTTTTTTTTTTTTTCAGAGTTGTTTCAAAGTCTAGTCCAATACTCACCTCTTCTGTGAGCCTTCCTACCCTTTCACGGCCTAAAGTGATTCAACTTGGCACAATACTTTGCATCATGTCTATGGCATTAGTTCCATAATTAATAGTGAAATACAGCCTAGTTTCTCTTATATTGTGGCAGTTGTTTCTTTATTCTTGTGCTTTTTACAAATTTTGCGCTTTTGTTTTCCCCATTAGACTATACAATTCTTAAAGGGAAGGATCTTACCTTAAAAATCTGTGCTTTCTTACATGGCATTCAGTACAATACTTAAAACATGACAGGTCTAACTTTTGCATTTTATCTGTAGGAGTTAAAGATCTTCTTAAAGTACATTATGTTCTCTAAAGAAGTTGTTCACTCAACTCAGAGGATAGGTTCAATTATATACGAAGTTAGAAGTACTATGCCAAAAAAATCTAATGACACTTTAGGTACATACTTTTTTTCTTTCTTGCTCACTATTACGCTTCCATAATTTACTATTTCATTATTAAATCAATATATTAATCTAACCACATAACAGAAAATCTGAGGAACATGGAATAATATGATAACCTGCTTTCACATAACCATCATTATCAGTTTCATCTATTTTTTTCTAATCTGTTTTTTAGATGATTACATTGTGTAACATATTGTTTTTTAGATGTTACATTGTGTAACATATTGTTCTGCTCTTTTCTTCTAACTATCATTTTCATTGGCTGTATAATATTCCATGGAGTTTTATTTAGCTGATTTCTCAAAGAGTATTTCTTTGTCTTATTAAAGAAATAAGTAACATAATTATATTTAGCTTGGATAATTATTCTGCTGCTTTTTTGGTAAAGGCTCCTGATGTGTGAGATTTTCAACCATCCTACCTACCTCCCTTTGGCTATAACTAGAATAGCCTAAATTTGAAGTAGATTTTTAAAAATCTGTAATAAAATATTTTATGTTAGCAGCTAAATATTTCATCATAGCTGTAAAGCAACTTCTGTTCCTAGGCAATTTAAGTGAGCTGGGGGCCATTTAAACCCTCCTTTCTGGTACAAGATTCTTCCCGTAAGTTCTATTTATTCAAGCATGTGCTTTAAAAAAAAAAAAAACAAAAAAAACACAAAAACCCAATTTTACCCATTTGGTAAATAGCGAATTTCTGAAATCATGCTGACTTCCTGGCTGTCAGTCCCTTCTCCTGACTTGGTTCTAACAGTGTGTGTGTGTGCTGTGTGTAGGGAAGGGGAGTTGAGGGTGAAGGATAGGATGCAACTCACAGATGTATTCAAGTGTATATTAATATAATGAGTTACCACCTCACACCAGTGAGAATGGGGAAAATTAACAAGGCAGGAAACCACAAATGTTGGAGACGATGTGGAGAAAGGGGAACCCTCCTGCACTGTTGGTCGGAATGTGAACTGGTGCAGCCACTCTGGAACACTGTGTGGAGGTTCCTCAAAGAGTTAAAAATAGACCTGCCCTACGACCCAGAAATTGCACTGTTGGGGATTTACCCCAAAGATTCAGATGCAATGAAACGCCGGGACACCTGCACCCCGATGTTTATAGCAGCAATGTCCACAATAGCCAAACTGTGGAAGGAGTCTTGGTGTCCATCGAAAGATGAATGGATAAAGAAGATGTGGTTTATGTATACAATGGAATATTACTCAGCCATTAGAAACGACAAATACCCACCATTTGCTTCAACGTGGATGGAACTGGAGGGTATTATGCTAAGTGAAATAAGTCAATTGGAGGACAAACATTATATGGTCTCATTCATTTGGGGAATATAAAAAATAGTGACAGGGAATAAAGGGGAAAGGAGAAAAAATGAGTGGGAAACATCAGAAAGGGAGATAGAACATGAGAGACTCCTAACTCTGGGAAACGAACTGGGGGGGGGGGGGGGAAGGGGAAGTGGGCGGGGGGGGTGACTGCGTGATGGGCACTGAGGGGGACACTTGATGGGATGAGCACTGGGTGTTATTCTATATGTTGGCAAATTGAACACCAATAAAAAATAAATTTACAAAAAAAACCCCAAAAAACAAATGTATAGAAAATGTGCATTTTGTATATATTAATATTCATAACCTTATTAAATGTCATCTGCTTTTTTGGACTCATTAGCAGTCTTGTTTTTTGATAATACCCAACTAAAAATACATGGACTTTAACAATTTTGTTAAAAACAAGGCACTTTATCATACAAACCACAATTATAAGACAAGTAACTTCAATTTCGAGGTTCTTAACCAGAGGTTAGGGGAGGTATATGTGCCCTCTGAGAATTACATAATGCATATATACTTTTTTTTCTAGAGAGAGACTTATAAAAGGATTTGTCATTAATCCAGCTAATTATGTCAGTCAGCAAATTAAAAGGAATATTTTCATATATTCTATACTTATTTATTTATTAAAGACACCAGAAATCTGCTCAAAATCAAAGTAACATTCAACATAATGAAACTAAAATACAGTACAACACAGAGATGTATGTGGATGTTTCCATCAAATAACACTATTAAACCTGCTTTAGATGCCTTAGGATTTATTTTATCTCTATGACACTGAATGATGGGTTGATTTTGATTCAGTCAACTGAGCAAAGAGCAGTGATAACAATAAAGCCAGTTAAGTCTGATGAAAAGATTCATATTTCTTGTGATCTTACTCTGTGCCCAACACTGTGCTTTACTCACATTCTGTCATTCACTGTAGTCTTGTGAGGTGCATATGATCAACACTGTCATTTTATGGATGAGGAAACAGGCCTCTGAACATGGTGACATGTCATCTGAATTCTGAGGAACAGGCTGAGGTGTTTATTGGCCGAATGAAGAAAAAGTAGGAGGGGAGTGAACTTTAAACTCTTCAGTGTTGGTCATCTAGACTACCTTCCCATCTAATACCAAAATCCTTTTTAATAATAATTGAAAAATGGTGAAAGAGCCATACATGTTTTGGAAGTTCCTAACCAATGTGAACTTGACTTATAGTATGGAATTTTATGGCAAACAGATTCATGTGTCCTCATGTGGCAAATTCCTTGATGTTACTTTACTGCTCTTTGGGATTAAGAGGTAAATAAAAAAATGTTCTTAGTATTGAAGTTTCAAGAGGTCAGGTTAATTCCAATTTTTCTTTTTGGTTCCATAATCTAGATGTATATGAAGACTTCACAACTACTTGGTATTCTCTAGAAAAGCCTCAATAGACTTCCTTGTTTTGCATGTTACTCCTGCAAACAGGAATCTTTTAAGTTCTAATTATACTTTAAACATAAATGTCATAAATTGCTCCTGGTATTAAGGAGCTGACCGCTTACCACATATAATATTAGGAAAGGCATCTTTTAAATCTTTAATAGTTCTGAAGATAATAAAATTATATTCAAGTAGAGGAAATTAAGATGACTAGGTTAGAGACAGGGGTAGAATTTGAAAGATGAAAAGAATCTTACCAAAATCTGCAAATGCTGACTGTCCAACCACCATCATATTTTGAGGTTTTTCAAATATAGTTATAGTACTGACAGAGAAATTTCCATCCTGTTAATGGCAGAAAATTTTGGGTTAGACTATCATAAACCATTCATTTGTCAAGTGTGTAAGAAAGCATTTAAACTGAAGCAGGGAAATAAATAATTTAAGGCTTTTGTTTTACTGCACAAAAATTATTCCACTTTCTTATAATACCTTTATCACAAAAAAAAAAAAAAAAGAAGCTCTAAGCTCTAAGTTGATAAAGATTGCCTGGAGTGCTTTCCTTGGTGTCCCTTCTAGTTTTATATCATTTACTTAATCTTCATTATAATTTCAGGCATAATGAGTGTCTTCTACTTTCAAGTACCATGAAAATGGTAGTATATTTGGTATATTCTTTATATTTGGAAATATAAATAAGTATAAAAAGATCATTCCTACCTTGAGGGAGCTTATAGTCCAGTTGGGACATAAGATATGTCAGGAAAATAGAATTTCTGAACGTAATATATATAAATGGTACAAGTAAGTGGCAAAGATACTATATCTTACAGATTTCAAAGAAAGAAGACCTCTGTTGGGCATAATTAAGAAAAAAGTTAAGATTCAAATGAGATAAGAATTCCACTCTTCCTTAAAGAGCCAATTTCTTAGCAACTCAAGTTGAAGTATCATTGAGAAAAGGGAGCAAAGAAGACAACTGGCAGGTATTAATGAGAGGTGGCTAAGCTAATAAATAAGAACAAAAATCCATGAGAGATCCTTTATTTCAATTACTCTTTCCAAAATGGAGGTACACATCTTACTTATAAAAATATGCATTTCTTTAAATTATTATTTCCTTTCTATAATTTTAGAGTATGACACCAGAAAAATCAACCAACACACTGAATTTGGGATTTGGAGCACTTAGTTCTATACAGAGCTCTCTTCTTATCACTGACATCTCTATTCACTATTTGACATACTGACCCTGATTATGACATACTTTATACAGATATCTATCTATTTGAAAAATATTTTTAAAATTAATTTTTCCCCTAAGGATATTCAGATTTGCATGTTAATTTCTTAATTTCATGTGAACAAATCCCTTCTGATATTTACATAGAAAGGCACTGCTGCCTTGAAAACATGAAGACCAAGTGCTTGGAAAATGAGTAAGTGGGTAAGATTTGTTTTGTGATGGGCAATTTTCCAAACATTTTAACACTCCATTATCTACATTCAGAAACATGTTTCCCCTACAATTATTAAAGTATCTGATATGCTTTTTGAATGATCTTTCTATAGAAATCTTATTTACATAGTATCTTAAACCTTATGAATCCCCTCCAGTGTGAGTACCTGAAATTACATTATAGATATATCAAAGGTGCCAAATTTCTGACTAGAGTGTCAAATGCTTTTGCATTTTAGAAAGATCATAGCATTGGGTGTACAGTGGACATAATGGTTCTAGAATGAATGGAGAAAAATCTCTTCTAAAATACATCAGCTTTATGTACTAAAGTGGAGTATCAACCCATTATACTGATTCATGTGAACAAATTACCCCAATGAAGTTCTGTTAAACTTAATAAATATATCTAGAAATATTTCTGGATATAACCTCATGATGTATCTCCATCAAGAAACACTGAGTACTTTCCAGGTGATGGCCTCCCATGTCCAAGATGTCATATAAATTCTGAACCCCAATAGAAGGAAAGCAATACTTCCTTCCAACCACTGGAGAAAGAGAATATATTTTTGCTATGGTGAGAATATGCAGAATACATTCTACAAACAACATAATGGGGGAAAGACAATATCTTATCAAATTTAACTTCCCTTTATTATTATTATTTGTTCTCTACTCCCATTTGGTAGTAAAACACTATATATAATTCAATCTCCATTCAAATTAGTGTCATTTACATATGTAATAAAAATGATTCAACAAACTTCATCAATATGTTTATGAGGTAACACATTTTAACATGATATATAAGTACACTTATTTTCAAACATGAAACTTCTATGTACTTGTTTAATGTAGAAAATACAAGTACAGCATCAAGACTTTTAATATTGAGAGAGTAGAATAGTCTGGTAGAAAGCACTAGACATAGAATTAGATGACAGGGATTCTAGTCTTGCTTTCATTGGCAAGTTGTACTGCTTTGGAACATTACTGTTCTGGGTCCTAGTTCTTAACTGTTAGTAAGGGATAAATGTACCGCCTACTTGAGGGTTCTAGAAAGGATCGATGCAATGATAGATTAGAAAGCATTCTTCAAAATGTGAAGTTATCAGGCACTTACATGGTATATTTATAATGGCAGTCCTGCGCTTATGAGCTGCAAGTACTTTTTTCATGGGCTATCTGACACTAATACAAGGCATTCTGTCCCATTCTTTACCATGCTGTTCTTACTGGCTTTCACTGTATCCCTGCAAACCAAAGCTGAGCTAAGTTACTAGTGGTTCTGCTGCAGTTATGTCTTTTGTCTTTCCTTTTGCCTATCTGGTTTCTGAAATGATTGTACAATGAATGACTTAAAGGTAGAAATTTTAGAGACAGATTTCCTAGTTCAACTTTTAGCTCCACTGTTTACTGGTGTTCAGATATGTATGTTAGTTCTTTCCCATCTTTATTTTTTATTTTTTTATTATTTTTAAAGATTTTATTTATTTACTCACAAGAGACACACACACACACACAGAGAGAGGCAGAGACACAGGCAGAGGGAGAAGCAGGCTCCATGCAAGGATCCTGACGTATGACTTGATCCCGGGACTCCAGGATCACACCCTGGGCCAAAGGCAGACGCTATACCGCTGAGCCACCCAGGGATCCCCTGAATATGTTAGTTCTAATCTAAGCATCTGTTTACTTATCTTGAAAATGTATTTTTACAAAATTTCTGTGAGGATTAGTGAAATAATCCATATAAAGTGCTTAGTAGAATATATGTACATAGTATCACTTAGTTAACATTAACTATTATTGCTAGTAGGAACACTAATAGTAATATCAGTATTTCTGTTACCAAAACTACCACCTACCACTGAAATAGCTAACCCACTGCCATTGACAGAGGAAAAAAACCTGCCATTTTCTGCTTTAATTTCAACCACAAATGCAATGTTTTAACAAGTACCTCTCTGTAGATGACTACCTATACTCTGGCCTGCACGTTTTTTTGTTGGCTGTTATTTTTTTTTAGAGAAAGAGAGAGAGAGAGAGAGAGAGCGTGAGTGCACCAAAGGGGAGGGTAGAGGGAGAGAAAATCTTAAGGCTCCATGCCCAGTGTGGAGCCTAATGTGGGGCTCAATCTCACAATCCTGAGACTGTGACCTGAGCTGAAATCAAGAGTTGGATGCTTAACCAACTGAGCCAGGTGTCCCCAGTCTGTATGTTTTAATATTTAATGTTAAAACTGTCATATTTATAATTTATGAAAAAAATGATAAAGAAGCAATAGCTGATAGCTGTTTTGTGTCTACATCTTTATTCATATAAAGCAATGATTCTCAACAGGGGTGATTTTGTTCTCCAGGGGATATGGGACAATGACTGGAGACCTATATGATTGTCACAATTGAGTCAGGCACTAGCATCTAAGTGAGTAAAAGTCAGAGATACTGATCAACAACCTATAGGACACAGGACAGAACTCTACAATAAAGAATTATCTGGACCCAAATGGTAATAGTGCCAAGATGAAAAATTTCTGACATAAAGGGTGGTAGGTAAAGTCCAATGACTTTGCCATTCTTGTCCTAGTTGTTCCCCTTTGTGACACTTACCTAGTCTCTTCTCTGAGTTCTAGCATTACATTTCTTCCTTTTTTATTCTTTTTCAAAGTTTTTTTTTTAAAAGATTTTATTTTATTTTATTTATTTATTCATTCATTCATTCATGAGAGACACAGAAAGAAAGAGAGGCAGAGACACAGGCAGAGAGAGAAGCAGGCTCCATGCAGGGAACCCGATGTGGGACTCGATCTCAGGACCCCAGGACCACACCCCGAGCTAAAGGCAGATGCCCAACCGCTAAGCCACCCAGGCATCCCATTTTTAAAGATTTTATTTATTTGAGAGAGAGAGAGAGAGAGACAGAGACAGAGACAGAGAACGTATAGGAGCGGAGAGAAGGGGCAGAGGGAGATGCGGACTCCCTGCTGTGCAGGGAGCCCGATGTGGAGCTCCATCCCAGGACTCTGGAATCATGACCTAAGCCAAAGGCAGCTGCTTAACCGACTGAGCCACCCAGGTGCCCCTAAGTCTTATATTTCTAACCATCTCCTTGATATGTTTCTTAGCTAAAATAAGTTTTTTCCTGTCTCAAATTAGATATTTCATTTGTCTTTTCTCTTACTGGTCATTAGTAGAAAACACAAGCTAAACTTGCAATAATGGTCTTTCTTTCTTATCACATTTGTCCCTTCTAGGCCTTTCCCAAATGAATCATTCACCTTTTTACCAGGTTATAGTAAATTCCACCTAAGTGATCTCCCCATCTCCAGATCTTCCATGCAAACTTATCTGATAGCAAGATAACTGCAATAATGAAAGCTCTTGTTCATCTCACCTTCAGTCCTAAATTGTTTTAAAGCTTAAAAGATCAAATTAGTTTAGAAGTGAAAGCTTCTGCTGATCTTATCTGAACTAATTCTTATAATCTTACCTTCCAGTATCTTCTCATGTTCTGGCCCAAACCAGCCACATTTTACACACTGAATATGTCCTGGGTTTCCTGTGCCCTCCCTTGCCCATCTCTCTCTTTTTTGTCACTTCCTATCACTAGGTAGGAACCTCCTACCACTTGTACAAGTGAACATCCTGCTCACTTGTACTGGCCGTTTTAAATACCATATTTTTCTTAAAGTCTTCCCTGATGATCTTGGGTGGATCAAATGGTAGCAACTACTCTGTCTTTGAGCTACCTGCAGCATGAGGTTTTTATATCTCATCAAACCAGCCAGAGTTGCCCATACTCCCATCTTACCCCTTTTGACTTATAAGCTCCTTTAAATTTCATGCTTCCTAGAGCACCTATCTGGGACTTTGTGCACACTGACATTCTAACAAGATTTGCTGAAGTTCTAGTTCTTCTATGTAATATGATTTCAAGGTTGGTTTTTTTTTTTTTTTTTTTTTTGGCCGATAGTGAATACTACAAATTGTCTGCCTAATCTCTACCTGAAAATACTCATCCATTTTATAAAACCTACACTTTGATGTTTTATAAAACCTAAACTAATTGATATTGAGTCTACATTTCCCTTAATTTGTACCAGTGATTTATTAATGTTAACATGGGGACCTTACTCATTCAGTGTTTTACAGTAAGAACAACCACTAGTCTCCACTGTCCAACAGTCAACTTATTAACTTTCTTTAAAGACAACAATAATGAAAATGATAAAATCAAAGTCTAGTCTCTTCTTGACAATTTTTCTACTACATTGCTTTACTAGGTTTAATTCAGCAGGCTGCCACTCCTGAAAGATCAAAAGACATACCCAACTTTCCTAATATATAACATAGAGTTATACAAACTGAGAAAACAGAGGAATATTTTTCAAATGAAAGAACAAAACAAAACCACAGCAAAATAATTAAATGAAATAGAGATAAGCAGTATGTATGAAGAATTCAAAGTAATGACCACAAAGATACTTATTGGACTTGAGAAAAGAGAGTAGAATCTCAGTGAGATAAGAGATTGAAAATATAAAAAGACACCTATAAGAAAGGAAGAACTCAGTAACAAATTTAAAAAGCCCTAAAGTGAATCAGTAGATTAGAAGAGGGAGAAGAAGAGACTAGCAACCTGGAAGATAGATAATAGAAGCAACCAAATTGTACAACAAAGAGGAAAAAAATAAGAAAAATTAGAATAGACTTAGGGAAGTCAGTGACATCATCAAGCATAATAACATCTGCATTATAGGGATCCCAGAAGGAGGAGAGACAAAGGGGCAGAAAATTTATTTGAAAAAATAACAGCTGACAACATCCTTAATTCAGGGAAGAAAACAGACATCCAGATTCAGCAGGCCCAGAGAATCCCAAACAAAATCAACCCAAGGAGGTCCACACCAAGACACATAATTAAAATGGCAAAAAGTAATGATAAAGAGAGAATTTTAAAAGCAGCGAGAGAGATTAAAAACAAACAAAAACAACAGTTACATTCAAGGAAAACCACATAAGGCTATCAGCTGATTTTTTCAGCAGAAAGTTTGCAGGTCAGAAGGGGGCAGAATAATATATTCAAAGTACTGAAACGAAAAACTGCAACCAAGAATATTCTACTCAACAAAGTTATTATTCAGAAGACAAGGAGAGATTAAGTTTCTCACAGACAAGTTAAAGGGAGTTTATGATCACTAATCCAGCCTTTCAATAAATGTTAAAAGGGAATTCTATGAGTGGAGAGAAAAGGCAATAATTAGGAGTAAGAACATTATGAGAGTAAAAGATTTCACAGGTAAATACAAACATAATAAAAGCAGTAGATTAATCACTTATAACACCAGTTCAAAGGCTAAAGGAAAAAAAACCACTAAAATCAATTATATCTATAAAAATCAGTCAAGGGATTCATAAAATAAAAGGATATAATATGACATCATATACAGAAAACATGTCGGGGGGGAGAGTAAAAATTTAATGTTTTTAGAATGGGTTCAAACTTAAGAGACCATCAACTTAATGCAGATTACTGCATGCATAGGATGTTATATATGAACTTAATGGTAGCCATGTCATCAAAAATTTGTAACATACACAAAAAATAAAGAGGAATTAATCTAAGCGTATCACTAAAAGAAAAAAAAACCCATCAAACCAAAAGGGATGACAACAAAAGAAGAAAACAGAGAAGAAAAACAACCATAAAACAAGTAACTTAATGATAATAAGTACATATCTATCAATAATTACACTGAATGTAATTGTAAATGGACCAACTAAATACTTCAACTAAAAGACAAAAGGTGACAGAATGGATAGAAAGGGAAGATGCATCTATTATATGTTGCCTACAGGATTCATTTCAGACCTAAAAACACGTGAGATGGAAAGTGAAGGGACAGAAAAACATTTACCATGCAAATTCAAATGAAAAGTTGAGGTAGCAATCAATATTTATATCCAATAAAAGACATTAAAACAAAGACAGTAACAAGAGACAAAGAAGAATACTACATAAAGATAAAGGAAACAATCCAACAATTGTAAATATTTATGCAACTAATATGGTAGCATCTAAATATGTAAAGCAAATATTAACAGACATAAAGGAAAAATCAATAGGAATACAATAATAGAAAGCTTTAATACTCCGCTTCCATCAATGGATAGATCATTCAGAAAATCAACAAAGAAATAATAGCTTTGAATGACATATTGAACCAGATATACTCAGAACAATTTACCCAAAAGCAGTGGAATACTCATTCTTTTCAAGAGCACATGGAACACTGTATAGATTAGATCACATATTGGGTCTATATTAAACAAGTCTCAATAAATTCAAATTGACTGAAGTCATATCATGTATCTCTTCTGACCATAACAGTATGAAACTAGAAATAAATCATAGGAAAGAATCTAGAAAGGACACAAATATATGGAGGCTAAATAACATGTCATTAAACAATGAATGGGTCAAGGAAGAAAACAAAGTGAAAAGAAAAAATATGTGTAGACAAATGAACATGAAAAAAAATTATCCAGAATCTTTGGGATGTTTGCAAAAGCAGTTTTAAGAGGGCAGTTTATTGCAAGAGAACCCTCAAGGAACAAGACAAAAATCTCAAATAAACAACCTAACCTTGTACCTCAAGGAACTAGAAAAGAACAACTAGAGCTCAAAACTAGTAGAAAGAAAAAAACCCCCAACAGATTAGAACAGAAATATCAGAAATAGAGATTAAAAAACAAAAGAACAGATTAAAGACTCAAAAGCTGGATCTTTTAAAAGATCAATAAAAAGTGATAAACCCTTATCCAGACTCATCCAAAAAGCAAAACCAGAAAGAAAAAAAAGAGCGAGAAGACTCAAAAACAAAATCAGAAACGAAAGAGGGGAAATAACAACCAATACCACAAAATACAAAGGGTTATAAGATAATATTATGAAAAATTATATGCCAATAAATTGGACAACCTAGAACAAATGGAAAAATTCCTAGAAACCTGTAACATCCAAAACTGAATTGGGAATAGAAAAATTGACTAGATTGATTACTAGTAGTAAAATTTAATCAGTATTTAAAAAACTCCCAACAAATAAAAGTCCAGGATCAGATGGCTCTACAAGTGAATTCTACCAAACATTAAGAGTTAATATCTATTCTTCTCAAACTATTCTAAAAATAGAAGAGTAAAGAAAGCCACTCAATTCATTCTATGAAGACAGCATTATCCTGATACCAAAACCAGACAAAGACACTACAAAAAATGAAAATTACAGGACAATAACTCTGATGAACACAGATGGAAAATCCTCCACAAAATATTAGCAAACTGAACCAATAACACATAAAAAGAAATCATCCACCATGACTGCAGGGATTTATTCCAGGGATACAAGGGTGGTTCAGTATTTGCAAATCAATCAGTATGATAATATGATATTAACAAGAGAAAGGATAAAAACCATGTGATCATATCAGCAAATGCCTAAAGAGCATTTAAGAATATACACACATCATCTGTTCATGATAAAAACTCTCAGCAAAATAGTTTTTTTTTTTTTTCAAAATAGTTTTAGAGGGAACATAATAAAGGCCATATATAAAAAAACCCACAGCTAATATCATATGCAATGGTGAAACACTGAGCTTTTTTTCTAAGATCAGGAATAAGGCAAGAGTGTCCACTCACCACTTTTATTAACATAGTATTGGAAATCCTAGCCATAGTAATAAAATAAGAAAAATAAATAAAAGGCATCCACTGTTAAGAAAGAAGAAAAACTTTCAATTTGCAGATGACATGATACTATGTATAGAAAGAAAAAACTACTAAAAACATATCAAAAAACTACTAGAACTGATAAATGAAAGTCACAGGACACAAAAGAAGTATACAGAAATCTGTTGCATTTCTATATTCTAAAATGAAGTAGCAGCAGGAGAAATTAAGAAAATAATCCCAATTACAACTGCACCAAAAATAATAAAATGCCTAGGAATATACTTACCCAAGGAGGTAAGTGACTCTCCAAAAACTATAAAATGCTGATGAAAATATCTGATGGTGACACAAACAAATGGAAAGATATTCCGTGCTCATGGACCAGAAAAGTCAATATTGTCATAATGTCCATTCTACCCAAAGAAATCTAACAATGTAATGAAATGTCTATCAAAATACAAACATCATTTTTCACAGAACTAGAACAATCCTAAAATTCATATGGAACCACAAAAGACCCCAAATAGCCAAAGCAATCTTGAGAAAGAAAAAAGAAGCTGGAGGTATCTTAACTGTATATTTCAAGATATAGTACAAAGCTATAGCAATCAAAACAGTAAGATACTGGTACAAAAATAGTCATATAGATCATTGGGACAGAATACAGTCCAGAAATAAACCCACACTTACATGGTCAATTAATCTTTGAAAAAGAAGGCAAGAATATACAAGGGGATAAAGTTTCCTCAACAAATGGTATTGTATAAACTGGACAGCTACAAGCAAAAGAGTGAAACTGAACCACTTTCTTATACAGAAGAATAAACTCAAAATAGATTAAAGACCTAAATGTGAGATCAGAAACCATAAAACTCCTGAAAAGAAAATAGGCAGTAATTGCTTTGACATTGGCTGTAGCAACATTTTTTAAATATGTCTAAAGAAAAAGCAAGAGAAAGACAAGAGAGACAAAAGCAAAATTAAACTGTTGAGACTCTCCCAAAGTAAAAAGTTTTGCACCGTAAAGGAAACCATCAGCAAAACAAAATGCAACCTACAGAATGGGAGAAGTTATTGGCAAATGATATCCAATAAAGGGTTAATATCCAAAATATATAAATAATTTATATAACTCAACACCAAAAGAACAAATAATTTGACTGAGAAATAGGCAGAGGGACTGAATGAACATTTTTCCAAAGAAGACATAGATGGCCAACAGACACTTGGAGAGATGTTCAACATTACTAACCATCACAGAAATTAAAACTATTAGATACCACTATATACCTGTCAGAATGGCTAAAATCAAAAACATAAAAAATAACAAGTGGCAAGGATGTGGAATAAAAGGAATCCTCTGTGTTGATTATAATGCCAACTGGTGCAGCCTCTGTGGAAAACAGTATGGAAGTTGCTCAAATTATTAAAAATAGAATCACCATATCAACCCAAAGAAAACAAAACTATTAACTTGAAAAGATATAGGAAACCCTATGCTTATTGCAACGTTATTTAAACAGTCAAGATATGGAAGCAAACCAAGTGTCCATTCATAAAGAAGATGTGTGGTGTATATATACATAATGGAAGTACTCAGCCATAAAAATGAATGAGATATTACCATTTGCAATGACATGGATGACTCTAGAGGGTATAATGCTAAGTGAAATAAGCCAGAGAAAGACAAACGTCATATGATTTTACTCATATGTGGAATTTAAGAAACAAAATGAACAAATACACAAAGAGAATTGAGACAAATAAGATATAGCCTCTTCAATATACAGAAGAAACTAATATTTGCCAGAAGGGAGATGGTGAGGGGATGGGCGAAATAGATAAAGGGGCTTAAGAGTACAAGGATCCTGATGAGTACTTAGAAGTGCACAAAGCTGCTGATTCATTATATTATATACCTGAATTTAACATAACACTTTGCTGGTTATACTTTAATGAAAAGAATAATAATTTAATGTAGGGAAAAAGAAAATCAGGCTAAGAAGACAACGTACACTAAAAAGTACTTAATAATTTTATATACACCTTATATTTATGTGCAATAGGCTTTTTATCCTCCAGATGGATAGTTTAGTCAAAATCACTGATTTCCTCATTTCTAATACCTCAAGATTCACTTTAGGTATGTTTCCAAGGCCACCTAAAAACAAATGCCCCCCAGCATTGGGAGATATAATTTACAGTAATCATTATGTATATAACAATTATATTTCTATCATCAGTAAAACAAATATAATTATATTTTTAAAAAAGTAAACAAAAATAAATTTTTTTGGTTTCACAGCCTTTCTCCCTTTTCTCATGTTAAAAAAAAATGATAAAATTGCTTACTGTCGAAGTCCCATATAGAAGCTCTGGTCTTGTCTACACATAGCTTCTCCATTCATCCTAGTTTCTTTCTATGAAAAAATCTGAGTCATGATCAACACCACTGACTATACCTTAAGACATGGCTGATTATGAATTTCCTTCCACAAGCTTTTATGGTACAGTTTTTAAGATCTGCTTATTTCTCATCTGTATTTTAATAAAAATATAAAAATGTTATAGGTTTAATTTGGATTGAATAAAATATAATCATTAGTAAATAGGAAATCAAGAGATCTAAAATTAAAATTTGTTAAGTGTCTACTGTGTGCTTGGCACTTTACACACATTATTTCATTCAATCTTCACTAACATTATATGAAGCACTCTTATTCCTGTTTTGCATATGAGGAAAGTAAAATTTAAAACCTGACTATTGCTTGATGGATGTCACTCAGTTGGCCAATTTGGCCTGTCCTCAAATCCTATCCTCTATTATGTAGCCTGAAATTCAACTTTAAGATTTGGAGTGGTCTAATTCTTCATTAATTAATATTTCATATAATCTATATCAGGCTAAAAGTAAAATAAAATCATGACATCAATTTTGTTTTTTTTTTTTTTTTTTAATGACATCAATTTTGGAATCTTCAACTTGCAATTAAAAAATACATATATTGGGATCCCTGGGTGGCTCAGCAGGTTTGGCGCCTGCCTTCAGCCCGGGGTGTGATCCTGGAGACCCGGGATCGAGTCCCATATCAGGCTCCCTGCATGGAGCCTGCTTCTCCCTCTGCCTGTGTCTCTGCCTCTCTTCTCTCTCTCATGAATAAATAAATAAAATTTAAAAAAAATATATAAAAAATATAAAAAATACATATATTGGGAAAGACTCCTTAATCTTGGTCAAGTTGGCAATAAGTTTAGTGTGTGTTGTTCTTACTTTTTTTATATAAGCCTGAAGGCAAGGAGGAAAAAATTAGTTTTTTAAAAAGGGGTTTCTTCAGTAAACCATCATGCTGACAAATTAAATGACAGTAACCTCTCTCAACAGCTGACAGCCTAGCAGGGGCCCTGTTAACATTCGCATTAGGGCAGACTGATTGGTTTAATTGGCAGTCATGCCTAAAAACCTGCAGTGGAATTGATGCTGAATGAATCATTTCCTTCAGCAATATTCAGCAGTTTGAATGCAGCAATGCAACCAAAGGCTCTTAAAGTTGTTCTATTTATTGTTGAAACCAACCGACCAAGTGATTACCTTCATTTTATTTTCTAAAATTGTGTGCTTTTACTGAAAGCCATCATTTAAAAATGCTTCAAAGAAGAGATTTCTTACCACATTTTCCCATATCTCAAACTGGAAGGTACTAGAGGCAGACAATGTCGTGAGGAATAAATCTAGAAGGAAAATAAGAGAATTGTAAGTTTTGTTACTAATGTGTACATTTAAAACAAGAAATGCATTATGTAAGAATTAACAGAGTTGTAACTTAAACATAATTTAAATTATATTTTCAGAAGCTTGATCCCAACCAAGAAAAGAAAACAGATGATCATGTACTAGTACAATTAATAAAAATGTATTTAAAGGGAGCATCTGGTATAAGTCCTTCAAGAGCATTATTTTTAAGAACAGTTATGTGTACTAACTAACCTTTTTATCTTACACATTTTTATTTTAAGGCAGACTATCACAAAATATCTGAATCAGAATCACATTGTGCTTTTTCACCTAAAAGCTATGCTTCACTATATATCATAGTTGGGTTTAAGAATTATTTTAAATCATATAATTACAGCATCCAAAGTCTTTAGTACTCATGTTAAGTGAAGAATAAATTGTATTTTAAAATTTGTTGTTGTTGTTTTTTAAAGATTTTATTTATTTATTCATGAGAGACACAGAGAGAGAGAGAGAGAGAGAGAGAAAGAGAGAGAGGCACAGACACAGGCAGACGGAGAAGCAGGCCTCATGCAGGGAGCCCAACGTGGGACTTGATCTCGGGTCTCCAGGATCACACCCTGGGTCGAAGGTGGCGCTAAACCGCTTAGCCGCCTGGGATGCCCTGTATTTCAAATTTTGAATAGAACAATTGTCTTCATATAGTCCAACTAAACAAAGTCTGTTTTACTGAAAAGTACAAGATTTTTAATAAAATTTGTTGAAAAATAATAGGTTGACAGTCAAATCTAACATCCTATTAATGCAAAGGCCAGGTGAACTGCAAATCTATTCTAGTAGCAGTATTTATTATGTTTGCATAATGGCAATTTTACTTAGTGAATATATAAAATTTCAAAATGATGAGTTGACTCATAAGAATATTAAAATAACATTATTCTTTTGTGCTTTAAAAAATGGGACTTACTCAGAGTGATATGCAGACCATCTCTATTTTAAAGAAAAGGCTTTTTTTTGCCCCATGAAATATGTTTAGGAAAACTATCTTTTGCATTTTAATGTGTTTTCTGTAGAGCTTTCATATGAGGTTAATGACACTGATTTATGTAATAATTATAACAATAATTTTCATGGAATCTCCAGAAAGCTAAGTAATTTCTTCACTGTTATAATTAATAATACTCAAACTCCTGATTCCAAGCAAGTGGAACTATTCTTTCTGTCAATGTACCAAATATCTCTGCATTTATTTTTACCACACTAAGGATGCTTTGCCTGTGGATATACAAATGTAGTCTTTTATGAAGGTAATTTCTTTACTTGGTCAAAATACACTCCCAATGAAGTGTTTACTTCCATACTCATCTAGGAAAACTCCCTAACAATACCTGAGATTTGTGAGATGATGTATCTACAGCCAACATCCTCTCCTTCTAACATTGCCAGCAGCATGATGAAAAAACCTAAGTGCATATTTCATGTCATTCCTTCCCTTCCAGGATCTCTTTTTCCCGTGTGAAGGAGGTATACTTACCTAAGTTTCCATGCTCATTTCCTGCTACTTCCTCATAAGAAACTAACTCTCTGGAGTATCCTTTTATGTCACAGCCATCTGGTGTCCTCACTGTTCCTGAGGCTCTTCCTCTCCCTACGCATAGCTTTCCCTCCATTGCTATTTGACTATTATATCTCAATGGGTATGGTTATTACAAAATTCCATTATATTCCAGTTTCACATGTCTTGCCTGAGCTGCTTCTTTTTCTATTTTTAAGATTTTATTCAGGAATGCCTGGGTGGCTCAGTGGTTGAGCATCTGCCTTTGGCTCAGGTTGTGATCCTGGGGTCCTGGGATTGAGTTCCGCATGGGCTCTCTGGAGAGAGCCTGCTTCTCCCTCTGCCTATGTCTCCGCCTCTCTCTCTGTGTGTGTGTGTGTGTGTCTCATGAATAAATAAATAAAATCTTAAAAAAAAAAGCTTATTGGGAAGAGAAGGGTTTTATGTTAAAGCATTTCATTAAAAATAAGTATGACTGACTACAGTGACTCCTGTCTTAGGAATGCTTAAAAGCTGTTTTTATCTGAAAATGTGGGTAATCAGTGTAAGAATGTGATTAGGGATTAATAGCCACAGAGATTTCTAAGAACCACTTATGACTTGCCATGTCAGTGCAAGCTCTGAGCTATTTGAAAGAAGACAGACAATTACACTATTATTATATAAAACAGGTGAATTTGTTCAAACTGAAAACATTACACTGTTGAAACTCTGGACGTATTTGAGAAGAAATGAGGAGGCATCTTTCCAACAAGGGATCACAGGCCTGTTGCCCTGATAAGCCAATTAGCTTTGTAGGATTGGAAGAGCTATTTTGTTACCACGAATGACCAAGCAGGGATAGTGAGAAGAGAGGGGTAGCTGGTTACCAGCAATCTATCACCATTCCTGGAAAAATGACACAAAATGTTTTTTTCTGTTGGTGTTGCTCAAGTCTCAATAGATTTGTGTAAAAGGTGATAAATTATGAGTTTTCAGCTCTCCCATTCATAATTAGAAAATTTAACAACTATAACTAAAATGACTGTTGATTCTATTTTCATAGCTTCATGAGTTATTAAGATTTTGAAATATAGTAAAGTGAGAAAAGGCATTGGAAGTACCTTGTAAAACATTAAAAAATTCATTTCACTATTCAATTATACAAAAAGGTTAGAGAAAAAAATAAATGATTCATTATGTGGAGAAATAGAGATAATTAATAATTAACAATTCAAGATGAAATCAAGCCTCTTACTTTCAATGAAATGATAGCTAGAAAAAAAATTAGTCAATAAAGCAACCAAGTTCTCACCCTCCTACATGGGTAAAAGTAATTCACACAATCTCATGAAAGGAAATGTACCAATGAAACTGTAACAGATGCTGTGACATGCCACCCAGATCCCCTCTGCATGAAAGACTTATTCCTTCAGCCTCTGGAAATGCTGCTGGCAGACAACCCTATGTAGTTGGCCTTTCTGGAACAGCTTTGGGTGAAAAGCTGCTACCCTGCCAAAAGCTGCATCCCCTTCTGCACTAGCCTACATTCAGTAACTGGTCAGATCAGAGAAATAAAGGCTACATCCCACCATCATCACTCAGGACAACTCTGCAGGGCCACAGCACATTCAGAAGCCCAAGGTCAGATGAGGCTTTTATTGGCACTAAATCATAGCCAAGCTCTGCTTCCTTCCCATTTCCTCCAGCAGTACTGACTATAAGAGCACTCCCTAAAATTAAACTTCTTGCACACTAGTTTTCATTTCAGAGTCTCCTTCCCAGGAAACACCATCTATAACCATTGATACCAAAAGTGATCTGAGAAAGCAAATACTAAGTACGATTTTAGAGTTGGATCACCTAAAAAGCTATGCTAAGAAGGATTCTTTCAGTGGGGTCAAGCAGTGCACAGATAGCCATACTATCTTTTACCGGGATGGTATTCTGGTAGAAGGCAATGCACTAGTGAGTGTGGTACTTCAGGCTTTTGGGGAAGTGTGGGGTAAACACTAACTATAAGGATAGTGAAATTAGATGGCTATTGCCAAGCTTACTTGAGGAAATAGTGGAGAGACACAAAGGCTAAGCATGATTGATGAGAAAATAAAAGCTATGTGTGAAAGCCAGAGGGCCTCTTAGGTAGCATCTAAAAAGGTTCTCATTTCCTGCAGTAGGAGGGCAAAAACTAAGACCAGAATTTAATGGTAAGAGTAGAAGATCTCCCAAGAAGGTTAAATTCTCAACCCAAGCCAGTCTGCTATGGTAAGGTTAGGGTCCTAGCTGGGAAAGAATGATACTAGACTCATGAATTAGGATCATCTGGGTGATGAACCTGAAAGTCTTTGACCCTCGGATTCACTTGACCTGCAAAGCTTGCATAAAGTGATTGAATCTTCACTGTTCAAAGCCGGTATTTGCTCCTGTTTGAATATGATGTTCTCCCTAAAGGCTAATGTTCTTTCTTGTTTAAAGATGATGAAGACGATTCTGCTCCCACTGGGGAAACTCCCAATTTCTTACAGTTTGTCTCATCCTCTCTCCTGGCCACTAGGCCACAAAGTGGGATTAACCCTGACCAGGAATGTGATGTACATGTAAGGGAAAAAGGAACTATAGCCTGAATTAAGTCCATGACTTAGTTAACATGTAGTGGCAGGAGCCAGGAGAGTATGCATGAGACTATATTCTGAGAGTGCTTGATCAAGGTAGGGGTAAGGGGTGGGGAAAGGAAGATGAGGTGTGGGATGCAGTAGAATAAAAATTTGGGGTTGGCGCAAGATGATTACACTGGATCCTTTCCATCCTAGAGAAGGCAGCAACTTACTTTACAGGAATAGATCACATTCTGGATGATTTTTCCTGTCTTGGAAACTATTTTCTAAAGTGCTAATAAAAACAGTATGATGATATAGCTGACATCACTGGCATTCACTTGAAGAAATAATCCTTAACAAAAGATCACATCATGAATTAGTGAAAAATTCAGGATATAAACCCCAAACTCAGTTAAATCCTCTTTCATTAGAATCTTGTATCAAGTAAAATAGTGAAACTATTCAACGCACATGCACTTTCTTCCCCAGAAAATACAGACACATAGTTGAGTAAGTGTATACTAAACATTAAATGGTATTGCTTCAATTATCTCCATTCATAGCTTGAAAGGATTAAGCTACTGCAGTTTTAAATGCTGCCAAGTGCTGCACAGCCTTCCCTTCAAATGAAAAGCCTTGTTAAAGTTGGCATCAAAAGGAAGCCCACTTAGGAGTTTTAAAAACTAAAATTGGAAGTTTGACTATGCAAACTAAATCACGTTAGGAAAAATCCAAACAAAGCTTTATGATTGTGATCAAAGTTTAAAGTTAGATGGTAGTGGGCACCTAACACCCTTTAGATATACTATAGTAGGAAAGAAGAGGTTAAAGATTGTAATTTCCAGCACTGTATCCTTTCAGTGTGAAATCTTCATGTTTTAAATGTTGTGATGGTAAATTTTTTTTTAAAGATATTGAGAGACAGAGTGAGTGAGAGAGAGAGTGAGAGAGTGCACAAGCCAAGGGCAGAGGCAGAGGGGGAGAGGGAGGGAGAGGGGAAAGCAGACTCCCCACTGAGCAGGGAACCAGTGCAGGGCTTGATCCCAGGACCCTGGGATCATACGATGAACAGAAGGCAGACAATCGCCTGAGCCACCCAGCTGCCCCTTGATGGAGATTTTAAAATATCATTTAGAGTTCCTGAAGAAATTCTCCCTGAATGATGAAAGTTACTATATTTCCAAGGGAGTAAATACTATGGTTCATTTGGAAAAAAAAAAAAAACAGTTAATAAAACATTTTTAGTATTTTCTGGAAGCTTCAGGTATTTCCACAAAGAATGGTTCAAAGCAGGATCACAGTTTGCACTGTTTCAATGCTTGAGCCAGGAGGACATGCCAAGTTCCTGTTTACATCTGTTTGATAGTATCTGGTTGTATTAGGGAAGATAAGCATAAGTGTGTAGAATAAAAATATCTTTCTCCTGCTTCCCTTGTTCATAGAAAAGCACACTGAAGTCCACATGACAGCTGAAATAGTAAAGACAAATGAGCTCTTCCTCTTTCCGGCATCAGTTTAACTGAACTGTGGTTCAGAGGTCATCAACTCACATGTTATAAGGCATAAGCCCCCAATGTAAGTAAGTTAATAGGTCCTGGTACAACCAAGATGATCAGATAGTAAAAAGTCATAGAGCACAAAGAGCTGACTACGATCTCAGGATGGATGCGACAGTGGGAAGTAGTGGACTTAGAGGAAGCAACAAGAACCAATCAATGCCCAAAGGTGACACCAACTAATTAGCTCCAGGCAATGACGGTTATGGAAATATGATTTTTTAAATATGAGAAATTTTATTTTAAAAACATTGAAATCTAATTCAAATATGTTAAGCAGTAAGGGCAAGAAACCAAAAACATTTCTGCAGGCTCCAGGTTTGATTGGAACCTTTGATACATTACTGCTTTGCTTACATATCTTTGGGCATAGAACCAGCCCTACCTCCTATATTCCTATGTCAAATATTACTGCCAAATCATATTCTGTACAGATGCACTACATTTAATAAGATGATATGAGGAACCTGTTTAAATGGATTTCCACTCACAAAACAATGTTTAAAGAAGAAGTATAAGTTTCTAGGAATCATTTTTCAATTTCATTTTAAAAAATATTTTATTTATTTGGGAGAGAGAGAGAGCATGTGTGTACATGAGAGAGCACAAGCAGGGGGAGGAGTAGAGGGAGAAGGATAAGCAGACTCCATGCTGAGTGTGGAGCTCAACACAGAGCTTGATCCCATGACCCTGAGATCATGACATGAGCTGAAATCAAGAGTCAGACGCTCAACAAACAGGGTCACCCAGGTGCCCCTCAATTTCATTTTTTAAGTTCATAACCTTCTATCTAGAATTCACTTCCCTTTCTTTTTCCTATCTTGAAGTACTGGGCCCCAAATGAAGATTCACTATACTTAGCAGAGAGCTCTAACTACCTCCAACTTAAGTAAATGTGCACAAGATGCAGAGAGACTTAGACACCATACTCCGGAACACAGGCACACATTACAAGCCCTCAACCCTGGGCAAACAATGAACAGCCCCTCCCTCTTCCCTCATTAGTCAAATCATTTTTAGAAGTTCTTTTGTTGTAAGAAAATAAAAAGACTGGATTTATTTCTTTCAGATTGTGTAGGAACATGAGAGTATCAGGTGAAAACAAGACACTCTAATAGGCTGCTGGCAGCACATGATGAGGGGGCCCAATAAGCACCCTAAAATAAAATGATTAAGGGGGTTTTAATTTCCATTTGATGAGGATTATTGACAAATGAAGAGTGGATATATATTATCTACATTTTTACTATAGGAAATTTATTTTTCAGAGCTTGAATGTTGAATTTTTTTTAAATTTTTTTTTTAATTTTTATTTATTTATGATAGTCACAGAGAGAGAGAAAGAGAGGCAAAGACATAGGCAGAGGGAGAAGCAGGCTCCATGCACTGGGAGCCCGACGTGGGATTTGATCCCGGGTCTCCAGGATCGCGCCCTGGGCCCAAGGCAGGCGCCAAACCGCTGCGCCACCCAGGGATCCCGAATGTTGAATTTTTTTAAGAGAATTGTAATCAAGATAGTTATAAGTTAATGATCTTCAAAGTCTTAGCAATATTTTCAATTCTAGTGTTTTATATATCTATCTTTTAATTGAAGTCACATATTTCCTCTACTCAGAGGTCAGAGTATTAAGGAACCAGGAGGATTTTTCAGTTTTAATGTTCTTAATCTTGTGATGTTTCTATTATGATTATGATTCAAAATTCCAATATGAGAAGACACTTCATCTTCTAGAAGAATCCTCTGTGTTCTGAAGGTAAAGAGTTCATTAGAGATGATAATACTTAATGATGGAAAGAACTGGAGAACTTGGCATTAATTACCACTAAGATTTTCATATTTTCCATCAACTCTCAGTAAAGTAAATTTACTTGAATGAAGGTTTTATAAGACAAATTTTAGAACTGCATTTGGCCTGCTGTTTTTTCTCAGGGCAGTGAAGTCAGTCTGTATCCATTTGGCTTATCTAATAAGGCTACCTACTTCCATTAGTTCCTTTCATTCCAAAATTATGATCCTTTAATATCACGTTCACTTATGTCTTATTTACAAATTTATAAAAACAGCATATTGCCAACTGTTCAACAGCTGCCTACACAGCACTAACATGGCATCTTGGATTTGAGTACTTATTGCCTCTGGATAAAAAGACTGTGGAAACAACAGGTGTTGGTGAGGATTCAGAGAAAGGGGAACCCTCTTATACCTGGTGGGAATGCAAGCTTATGCAACCACTCTGAAAACAGTATGGAAGGTCCTCAGAAAGGTAAAAATAGAACTACCCTACCATCCAGCAATTGCACTACTAGGTATTTACTCAAAGGATACAAAAATACTGATTCGAAGG
Organism: Canis lupus dingo; assembly: GCF_003254725.2. NCBI lineage: Eukaryota > Metazoa > Chordata > Mammalia > Carnivora > Canidae > Canis > Canis lupus. The sequence continues at coordinate 66,076,321 of NC_064244.1, read as the reverse complement.
GGCACATGCACCTTGATATTTATAGCAGTGTTATCAACAATAGCCAAAATTTGGAGAGAGCTTAGATGTCCATTGTCTAATGAATGGGTAATGAAATTATGGTGTACACACACACACACAGGAATATTATTCATCCATAAAAAAGAATGAAATCTTGCCATTTGCAATGATGTGGATGGAGCTAGAATATATTGTGCTAAGCAAAATAAGTCAGTCAGAAAAATACCATATAATTTCACTCATCTGTGGAATTTAAGAAACAAAACAGATGAACATAGGAGGAAAAAAAAAAAAGAGGCAAACCAGGAAACAGACTCTTAACTATAGAGAATAAATTGAGGATTACTGGAGGAAGGTGGGTGGGGAATGGGCTAGATGGGTGATGGGGATTAATGAGGGCACTTGTGATGAGCACTGGGTGTTGTATGTAAGTAATGAATCACTAAATTCTGCTCCTGAAACCAATATTACGCTGTACGTTAACTAAGTGGAATTTAAATAAAAACTTTAAAAAAATCCCAACGTTATATGTAGATTTATATGTAAAAGCATAAAGATTGTGTGTCACTCTATACTGATGTTAAAGGACTGTTAAGGGGCCTCAACTGTATCTTTTACTCATTTCTGTCTCCTGAGTTGTTTAATTTTTAACACAAGTCTTAATTTTCATTACATGATGGCTCCTACTCAGGGGGTTTGCAAGAAACCTCAATTTTGCTCACGAAAATAGTGGCTAGACATTTAAAGTCGAATTCAACCTGAAAGTAATTTATTTCTCAAGTGGCATGATTCAATCAAGGTGATGAATGCTCTAAAATTTATGAGTAGAAGCTGTTGGTCTCTCTGACAATGCCTATGTCAGACTGAAATACAAAATGCAATACATATGGTTGGAAAAGTTTAGCAGATTATTCCTCTTGTAAATCCAGGGGCAGGACAGTTTACCATACAAAATGAGTTATTTAAAATGACTTAAACTCATAGTCACTCGAAAGCAAACTTCTAATAGGATAGTATTCTAATAGTACTTCTAATTATATGGTTTCTATGCTTCACATTTCTGGAACATAATGGAAGGGCAATCTTGAGCAATGCAGTAACAAAATGCTTCAAATGTAAATAAATTCCAGTAAGCTGGAAAAAGTAAAAGCACAGCATTCACCGATCCGGGCTTCATTTCCTTGCCTATAAAATGATGTGGTTAAACTAAATGATCTTTAAGATTTCTTTCATATCATATCCACCTATTTGCTCAACATCTTTTGAACACTTCCTATGTTCCTATGTTTTTGGCACTTAATTAGGTATTAGAGAAACACAAATGAGGCATGCTCCTTAGATTTGAGGAACTTTGTGAGCGAGACAGATGTGGAGATGGACAAATACCATGTGGCACAAAGGTCTGCTAGAACTATGAATGTGTGCAATGGAACTGAGTTGACAGAGATACTCACTGCTTAGATGAATTTGGGGAGGGCTTCACCAAGAAGGTGACGTTTGTGTGGTCAGAAATGTAATGGGTAATTACTTTCAGAAGTTATTATACTCTTATCAGGGACTTGCTAATACTACCAATACATGATATTTTGTAGCATATAAAACTCCACATATACAGAATAAGTTAAAGCCAAACAATCAAATCATTAGGAAACTTCAAGTTAAAGCAACTCACTCAAAAAAAATGAGACACATTCATGGCTTCTCCCTTATTCAGAAACAAGTATTAGGTAAAGCTTATCTTACTAATGTAATATATACACCAAGTACACTTGACAATTATAAAAACTGCTCATATACCCATTCCTGCTATACAAAATCTGAAGTTAATGATAATTCTGTAGAAGGAAATAATTTCCTCAATAAGGAATTGATTAAAATAATCCCCAAATATCACATGTGACATTATAAATGTATTTCTCATGAAGCAAAACAAGTCCAGTATGGTTAAACATAAAAGTTAAATGTATATTAGATGCATTTAGATGCATTAAAGCTTTCAAGTAGTTACATGAAATAATTTAAAAAACCTAATGTTAACTCCAAAAATACAGCTTTAATGATATGGAAAGTGGACAGCTGTAATGCAAATAGTAAACCTTATAGTGTCTATTAAACCTCTAATTAACCTTCTTTTAAATCTGTCTTCTCTGCCTGTTATAATAGCAAAATGTTATTTATAGGTCATGTTAAGAGTGCTCACATCAAATGAGAAGAGATTTAACCTTTCTTTTTTAATGTCAAAGGGCCTTGTATGAGAATCAGAACTTCATCATTTAAAATTGAAAACCTAATTAAAACACTGTGTCAAAAATAAGAAAAGGAAAGGCTTAAGCCAGATGCAGAAGTTCTAATGATGCTTTGTAAATCTGTCATATTTACTTACAGAATAATTTCTAACATGCCAGAATAAGCCCATATAGCATCCATTATAAATCTTCATCCTGGGACACCTGGGTGGCTCAGCAGTTGAGTGTCTGCCTTTGGCTCAGGGCATAATCCTGGAGTCTTAGGATCAGATCCCACATCGGGCTTCCTGCATGGAGCTTGCTTCTCTCTCTCTATGTCTCTGCCTCTCTCTATGTGTGTCTCTCATGAATAAATAAATAAATCTTTAAAAAAACCCCAAAAACTTCAGCCTAAAAAACTCCACCAGAAAAAGTGAACAACTAAATTCAAGCCCGTAGGCTCAAAGAAGAATCACAATTTGGCATTAGGATGGACTCCTCTTAGGTTGGTAAATACCTACTAAATGTGAATGTTCCATCTCTGGATGGCAGCATGAGAAGCTCGTGCCACAGACCTGCTCCCTAGCAAAACAAGCATAACTGCGAAAAATCATTTAAGAAAACCCATTTTAAGTCTCTAGACATTGTTGTAAAAGCCTATAGCAGATGGAGAAACATCTCTTCAAAACAAAACAAAACAAAACAAAACAAAACTCAGTATTCTTACTGAGTGAGAATCTGTGGCATATGAACCACAACCAGCTCTCTTCCTTTCCCTCCTAGCTCAGTGTGATAGAATCTCTGCCCTAGGCAGGTACAGCCAAAACAGAGGGTTCCCTTCTCCCCAGCTACCAATCAAACTATTTTTTGATACCAATCTATTCTTCTAGGGTAACTAAGGATTATGGCATGTTCTTAGGAGGGGCAGGTGCCAGGATTTTACATCTCTCACAGTAATGTGTGAGAGTAGCTGAGATATCAGGGAAATCTCTTCTTCAACTCAGTCCCCATTATAGGATGGAGGATCTTCCTTAGTCATGGCATATTTAAAATAGTGGTGTTCTGATCATCTGCATCCCAGCTCATTTGTAGGCTGTTGGTTCTGTGTTAGAGAGGTAAGCCAAGAAGATCAGAAGTTACCACTCTCAATCTGTGCTCTCCTAAAGCGGGTGTGTCACTCAAAGAAGTATATCACTGTCCTGGCTCCCAGATTTAGAGCTATGGCTCAAGAATTTTACCCAAGAGGAGAGGCAGGCTGTACACAGACTCGACTCTTGTCAAAAGAACTGACTCTATTTGAAACAGAAAGTTGGGAAGCTCAAGCTTAAGGGCAAACTCAAAACCAATGAAAACAAGCAATTAGAGGAGCCTGTCAGCCTCATGAAGGAAATTTCCTAAACCACACACTGGATAGCTTAGCAGAGAGAACTAAGGAAAGAAGAAATATGAACCTGCCTGAGTTCCTAAATGCTAACCTAAAACACTGACCTAAAAAACTAACCTGCAAAGGAGTCCAAATTTATTTATATCAGACTATGGAGCAATTTATGCCCAAGGTATTGTTGAAAATAATAAGAGTGATCAACTGTAGTCTAACAGTTGAGTGTGATCAGCGAAAGAGACAAAGAAAGCCCTACGAAAACTACTGTCATACCAAGGTGACTGTGCACACATCCAAAGCTGTAGCCTTTGAGGAACATCAGTTGACCAGCAGATGAAAGAGAAACAAAACAATATATATAGAAAAGCAGAGCTATAAAAGTAGTGGAACTGTCATTTTAGGAAAACTGGAGCTTAGGTAATCAGGAAGTAATACGGAAGTTCACCTAGTCCCCAGTTTCCCGGATCTCTAACAACAGCCAAGGACACATCCACCTAACGTATTTACTCCTTTTCTTTTCTTTTTAAGATTCTATTTATTTATTCATGAGAGACAGAGAGAGAGAAAGAGAGAGGCAGAGACACAGGCAGAGGGAGAAGCAGGCTCCATGCAGGGAGACCGATGTGGGACTTGATCCTGGGACTCCAGGATCATGCCCTGAGCTGAAGGCAGATGCTTAACCACTGAGCTACCCAGGCATCCCTGTATCTGCTCCTTTTCTGACTACGTCATACTTCAGATTGAGCCTTTTATTCTTCTAGCAAATTAGATAATCAGTAGTATAATGATATGTAGCACACACAATACACTATCCAAAGGGCTGTGCTCATGTTGAAATGTTCTAAGAGTTCAAGAGAAGGTCTTTGGTAGATTGGAGAGATCCTGCAAGAATAAGTGGTACAGAGGAAACAGGCAAGTTTTATTTATTATAGTGCACACAGGAATGATCTTTTCAAGTTTATTCACAGTTAAGAGTGACTATAGATGAGAAGATTCTGGGAAGATGGTGGAGTAGAAAGCTCCAAGAATCTGTCTTCCCACCAAGATAACAACTGCATTGGCAGAATCTGTCTCGTACTTATTTTGGAATTCTGTAGCCTATCAAAGCTTGCAATTTCCAGGGAAACGCATGGATGGTAAACTACAGTTAATTTTGGTCTATTTCAGCTCCTAGCCCAGTATCAGCCACCTACCCGTCATTCCCAGCTTCATGGTAGGCAGTGTGTACCTGTTACTGAAGCAATATCAACACAGTGTGCAGAAGCTAGGGTGGGCAAAGACGACTTTGCCTTCCAAATACTGAGGATCTGTCCTCTGATCACTGACTGCTGTGTCTGATTGGCAGAGGTGCAGGCAAAGAGGAGGATGGCCATTGTTGTTGCACCCCCTGCTCCCTACCTCCAGCTGATGTGACTTCCAAGGGATTTAAAGGGCTGGTCCTCTAATTGCCATTTTTCTCTTTTTCTCAATTTAGGAATTAGACATTAAAGACTAGGATATTAAAGAGCAACTGAATATATGTGAAAAATTAAAAAGTGACCACACATGCTCAGGGAAAGGCACAGTCCCACAAAAGACCTAAGAAGATCTTAAGTTTAAACCTCAGGTTGATTTTTGGCACTGAGAGAGCCTACAATAATAATAATAAAAAAATAAACAACAAAACCTAGTAAGCTATGGGGAAAGGAGAGATCTGATTTCCAGATTAAAACATTATTAGATTCAAATGTTCAGTGTTCAATAAGAAATCACAATGCATACAATGAAAAAATGAAGTGCAGCCCATTCAAAGAAAATAAAATCAACAGCAACTGTCCCTGAAAAAAAACCTGGTGGTAGATCTAGTACATAAGAACTTTAAAACAATCATCTTAAAGATGATCAAAGAACTATATAGGAAGTTGTGCATAAAGTCAATAAAACAATGTTTGAACAAAATGGATATTATCAACAAAGAGAAAACCTAAAAAGAAAACACAATGAAATTTTAGAGCTAAAAAGTGCAGTAATGAATGAAACATCTACCAGAAGAAATTAAAGGCAGATTTGAGCAGGCAGAAGGCGGGGGGGGGGGGGGGGGGGGGGGGGGGGGAAGCAGTGAACTTAGAAGGACACTGGAAATTACTGAGTGAGGAACAGAGAGATAAAAGGTTGAAGAAAAAGGCACAGTCCCTAAGGGGCCTGTGGGACACAGTGGGAATCTCAAAAGGAGAGGGAAGAGAGGGATAGAGACAAAATCTGAAGAACTAATGGCTGAAAACTCCCTTAATTAAACAAGATACATGGATGTAAACATCCAAGTTCAACAAACTCCAAAAAAAGATGAATTCAAAAAGAGTCACACCAAAACACTATAATCAAAACTTTCAAGACAGAGTCAAAGAGTGAATCTTGAAAGCAATTAATCACATACAAAGGATCATAAATAAAATTAAGAGCTTTTATTTTTATTTTTTATTTTATTTATTTTTTTTATGATAGTCACAGAAAGAGAGAGAGAGGCAGAGACATAGGCAGAGGGAGAAGCAGGCTCCATGCACCGGGAGCCTGATGTGGGATTTGATCCCGGGTCTCCAGGATCGCGCCCTGGGCCAAAGGCAGGCGCCAAACTGCTGCGCCACCCAGGGATCCCAAATTAAGAGCTTTTAATCAGAAACACTGGAGTCCAGAAGGCAGTGCACAAATAAATTCAAAATGCTAGAAGAAAAAAAAAAACTGTCAATCAAGAATCCTATATCCAGCAAAATTGTCCTTCAATGATCAGGTAGGAGTTAAGACATTCAGATAAACAGAAGCTGAGGAGATTCATGACCACTACCTGCTCTGAAAAACTGCTCAATAGAGTCCTGGGGGGCAGGGGGGTGGTAGGGATGAAAGGACACTAGAAAGTGACCTGAAGTTATATATTGAAATAAAGATATTAGTAAAACAAATACACAAGTAATTATATACAAGTGAGTGTTTAATTTTTTAACATTTTAAAATTATTTTTTATAGGCTAATGTTTTTTTATTTTTTATTTTTATTTTATTTTTTTAAAGATTTTATTTATTTATTCATGAGTGACAGAGACAGAGAGAGAGAGAGAGAGGCAGAGACAAAGGCAGAGGGAGAAGCAGGCTCCATGAAAGGAGCCTCACGTGGGACTCGACCCCAGGTCTTCAGGATCAGGCCCTGGGCAGAAGGTGTCGCTAAACCGCTGAGCCACCCGGGCTGCCCTAGGCTTATTTTATTTTATTTTATTATTTTATTATTTTATTTTATTTTTTATTTATTTTTTAGGCTAATGTTTTAAACAATGGTTTCTAACTCCACTTTTTTGTCTTCTACATGATATAAAAGAATACATTGTTAAAAAATCAACTAAGAGCTAGTATCATCATAACTTTGGTTTATATCAATATATTTTGTTTTCTCTATAATTTTAGAGACTAACGCATTTACAAGAATTATTCATCTTTTTTTGGTCACATAATAAATAACAATGCAATTTTGTGACATTAACAACATAAAGGCATGAGAAGAGAGCAGTAAAGGAGCAGGGTTTTCTATGTTTTTGAAGTTAAACTGATATAAATTCAAATTAGAGGATTATAATTTAGGATGTTAAATGTAATCATTTTGGTAACCACAACAAAACAGATACAAACTATATACAAAAAGAAATGAATTTAAATATTCCATAACAGAATAAAAACTGAACACAAAAGATAGTAATTTAGGATATGAGAAGCAAAAAAACACCGTAACTCATGTAGAAAACAAATAGAAAAATGATGGAAGTAACAAGCTCCTTTTTATCAGCAATTACTTTAAATGTCAATATATTAAACTCTCCAATAAAAAAGGCAGAGATTCACAGAACGAATAAAAACACATGCACATCTATATATCGTACAAGAGACTCACTTTAGCTCTAACGTCACAAAAGGACTAAAAGTAAAAAGACAGAAAAACATATTCAACACAAATAATCAAAACTGAGCAGGGGTGGTTATATTAATATTAGACAAAATAGACTTAAATCAAAAAAGGTTTGAAAAGATAAAAATGGACATTATCTATCATTAAAATGTGCAATACAGCACAAAGAACAGCAGTAACATTTACACATCTCATTTACATGGACCAGTAAAATGTGAAATGAAGTATGAAGTATACCATATTTCAAAACACGAAGTAAAAACTGACAGAACTGAAGAGAGAATAGATAGTTCTAGCAGAGTAGTTGGAGACTTCAATAACATATTCCTGGATTGGAAAATAATAATGAGAATAATGTTAACAACAACAACAAAATAATAGACATATTGGACTTTGTAGAAATTTTAAAAACATTTTTGCTTCTGACAGTATCAACAGAGTATAAAGGCATCCCACAGAATGGGAGAAAATGTTTGCAAATCAGGTATTGGTGAGGGAGAATATCTTAAACATATAAAAAAAAAACTCTTAAAACTCAATAATAGCAACAAGAAAAACAACCTGATTAAACCAGGGCAAAGGAATTGAAGGGATGTTTCTCCAAAGAAAATATGCAAATCACCAATAAGTACATAAAAAGATGCTTAACATCAATAAACATTAGGGAAATACAAATCAAAACTACAGTGAGATATCTTTACACCCATTAGATGGCTACCATGGGGAAAAACAGAAAATAACAAATGTCAGCAAGCATGTGGAGAAACTGGAACCCCTGTGCACTACTGGTGGGAATGTAAAATGGTAAAGCTGCTGTGATGGGAGTTCCTCAACAAATTAAAAATAGAATTACCACAGAATCCAGCAATTCCACTTCTAGGTATATACCTAAAAGAATTAAAAACAAGATCTCCAAGAGATGTTTGTACACTCATGTTCATAAATAGCATTTTTCATTATAACTAAAACACCGAAGCAACCCAAGCATCATCTATCAACAGATAAATGTGTTATATACAGACAATGGAATAGCCAACCTGAAAAAGAAAGGAATTCCTTTGATAATATGAATGAAAAGTACAATTAAACTTAAATGGTAAATTTTAGTTATATGTATAAATAAAAACAAAGATTTAAAAACTCTCATAAAAAAGTGACTTCATGTTCCAATAAATATAAAGTTAGTTATTAAATACAAGACCGTGAAAAAAAAAAACAAGACTGTGGCATTATAACAAACTTCATCTAACATTTGGCTATTCTATGTTTGAGGGATTAATAAAACCATAGGCAACCATAATAAACAGTTCAGTGTCATTTAATATATATAGCTTTTAATTTAAATCTCTTTAGGTAAACAGAGTTCTCAATTATCAAAATGGATTAGGATTCATCCTTTGGGATATTAAACATTTTATATAGTTTAGTATAAATGCTGGAAATTAGCATCTATTCTAGTACTAATAGTAGAAATGCTTCTGTGAGCAATAGGAAAGAATTTACTCAGCAGCAGGCTTTAAGAACTCATTATTTTATGTTAGTTCATACACTAAATGTTTTTGTAAGAGAACCCATTATTTCTTTCATCTGCATTATATTTTTAGTGATCACAAAAAATTAACATTGGCTTTAGAGGACAGAAACGTTTAAATGTTAGATCTAACCGAGCTGTTTTACAGATGTATTTTTAAGGAAACAAAGTGTGTGTGTGTTTGGCATACTGATCATTTTTTTTTTTAAAGATTTATTTTAGAGAGAGTGAGTGTGTAAGCTGGGGAAAGGGCAGAGGCAGAGGGAGAGAGGATCATCAAATAGACTCCCCACTGAGTGTGGAGCCTGATGGGAGTCTTGATCCCAGAACCCTGAGATCATGACCTGAGGCAAATCAAGAGCCAGCACTTAACCAACTGAGTCACCCAGGGGCCCCATACTGATTATCATTTTAAATTGACTGTAAATACTATATACTTTTTTTTTTTAGATTTATTTTTTATTGGTGTTCAATTTACTAACATACAGAATAACCCCCAGTGCCCATCACCCATTCACTCCCACCCCCCGCCCTCCTCCCCTTCTACCACCCCTAGTTCGTTTCCCAGAGTTAGCAATCTTTATGTTCTGTCTCCCTTTCTGATATTTCCCACACATTTCTTCTCCCTTCCCTTATATTCCCTTTCACTATTATTTATATTCCCCAAATGAATGAGAACATATAATGTTTGTCCTTCTCCGACTGACTTACTTCACTCAGCAATACTATATACTTTAAAGTCAGCTGATAGCTTGCAACTCTCAGGAGTCAAAAGTACCTCTATCTCAGCTTGCTCTGCCTTCCTGATAGCTTTGTTTTTGTTTTTGTTTTTTTTTTAAACACTCCCTTTTATTTATTATAGTCACAGAGAGAGAGAGGCGCAGAGACACAGACAGAGGGAGAAGCAGGCTCCATGCACCGGGAGCCCGACGTGGGATTCGATCCCAGGTCTCCAGGATCGCGCCCTGGGCCAAAGGCAGGCGCCAAACCGCTGCGCCACCCAGGGATCCCGATAGCTTTGTTTTAAATCTGTCATGACTCACTGACATAGACTAATTCTAAAGTTGATTTCAGAAATAAAAGTTCTATTTCACCTTAGATAAAGGTCATAGGAGGGGGGAAAAAAATCTCCACATATAACAGTGTCTTTGACAAAGTTGACAGGATGCCATGTCCCAGGCACAATGTGTTTTCCTACAGTTGAAGAGCTAACGTCCTATTGTTTGCCAGAAGCATTACAGTGAAAATTCTTTCAAAAATTAAAAGTCTCTTACTTTGTAAAATGACTTGTAAAAAGTCATTCTACATATTTTTAGCTCATTTTACCACACATTTTAGTTACTTTATGTTTCTAAATATAGATACTGAAAGCATTCTCAAATATTCTCAAAAAACCCCAATGGCATGACTGATAACCAAGATCCTTGGTGCTAAAAGACTGCAATGGATTCTTTAGCCAGTAAAAATTATAGTTTCTTATTACTCCTGTAATTTCAGCCAGCCTTCCAAAAAACATCAATGCAAAACTGGTTCTTTTGGTTTTGTGGGAAAGGCAGGCATGGTCCATTTAAGTATTTCTTTTCAGATGTTTTTGCTTTGCATGATAATATACAATATGAAGAGCCTATTATGATTATAGATCATTTCTACTAAGATACATCTTGGTCAAAACATTTTTATATGACTTAATTTCAATGTTAATCTTATAATTTAAAAATAATTTTTTAAAAATAATTTTCCTTACTGTACCAACGTAAGTTTCAAGGTCCAGGACATTTAATGTTACTAGCCTTTAAGTTCATAGTAAACCAACTATCATTGATAGAAATTGACTTAGTTCATGTTGAATATGCCCAGATAATAAATCAAAAAACTTAAGCTCTTAATGTACATTTACCACAGAAGGTATTAAAAAGAGAATGAGCTACCACAATCATTTAAGGTTTTTGGCATAATATGTGAGGCTTGGAGATGACATAAACTGTCACTCAGATTAAAAGACATAGCCTGTGTGCCCAAGTAAACAAACTTGTTTTAAAAGTCCATATTACCATATAGCCCTATGAAAAGTTAACTAGTTAAGAGTTAAAATGTCAGCACGATTCTGTTAATAACTGACAAAACTGAAAGAAATCTTCAGGTGATTAAGAATCATTGTTTAGGGTACCTGAATACATGGAAAACATGTATAATGGAAGCAAAACACATAATTTTACTTTCATTAATGTATAGTCTTAAGAGTTGAGTATCTAAGGTTACCAAATACTGCTTTAGAAATTTCTGAAGTTCTATTAATAATAAAAATGCCCAGTTTCATAATTTTGTCAAAAAAGCTGAGTTACATTTATGTAGATAATACAATATTATTGCCTTGTGTCTATCATCAGCAATATGCGATCCTGGATATCAGATTAAGAACACATCTATATTCAGAAAGCAAGTCTGAAGAAATATCAAACCATGCAACATAATCTGCTACTAAATGTCATATCAGTATCCTGGTAAAAAACTGCCTAATGTTTTAGATATCTGATGACCCAATTTATGTCTATGCAGTTATCCACAGGATATTTTGTTACTTTAGTCTGCTCCATAGTGGTAGAGAACATTAAACTGCCCTTTTTATTTTCTTAAGAATATGGGTGAGGGGGAGGTCATTTGTCTCTGAAGCCATTCAGAGCAAATAGATTCCTACATGCCAAAATGGAACACGTAGAGCTGTTAGTGGTTGTTGAAATGCACGCATGGCTTTCTCCCCTAGGGGTAGTTGGAGGTAGGGAGGAGGGAGAGGAAGGGAACAGGAGAGACCACCTGATATACATCAGAATGAGAAAAGACTTCAATTTCAAACTACTGTGACAAAGGGAAGAAAAAGTTTAGAAAATATGAGAGAATAAAATGAGGCCTTGACTTGAGAACATTGACTGAGATCAGGAAAACTCCCAACTCAATGATTTTATTAATGTTTTTCTTGGAGGAAGAACTGGGTTTAGCTAGGGTTAGAGTGTCAGAGTGTTGGAGAATGAGAGAAGTTAAAAGTGTTCGCAAGAGACTGTTTTTATTGATGCACCGTGGCCAGGGAGGGTTAGTGAAGGTGGGAGGGGGATGGGTAGACATAAAGCAGTAGGGTCAGTCAGTGGACTGGAGGTTTCAGTAAGGTCCAAGAAATGTCGCAGGGAAGGCACTTAAGGCAGACAGCCTAGAAAGACAGGAGGTAGTAGCAGGAGAGTGCGACATCTGATTAGTGATTTTTGAGACAGTGTTTTCTGGAACCTACAAGGTACACAGAATTAACTGAAGCAGCTGAGGTGGGAAGGTAATGATGCCGGGTTGGGGTCATCTCTGTGGACAATGAAATCATCTAAAATGATGGCAGCAGTTAGACAGTCATCTGGGAGGCATTTTATCTCTAGTAAACTGACCAACTGGTAGGTGTTAGTAATGAAAAATGGAAGACAGCTGGTATAGCTGGGTGGCAGAAGCCCCAAAGGAGTAGATGTGCAGAAACTTAGGGCAGAGATAATCTGTATGTGTAATTTGCTTCACAGGGGATACATGGTGACGTCTGGAGACCTTTTTGGTTACTACTGGTATTCAGAGGTTAGAGGCCAAGAATACTGATAAACCTCCTACAATGCACAGAACAGCTCCTCACAACAAAGAATTATTCAGCTCAATATGTCAATATTGCTATGCTTGAGAAACCGTGAGATAGAGCAAAGAGCATAAGCAAAGGCATAGCAACAAGGAAAACTAGGGCATGCTCGGTTCTGTACTGCTGAAGTGCAGCATACCAGGCAGCAAATTCTGGAATGAAAGGCGGGAAAGGAGGCTAGGGCCACAAAATGTGCAGGCCTAGGAACCAGCATACTCTAACTTAGGGTATAAAGAGGAGCTACTGCAGGTCTCTGAGAAAAGAAATTACACAACATCTCTGATTTGGGAAGCTTTACATATGATTGGAACCTTATCAGAACCTGTCTTTTCAGTCTACAAGCACTTTTTTTTTTTTTTTTAAAGTAGGCCCCACGTCCAGTACAGAACTCAACGTGGGGTGGGGTCAGATCAAGACCTGAGCTGAAAACAAAAGACCTGAGCAGAGCTCAAGAGTCTGACGCTTAACCCACTGAGTCACCCAGGGGCCTCTGTTTGCAAGCATGCCTTTAATCTTTAACACTTCCCTGAGGTCTCTTCTCCAAGACAGAACAGTAGGCCCTGGAGGAGAGACGTGGTGTCCCACAGGTGATCTGGCACACAGTAGGCTAGCCTGAAGTTCAGACTTTAAGCTACACTGCTTTTAACAGCACTGCCATGTACCCCCTTCAATTACTCAATAGAGAAAACATGATAAACCTTTATTTATTTATTCTCTCTTCATTTCCAGTGTTTATTTAGAGGTGGTGAGGAACAAAGAAATGGCAGGAAGCATGATGCAGGAAAAGAAAAAAAGGCCTGAATTAGTACAAGAAGTATGGAAATACTTCTTGAAAAATCGACTCAAATTGTACTGCTCGATTTTAGAAATACTCATGAAAGCTAAAACACGGGTCATTAGATTTCTTCATTTTAACTCCTCCTCTTCAAGAAGAAAATCTTTAACTCAAGCTTCCAAATTTGTACCATTTTTTTAGCTGTTCTGTAAATTTGTTTTGCTCACTTCAGTTAACATTTATTTTTTCTATAATGATGGGAATTTATAAAAGGCTGAATATAACTGAAGCAATCTGTTTCCAAGAAGAAAATACTACCTTGATACAGGTTGCCTTTTCTATTCCTCTCCCTGAAAATAAGTTAGATACCAAACAAGGTCATCGAGGCAGTAATGCCCACAAATAAATCAGATCCTTCCTGACAGGTAAAGAATTTAATCCACGGGCAGGCATTCTTTTCAGAATGATAACCGCAACGCCAAAGTGTCACTTATTTCTACTTCAGGGTACCAAATGGAGCCTTAGTGACACTAAAGAGCTAATATGATTTCAATGGTGCTCTTTCCGTACTTGTTCACCAGACAATGTTTTAGTGAACATTAATCAGAGATAGTGCAATTCTTCAAAACACATGTGTGGATCAGACTAGATAAAACCCACAATGGAAAGAACTTTCTATGTCAGGAAGAAGAGAACCGCTCTCCATGTACTTCTAATCAGCTCAGGCAAGTGGGTCCCTCTCTGCACAGATGACATTTTGAGGGCTAGGGCTACTCTGACAGATGGCAGGGAGCATAAGACATGTTACCAAGGTGCAAGTAAATTAATTTGTTTCAAATAATAAGTTCAGTGAACATGAAATAAAAGGTAAATGGAATAATACTAGTAAGTGGATTTTAACAGAGAGCCACAATTGACTTGGCTTTAAGAAAAAAACATTTTAAGATATATTCCTTAGTAGACAGTAGTTTCCATGAGAAAAAGTTTAGAAACCTCACCTTCTTTCCACCTTTTACTAGATACGATAAAGTTTCCCTTCTGTTTCATGCAGCATACTGTTATAAAGGACATTTTTAATATACTGTAATTACTGCTCACATTTCCCTATAACAAGTAAAGATTTTGTTTTACTTATAATTAAACTTTTTTCTAATATTTTCAGGACTTGAAGACCACATATAACAGTATGTCTCATGTCTCTCGATATTAATTAAGTAATTTCTGTCAGTGTGGTCATGTAGTTCCCTAGGTATGTGTGCTTTTATCAACAAAAACACGATAGTGATAATCAGATGGCTTTTTAGTTCAATCTGTTCATATATCAGAATGCAATGAAAGAACACTTGTTCTTTCACTTGTTATGCCACAGGTACTGTGCTAGATTCTCCATGTGTATTCTCTGATTTTATCCCTTGCCCTGGAACATTAGAACTAATAACATCATCATTTTTACAGATGGGGAGTTTGAAGCTTAGGTGAAATAATGTTCAGCTAGTCAGTGGTGGACTCCCCTTTAGAATCCTGGACTCCAAAGTCTGTATTCTTAACCACAATGGTACAATTCCTTTGCAACTAGCATTCTTTCCTTTGTCACTCAAATAGTATGGCTAGGCACCAGCACTGTCAGGAGCTCAAGCTAAAACTATGAACAGAGCAGACAACTCTGCTGCTGACAAACTCCTAGAGGAAAAAGACAGGTAAACAAGCAATTACAACAGTATAGTAGCCATTACACTAGGGATCAGAGAAAGTTTCCCAGAAAAAAAGACAGAACTCAGCTGAGAGCTGAAGGATATGTAAAAGTCAGCCAGTTGAAAGGTAGGGGCACATAAGTTCCATTTGGCAAGAGTACAAAGAGGTGGGGTTTAGAGAAAGGAAGGGCTTTAGATGCTGTGATAAGGAGTGTAAAATTCTTCCCATTGGCTATGAAGTGCCACTAAGATTTTAATAAGGGTTTGATAAGATCAAGTCTCTACTTTAGACTTTAGGATGTCACCTGGACACAAGACTTGAAGAGAAGAACACTAGTGACTATGAGACCAGTCAGGTGACTGTTAAGTACAGTAAAGTAAGATACAAGGTGGTCTAAACCTGAGTAGTGAAATAGTGGTTTCCAAAGGTTGTTATGAGGCAAAATCATGAAGATTTGGTAACTTCATGAGTGAGAAAGAGAGGAATATGAATGACTCTTATAAATGGCTTGATGGCTGGGGAGATGATGTTGCCATCCAACGAAACAGAAAGAAAATGATAAAGTTTCGTTGTTAAGATAACATGTTCTGTTTTGGCCATGTTGAGTTTAAGATGCCTGTGGATTGCAGGAATGGTAAATTTGTAAGAGAGATCTGGATAGGAGATATAAATTTGAGAGGTGATGGCATAGCTAATGCAACTGATTTAGGCCACGGAAGTGAACAAAGAAATCAATAAAGTGCCCAGGAAGAGTAGTGTAAAAAGGGAAGAGGCGTTGAGGACAAAATCCTGAGATTTATCTCTCTTCATGAGTCAAAGGGACAAAGAGTTCTAAAAAGAAAGAAAATCAGGTTTCAAAGTGGGCAAAAAAAGTAAGGGTTAAAAAGTAAGGGTTAACACAAAAATTGTGTCAGATGCTGCTTAGAGGTTAAATTAGACACGACTCCTACGGGATTGTCATAGGAGTTCTGGGATAAGAACTGGTATGACCAGGGAACTGGTGCCTGAATGAGCTGGAGGTGTTGGCCCGTGGGGATGATTATTAAAACAGACTGTTAAAGATTAAAATCATTTGGGAAAGTGTTTTGTGTATTATTTATGTGGTTAATTACAATAGGATCATTTACAAAAAATCAGTGACCTCAGGAGACACGGTTGAAAGCACAATTTTCCAACTTGTCAAGACAAGTTTCAAAAGCCCCACTGAAGCTTTCTCTTATTCTTGCTCTACTTCTTTCATCCTTTCCCTCTGCAGCCTCCCATGCCCAATATGAGGCAGATCCTTTCTAGTATTCTTTCACATGCCCATGCGAACACCTTGCCCAGGTGTTTCTTTGTGGCTTAGTTGACAATTCATAATGACACATTTTCTTATATATTTTTTCTCTTCCCCAAGGGGATACAAATAAGAAAAGGCTAGGGACTGCTAGTTCTGTTCGCGGGTACATGATAGTTGCTCAATAAACATTTGCTAATCGAATGACCAGAGGAGTAGAATCATTTTGGTAGTAGAATCTGAAACTAATTGAATCATTATACAGTGTTTCCAACCAAGGGCCACTACCTTTTTATTGGGTCATGAAATCAATTTCATCAACATTTTAATATAAAGTGTACCAGACACTGAGTAAGCCTTGTTATGTAAAAATGTTAATGTTTATATAGGTATAGACCTATAAATATGCATAGTATAACTATGTATGTATAGGTTATGGTGCAAAATATTTTATTTCTCTCAGTCAGAAATGCTCTAAAGACACTTCATCAAGCTATGCGATACCATCTGTTTTATCAAATGAGAATACAGTCTCAAAAAACAAAAAAGACTTGATCAAAACCCAAACGTGAGGGGAAGAACTCAAAGACCAACCTTGTTGGGTGTCACAGTCACAGTTCCCTACAGAACCTTTACTCTGGCCCACAGAGCCAGTATGCATGGTGTTAAAAAATGTTCATTTAACCTTCTGTGAGTATAAGTATCTGGAATATATTTCTATTTGGTACCAAATGGCCAAGTGACTTCAACTATGTTGTCTAATCTTAACAGTTTATAATTTATAGGCTAAATTTACTGGTAAGTGATTTTATTTATTTATTTATTTATTTTAAGATATTTTATTTATTCATTCATGAGAGACACAGAGAGTGAGAGAGGCAGAGAGAGACAGGCAGAGGGAGAAGCAGGCTCCATGCAGGGAGCCCAAGGTGGGACTCGATCCCAGGTCTCCAGGATCACATCCTGAGCCAAAGGCAGGTGCTAAACTGCTGAGCCACCCTGGCTGCTTCTGGTAAGTGATTTAAATGAACAAATTGATCATACATATAAAGAGATTATGTTTTTAATTTTAGAACCACAAAATATGAGGGTCAAATACATTTGTATAGAATCAAAGAAAACATATCTCACATACTGAAATTCAGCTGTATTTAATGGAGGGGAAAAATCATACTCCATGCAATAAATACCAAAAACCATTCGAATCAAAGAAAAAATTTCTATGTTGCTATTTCTATACAATAAATAACACACTGCACTAACATAATAAGTAAAAAAGGAACTTAAAAGTGTTTGATTTTTTTTTTTAATTGCAAAGAGACTTTATACACTGCTTATGGCCAACACATTGCTCCCTCTGTGGAAATACAGTGAATATAATAAACACTCATTATATTTGATCCTCGTCCTCTTTTTTTTTTAAATCACATTTGTGCTATTTGTAGCATTTGCCCCTTTCTCTTCTTCATAATGAAAAGAAAAAAAAAGTTCATCTTTGTCAAAACACCCTGAGCCAACAACACTGAGTTTACTGGAGTACCTTCCATTTTTTCACTGTAAGAAGTTGGTGTCCAAAAGTTAAATACCATGTGGAAACAACCAGGTAAATTCAGAATGTGGGGCATTCTATATTTCAAGTGTCTTAAGACTCTTTAAAAAGTTAGTATCATTAAAAAAAAGGCAAGGTGATAACTAGATTAAGAGATATTAGAGAAATAACATATAGATGAGCTTTGACTGTGTCCTAAACAGGAAAGAAAGGTAGTTATAAAGGGTATTTTGGGAACAATTTTAAAATGCGAATACAAATGGATTATTAAATGATATAATGGATGAACTACTAATTATCTTAGATCTAATAACAGTTGAATATGGTTGTGTATTATGGTTGTGTAAGAGAACATCACTTTCAAATAGTTCAGGAAAAATCTTCATGTACATATGTGGCACACATGTATATATGTGAAAATATAGCAAAATGTTAAAAATTGTTCAATGTAGGTTAAGGGTATTTTAATTCTAATAGTCTTTTAAATATGTGTGAGTACTTGAAAATTTTCAGAATAAAAAGCTGGGAAAAGAAAAATGAGAAGTCAGTGCTAAATGTAGAACGCTATGTTAAGTAAGCTAAAAGCAGATTTAGTGCTACATATAACAGCACACTGGCATTACAGCATGTGTTTACTTAAAGTTTAAATAAACTTTAACAAAATTTATTTTATTTTTTAAAAAGATTATTTATTTATTTATTCATGAGAGACACACAGAGAGAGAGAGAAAGAAAGAGAGGCAGAGACACAGGCAGAGGGGGAAGCAGGCTCCCTACAAATGCTCAACCTAGCTGAAGGCAAATGCTCAACCACTGAGCCACCCAGGTGTCCCTAAACCAACAAAATTTAAATTTTAAATCAACAAAGTAAAAGCCTTAAATCCACTGGATGATAGTGGTATCTTATAAACAATATGCAAAATCCACGTGAATGCGGAGAATGTCTTCACAAGCCAGAACGTGGTAAGTAGCATTTATTACTGGGGTACTTCCCAATCTGTGTTTAGTGGCAAGACTTAATATGTTAAAAGAGATACATATTCACTTAAAAATAATTCAGCTATGATATAGATGAAGTAGAACTAAAATACCAGAATAGAAGTGTTTCTAAGAAATTAAGTGAAAAAAGGAAGTGTCAAAATAGTATATACCCTCATTTCTGGCAATCATTTTTAAAATTGTGAAATAACTCATACAAACAAAATCTATCAAAGATATAGAGAATAATATACACTCAAGTATACTCTGCTTCCTTAAATAGATCTCCTCTTTGTCACTCAAATCCAGAGACTCTCTGCTGAATCTTTTTATCTTCCTCCTCCATAAGGTTACTTTCTGATTATTTCTCCACTCTTCTTTATAGTTTTATTATACACACCCATATATATGCAATGTGTATTATTTGGTTCTGCTTAGTTTTGAACTCTACCTAAAATCTCTTCTGAGACTTTTATTTTTTGCTCAACATTGTTTCTGAGATTCATTCACGTTAATATGTATAATAGTTTTTTCACTGTGTAGAAGTCTCAATAATTTTTGCAGATCAGATGACTGTAAAATGTTACCTTGTGGATTTCACTTAATTTCTCTGATTTCTTTCTTTCTTTCTTTTTAAAAAAATATTTTATTATTTATTTGAGAGTGAGTGAGCAATGGACATCACAGAGGGAGAGGGAGAAGCAGACTTGCCGTCATACAGGGAGCCTGATGTGGGGCTCGATCCTAGGATCCTGAGATCATAATGTGAGGCAGAGATGCTTAAACTGACTGAGCCACTGAGGTGTCCCTCTTTGATTTCTTATAGATAAAGGTTAACTGGCTGTTCTTTTGTGATATGCCTGTCCATATTTTTTGTCCATTTTTCTAGTAAGCTGTTTTTTCCCTTGATTTATGAATTCGTTAGTTAGTTTGGAATTCAATTCATGCTTGGTTATATACTTGCAAATATCTTCTCCCAATCTGTGGCTTTTCTTCTTGTTTTATTTTAATGATATTTTCTGACGAATAGAGGTCTTACTTTCAATATCATTAAAAAAGCAAAACACAAAACAAATCACATATGTTTTCTTTTGTGCAGAGAATATGCTTAGAAAACAATCTGATGAACATAGACCAAAGCAATAACAATGTTAATATCTAGGGTTTCAGGTAATGTGGGACTTGTTTTTTGTATCAGTTGTCTGTAATGTTTGAGTATTTAAAAATGAGCTGTATTGAACTGCCTGGGTAGCTCAGTGGTTGAGCAGCTCAGGGCATGATCCCGGGATTCCGAGATCGAGTCCTGAATCAGGTTCCCCGTGAGGAACCTGCCTCTCTCTCTGCCTCTCTCTCTGTGTCTCTCAGTCTCTCATGAATAAATAAATGAAATCTTAAAAAAAAAAAAAAAAAAAGGACAGAGAGCTGTATTATTTCATTCTTCACTGGGGGGACCTTCTAGAGAGTTTATATAGAGGTTTCAGGGTGTTCGTGAATAAAATATTTTATTTTTATGGGTAACATTTTTCTTTAGAGAGGTTCCATAGTTTTCCCCAGATTCTCAAAAGGATTTAGTATCACAACAATGTTAAGAATACAGCTCTATACAGTTATATAAATGTATAATAAACTGAAAGTTTAGAGGCAGAGGATCTCTTCCTCAGGTCCTATGGTGCGACTTTGGGTAAGTTACTTAACCTTTCTATATTGGTTTCACAATATAGAAATGAGTTTAATAATAGAGTATGTTCTATAAGGTTGTCATGAGGATCAAATAATTAAATACTTACTAAATAAATTATAATTAAACTGCTTGTAATAGGGTCAGGCTCACGTAAGTGCTCAATAAATGGTAGTGATTCTTATTAATTCCTGACTCTACTTCAGGTAAGAGCTAAAAAAAAAAAAATATATATATATATATGTGTGTGTGTGTGTGTGTGTGTGTGTATATATATATATGTGGCAGATTCAATACTTTAATAGACGTTTTTTGGGGGGAAGGGTTGAGGAAAGGATAGACATCCCTTTATTAAACCTACCTACTAATAATTGGTACTAACAGTTATGAAATAAACAAGTGTAACAGTGCTACTACAGACTAATATTTCTGTAAAGTCTCTCTCAGAAGTATTTAATAATGAACTGTGTAAGTACCAGAGAAGTTACAGGATGCTTACAAAAAAACATATTCTATTACTTTGTCTCCCTAGTGCCCTATCCTTATCAGAGACCAAAACGATAACATCAGAAACAACTGCAATTTTTAGTAAACAGGTCTCTTCATCTTTGCTGATAAATATCAACTATTGTTTAGAACAGAATTTGAATCATTTCAAACTGAATGCATTTAGAAGGGACTTACACGATAACCTTATGGTATCTTAAGGGTTGAAATAGCTTAATTTGTATTTTTTTAAATTTATTTTTAATTTATTTTTTTTATTTATTTTTTATTGGTGTTCAATTTGCTAACATACAGAATAACCCCCAGTGCCCGTCACCCATTCACTCCCACCCCCCGCCCTCCTCCCCTTCTACCACCCCTAGTTCGTTTCCCAGAGTTAGCAGTCTTTACGTTCTGTCTCCCTTTCTGTATTTTTTTTTTTAATGGACAGAACTCTTGACAAATGTCTCCATTATTTTCTACATCTGCTTAGATAAAACTTCCACAGCTAAAGCTCCTAAGCTTTGTATATAGTTCTGAGAAAACTCCTGTGGAGTTTTAAAAGAGAACCCCTCTAATAATATATTTGAACTGCAATCAAATACCATTTTCGTCAAGAGCTTTGTTTGTTTTTTTAAACATTTTTATTTATTTATTCATAGAGACACACACACAGAGAGGCAGAGACACAGGCAGAGGGAGAAGCAGGCTCCATGCAGGGAGCCCGACGTGGGACTCGATCCTGGGTTTCCAGGATCACGTCCTGGGCTGGAGGTGGCGCTAAACCCACTGAGCCACCAGAGCTGCCCCAAGAGCTTTCTTTGTTAGCTGTTAAATCTTTAGCTGAGAGGCCCACCAATTAGGACAGTTCAAGCACTTAAAAATATGCTAGCTGTTTGCAGGTTCTGTTCTGCCGCCAAACTTGGGACTGTTTATTCAACAGATATTTTTAAGTCCCTTTGGTGCTAGGCACTGTTCTAGGTAACAGAGAAATGACCCTGAACAGAACAAAAAATAATCCCCGCCCTCATGGAGTTTATGTTATAGTAGGAGAAGACATAATAATAATAAAAAAGAAGTATAGAATATTTTAGCAAGGGAAAGGGATTTGGAGAAAAACTAAAGCAGAGCAAAAGCAAAGGGGAGTGCTTGTGAGTTGCAATTCTGAATCCAGCAGGACTCAATGAGAAATAAGATGCGGGCAGCCCTGGTGGCGCAGCGGTTTAGCGCTGCCTGCAGCCTAGGGCGTGATCCTGGAGACCCTGGATCGAGTCCCACATCGGGCTCTCTGCATGGTGCCTGCATCTCCCTCTGCCTGTGTCTCTGCCTCTCTGTGTGTCTCTATGAATAAATAAATTGAAAGAAATGTTTTAAAAAAAAAAGAGAAATAAGATGACATCTGAATGAATGTGTGAAGGAAATGAAGTACATTTGGAGAAATAACTTCAAAGAGGTGATACAGGTATCTGGAAGGATAATATTCTAGGCAGAGATAATAGCTACTTGACCCAAGCCCTGCAATTGGACCTTGCTTTGTAGTGTTTAAGGAACATCGAGGAAGTTAGTGTGGCTGGTGCAATACATCAAAGGGAAAAGAAAATAGAAGCCTAGAAAGGTGATAGTGGGTAAAATTATGGGGGGCCCAGTTGGCCATTTTAAAGGCATTGGCTGGACCTCTAAACCTAATGAAGAAGCCACTGGGAAACTTTTGAGAGCAGTGACATGACCTGAGTTATATTTTTAAAGATCACAATAACTCATATGTTAAACACAGATGACAGGGGGACAAAGCCAGAAGCAGAAGCAGGGCAATAGTAACTGGAATAATTCAGGTGAGAAATGATATCTTGTATCAGGGTAGCTACAGTGAAGGTCATGAGAAGTGGTCAGGTTGTGGATATATTTAGAAAGCAGAATGAACAGTACCTGTTCATTACTTGACAGATCTGATGTTGGGGATGACAGAAAGAAGTGGCAAGGATGACTCCTAACATTTTGACAGAGTACCTGGAAAGATGGGGATACCATTAAGATGGAAGATTTTGGGGTGAGGAGGTCTGAAAGGAAAGATCAGGGATACAGTTTTGGAAATATTGTCTGAAATATCTAATCAGACAGAGATTTGGATGTAAAGATGGCTGGCAGGCAGCTGGATATGTGACTTTGGAGCTCAGAGGGAGATCCAGCCTGGAGATACATAAACTTGGCAGTCATTACATGTACATGATGCTGGAAACCATGAGATCACCAAGGTTGTGCAAGGAAAGAAAGGTAAAAAGAATCTTGTGTAGCTCCACCAAATGTACTATAAACAATTGCTCTTCAGCAGTAACATGCACCTGGTTCTGAAATTCTGCTGCATTTTAAAACATTTAAGATGTAAATCAGTCAGTGTATTTAAAACTCAAATTTAAACTTCTGAATCCAACATGAATAAAGGGATATCTTGCTCTTATAACATCCTTAAGGTTTGTGCTAAGATAGCATTTGAGTCTAGCGATCTTGCTTTTCATCTTTAAAGCTTTGGTTTCCAGCATAATGCCTCACAGAGAAGAAATTCCAGTAACTTTTTAAAAAAGATTTTATTTATTTGAGAGATAGTGAGAGAGAGAACACGAGCAGGGAGGCGGGATAGTGGGAAAAGAAGGAGCAGACTCTCCACTGAGAAGGGAGTCCAATTTGAGCTCTATCCCAGGACCCTGAAATCATGACCTGACCCAGAGGTAGATGCTTAACCGAATGAGCCATCTAGGTGCCTGAAAATCAGTAATTATTGAGACTGAGAAATGAGTGAAAATGTATTTATGATAGCAAAGAAATTTTCAGGTCATGTTGAAATGCAAATCAACACCATGAGTTACCACCTCATGCCTATTAGAAAGGCTATCACCAAAAAGACAAGAGATAAATGCTAGAATGGATGCGGAGAGAAGAGAATCCTTATGTACTGTTGGTAGGACTGTAAATTGGTACAGCCACTATGGAAATGACCTGGAGATTCCTCAAAAAAGTTAAAACTAGAGTTACTATACATGATCCAGCAAGTCTACTCCTGGGAATACATCTGAAGGAAATGAAAACTCTATGCTGAAGAGATATCTGTGTCTCCATGTTCATTGCAGCATTATTTACAATAGCTAATAAATGGAAACAATCTATGTGTCCACTCCTGGGTGAAATTATATGTATATAATTATACACACACACACACACACACACACACACACACACACAATGAAGTATTATTCAGCCATAAAAAATGATGAAATCCTAACATTTGCAACAATATGGATAGAACCTTGAGGGCATAATTCCAAGTGAAACAGGACAGACAGAGTAAGACAAATTTCATTTATATGTGAAACCTAAAACAACAAGAGAATAAACCAAACTTGGAAAGAAAGATCAGATTTGTGGTTATCAGAGGTGGCCAGTAGGGGCAGCGGGAATTGTAGTAAGGTTATAAATAAACACTAGGATGTATTGTACAACATGATGACTATAGATAACACTGCTGTATGATATATAGGAAAGTTATTAGAGTAATCCTAAGAGCTCTCATCACAAGGAAAAAGACATTTTGCATGTGTGCTTTTTTTTTTATTAGCTTAGTTTTTATATCTCTATTAGATGATAACTGTTAACTAAACTTATTGCGGTAATCACTTCAAAATGTATGTAAATCAAATCATTATACTGTAAACCCTAAATTTATATAGTGCTATATGTCAATAGATCTCAATAAAATAGGGGAAAAACAAAGAAATATTCAGGTCATGATTCCCAATAATACAACACTTGCCCCTTTAAATGCCTAGCAGGCCCCATCCACCCTGCTCAAGGAAGTAACTAGGGAGGTATTCTGTGAACTTTCAAGTTCTAAAAGTAAACACATGGCTAGCGGCCATGTAATGGGATATCTTTCCAGTTTTGTAATAAGCAGACAAATGACCTAACAAAGAAAATGGTAGGCTCCCTGGGGCCAACGGTTGTATATTTTGTATTGCTCACCAAAAGACCAGCCTCTAAGTTCCTTCATTTGGTTCCCTTTCAGGGCTAGATGACAGAACCATGGCAACTATTTGGCAGGAACAAGGTGGTGGTTGGTGGGGGGAGGGTTGCTTAGAGAGACTGTTATAATCTATCTGACTTTTCACAGCCAAGGTCTTATCTTTGGTTGATAAATATATTACATGACTCTTTTTCATTACTTTGTACAGTGACCCCAGTCAGTCAGAGACATCCATTTGCCTAGGGCAGCAGTTCTCAAGCTTTTTGGTTTCAGGATCTCTTCGCACTCTTATTGAGGATCCCTGAGAGCTTTTGTTTATGCGAGCTGTATCTATCATATAATAGATATAATATTGCTATAACCTATCAAATTAAAAGTGAAAGCAGATACTTTTTTTAGAAGGAAGTCTTAATTAAAATAATTAGCATTTAAAAAATAGGATTACAAAAAAAATAGGATTACTAAAGTTACAATTATGTGAAAAGCATATTTTATATGGTCAAGAGTCCAGGGCAGTCTCTGTCAAATTTATGTTGGAGATTTACTCAACAAGCATTTACTGAACTTGGGTATTTGGCCACACACCATTAAAGTAGACATTTTAAAAACACAAGAATACATAAGCACACACACACAAGTGTCAGAGCAATGAACACACTATATGTTTTAACGTTTCTGGGAAACTACACTGTGTAGTTGAGAGAATGAGAGCAAAGAGAATGACAGTGAAAAGAATGTGAGAGAATGAGGGTGAAAAAGGCAAGTAATGTCTTATGGTTTTTATAAAAATTACTTTGACCTCAAGGACCCTACCCCCCAAAGGGTTTTTGCCATCCTCAGGGATACCCACACCACACTTTAAGAACTGTTTGGTCTAGGGGAAAATTAAGGTTACCACAGCAGAATCACAAAATGAGTCAATTATTTAGCTTTTGATCTCCAAAATAGCATTTTTTGAGTCTCCAGCCAGAAAAAAGTACCGAAAGTCAGGATCTGTTGAGAATGAAAAAAGATTCCTAAATCCCTGTAATTCTATTTACATATTAAAAGCAAAACCTGGGGATCTGAACAAATTTTATTTAAATCACAGGTAGAAAAAAACTGAAGTCTGAATGTGAAGAAGCAAGAAGGCAGCTGGGGGCAAAGAGGAGTCAGAGATTAGAGAAAGAGGAGATTCAAGGCCGTTTCTTTGACTGCCTTTCCTGACCTCAGTGTCAAGGTTCAACCTGGAGGAGGAAAACACTGAGAATACAGAAAGTGATGAAGCTGAAGGGAAAGCAGAGTACAGAACTGCACACTGCTTCCTGTTGGAACTCAGGGAGAAGCCTGGTTTGTGAAATGACAGCTATGCACAGGAGTTTATCCTTAGTGACATAAAAGCACAGAATGTCTAACCTAGCATTCTCATAGTTCCCTTGACTTTCATTTGTAGAGAAAGACTTAAGATCAAAAAGGTAGTCAGTTGAGGGTCAAAGGACCTGCATGGGCTAATATGGTACAAGTCAAATGAATCCCATGGTAGAGGACAGGTTCAGTCAGAGGGCTGAATAAAAGAGGTGGAGCTTCAGAGGAATCCATTAAAACAGCGAGATTCAAGGTAGAATTAAGTTAGTCAGGGCAGACTACGAAGCTCTTATTGAGTCAGAAAAGATCAGTAGGTCCCCAGCTGCCTACTTCAGCAGCAAATGCCAGCAGGGTATCTAGTGTACAAGGGCCATCAGTGTGGTGGTACAAGGACCTCAAAGCAGATACAAAGATCTCTCCTTCCAATTCTTTGAGGACTTATGAGCCTATGCTTAGGCTCACCCAGTTGTAATTCATGCTAGAAGGAAAAATGGGGTAGGGTCTAAAAAAACTGAAAATTTAACCAACAAATTAAAATCCTAAAGAGATCATTTTAATTGAGAAGCTTAAATTCCCTTTCTCCCATACCTACCCAAGGCATAGGGCCTTGATTTTAGAAAATAAATAGGCTGTTCACTGTGTATACCTATGTTGTAATCTGTCATAATTTTTTTTTTAATTTTTATTTACTTATGATAGTCACAGAGAGAGAGAGAGAGAGAGAGAGAGAGAGAGAGAGGCAGAGACACAGGCAGAGGGAGAAGCAGGCTTCATGCACCGGGAGCCCGACGTGGGATTCGATCCTGGGTCTCCAGGATCGCGCCCTGGGCCAAAGGCAGGCACTAAACCGCTGCGCCACCCAAGGATCCCTGATATTCCTTTTAAAGTGAATATGCTCTATAAGGGAGGACACGGATAAACAGTTAAGTACAGGAATTAATTCCTCAGTAGCAAGGAAGCCTGTGTTGCTGAAGAAGGAATCTTCAGGGGCCACAGATACAGAAAGATGTGAATCTAAAGATATAATAAAAATATCAACAAAATATGCAACTCAATCAAAGATTTAAAGGCAATATAAAAGCACCAAAAATATTTTTAAAATTTGTTTAAAAAAATCTTACATACAAATGGTATTATCCAAGCATGACACAAAACTTAAAAACCATGAAAGAAAAATTTCATTCGTAAACATTTAACAATTCTATATTGTCCAAAAAATGCTAAATATAAAGTAGGAAATTATACAACAAGCTGGAGATATATATAGCATGTATCACAAAGTAAGAATAATTTCCTTAAGGCAGAAGATCTTTTTATGTAGATGAACTAGAGGATATTATGCTAAGTGAAACAAGTCAGTCAGAGAAAGACAAATACTATATGATTTCATTCATATGTAGAACTTAAAAAATACAGATGAAGACAGGGGAAGGGAAGGAAAATAAAATAAGACGAAAACACAAAGGGAGAGAAATCATAGAGACGCTGAACTCTAGAAAACAAACTGAGGGTTAATTCAGGTGAGGTGGGTGGGGGGGTAATTAGGTGAAGGGCATTTAGGAGGACATTATATACAATCCATGTATGCTAAATTCTACCTCACTAATAATACAGTATATAACTAAATTGAATTTACATAAAGAATTAGAAAAAGATATCAGAAAAGGAATAACTTTTATAAATTTTAAAGAACTGTAAATGGGTAATAATTATATGAAAAGCTGTTTAACATTAATAACATTTCAAGGAATGAAAATCAAAATAAGGTGTGATTTTGTATCTGTTAGATTAGCAAAAAATGTGAACATTTAAAATAACAAATGTTATATTTACTTTTTCTTTTTTAAAAAATATTATTTATTTATTTATTCATGAAAGACACAGGTAGAAAGAGAGGAAGAGACACAGGTAGAGGGAGAAGTAGGCTCCAATCAGGGAGCTGGATGTGGGACTTGATCCTGGGTCTCCAGGATCACGCCCTGGGCTGAAGGCGGCGCTACACCGCTGAGCCACATGGGCTGCCCATATTTACTTTTTCTGTATGCCTGAAATAATTCATAATTAATAATACACATTTAGGAAAATAAAAGAAAATATCCGACATTGGCTAGAATGAGCACTTTCATATACTTTTTGTGGGAGTGCAAATCAGTATAGTCTCTGAATAGAAACTGCAATATGTATGAGAATCAAAAATAAAAGTTTTCTGTGTTCATTCTAGTTTATCCTTTGTTCTCCTCAGTATTTAAAATATTCTAAGATAAAAGCTATTTAAGGGAAAGTAAAGCACATACACAATCTTAATTAAAGTGCTGGCAATATGAGATATTCCTATGTTTGCACATGAATACAAAGATGTATGAACAAAAAGGTTTAATGGAGTACTGTTGCAAACAAAAAGGAAAAGGATACAAATGTCCATCAAGAGATGGATATTTAGTCAAATTAGAGTATCTGTCTATAAAGGAAGACCCATTAATTCATTAAAAAAAAAAAGGTAGATCTATATGTGCTGGTATGTTAATATATACGAATTAAGAGAGATTCACAATTACATACAAAATTTACTTCGGTAAAAAAGGAAAGTGTGAATCTGTGCAAAACAATTCAGGAAGAGCACGGAGGAAACTGAAAATAGTGGTTGCCTCTCTTTACACACTTTTGAATTGTTTGAGTTTTTTTTTTTATCATAATCACGTTACCTTTAAATAATTTTTAAGATATATAAATACACACATGAATAACTGATCAAACAAAAACCAAATGTAGGGGCGCCTGGGTGGGTAAGGGGTTGAGCCTTTGGCTCAGGGCATTATCCGTTGGTCCTGAGATCAAATCTTGTGTTGGGTTCCCTGGAGGGACCCTGCTTCTGTCTCTTTGTCTCTAGTGTCGCTCATGAATAGATAAATTAAATCTTTAAAAAAACAAAACAAAACAAAACAAAACAAAACAAAACAAAACAAAAAAAACCCAGATACCAAATTCATAGCCCTCTGTTCTTACCACTGCAATCTCACTTTTTCAGGGCTCTGCCGCTTCCACAGCCTTGACAACGTAGAACACCCAGATTAAAGTTCTCACCTTGCACTCATGCTCTCAAGTTCTAGGGTAAAACTGACAATGGTTGCTTGCATGTAGGTGTCCCCCACCCACCTCGGCCTCAAATACCTTTTGTCTAAACTCAAATTCTCCCATATCAAATGTGCTTCCTAAATTCTCCACTCTGGATTAAAATTCTGTTATTCTATCAACCAAGGGACTTCTACAACCACTGGCAACTGACTCACTTGGGCTACCATTTTCTAAATAGTCTTCAAGTTTTCCAGTTCTTTACTACCCCCAAAACATTCTGTATTTCTTAACATGTTCTTCTAATCATCTCATTTTTTCCAATAATCCACCTTAAGAAAAAAATCTTAGTGTCTTAGCCCACCTTTCTATACACAGCAGAAATTACTGCACATCACCTAGAGTAGACTCTGTTGCATTCCTTTATTCCTACAGAAGAAAAACCATCTTATCATCAATTTACCCCATTTGGTAACTAAGGAAAAGATACCTGTCTTCAAAAATAAAAACATATACTAGAACCCAGGTATTGTTATAAAATAGAACCTGTATCAAAAGTCCAATTGAGAAAGAAGATATTTACAGGTGAATGACTTGGGACATGTGGACCATTTCACCTCTCCTAACAATCCAAGAACTGGTTCTTGGTATGGACATATCATATTTTTTTTTCATCTATCAAAATAGTAGTAAATTTTTAAAAAGTAATATCAAGTTTTGGCAAAGGTAGGAGAAATAAGCACTTTCATTGTTTTCTGGAGGGCAGTGTAGCAATGTTTTACCTTAAAAATCTTTATACTTATTTAACTAGGTATTTTACTTCCAGGACCTGTCTTTGAGGAACTTTTGAGAGATATACACAAAATAAGGTACCAGAGGTCTAGTTAGGATAAAAAAACAAAACAAAAAACTGGAAACTACTGTTCAAGAAAAAAGTGCTCGCTTCGGCAGCACATATACTAAAATTGGAACGATACAGAGAAGATTAGCATGGCCCCTGCGCAAGGATGACACGCAAATTCGTGAAGCGTTCCATGACACAGGCAGAGGGAGAAGCAGGCTCCATGCAGGGAGCCCGACGTGGGACTTGATCCCGAGTCTCCAGGATCACACCCTGGGCCAAGGGCAGGCGCTAAACCGCTGAGCCACTCGGGCTGCCCCTGCTTCATCTTTTGAACTTAGTGTTGGCTTTTTAATTTTTCCCTTCATTTTTAAGTTTCAAAGGAGGCCACAGTTCTATAAGACTTAGCCAAGAAGTACAAGAAATTAAAAAGGTCTTATTAGAAGATGTCAAAAAAAAAAAAAAGAAAAAAAAAGGATTAGTTACCATACAATGGATAAAAGTCATTAAAAGCCACAGTTTTGGTAATTACAAAAAAAAAAATCTAATAAACAATGTTTAAAAAAATATGCTATGGCCAACTCAATTACTACATTACATATCTTTTTCTCATAGAAGTTCCATCTATGACAAGAATTTCTTCTAGAACTAATCATTCAGAAAAGCTTTAGATTTTCTAAAGAATGAGCATAGAGCATATGATGGATAATGAGAAACATATAACTCACTTTTTCATTTGGCCAATTCTTAGCTCAATTGCATCAGGTCTCCAGTCCCAAGAACAGCAGGGCTATCTCTCTTCCTAC
Source organism: Canis lupus dingo (assembly GCF_003254725.2). Lineage (NCBI taxonomy): Eukaryota > Metazoa > Chordata > Mammalia > Carnivora > Canidae > Canis > Canis lupus. Next base: position 66,045,099 of record NC_064244.1, on the reverse strand, counting down.
TACCTCTGTTGTTATTGTAAAGCAGTTTGTAATTAATATATGCTTATTTTATTCTGCTACATAACATAGCTAGACTTGTAAGCCTCTTCTACACTAAATGCTCTTTGATGACCTGCAAATATTTTTTGTCATCTTTGTATTTCACATAACAAAAGAGCAGAGGGCTTTGCATGCAGCAAGTATTCAATAACTTTGCTGAAATTATTTTATTTAATTTTTTAAAAAAAGATTTTATTTATTTATTCATGAAAGACATGGGGGGTGGGGCAGAGACACAGGCAGAGGGAGAAGCAGGCTCTATGCAGGGAGCCTAATGTGGGACTTGATCCCGGGTCTCCAGGATTATGCCCTGGGCTGAAGGTGGTGCTAAACTGCTGAGCCACTGGGCTGCCCTTGCTGAAATGATTTTAAAGGCAGAAATAAGGTTTTGAAAAACATAACACTAACAATGATAACTTTTAATATTTCCCCATGTATTTTAAGTTAACTTTAGAAAGATTACCCAAAGAGAATCTCTTTACTGGTAAAAATGGAATGAAGAGGAAAAAGAAATACAAAGTAAACAATTAGAAAAGAGGGAAGCAAAATAATCTCTGCTTATAGACAATATGAATTAATTTGTAGACAACCCTAAAGATTCCACAAAAAAGTGTCAGAACTAGTAAGTGAAGTCAGCAAAATAGCAGGATGCAAAATTAACACACAAAAATTGGGTGCATTTCTACACACTAACAATGAAAAATCTAAAAAGGAACTTAAGAAAACAACTTTATTAACAACAGAATCAAAAGAATTAAAATAGGAATTAACCAAGGAGGTGAATGATTTGTATAGTGAGAACTATAAACACTGTTGAAATAAATCATTAAATCATTAAAACATTTAAATAAATGGAAACATGTTTCATGTTCTATTGCCAGACAATATTGTTATGATGTCAGTATCACCCAAAATGATCTACAGATTCAGGAAAATCCTTATCAAAACCCCAACATTTTTGGAAGAAACAGAAAAATCCATCCTTAAATTCATGGAATCTCAAAGGACCTCAAATAGCCAAAACAATTTTGAAAAAGAACAAAGTTGAAGAATTCACACTTTCTGATTTCAAAATTTACTGAAGAGCTATCATAATCAAAACAGTGTGGTATTAGCATAAAGGCAAATGTATAGGTCAGTAGAACAGATAAAGAGCCCAGAAATAAATCCTCCTATATACTGTCAAATGACTTTTGACAAGGGTGCCAAGACTATTTATTGCGGAAATGATAAGTCTTTTCAACAAATGGTGCTGGGAAAATTGGTCCATGCAAAAGAATGAGGCTGGACTCTTATGTAACACTGTATACAGAAGTTAACACAAAATAGATTAAAGTCCAGAAGTAAGGGATAAAAGTATAAAACTCTTATGAGAAAATATGGGGCAAAAGCTTCACAATACTGGACTTGGCAATGATTTCTTGGATAGACACCAAAGGCATGGGTAACAAAGAAACAACAGACAAAATGGACTTAATGAAAATTAAAAACATCGCTGCATCCAAAAACACTATCAACAGAGCAAAAAAGCATCCCCAAAGTGAGAGAAAATATTTTCAAATCATATAACTGATGAGGAAGTAATATTCTGGATAGAGAATAACTCAAACTCAACAACACCAAAAAAAAAAAAAATCCAATTAAAAAATGGGCAAAGACTTGAATAAGCATTCTTACTAAGGAAATATGCAAATGGCCAAAAACCACACAAAAAGATGTTTGACGTTATTTCTTTTCTTTAAGATTCATTTGAGAGAGAGAGAATCCTTGAGCAGACTCCCTGCTGAGCGGGGAGCCCGATGCAAGGTTCCATCCCGGGACTCTAAGACCAAAAGTCAGATGCTTAACCGCCTGACATACTCAGGTGCCCCAAGATGTTCAACATTATTAATCATTAGGGAAATGCAAATCAAAACTACAATGAGATACCACCTTACACACATTAGGCGGACTACTATGAAAAAACCAAACAAACCAAAAACAGAAAATAACAAATGTTGCCAAGTATGTGGAGAAATTGGAACCCTTGTGAACTGTTGGTGGGAATAGAAAATGGTGTAGCTGCCGTGATGGCGGTTCCTTAACATACATATAAAAGAATTACCATATGATCCAGAAATCCCACTTCCAAGGCAATTGAAAGCAGGATTTCTGAGATGTTTGTGCATCCATGTTCATAGCAATATTATTCACAACAGCTAAAAAACAGAAGTAAACTAAATGTTCATGAACAGATGAATGGATAAGCAAAATGTGGGATATGTACAATGAAGTATTATTTAGCTTAAAAGAGGAAGGAGGATGCCTGGGTGGCTCAGCGGTTTGGCACCTGCCTTTGGCCCAGGGTGTGATCCTGGAGACTTGGGATCAACTCCACATTGGGCTCCCTGCCATGGAGCCTGTTTCTCTCTGCCTGTGTCTCTGCCTTTCTCTCTGTATCTATCTCTCATGAATAAATAAATAAAATCTTAAAAAAAAAAAAAAAAGAGGAAGAGAGATTGATATATGTAATATGTATGAACCTTGAGGACATTATGCTAAGTGAAGTCAGTCACAAAATAACAAATACTGTCAGGATGTTGTTTATTTGAAGTACTTAAAGTAGTCAAAATCAGAGCCGGAACATAGAATAGAAGTTGCTAGAGGCTGGAGAAAGGGAATGAGGAGATACTGTTTAATGGGTGCACAGTTTCAGGTTTATAAAATGAAAGAGTTACACGGTGGGACAACATTATGAGTGCCTTTAATACAACTGTACTATATACTTAAAAATGGTTAAGATGGCAACTTTTATGAGTATTTGACCACATTAAAAATAACTGGAAAAAAACATAGGAGGAAGCAAACATCCAGCACTTAACCTGGCTCTCTCAACTGTAGTTTATAAACAGATAGCAGTATCTAGGAGGTATTCTTGACCAAAAACCCCTCAAAGTCTTATTCTGATCAAGGCTTCAAATTTAACTACTGGTTAGGAAGAAATACAGGGTATAGAGTCACATGCTAAGACTGTGGAGACAGAATTGGCAAAACACAGTTTGAAACATTTTATAATATAGATAATGTTTTCTTAATACATGTATGTACTCCATTTAGCTCCTGATTTGATAAAAATACTTAGGACATAACTGGGGCATTTTCAATAGTGAATAAATATTTGATGATATTAAAAAACCATTGTTAAATTTTTTTTTAGATATCAAAATGATCTTATGGTTGTTAAAAATAAAAAAAGTCCTTATCATTTAGAAATATAGATTAAAATATTGACAAATGGGGGCCTCTGGGTGGCTCAGTGGTTAAGCATCTATCTGCCTTTGGCTCAGCGTGTGATCCTGGGGTCCTGGGATCGAGTCCCACATTGGGCTCCCTGCAGGGAGCCTGCTTTTCTCTCTGCCTATGTCTTTACCTCTCTCTGTGTGTGTCTCTCATAAATCAATCAATCAATCAATCAATCAAATCTTAGAGAAATATTTACAAATTAAATGATACAATGTTTGGGATTTCAAATTATTTGGGGCAGGAGGGATTGTGAATGGTTGTACCAATGAAATAAGATTGACCATATACTGATCATTGTTGAAGCTAACTGATAATTTAAAAGTGCTTATATCATCCTATTCTACTTTTCTATGTTTAGGATTTTTCATTATAAAAAGTTGTAAAAAGTCTTTGAAAATTTTAAATTATAAGCTAAGTATTTTTCTTATAATTAAATTTACAGCATTTATTAGTCGCAATAATTTTTAAACGAAAAGGGAAAGAAACATCAGGCAACAGGTGTCTCAATTATCTAAGTTCACGTTAAGTGGAGAATACAAATGCTGATGTGGTTAACAAACAACAAAAGCAACAACTAAAGGTTTATTTATTACATCCAGTACTTTTTGTAAAAAAATATTTAATTAGTTGAGAGAAAGAGAGTGAGCATGAACAGGGGTGAGTGTAGAGGGAGAAGTAGGCTCCCTGCTAAGCAGGGAGCCAGAGTTTGGGCTCTATTCCAGGACCCTAGGATCATGACCTGAGTTGAAGATAGTTAACCAGCTGAGCTACTCAGGTGCCCCAATATCCAGTATTTTTAATATCTATCTAATATCACTGACTTCCTTATAACCTTTTAAAATTTTGGTTTTAACATTCAACTCAGTAAGAATAATTACTAATATAAGAATAAGTAAAACCTTATAATTCTTTGGCAGTTTGAAAGAAATATTTTACATTTATGTGCAACTTACCTGCTGTAAAATCTGCAGTGAGATCAATAAATGCGTGAGAATGTGGAATTCGCATTTTACTTTTAGTGGTCAATGCAGGATGCCATGATAAATTCCTAAAAAATAAAAATAAAAAAAAAAATAATTTTCTTAAGGGAAATATCAAATAAGCATTGTTTTCAAACAGAAAAATCCCTGCCTGTAAGATATTTTAAAAATTTATTGATTTTTGTTGAGATATTTCTCATACCATAAAATTCACTCTTTTATTAGAGTATATAATTTAATGGTTTTAGTATAGTCACAGTTTGTAAACAACACCATTATGGACTTGGAAAAAATTTTCTTTACCTCAAAAAGAAACCCTGTATCCATTAGTTACTTCTCTTCTCCCCTCCCTATAGCCCTTAGCAAATACTAATTTGCTTTTTATAACTATGATTTTCCCTATTCTGGACATTACTTATAAATGGAATCTGGTTCTTCCATATAGAATAATAATTTTAGGTTGATTCATGTAGCATATGTCAATACTTCAGTCCTTTTAATGAATGGCTGAATGATATTTCACTGTATATTTGTATTTTTGTTTATTCATTTATCTGTTGATAGACATTTGGCTTGTTTTCACTCTTGGCTATTATAAATAATGGTACTATGAATATTCATGTGCAAGTTTTTATGTGGACATGTTTTCAATTCTTTTGGGTATATATTTAAGAATTGCTGGGTCACGTGGTAACTGTACGTTTAACTTTCTGAGGAACTGTCAAATTACATTCCAAAGTGGATTTAGCACTTATGTTCTTAACTAGCAACGTCAGAGGGTTCCAGCTCCATTTTTAAATCAAAACTTATTTATTGCCCCTTTGTTTTATTATTGTGCGGTTAGACTTGTATTTTCCTGATGGCTAATGATGTTGAACATATTTTTACGTGTTTACTGGCCATTTGTACATCTTTGGAGAAATGTCTACTCAAATCCTTTGCCTATTTTTAAGTTAGACTATTAAATATAGTGTTTTACTTTTAAGTTGCAAAAGTTCTCACATTCTTAAGATTTTATTTACTTTATTTATTCGTGAGAGACACAGAAAGAGAGAGAGAGGCAGAGACACAGGCAGAGAGAGAAGCAGGCTCCATGCAGGGAGCCCGATGTGGGACTCGATCCCAGGTCTCCAGGGTCAGGCCCTGGGCTGAAGGTGGCACTAAACCGCTGAGCCAGCTGGGCTGCCCAGTTATCACATTCTAAATAGTGTCTTTTCACTTCCTTGATAGTGTCCTGTGATGTAGTTTTTAATTTCCATGAATCCTGCTCACCTATTTTTTTTGTTGATTATTCTTATGCTGTCATATCTAAGAATCCATTTCAAAATCCAAGTTCATCTAGATTTACTCCTATGCTTTCTCCTGAGAATTTTTTAGTTTTAGCTCTCATATTTGTCTTTGATTCTTTTTTTTAAGAAAAAATGATTTAATGATTTAATATTATCATAGATGTTGTTTCCCAGACAATAAAGAATGATGATGATTATCTCTTATGAATATTAATTCCAACATTTTGAGCTAAGGAAAAGAATAAATTTAGACCCTTACCTCAGACCATATATCAAAAAGTAACTAAAAATGGATCAAAGGGTTAAAACTATAAATCTTTTGAATGAAAACATATGGGAAAATCTTCATGACTTTGGATTTAGAAATGGATTTTCAGGTATAACACCAAAAGAACAAGCAACAAAAGAAAAAAATAGATGAATTAGGTTCATTAAAATTAGAAACTTGTACATTACAGGATACTATCAAGGAAGTAAAAAGACAATTCCATAGAATGGGAAGAAAATACTTGCAAATATCTCTGATAAAGGCCTAGTATCTAGACTACATACAAAACTTTTATAACTCAACAATAAAAACAATCTGATTTAAAAATGGGCAAAGGACTAGATATTTCTCCTAAGAATATCACAAATGGCTACTAAGCACATCAAAAGATGGTCACATTTTAGTCATAAAGGAATTTTTATTTTTATTTATTTTTAGTCATGAAGGAATTGTAATAGAAGACCATGATGAGAAACTATTTCACAACCACTAGGATGGCAAAAATCAGAAGCCAAAAAATAGTAAGTGTTGGGGAGGAGGTAAAGAAATAGGAAATCTTGTACACTGCTGGTAGGAATATAAAATGGTACACTGGTTGTAGAAAACGGTTTGGCAATTCTTCAAAAAATTAAACATAAAATTACCACATGACTCTGCATTTCTATACTTAGGTATATACCCATAACAACTGAAAACACATATTCAAACAAATAATTGTACATGAATACTCTTAGCAGCACTACTCACAACAGCCCAAAACTGGAAATGACCCAAATGTACACCAACAGATGAATGTAATAACAAAATGCCATTCATAAAATAAAAATATTATACAGCTAAAAAAAAACCCACCTAAATTACTGATACATGGTGTAACATGGATGAACACTAAAACATTGTGCTGGGCAACCTGGGTGGCTGGCAGTTTAGCGTCGCCTTCAGCCCAGGGAGTTATCCTGGAGACCCAGGATGGAGTCCGGTGTCGGACTCCCCGCGTGGAGCCTGCTTCTCCCTCTGCCTGTGTCTCTGCCTCTCTCTCTCCCTCTCTCTCGTGAATAAATAAATAAAATATTTAAAAAACCCCCAAAAAACATTGTGCTATAAGAAAGAAGCCAGACACTAAAGGTCATATCCTCTATGATTTCATTTCGATGAAATATAAGCAATAGAAAAATCCACAGAGAGAGAAAGCAGATTAGTGGTTGCCAAGGACTGGGAGTAGGGGTAAAGGGAAAATGATTGTTTAATAGGTACAGGGTTCCCTTTAGGAATGATGAAAAGCTACTTGAAGTACATGATGGTTGTAAAACATTGTGAATATATGAAATATCATTAAATTGTACACTTTATATGGTTAATTATATATAATTTTATTTCATTATAAAAAACAACCATATATGCCTCATTCAGTTTCCTCTAATGTGAACATCTAATATAACCATAGTACAATTATCAAAACCAAGAAGGTCACTCTGGTAAACTATTATGAACTATAGAAGAAAGAGCAAGCCTAAATAAAATAATTTCTCAATTCCTCATCAGAATACACTCCAGTGTCAAAGTCATTCTCATTTATCAAGGCCCTGCTTTGCATTTCTTACTGGTATCTGAGTATACTTTTCTCTACTAATAGCAGTTTTTAAGATGTAAGCTCCTCTGAGGGGCTTCTGGGTGGCTTAATAGATTTACCATCTGACTCTTGATATTGAGTCTGGTCATGATCTCAGGGTTGTGGGATTCTCTTTCTGCTTCTCCATCTGCCCTTCCTCCCATTCTCTCTCTCTCTCTTTCTCTTTCTCTCTCTCTCTCTCTTCCTCGTCCTCCTCCTCCACCTCCACTTCCTGGAGAAAAAAAAAAGAGCTGTAAGCTCCTCTGGATACCCCGATTCATGTATTTATCTATTTACATTGCCTAACCAGGACATGGCTCCCAAATAGTGGCTGAAATGAATCATGGTCTATAGTCAGCAAATATTTGCTGGATTATGTCATAGTATCAAGTAGCATTTCCTATTCTTCTCTACCTCTAGTGAGAACATGCAATGTTTTTCCCCGCAATACTATGTATGGTCGAGTGAAATATGGAAGCCTAGGTATGCCATCTCCAAAGAGAACTTTAAGGTTAATTAATAAGTCCAACTGAATTATCAATATAGCATCTAAGTGACTGGGTAGCAAACAAGATTTATTTGGACTTGGTTTTGATGTATCGGGAAAGCAGAGAGAAACAAATGACTAATATGCTCTAGGCAGGTGAATCTTGGGAAAAAGAATAAGCATTCAGCAGGAGGATTTTCCCTCCACCAGGGGTCCATGTTCTACAAACATTAACTTCTTCCCAAAATCCTTATGCATACTTTTTAGCATACAATAGGCCTCATCTGTTGCCAAAATAAGACCGTAAAAACAAAATTAAGCAAATGCTCGAATAACCTGATTTTATTACTTTAATCAAAATTCCATAATATAAGGTTATGGCAGTAAGATATAAAAGTGAGAAATTGTATTCAGCATTTAGTGTAAGGTAATTCAATGCCAAGCATTCATGTCATGTTATTCTTTCATACTACACAAGGTTAGAAATGCCTATAATAATTTCAATCAAGTCCAATTTAAAAATGGCTGGTTCACTTCTTTTTTCTTTCTTTTTTTTCTTTTTTATGATAGTCACACAGAGAGAGAGAGAGGCAGAGACACAGGCAGAGGGAGAAGCAGGCTCCATGCACTGGGAGCCCGACGTGGGACTCGATCCCGGGTCTCCAGGATTGTGCCCTGGGCCAAAGGCAGGCGCCAAACTGCTGCGCCACCCAGGGATCCCTTCACTTCTTTTTAAGCTAGACCATTTATTCATAGGTTCTTTAAATTCTAAGCATTAAATTATTTTTAATTACTAACAAAATAATCAGATGTAGGCTAGAGAGATTCTACAACAAGTTTAACCCAAAGTCATTTCAGAAGAGCTTCCTAATGTTCCCAAGAAATTTGTAATTATAAGTCAAAAGTGAATTAAAAAATATAAGCTTCTACAGAATTGAGCTCAATGAGGTTATGTGGTTGTCCTTAATTACTGCCTGAGAAATTATTGATCTTATTCCTTAAAGAATTTTTTATAGATTTGCTTTGAAATAAGTTTTGGAAAACTTCAACTAACTCCTAGACAAAAATGTACACTTCAAATAAAGAATTTAAAAGAGCAATAAAACAAAAATGATAAAGTAGCAGACTATGGGCCAAATTCAGCATGAAGATTTTTTTTTTAATACTTTGAATTCACTGGTAAAATTCATTTATTTATTAAAGATTTTATTTATTTACTCATGAGAGATACGCACACACAGAGAGGTAGAGACACAGGCAGAGAGAGAAGCAGGCTCCATGCAGGGAGCCTGATGTAGGACTTGATCCTGGATCAAGCCCTGGGCCGAAGGCAGGCACTAAACCGCTGAGCCACCCAGGGATCCCCTCACTGGTAAAACTTAATACAAAATCGGATTTTACATAAAAATCTGATTTCCAGCTTCTCTTGAAATTACCAGGTCTGATAACAAACTGGCCCTTTCCAGACAAGGGCTATACTGCCTATGGTCAGCCAATGTCCCCACCTTCCCAAATTGCTTCACTCATTTTGATTTCTTTTTGGGTTCATCTAGACATTCGAGTTTGCAACTCCTAACAAAATATTAATTATAATATTCCCTTCCAGAACACTTCAAATCAATATTCAAGGTCTTCACAGTATTTTAACTTTTATATTTGTTACCTATACTCTGTTAATTTACAATAATATCTCTTAAAAGGCAGTTAATATCTCTCTTAAAAGGCAGGTGTAAGTTAATCCTTATACTTTACTAGCTTATGGGGACAGGGAGAAGGGAAGAGCTATTCTTTCTTTTTGTGATGCATTTTAAGATAGCTGAAAACTAAATGTATATGCAGTTGTATACTAAAATTCAATTGTCTAAAAATTTAGAGTTGAAAATAAAATTCATTTCTCCTTCTACCTTTACCTTTGTTCTCTGTACAAATCAGTTTTTTGCTAAGAAGCAACAGACACCATCTTTATAAGCAACTGTATTCATATAAACTATAATCTTCTCATATATATGCTCAACTCCATTTGAAGACCATGGTCACAAATACAAACTGTTCTGATTACAAAGGAAGAAACAGCAGAGATGAAAAAATGGGCAGTTCTGAGCCGTTTCGAGTATATTCATTGACATTTCTTGACTTCTGTAGAACATTACAATTATTAGCTACCCACCACCCCACCCTACAGGAAACATAATTATATCAAGGTGTTCTAATTTGTGGGCACTATTACCCTTAATCTCAAAGAATAGCATTTATCAAAGAATGAATTTCAATGTAATTAATGTCACCTGTAGCTTTTAGCTGCTTATGGTAACTGCTCTTTGAAATGACTTTTTGACTCAAATGACTTTGAAATGACTGCGAATCCACCCACTTTTCAGTGATCAGTCTACCAAATTATCATTATTTTAGATATACAGATAAAAGCAATTACCAGGAGATGGGTATAGCATGCTTTTCCAAGCTCTCTAGTTTAGTCTAGTGGTCTTCAATCATTTTTGCTCAGATAGGCTCTAAAGGAATCTTTGAAAACTATGTATCCTTTAACACAGTAAGTTCACTTCTAAAAAAAAGTAGTAATCTAAATATTTTCATCAGTTTAAACAGCTACAAAATATGTAATTTTCAAATCTACCAGAATTCTTAAGATGTTATAATAAAATACTCTTTAAAAAGTATATCCAGTGGAATATAAATATCATGTTGAATTTTTACCCATTATTCTCCATAGAAAAACTGCATCAAGAAGATTGCTGGAAAAGATGGGGGAACAGGAGGACCCCCTAAGCTCATCTCATCCTATATATACAACTAGATAACACTCACAGTGTAATTAAATAACCTGGAAAAAGACCCAAAGATTGGGAGAACCAATTCCCAAACTAAATATAGAGAACAGGTCACATCTAAGAGGATAGGAAGGGCAAGACAAAGTGGGGAGCTAAAAGGTGGGGAGCTAAACAGACCAGCAGGCAGGAGGGAGGGATACTATAGGGAGAGAAACAGACTCTCACTACAGGCAACCTCACAGGGAGACAAATCCCCCTAACATTGGGCTTTGAAAAACAAAAGGACCAAATTTCAGGAGTTCTTACAACCGGCAGGACTTAAAACTTGAAACTTTAAAAATCACTGGGCTCCACACTCTGGAGGAACCATAAGGTGAGAGAACATGGAGTCACTGTCCTGAAAGAGCACAATAAACAGCTTGAAGAGATACAGCATAGAAGCAGCAGTTTGAAAAGTGCCAGGGTCATACTTCTCAGAGCGTGTGCTGGAGGGGCAGGCTTCCATGGGAGACTTTTTTAGGAACAAAGAGGTTGGCAGGTGGTACTCCCCACGCCAGCCTCCCAGCATACATACATGTCCATCTGCGGGAAGCAGTGCAGTGCCAACACTCCCAAGCTTACTTGCTTATATTGCAAGTCCTGCCCCAGCAAAACCCTTCCCCCAGAGGACCCACACAAACCTTGCTAATGCTGTGCACTGAAACCCACATACTTTGTGGACCTATTCCCTCCAAACCAGCTGGCCTTAGTAATGGTGACTGCAGCTTCCCTCCTGCAAAGACATGTTTGCAAACCTTGCAAAAACTGCAGGTCTGATTTGACAAACTATGTGGATCCACAGCCTCAAATATGCTCTTGGCTAGAGCACATTCAAAACAGTGCCAAAAGCCTGGCAGTATGCAAGCAGCCCCAACAAGTCCCAGAACAACCACAAAGTAACTCCTGCCTCAAAGAGAGGGAAAGATAACCACATACACTAGTCAGACCATGGACACAGCAGTGGGCTAGGAGCAGATAGCTGGTCTGACTACAGACTGCATCCACCAATCAAAGCTTCTCAGAGGATGACACAGGGTACTCTGCAGTTTGGTGCTACTGCATCTCTGACAAACACCTGGTCTGTCTCAACTCAAGCCCAATGTGGCCTCAGACTGGCCTACTAGCGAGACAGGGACCAAATAAAGCCCACAACAGGCAAAGAGAGCCATTGAGGATGACTGGACTGAAGGCAAAAGCAGCTCAGCCACAAAAGTAGGGCACAGGCAATACACATAGGAGATAGTCCTTAAATGCCAGGTTCTGGTAAACAGGTAACACTGCACTGCAGGGCACTACATGACCTTTTCTTCAAAAAGCCATAATTTTCAAGCGCAGGAGATGTAGCTACTTTGTTAGTACACAGAAACAGACCAAAGAGTTAGAATGAGGAGACAGAGGAATATATCCTGAATGAAAGACCAGGGCAAATCACAGCAAGAGACAAAAACAAAACAAAGATAAATAATATGCCCAATAGTGAATTTAAACTAATGATCATAAAGATACTCACTGGGTTTGAGAAAGAGTTGAGGACTTTGGTGAGACCCTTAACAATGAGACAGAAATTATACACAGGAATCAATCAGAGATGAAGAATCAGCAACTGAAATTAAATATATACTAGAAGGAATCAATAGTTGACTAGAGGAAGCAGAAGAATGGATTAGCAACTTGAGGACCCAGTAATGAAAAGGAATCAAGATGAACAGGAGAGAAAGAAAAAAATACAAAATGAGAATAGACTTTTGGAACTCAGCAACAACATCAAATTTACTAACATTTTCATTATAGCAATCTCAGAAGGAGAAGAGAAAGAAAAGAGGGCAGAAGTTTTATTTTCATAAATAATAGCTGAAAACTTCCTGAACATAAGGAAGGAAACATATCCAGACCTAGGAGATGGCAGAGATCTCCCAACAAAATCAACCCAAGGAGGTCCACATCAAGATACATAATATTAAAATGGCAAAAAGTAGTGACAGAGGGAGAATTTTAAAAGCAGAAAGAGAAAACAGTTACAAACAAAGGAAACCCCAAAAGGCTATCAGCTGATTTTCAACAGGAACTCTGGAGGCCAGATTGAGTGGCATGATATAGTCAAAGCGCTGAATGAAAGAATATTCAGCAAGGCTATCATTTAGAATAGAAGGAGAATATAAAGAGAATATAAAGAGTTCTGAGACAAATAAAAGTTAAAGGAATTCATGACCACTAAAGAAGTCCCATAATAAATCTTAAAGGAGACTCTGTGTGAAAATGGCAGAACATAAGGATAGCATGAAAAGTAGGAAGCCTGAGAGCAGAAAAATAAGTATATTGTAAAAATCAGTCAAGGGATTCACAAAATAAAAGGATGTAAAGTATAACACTATATATCTGGGGAGGTGGAGGAGAGTAGCAAAGAAAGGGTTCAAACTTAAGTGATCATCAACTTAACATAGACTACTCTACGCAGAAGAAGTTACATACAAATCAAATGGTAACCGCAACCAAAAACCAGTAGCAGATATAAAAAAAAAATAAAGGGAAAGGAATCTAAATATATCACTCAAGAATGACAACAAACCATGAGAAAAGAGAGCAAGAGAAGAACGGACTACAAACAAACAACTAAAACAAGTAATAAAATGGCAACTACGTACATAACTATCAATAATTACTTTGGAAATAAGTGGACTAAATGTTCCAATCAAAAGACATAGGGTGACAGAATGCATAAAATGCAAGGCGCATTGCTGCCTACAAGAGACTGATTTAAGACCTAAAGATTCATGCAAACTGAAAGTGAAGGGATGGTGAAGCATTTATGAAGCATATGGAAGCAAAAAGAAAGCCAGGATAGCAATACTTACAGCAAACAAAATAAAGTTTAAAACAAAGACTGAAACAAGAGAAAGACACCATATAATCATAAAAGAATCAATCCAACAAGGTAATATAGTAATTGTAAATATTTATGCACCTGACATAGGGGCACCCAAGTATATAAAAAAGTTAATAACAAACATAAAGGGACTAAGTGATAGTAATATAATAGTAGTATTGGACTTTAACATCCCACTTACATCATGGACAGATCACCCAAGGAGAAAATCAACAAGGAAACAGTGGCTTTGAATGACACATTGGACCACATGGATTTACTAGATATATTCAAAAATTCCAACCTAAAACAATAGAATACATTTTGTTTTCAAGTGCACATGGGTCATTTCCAGAATAAATCACACATTAGGTTACAAAACAAGTCTTAACAAATTGAAAAAGATAGAAGTCATACCATGGATCTTTTCTGACCACAACACTATGAAATCAGAAATCAACCACAAGAGAAAAATATGGAAAGAGCACAAATACATGAAGGTTAAATAACATGCTTCTAATAATGGATTGGTCAACCAAAAAATCAAAGAGAAAATAAAAAAATACATGGAGGCAGAATACTTGAGTTGATTTCAGCTCAGGTCATGATCTTAGGGTTATGAGATTGAGCCCAGTATTGGGCTCCATGCTGGGTGTGGAGCCTGCTTAAGATTCTCCCTCTCCTCTCCCTCTGTTCCTTCCCCTCACCCCCCAAATACATAGAGACAAATGACAATGAAAACACAATGCTCCAAAATCTGCATGATACAGCAAAGATTCTCTAAGAATAAGTTTATAGCAAAATGGACCTACCTCAAGAGCAAGAAAAATCTACAACCTAACCTTACACCTAAAGGAACTCAGAAAAGAACAAACAAAACCCCAAACCAGTAGCAGAAAGAATGTAATAAAGATTAGACCAGAAATAAACAAAATAAAAACTAAAAAAAAACAATAGAACATAGACACTCAACCGCTGAGCCACCCAGGCATCCCAATGAATAATTATATACCAACAAATTGGACATACTAGAAGGAGTGGATAAATTTCTAGAAACCTACAACCTCCTAAAACCAAATAAGGAAGAAATAGAAAATTTCAACAGATAGATTACAAGCAGTGAAATGGAATCACTACTCAATTCAATCAAATCCCAAAAAACAAAAGTCTAGGACCAGATGGCTTTAGATGAAATCTATCAGACATTTAAAGAGGTAATACCTGTTCTTCTCAAACTATTAAAAAAATAAACAGGAAAGAAAACTTCAAAATTTATTCTATGAGCCCAGCATTACCCTGATACCAAAACCCCATAAAGATACCACTAGTAAAAATAAATAAAAAATAAAAAAGATACCACTAGTAAAGATAACTAGAGGCCAATATTCCTGATGAACATAGATGCCAAAATTCTCAATAAAATACAAACTGAGTACAACAGTACATGGAAAGAAATCATTCACCATGATCATATAAGATTTTTTTTTAAAAGATTTAATTTATTCATGAGAGACAGAGAGAGAGAGGCAGAGACATAGACAGAGGGAGAAGCAAAGCAGGCTCCTCACAGGGAGCCCGATGTGGGACTCGATCCCAGGACAGGGATCACGCCCTGAGCCAAAGGCAGACGCTCAACCACTGAGCCACCCACACGTCCCCAATCATGTAAGATTTATTCTTGGGTTGCAAGTGTGGTTCAATATCTATAAAATCAATCAACATGATACATTATATCGATAAAAGAAAGGATAAAACCATATGATTATTTCAATAGATGTAGAAAGAGCATTTGACAAAGCACAACATTCATTCATGATTACAATTGTGGACAAGGTAGGTTTACGGGGAACATATCTCAACATAATAAAGGCTTAATATGAAAAACCACAGCTACTATCATCTTAAATAGAGAAAAACTGAGAGCTTTTCCTCTGTAGTCAGGAACAACACATGGATGTCCACTCTCATCACTTTTATTCAACATAGTACTGGAAATCCTAGCCACAGCAATCAAACAACAAAAAGAAATAGAAGACATCCAAATCAGCAAAGAAAAAGTAAAACGTTCACTATTTGTGGATGACATGACACTATCTATATATGTATAGAAAACCTGAAAAACCCCACCAAAAAACTGCTAGAACTGATAAACAAATTCAATATAGTGATACAGCACTTCCATACATCACCTAGGGCTCATCACAATTGTAAAGTTGCAGGATACAAAGCTAATGTACCAAAGAGGTGAAAGACCTATATTCTGAAGACTGTTAAACATGTATGAAAGAAACTGAAGGTAACACAAAGAAATGGAAAGACATTCTATGCTCATGAAATCAGAAACACTAATACTGTTAAAATATCTACACTACTCAAAGCAATCTACACATTTAATGCAATCCCTATCAAAACACCAACAGTTTTCACAGAGGTAGAACAATCTTAAAATTTGGATGGAAACACACAAGACAATGAATTAGCCAAAGCAACCTTGAAAAGAAAAACAATGCTAGAAGCATCACAATTCCGAACTTCAAGTTATATTACAAAGCTGTAGCGATCAAAATAGTAGCTACTGGCACAAAAACAGACACATAGATCAGTAGAACAGAATAGAAAACATAGAAATGAGTGCACAACTGTATGGTCAATTAACCTTCAACAAAACAGGAAAGAAAATACAATGGGGAAAAGACAGTTTCTTCAACAAATGATGTTGGGAAAACTGGACAACAACATGCAAAAGAATGAAACTGGATCACTTTCTTACACAAAAATAAACTCAAACTGGATTAGGGACCTAAATGTAAGACCTGAAATCATAAAAATCTTAGAAGAAAGCACAGGAAGTAATTTCTTTGACATCAGGTATAGCAATATTTTTCTTGATGTTTCTTGATGCAAGGGAAACAAAAACAAAAATAAGCTATTGGGACTATATTAAAATAAAAAGCCTCTGCCAGCAAAGGAAACAATCAGCAAAACTGAAAGACAACCTACTGAATGGGAGACGATACTTGCAAATGACAATTCTATAAAGGGTTAGTATCCAAAAATATATAAAGAAGTTATACAACTCCACACCCCAAAATGAATAATTAAAAAAGGCCAGAAGACATGAATATACATATTTCCAAAGACATACAGATGGCCAACAGATACAAGGAAAAGGTGCTCCACATCACTGATCATCAGCAGGGAAACACAAATAAAAGCCACAATAAGATATCATCTCCTACGTGTCAGAATGGCGAAAATCGACAACACAAAAAACAACAGGTGTTGGCAAAGATGCGGAAAAAGAAGAACCCTCTTGCATTGTTGGTGGGAGTGAAACCTGGTGCAGCCATTGTGGAAGATCCTCATAAAGTTAAAAATAGAAGCATTCTATGATCCAGCAATTACGCAACTAAATATTTACCCAAAGTATACAAAAATATAAATTCAAAGGGATACACACACTCTGATGTTTATAGCAGCATTACCTACAATAGCAAATTATGGAACCAACCCAAATGCCGATTGATGATTAATGGATAAAGAATATATGGTAAATATATACAATGGAATGTCTCTCCTCTATAAAGAAGAATGAAATCTTGCCATTTGCAACAACATGGAGAGAAGACGAGAGAAAACACAAATACCATTATGATTTCAATCATAAGTGGCATTTAAGAAACAAAACAAATCAGCAAAGGGGAAAAAAAGAGGCAAACCAAGAAACAGACTCTTAAGTATAGAAAACAAACTGAGGGATGCCTGGGTGGCTCAGTGGTTGAGCATCTGCCTTTGGCTCAGGGCGAGATCCCAGGGTCCTGGGATCAAGTCCCTTATTGGGCTCCCCAAAGGGAGCCTGCTTCTCCTTCCGCCTATGTCTCTGCCTTTCTCTGTGTGTCTCTCATGAATAAATAAATAAAACCTAAAAAAAAAAAAAAAAAACAAAAAACTGATGGTTACCAAGAGGTATGTGGTTGAGGGGATGGGCTAAATAGCAAATAAGGAGTACAGTTGTGATGAGCACTAGGTGATGTATGGAAATGCTGTATCACTATACTGCACACCTGAAACTAGTATTACACAATATGTAAATTAACTGGAATTTAAATAAAAATGTAAAAAAAGAGAAAGAACTACAGGCCAATATCTCTGTTGAATACACATGCAAAAATCCTCAACAAAATAGTAGCACACTGAATCAAAGAACATATTAAAAAAATCATTCACCACAATCAACTGTGATTTTTCCTGGGATGCAAGGGTGGTTCAATATTCATAAATCAAAGTGATACGTTGTATTAATAAGAGAAAGGATAGAGGTGCCTGAGTGGTTCAGTCAGTTATATATCTGACTTGCAACTCAGGTCATGATCTCAGGGTTCTGGGATCAAGCTCTTAGTAGGGCTCCAGACTTAGAGTGGGGAGTCTGTTTGTCCTTCTCCTTCTCCCGCTACTCCTCCTCCTACTTATGCTGTCTCTCTCTCAAATAAATAAAACCTTAAAACAAAAAAAGAGAAAGGATAAAAACCATACGATCATTTCAATAAATGAAGAGAAAGCATTTGACAATGTACAACATTCCTTCATGATAAAATCCCTCAACAAAGGAGGTTTAGAGGAAACATAGCTTAACATAATAAAGGCCATATATGAAAAACCCACAGCAAACATCATATTCAATGGTAAAAAGAAAAAGCTTTTTCCTTGTGGTCAGGAATAAGACAAGGATGTCTACTCTCACCACTTTATTTAAAATTCTACTAGATGTCTTCACCACAGCAATCAAACCACATATAGGAAAAAAGGGCATCCAGTTGGAGAACCATTTACCATTCAAATGGTCCTCAAAAGAAGCAGGAGTAGCAATCATCATACCAGATAAATTAAACTTTATCCCAAAGACTGTAGTAAGAGATGAAGAGGGACACTATATCATACGTAAAAGGGTCTATCCAAAAAAAGGACCTAACAATCATGAATATTTATGCCCCTAATGTGAGAGCTGCCAAGTATATCAATCAATTAATAACCAAAGTTAAGACATACTTATATAATAATACCCTAATACTGGGAGACTTTAACACAGCGCTTTCTGTAAATCACAGATCTTCTAAGCACAACATCTCCAAAGAAACAAGAGCTTTAAATGATACACTGGACCAGGTGGATTTCACAAATATTTACAGAACTTTACATCCAAATGCAACTAAATACACATTCTTTTCAAGTGCACATGGAACTTTCTCCAGAATAGACCACATACTGGGTCACAAATCAGGTCTTAACAGATCCCAAAAGATTGGGATCATCCTCTGCATATTTTTAGACCATAATGCTTTGAAACTAGAACTCAATCCCAAGAAGAAATTTGAAGAAACTCAAACACGTGGAGGTTAAAGACCATCCAGCTAAAAGATGAAAGGGTCAAACAGGAAATTAAAGAACAATTCAAGAGATTCATGGAAACTAAAGATTCATGGAGAATGAAGATACAACCATTTAAAATCTTTGGGATACAGCAAAAACAGGCCTGAGGGGGAAATACATCACAATACAAGCATCCATCAAAAAACTGGAAAGAACTCAAATACAAAACCTAACCTTTCACCTAAAGGAACTGGAGAAAGAACAGCAAATAAAACGTACACCCATCAGAAGAAGAGAGTTAATAAAGATTCAAGCAGAACTCAATGAAATAGAGACCAGAAGAACTGTGGAACAGATAAAAAAACCAGGAGTTGGTTCTTTGAAAGAATTAATAAGATAGATAAACCATTGTTTATTAAAACAAAAGAAAAAACAAAAGAAAAAAGACTCAAATTAATAAAACAAAAAAGACTCAAATTAATAAAATTATGAATGAAAAAGGAGAGATCACAACCAATACCAAGGAAATACAAATGATTTTAAAAATGTATTATGAGCAGCTATATGCCAATAAATTGGGCAATCTAGAAGAAATGGATGCATGTCTGGAAGGTATTCCAAACTACCAAAACTGGAACAGGAAGAAACAGAAACCTGAACAGGCCAATAAGCAGGGAGGAAATTGAAGCAGTCATCAAAAACCTCCCAAGACACAAAAGTCCAGGGCCAGATGGCTTCCCAGGTGAATTCTATCAAACGTTTATAGAAGAAACAATACCTATTCTACTAAAACTGTTCAGAAAGATAGAAAGAGATGGAATAATTCCAAACTCGTTCTATGAGGCCAGTGTCACCTTAATTCCAGAACCAGACAAAGACCCCACCAAAAAGGAGAATTATAGACCAATATCCCTGATGAACACAGATGCAAAAATTCTCAACAAGATACTAGCCAATAGGATCCAACAGTACATTAAGAAGATTATTCACCATGACCAAGTGGGATTTATCCCTGGGGTGCAAGGCTGGTTCAACACTTGTAACACAATCAATGTGATAGATCATATCAACAAGAGAAAAAACAAGAACCATATGACCCTCTCAATAGATGCAGAGAAAACATTTGACAAAATACAGCATCCATTCCTGATCAAAACTCTTCAGAGTGTAGGGATAGAGGGAACATTCTCAGCATCTTAAAAGCGGCGTGCGAAAAGCCCACAGCAAATATCATTCTCAATGGGGAAACACTGGGAGCCTTTCTCCTAAGGTCAGAACATGACAGGGATGTCCCTCTCACCACTGCTATTCAACATAGTACTAGATGTCCCAGACTCAGCAATCAGGCAACATAAAGAAATAAAAGGCATTCAAATTGGCAAAGAAGAAGTCAAACTCTCCTCTTCACAGATGACATGATACTGTACATAGAAAACCCAAAAGACTCCACCCCAAGATTGCCAGAACTCATACAGCAATTCGGCAGTGTGGCAGGATACAAAATCAATGCCCAGAAATCAGTGGCATTTCTATACACTAACAATGAGACTGAAGAAAGAGAAATTAAGGAGTCAATCCCATTTACAATTGCACCCAAAAGCATAAGATACCTAGGAATAAACCTAACCAAAAGAGGTAAAGGATCTATACCCTAAAAACTACAGAACACTTCTGAAAGAAATTGAGGAAGAGGCAAAGAGATGGGAAAATATTCAATGCTCATGGATTGGAAGAATTAGTATTGTGAAAATGTTTATGCTACCCAGGGCAATTTACATTTAATGCAATCCCTATCAAAATACCATGTGGACTTTCTTCAGAGAGTTGGAACAAATCATCTTAAGATTTGTGTGGAATCAGAAAAGACCCCAAATAGCCAGGGGAATGTTAAAAAAGAAAACCAGAGCTGGGGGCATCACAATGCCAGATTTCAGGTTGTACTACAAAGCTGTGATCATCAAGACAGTGTGGTACTGGCACAAAAACAGACACATAGATCAATGGAACAGAATAGAGAACCCAGAAATGGCCCCTCGACTCTATGGTCAACTAATATTTGACAAAGCAGGAAAGACTATACACTGGAAAAAGGACAGTCTCCTCAATAAATGGTGCTGGGAAAATTGGACAACCACGTGCAGAAGAATGAAACTGGACCATTCTCTTACACCATACACAAAGATAAACTCAAAATGGATGAAACATCTAAATGTGAGACAAGAATCCATCAAAATCCTAGAGGAAAACACAGGCAACACCCTTTTTGCACTTGGCCACAGCAACTTCTTGCAAGATACATCTATGAAGGCAAGGGAAACAAAAGCAAAAATGAATTATTGGGAGTTAATCAAGATAAAAAGCTTCTGCATAGCAAAAGAAACAGTCAACAAAACTAAAAGACAACTTACAGAATGGGAGAAGACATTTGCAAATGACATATCAGATAAAGGGCTAGTATCCAAGATCTATAAAGAACTTATTAAACTCAACACCCAAGAAACAAACAATCCAGTCATGAAATGGGCAGAAGACATGAACAGAAATTTCACAGAGGAAGACATACACATGGCCAACAAGCACATGAGTAAATGTTCTGCATCACTTGCCATCAGGGAAACACAAATCAAAACCACAATGAGATACCACATCACACCAGTGAGAATGGTGAAAATTAAAAAATAAGACAGGAAACAACAAATGTTGGAGAGGATGTGGACAAAGGGGAACTCTTTTGCATTGTTGGAAATGTCAACTGGTACAGCCACTCTGGAAAACTGTATGGAGGTTCCTCAAAGAGTTAAAAATAGAACTGCCCTACAACCCAGCATTGCACTCCTCGGGATTTACCCCAAAGATACAGTTGCAGTGAAACCCCAGAACACCTGCACCCCAATGTTTATAGCAGTAATGTCCACAATAGCCAAACTGTGGTAGGAGACTCAGAGTCCACTGAAAGATGAATGGATAAAGAAGATGTGGCATATGTACACAATGGAATATTACTCAGCCATTATAAACAACAAATATCCACCATTTGCTTTGACGTGGATGGAACTGGAGGGTATTAGGTGCTGAGTGAAATAAGTCAATCAGATAAGGACAAACATTACGTGGTCTCATTCATTTGGGGAATATAAAAAATAGTAAAAGGAAATAAAGAGGAAAGGAGAGAAAATGAGTGAAAATACCAGTGAGGATGACTGAACATGAGAGACTCCTAACTCTGAGAAACGAACAAGGGTTAGTGGAAAGGGAGGTGGGCGGGGGGTTCGGGTGACTGGGTGATGGGCACTGAGGGGGGCACTTGACAGAATGAGCACTGGGTGATATGCTATATGTTGGCGAACTGAACTCCAATAAAATAAAAAAAAAGAAAGGAATAAAGGGCATCCAAACTCATAGGGAAAAAGTAAAATTTTCACTATTTGCAAATGACATACCATATACAGAAACCCTAGACCCCAGCAAAAATTACTAGAACTGACAATTAAATTCAGTAAAGTTGTAGGATACAAAATACAGCATGTACAGAATGTAATGTACAGAAATCTGTTGCATTTCTATATACTAATAAAGAGAAATTAGGAAAACAATCCAAATTACTATTGCACCAAAAATAATAAAAATACCTAGGACTAAACTCAACCAAGGAGGTGAAAGATCTGTACTCTGAAAACTATTAAACACTGATGAAAGAAAGAAATTAAAGACAACACAAATGGGAAGATAGCCCAGGTTCATGGATAAGAAGAACCAATATTCTTATAATGTCTATATTACCCAGACCAATCTACACATTTAATGCAATTCCTATCAAAATACCAACAGTATTTTTCACAAACTAGAACAATCCTAAAATTTGTATGGAACCACAAAAAACCACAAATAGCCAAAATAATCTTGAAAAAGAAAAACAAAGCTGGAGGCAGCACAATTCTAGATTTCAGATTATACCAGAAAGTTGTAGTAATCAAAACAGTATGATAGTGGCACTAAAATAGACACATAGATCAATAGAACAGAATAGAAAGTCTAGAAATAAGCCCATGATTAAAGGGTCAATTGATCCTTGACAGTGCAGGAAATAATATCGAATGGAAAAAAGACAGTCTCTTCAACAAATGGTTCTGGGAAAACTGATAATTACATGCAAAAAAATGAAACTGTACCACTTACATCATACACAAAAATAATCTTAAATGGATTGAGGGCCTAAATGTGAGACCTGTTTATTCAGCTTTAAAAAAAGAATGAAATCTTGTCTAT
Source organism: Canis lupus dingo (assembly GCF_003254725.2). Lineage (NCBI taxonomy): Eukaryota > Metazoa > Chordata > Mammalia > Carnivora > Canidae > Canis > Canis lupus. The sequence continues at coordinate 66,021,824 of NC_064244.1, read as the reverse complement.
TGCATCAATATGGGTGAATCAAGTATAACGTTAAGCAAAATAAATCAGAGAAAGACAAATACCATGACTTTATTCATATGTGGAATGTAAGAAAGAAATCAAAAAACAAAGGAAAGAAAAAGGTGATAAACCAAAAAAACCCAGACTCTTAAGTATGGAGAACTGACAATTACCAGAGGGCAGGTGGGTAGGGGATGGGTAAAGTAGGTTAAAGGGATTACACTTATCTTGATGAGCACAGAGTAAGGTATAGAATTGTCTAATGATTATATTGTACACCTGAAACTACTAAAACACTGTATATTAACTCTAGTAGACTTAAAGATACACATGAATAAGGTCTTCTCTAATTAAACATCTTTCCCTTTTTTACCCACCTTGTACTTCTATTGCATTTTTCTTACAGAACTTTATCTTGATATAAAATGTTTTTACCGGGCTCCCTGCTTGGAGCCTGCTTCTCCCTCTGCCTGTGTCTCTGCCTCTCTCTCTCTCTGTGTCTCTCATGAATAAATAAATAAATAAAATCTTAAAAAAAAAAAAAAAAAAAAAGAGGCAGCCCGGGTGGCTCAGTGGTTTAGTGCCACCTTCAGCCCAGGGTGTGATCCTGGAGACCTGGGATCAAGTCCCACATCGGGTTCCCTGCTTGGAGCCTGCTTCTCCCTCTGCCTGTGTCTTTACCTCTCTCTGTCTGTGTGTCTCTCATGAATAAATAAATAAAATTAAAAAAAAATGGGGATTCCTGGGTGGTGCAGCGGTTTAGCGCCTGCCTTTGGCCCAGAGCGCGATCCTGGAGACCCCAGATCGAGTCCCACGTCGGGCTCCCGGTGCATGGAGCCTGCTTCTCCCTCAGCCTGTGTCTCTGCCTCTCTCTCTCTCTGTGTGACTATCATAAATAAATAAAAAAATTAAAAAAAAGTTTTTACATCTGAAATTTGTTTAGTGGTTGTAGTGGTCACTATCATATGTCTCCAAGAAATGTATGTCTACAAATTGATACATAAATTAAACTTAGCATTTAAGTTGGTTTTGTTTATATATTCAAATATTAAAAGAAATCTCTTTGAGGTTGCATTATTTTATTTTATTATTATTTTTAAAGATTTCATTTATTCATGAGAAACAGAGAGGCAGAGACATAGGCAGAAGGAGAATCAGGCTCCTCACAAGGAGCCGGATGCAGAACTCAATCCCATGACCCCAGGTCTGCGCTCAACCACTAAGCCACCCAGGCCTGAAGTTGCATTATTTTAACTCTTAGTGTACAACTGATGAAAACACATAGTTTGATAATTTATTAAAATGGAATTTAAATTTTATTGAAATGCATTTTTTGAAGTAATGACCAGAGCTTTAAAATATATTATTTTTCCTCCTAACATCATGACATTGCCAGAATGAGACAGGATTCAGCAAAAAGTCTATTCA